>NW_028270152.1:39754074-40954074 GCF_037043375.1 Chiloscyllium plagiosum
TGTGTGTGTGTGTGTGAGTGTCAAAGGGTATAAGTCTGTGAGAGGGTGCGCGAGAGTGTGGTGTGTATGTGTGAGCGTATGAGAGAGCGCTTGTGTATGAGAGAGAGTTGGCCTGAGTGTACGGGTCTGTGTGTGTGTGTGGGGTGCAGTGGGGTCACCTGTAGTGTGACATGAACCCAAGGTCCTGGTTGAGGCCATCCCATGGGTACCAAACTTGGCTATCAGCCTCTGCTCGGCCACTTTGCATTGTTGCCTGTCCTGAAGTACGCCTTCGAGGATGGTCACCCGAAGGTCTGAGGTCGAATATCCCGGACTGCTGAAGTGTTCTCCAACTGGGAGGGAACACTCACCTTTCAGATTTACAACAATCAACAGGCAGGAGAGACTTAACAAACAAGCTAGGTCTTTTTGAATATATAATTTCAGTTACATCATACTGTAAACTTCTGCGTCTTACGATCTTATACTCCACAACCACCTGATGAAGGAGCAGCACTGTGAAAGCTGGTGCTTCCAAATAAACCTGTTGGACTATAACCTGGTACTGTGTAATTTTTAACTCAATTTTGATTACTGTTCTATGGCCAGTTTGATTATTTGAATGAGGACAGCAGTTAGATTACTACAACTTGTCTCAGTGCTTTAAGTTAGGAGGGAAAAACAATCTAACCAGGATTCCCACTCCTAAATGCAATCCAGTGCCTCCAGCTGGAAAATTGCTGATGTGGAATCAGAGGAACACTGGTTTAATTTTAAATAAAACAAACAAGTTTAAATATTCTGCCAAGTTGAATAACTTGATAATATTCACATTCAAGACTCACATTTGGGAAAAATATTGGGAGTCCAGCAAGCAATGCAATGAATCAGTGGAGTTGAAATTGATAAGTATTATGCTTATTGCTATAGATAAAGAATATTATCACAGCATAAGAAAAGGCAGCCACAGTAAGCTATTTGCCCTGAGTCTTCTGTCATTCAACAAGAATGAATCTGATTATAATATCATAAGAAAGAGGAGCAGAATTAAGCCATTTGACCCATCAAGTCTGCTCCACTATTCGAGCATGGCTGACATGTTTCTCAAGCACATTCTCCTGCCTTCTCCCTATAACCCTTGATCCCCTTAAGAACTTATCTATCTCTGTCTTAATACACTCAATGACTTGGCCTCCACAGCCCTCTGGGGCAATGAGTTCCTCAGATTAAGCACCCTCTGGTTGAAGAAATTCCTCCTTATCTCAGTTCTAAAGAATCAATCTCTTCACTCTGAGGTTGTACTCTCATGTCCATCTTTTCTACTACTGGAAACATCTTCCCCAAAACAACTCTCTTCAGATCTCAGTATTGTGTAAATTTTAATGAGATTCAGCTGCATCCTTCTAAACTCCATCCAGCACAGACTCAGAGTAGTCATCCACTCCTCATCTGACAAGCCCTTCATCCCTGAGATCATTCTTGCAAACTTTCTCTGGACTCCCTTCCATGCCAGTAAACTCTTCCTTAGATACAGTGCTCAAAACTGTAGAAAATGTTCCAAATGCAGTCTGACCAGAGCCTTATACTTCCTCAGTAGTATATACCTACTCTTGTGTTCCAGCCCTCTCAAAATGATTGCATTCCTAATTGTCAACTGAATCGGCATATTAACCTTAAGAGGATCCTGAACTAGGCTTCCAAGTTGCAATGTGCTTCAGATTTACAAAGCCTTTCCCCATTTAGAAAATAGTCTATGCCTCTGTTCTTCATACCAAAGTGCACAACCTCATACTTGCCCAGATTGTATTCCATCTGGCACATTTTTGCCCACTCTCCTAGCCTATCCTGCTGCAGCCTCCCCACTTCCTCATCCCTATCTGTGAATAGTTGTGATCCCAACAGTGAATCCTGTGGAACTCCACTAGTCATTGACAGTCATCCTGAAAAGGACTCCTTTATCCCTACTCTCTGCTTTCTGCCAGTCAACAAATCCTCTATCCATGTTAGTACCTTGTCCCTATCACCATGGGCTTTTATCTCATTTAGCAGCCTCCTGTGTGGCATCTTGTCAAAGACTTTCTGGAAATTCACATAGATCATGTCCACTGGCTCTTTGTCTGTGAAAAAAAAAAATTGCTTGTTACCTCTACAAAGAATTCTAATTTGTCAGGCATGATCTCTTCTTGATGAAGCCATGCTGATTCAGTACTGTTCTAAAATGCACTTCCAAGTTATCTGCAATCTCATCCTGAACAGACTCTAAAAACATACCAAAGTCAGGCAAAGCAACTTATAGTTTCCTGTCTCTGCCTCTTTCCCTTTTGCACAAAAGGTGTTATATTAGCTATTTTCCAATTGTCTGAAACCCCAGTGACTAGTGATTTCCGAAAGATCACCACCAATGCCTCTAAATCTCTTCAGCTATCTCCTCCAGAACTCTGGATATAGTCCATCTGGTCTGGGTCACATACACACTGTCAGATGTTTTAGCTTCCTTAGCACCTTCTCCTTTGTAATGGCAATTACACTGACTCTCGAAGTTATAGTATGCTGTGAAAACTTTGCTCCATTTCTTTGTTCCCTATTACTACTTATCCAGCCTCATTTTCCAGTGATCCAGTGGCCACTCTTGCTTCTCGCTTATCCTTTTGGATTTCTAAAACAACTTTTGCAATTTTCTTTTATATTACTAGCTAGCTTATTTTCATATTTCATCTATTCTCACTTTATTGATTTTTTTAATATCCTCTGCTGGTTTTTAAAAGGCTTCTCAATCCCCTGGCTTCCCACAAAGCTTTACCACATTTTATGCTTTTTCTTTTGATTTTATGTGGCCCCTGACTTCAGTTGTCAGCCCTAGTTGTAGCCTTACCCCTCTTTCCTGCCTATCTGTCATGACCCTTGACTCCTTTGATAAAATATGTCTGTTTAAGCTTTGAATATATTTAATGACCCAGCCTCCACTGGTCTTTGGGGAAGAACTACAAAGATTAATGACAGAAGAATTTCTCTTTATTTTTATCTAAAAATTGGAGAACCCTTAAGACTTTGTCCTGAGTTTCAATTAAGCAGTGGGACTACCTGCACCCAATCTGCACTAACAATAGTCCTGTTGCTAAATTATTTCTTCAAAACAATTGTTCTGGATGTATAAGATACCAATGCCTACTGAAGAACCATTCGGTGAAATTAGTTACGAATGTTAGGATTTTAATGGTGCTTGGAACAAAGAACAATACACCACAGGAAGAGGCCCTATGGCCCTCCAAGCCTATGCCAACATATTTTTCCCTTCTAGACTAAACTATCTGTATCCCTCTATTCCCTTCCTATTCATATATTCGACCAGGTGCTTCTTGAATGCTGCTATTGTGTCTGCTTCCACCACTTCCTCTGGCAGCACATTGTTATATGCCCTTTTTTACTACCTTATCTACCTGCACTGCTGCCTTCAGTAATCTGTGGACCTGAACACCCGATCCCTCTGCATATCAATACTCCTAAGGGTTCTGCCATTTACTGTATAATTTCTACCTGTACTTGACCTTCCAAAATGCATCACCTCACATTTGTCTGCATTAAACTCCATCTTCCATTTTTCTGTCCATGCCTCCAACTGATCTATATCCTGCTGTATCCTCTGACAATCCTCCTCACTGTCCACAATTCCACCAATCTTTGTATTGTCCACAAATTTACTAATAAGACCAGCTACATTTTTCACCAAATCATTTATGTAGACAACAAACAGCAGAGGTCCCAACACTGATCCCTGTGAAACACCACTAGTCAAACCCCTCCATTCCAAAATGCATCCTTCCACCGCTACCCTCTGTCTCCTATGACTAAGATAGTTTTGTGTCCATCTTGCCAGCTCACCCCGTTACCATGTGACTTCACCTTTTGTACCAGTCTGCCATGAGGGACTTTGTCAAAGGGTTGACTGAAGTCCATGAATACAACATCAACTGTTTTTCCCTCATCAATCATCTTCAACCTCCTCAAAAACATTGATCAAGTTAGTGAGGCATGACTTCCCAACTCAAAACCATGCTAACCTTCGCTAATAAGTTCATCTGCTTCTAAATGCGTACAGATCTTGTCCCTGAGAATATTTTTCAATAATTTCCCGACCAGCAAAGGGAGGCTCACAGACTTGTAATTTTCTGGATTATCTCTGCTACCCTTCTTAACCAATGGTACAACATTCTTGATGAAGAATCTTATGGTCGAAATGTTGACTCTCCTGCTCTTTGGATGCTGTCTGACCGGCTGTGATTTTCCAGCACCACACTTTTTGATTGATCTCCAGCATCTGCAGTCCTCATTTTCTCCTAATGGTACAACATTGGCTATTCTCCAGTCTTCTGTATCCTCTTTAGCCACAGGTGAGGTCCCAAAGATGTCATTAAATGCTCCAATTTGCTCTCTTGTCTCCCTCAATATTCTGGGATACATCCCATCAGGACCCAGGGACTTATCTATCTTAATACTTTTTCAGATGAACAACACCTCTTCCTTTTTAGTAGCAACTTGACTTAGAAATTCGACACTCCCTTTCCTGAGATCATCCAATTCCTTCTCTTTTGGCAAATACTGACACAAAGTATTCATTTAAGACCTCACCTACCTCTTCTGGCTTCACATAGATCCCCTCCTTTGTCTTTGAGTGGGCCAACCCTATGCCTGGTTATCCTCTTGCTTTTTGTATATGTATAAAAAGCCTTGGGATTCTCCTTAATCCTGTTTACTAATGACTTTTCATGACACCTTTTCACCCTTCTAATTCCTTGTTTCAGTTCTTTTCTACTTTCCTTATATACTTTTTAGATTAGATTAGATTACTTACAGTGTGAAAACAGGCCCTTCGGCCCAACAAGTCCACACCGTCCCGCCGAAGCGCCACCCACCCATACCCCTACATTTACCCCTTACCTAACACTATGGGCAATTTTAGCATGGCCAATTCACCTGACCTGCACATCTTTGGACTGTGGGAGGAAACCGGAGCACCCGGAAGAAACTCAGGGAGACACGGGGAGAACGTGCAAACTCCACAGAGTCAGTCGCCTGAGGCGGGAATTGAACCTGGGTCTCTGGCGCTGTGAGGCAGCAGTGCTAACCACTGTACCACCGTGCCGCCCACAATGCCACCGTGCCGCCCACTTCAAGGGCTTCATCAATTCCCATCCTCCTAGACCTTAGGTATGCTTCTTTTTACTTTTTATGGTTATCAACTCCAGATAATGAAAATAAAAAATGAATAAGCATGCAACATTCATATGCATATTTTATTTGCTGTCATTTTTAAAGGGTGGCAGGAGAAATAGGATATGAAACTACTTCCAATATAACCAGGAAGTAGGTGGGTTGCAAGAACTGGCGAGAGTTTTCTACCTCCTAAAGCAAAATCACAACACAATACAATAGAAATATACTAATTTCACCAAATATGAAACTCTTAATATAATTGTAAGGAGGGCATTAATCAGGCCATTTTTCTCTATCAAAGTGCCATGTCACTGACTTCAAAACTTCAAACTAGCATAATTTATGTCTATGACAAAAATCAGGTTTAACCTCTGGTATAATGAGCAAATATCCTGTAATATTTACCTCATCTTCAGACTGTATTATCTGGGTTGCACCAGGTTTATCTTGCAAAGTAGGAATTCTAACCTGTTATTAATCAGGAATAAAAGACAAAATGTTTGATGAATGCATTATTAACCCAAGAACGACATAATTTACTTTACATTTAGTGAAAGACAAATTTCACTGTAAACATGTTTGACATGTAAACTTAAATCAAAAAGAGCAATAGGGAGGAAAGAATCTGCTCCATCTAGCCTGCTTCATATCGTCATATCAGAGTCATGACCTTTCAACCCCACACCTATTCTGTTCACTCATGAGGAGCCATGTAATCTGCTGGAATCAGCAAGGACAAAGCTTCAATACAGATTCTAGGTTTATTCAACTGGTGGAGAGAATTCTTGGAAGTCTACCTCTCTCTATTCACCTCAAAGTTCTCAAAAAGAATCCAATAAGACCAGTTTTTTTACTTTAAAATTGAAAGCTGCTGAAACTAAGATACCATTAGGAGAAGACAGATTAGGGAAAGGCACAGACACAAAGAAGGAAATCCAAACAATTATAAGATGCATTCTTGAGTTGGTTGGAAGATTAAAAGGAACTGATATATACAACAAAAAGGAGGGCATGTTTATATTAGATCATGTGAATATATGAAAACAGGTGAGAAGGAGAATATCACAAAAGGAAAGTCTAAAAAATACAAATGAAGAAAAGGTATTTTAAGTTGTCATTGGGTTTTTGGAGAGACGGATCCCCATGTGCACAATTGTAAAATAATCATTGTTTGCTCTATTTAGAGCTGTTATACGTTATATGTTATACATCCAACAAGATTTTGAAATTAGCAATTCAGCACCAAATCTTTTCAAGGCATCTATATCACCCACCAGGAGTTCAAAAGATGGGACACACAAATCTAAATGAAGCCTAAGCAAAATCTTGTGTCGGCCACTATTGTGCTTTATGTTTTATACTGAATTGCGAAGGAATAAGAATGGTATACGGGCTTCTGTTATAGTCTCATGATACTCATTGTGAAACATTTGAGTTTGGGGTGGCACAGTGGTTAGTACTGTTACCTCAGCGCCTAAGACCTGGATTCAATTTCAGCCCTAGGCAACTGCCTGTAAGTTTGCACACATTCTCCCTGCATCTTTGTGGGTTTTCTCCAATTGGTTCGCTTTCCTTGCAAAGTCCAAAGATGCGTAGGTTGTCCATGCTAAATTCCCATTGTGTCCAGGAATGTGCAGACTCCACTGATAACAAAACAGAGTACTACCATTGCCATGCTGTTACAACAATGCAAGACATTCTACTCCTCAAAACTACATGACACCAATCAAAAACACATTTTGTGACACCTTCCTAAACCCTTTTTGAAAAGATTAGTATTTTTTGATTCTGTGTTCAACTTGCCTATATTTGAAGTATCTTTTTGATGACTTGGGTAACTTTTAAAAATAAATATTGCTACATTAATTTTCTAGTTCATGACAACAATCTGTGACAGAAACCAGATGTTCAGTACTGTATTTAACTGAAGGTGTCAGTAAGCATGTACTCATTTGTGTCAAAAGTCAAACTTTTAAAACAAATTAGATCAACTTTGATAACCCTTGTCTTTTTTCCCTCCCCCATTTTTGTCTGAATTGTGAGCCTTGACAAAATAATGAAATGGAACAATCAGAAGAAATTACTGGTCCAAATACTATAAAGAAATGAAATTACAATATTCACAGCTGATGTGTTAATTACAGTCGCTATATACTGACATCAAGTTTGCTCCCTTAAAGTCAGTAATTTTTTTTCTGGATTGTAAGTTAAATATTAAAATTCATCTATTTAATTATACTTTGCTATGATATTTATATGGGCTCTGATGGGAAGGTATTTACATGGTGAAATTATATTTAACATTTGTGCAACTCATTTCACTACAATGACTTTAAAAATTGTACCTTTATAATGATCCCCATTGTGGGAAGATTTAGTGCCTTGCCAGGGATTGGTGCAGGCCAACAATCTATATCATTACAGGCTGGGGAAAAAAATTAAGATCTGATTGATTATTTGAATAAAAAGAAAAAAATTTCTGTCAAGAATTACATATGACCACTAATATCTCAATACAAATTAATCTACTTATGTATTAGAACAGATTCCGATATATTCGTTTTTATGCTTAAGTACTAGTTGTAAAAATAGAATGTTTCAGCCAAACCAGTTGTCAAATACAGTGCTGCAATCAATCATAATTGGCTAGTTGAACCAAACTGGGAAACCCTGCAGCAGTCCAGAGGAGTGAGACTTGGATGTATCAGCATACCATGCAGCCATATGACAATATACAATGAAACCTTCTGATCTTAGATATTTGTTTAAGTGATTACTATTGATTAAATGCTTCCTTACATAGTTGAAGGAAAGTTAATCAGACTGCTCACTATTCTGCATCTCAGAGAGGCTGGTTATAGAGAAGAGAGAGATGATTAGCAGAGGATATAATGAAGAGATTTAGATTCTTTTTTTATGTTGCCGTCTGGTCATTGGTTCTCACAGCATATGTTTCCGAGGATTAGCAATGCAAATTTGACTGATTTACTTTTAGACAAACTGCAAGGAACATCTAAACGTCCACTAGTTTTACTGGTCCTAATAATACACAAACAATCACAGTAACAAATTTTAGTAACTAGCAGCCATACTTTCAACTGCTCAGGCCTTAAGCTCTGGAATTACTGCTGTCAAATCCCTAACACTCTAGCTTTCTCTCCTCTTGTAGGATATTCCTTAAAACCTCAGTCTTTAACCAAAACTTTACTCACCCTGTCCTAATATTGTCTTACGTACTTCAGTACTGAATTTTGTTTGATAATGCTCCAGTAAAATATTTTGGGTTGTTATATTGTAGTAAAGAGGCAAGTTTTTGCCAATGAAGTCAAAATCATCCCAAGGAACTTTTCCATTATCTTTGCTGCAACATTATTGCTCTATTTTGACTTAAATACCAAAAGATATTTTCTTGATGAGTTTCCCTTATATTATGAATCCCATAGATACTGATTACATTTAAAATCTGAGTCTGAAGACATTTACTGCAATAAACAAAATAAAAACAATACTGACTAATCATATTCAGTAGGTAACTTATACTTTTAAAGACTACAGAAACATTTCACAACTTTAGAAATAACCAAAAAGTTTCCTTCCATGGTTATACTTCACTCTGACACCTCGGTGCATACTTCATTGTCCAGGTACCACTCAAGATTGCTTGTGTCCTTTTTCATTTAACAAGATAACTTCTGTTCCTTGAAGTGATTTCAAGGGTAAGATTTATCCTGGGGACCACTCTCTTTAGCCATCTGCAGGCAAATATTCTGGCCTTATTTAAATCCTCACAAATGTGGTTCTTCAATTTGAGCACAAGCTCCCACCCACATTCAAAGTGGAGAACAATAAATACTGTCTGCCTCTATCTCTTTGCGTTGTCTCTCTGTCCTGTCTGTAAAGTTCATGGATAATTTAATACAAATTCCATAGGATGGTACTTCTTTGCCCATTTCCATGGCCATGTGAATCACATGGGCCTTGCTGATTCGGTAATAGTCACCCAATTCTATTCTTTTTGTCATTTATATAAATGATTTGGATGGTAATGTAGGAGGTATGGTTAGTAAGTTTTCAGATGACACAAAATTGGTGGTGTAGTGGACCGCAAAGAAGGTTGCCTCAGAGTACAATGGGACGTTGATCAGATGGGCCAAGGAGGAGCAAATAGAATTTAGTTTAGATAAATCTGAGTTGCTGCATTTTGGTAGGGAAAATCAGCACAGGACTTATACACCTAAATGGTAACGTCCTGGGGCTTGCGGCAAACAAAAAGATCACAGTTCCTTGAAAATGGAGTCGCAGTTGGTGAAGAAAGCATTTGGTACACTTGCCTTTATTGGTCAGTGCATTGAGTATAGCAGTTGGGAAATCATATTGCAGCTATACAGGATATTGGTTAGGCCACTTTTGGAATATTGCAGGCAATTCTGGACTCCCTGCTATTGGAAAAACGTTCTTAAACTTGAAAGGGTTCAGAAAAGATTTAAAAACAAAGAACAAATCAGACAGGAACAGGCCCTCCAAGCCTGCACTGTCATATTTTGCCCTTCCATATTAAAATTGTCTTCATTTACAGGATCCATATCCCTTTATTCCCTTCCTATTCTTTTATTTGTCTAGCTGCTTCTCAAATGGTGCCATTGTCTACTTCCACCACCTCCTCTGGCACTGTTTGTGTCAAAAACCTGCCTCACACATCTCTTTTAAACTTCCCAATCGCACCCCTCCACCCCCGCATCTTGAACCTGTATCCCCTCGTAATTGACCCGTCCACCCTGGGAAAAAGCCTCATACATTCCACTCTATCCATACCATTCATAATTATTATAAATTTCTATCAGGTCACCTCTGAACCTCCTGCTTTCCAGAGAAAAAAAACCATACAACATCCTGGTAAACCTTTTCTGTACCCTCTCCAAGACATTCACATCCTTCTGGTAATGCGGTGACCAGAACTGCACGCAATTTACAAGACTATTGCCAGGATTGGAGTGTTTGAGCTACAGGGAGAGACTAAATAGATTGGGGCTATTTTCCCTGGAGCATCAGAGGCTGAGAGTTGACCTTATAGATGTTTATAATATCATGACGGGCATGCATAGGGTGAGTAGTTAAGACTTTTTCACCAGGTATGGAAGTCCAAAACTAGAGGGCATAGGTTTAAGGTGAGCAGGGAAAGATTTAAAAGAGACCTAAAAAGCAACTTTTTCACAAAAGGTGGTGAGTGTGAAATGAACTGCTAGAGGAAGTGATGGAGGCTGGTACAATTACAACATTTAAAAGGCATCTGGATGGGTATATGAACAGGAAGGGTTTGGAAGGATATGGACCCAATGCTGACAAGGACAACTAGATTGATTTAGGATATCTGGTCTTCATGGATGAGGTGCACCGAAGGATCTGTTTCTGTGCTGTACAGCTCTATGACTCTGTTCTATCTTGGAAATGCACAGACTGTGTAAGAGTTTTAGGAATGACATTACTAAAACACAACTGTGAAACCTGGAGTCTAGCCGTTCATCCAAAGTCAGAGATATCCTGTTATTGTTTATTGGTGCAAATATCTGATATCTTTGTGGTAAAACAATCTGGGCCTCACTGTCTCCATAGTTACCATGCCACTTAGGATTGTTGTCAAGCAGGATTGTGTCACATGACCCCCCCTTACTACTCCCTTTCACCTTAAATTGAAATGTCTAAAACAAAGTGTGAAACAAATACACAATGTAGGTAACTTAAGAGAGGTTGGCTGCAGATGGACAAAGTAAATGCAGTAATATGACTCAGTGAATCCACTCTCCCAAAACCCATAATATAAAAGTAAACTACTGTGGATGCTGGAAATCTGAAATAAAAACGTAAAATGCTACAGAAACTCAATGGGTCTGGAAGCATCTATAGACAGAAAAAAAGAGTTAAAGTTTTAAGTACAATATGACTCTAAGAGAGATATTCTGCCAGATCTACGAAGATTATACAGCATTCACTGTTTTTATTTCCCAAAGCCCATGCTATATTATAAAAGTAGTTTAAGATACTCACCTGCTTCTAGACAAGGCTCACTCTTGTCAAAATACTCTGGTGCAATCAACTTCAGCAGGAAATGGAAAAAGTTAACATAGGGGAGTTTACTGAGCAGCACCAGAGACTGTAAGAAAGGGGAGAAAAAAATACTTAATAGAATTACATATAAAAGTAAACAAAGAACTGCGGATGCTGGAGATCTGAAACAAAAAATGAAATTGCAAGAGAAACTCAGCAAGTCTGGCAACATCTATGGGGAGGAAGCAGAGTTAACATTTCAAGTCTGGGGACTCTTCAGCAGGCTCGATAAGGCTCAAATCACATTTGGAGTGCTGTGCAGAGTTTTGGGCCCCGTATCCCACGAAGGATGTACTGACCCTAGAGTGTGTTCAGAGGAGATCCATGATAATGATCCCAGCAATGAAAAGCTTAACATATGAGCAACGTTTGGGATTCTGGGTTTATACTCAATGGAGTTTAGAAGGATGGAGTGGGGCGGGGGGTTGGAATCTAACCGAAACAAACAGAATACTGAATTGCCTGGGCAGAATACATGTTGGGAAGATAGTTCCATTGATACGAGGGACAAGGACCAGAGGGCATAGTGTTAGAGTAAAGAGAAGACCTTTTAGAATGGAGATAAGAAGAATGCTGAATCTATGGAATTCAATACCACAGAAGGTTGTGGAGGCCATGTCATTGAGTATATTTAAGACTGAGAAAGGTAGGTTCTTGAGTATCAAGAGGATCATGGGTTGCAGGGAGAAAGCGGAAGAATGAGGGTTGTGAAACTTAACAGTTATGATTGAATGGTGGAGGAGACTCGATGAGCTGAATAGCCTAACTTTTGCTCCAACATCTTACAGTCTTATAGAAGACAAACCACAATCCATATCTTGGAAAACAAAGAAAAACTTGATGGAAAAGTTGCTTGTTATTGAAGGGTCAAATACTGTATAAAGCCCAGGTAATACATACATGAAAGACTGAACAAAATGTTATATGCTTTGCTTGATGAAGTCCGATTTCTCAAAATGTGCTGATTCTTTTATAAAAAGTAAAAACACTATGAATGCTGGAAATCTGAAATATAACCAGCAAAATGCTGGAAATACGCAGCTGAGCAACTTGCCTTATGCTGTTCTGTAACCAGCCACTAGAGGGTATGAAAGTGAAATAGATTGAACCATGGAGTAAACAAGAAGTGACCTTTGAAAAAAACAAAACACTGGATTTCTGCTTTATCAAAACAATGCAATGGGTCCTTAAGCATTTTTTTTGCAAACAAAGGTACATTTAAATGAAATAAAACAGGATAGGTTGTTGGTATAACAATAAGATAGTTATTAGACATGGTGATATAGGCAACTTTAAAACATTCACTTGACACTCTTAATATACTATACCTAACCTTAATGGAAGTAAAGGCATTGAAAAGAGAAAGCATTGCTAAAATAAAACAAAATACAGCGCGTATACTTAACAAACTATTAATAAAAGAAACCGGAAGAATTCTCTGCAATATTAGAAATCAAACACCAAACTAGTTTTGTAACTTTCTGACTTGACTCAGCCTGCATGAGTTTACCGTGAGAAACTTCCATACATGCCAAATATGAAAAAAGTTGACTTCACTAGCAACAACAGAGATTGACAATATGAATGGTTTCATCCAGCAGCACTACATTACATTAGCACTGCAGAAGGAAATGTAGTCCTCAATTTCACTCCCATTTTTGGTATTTGGCAACATGACAATTCTTCAAACCAGAAGTCAGATATGTTCCTGCATGCCACTATGCATAAGAAGCTATTCTCTAATTTCATCACTATTCTTACTAAGACCACACATACAATATGACATATTCCCAAGCCTCTGCCGCAGGGGATTGAGGTAACTAATTTTGTTGAAGCAGAACTGCACTTCTACATTTTAATCTGTCCAAAAGGAGAAAAAAACAATTGAACGATCTTTAATTTGCTGTTAAATTATACTTGTTCGGGCTTAGCTTGAATCATCCAATAGGACTATACCACATGATAAATTCACTAAATTTCTAGGTTAATCAAGAGTTTCAGTCGAGCGTTATTTTCATTGCCTTGCGATGATCATAGTTTGTTATTAGCATTGCAATATGCTTTTCTATTGTGCCAGATTCATGCTAGAATTGTTAAACTCATAAAACATGGACTGTGCAACCAATAGTAACTGAGATCAACTTTCGACTTCACCTGAAGTCAGTTGATAGAGATCTGTCCCTCAAATCTTGCATCACAAATGCAATATAAAAGCTTTTTTTTAAAAAAATGTACAAAAAGAGAGGAACAGACAAAGGAAGCATATGGGGAGGTCAGTGCAGGACAGTGAGAGAGAGAAAGAAACTGACACAACAGTGAACCTGCACAGTTACTGCCTTTGCAGTTTGATTCATGTATCGCTGGACATTAGAGTGCGTCTGGGAAAAATAACAAACAGTGAAGTTCACAACTAATCTTGGAGGAACCTGTTTGGGAGAGGTCACAGCACAGAAACAGAAATGAATATTTAGGCATGGCCTTACAGTAAATCTGCAGTAGTGAGTGGAGTGGGTTCTTTCTTGATTATATGTTTTATTAAGATATATCTGTTGATTGAACTTAAAATATAAGCCATAAGTATTAATTTAACCTCTACGTTTTGTAGAGGAGTGCTATTTTCTAAGTCTATAGATTGTGGAGGAGCAAAAATGGCCTTCTGTAAAGTGATATGCTCTTCTTGTCGGATGCGGGAGTTTAGGGAGAGTTTACAGATTATTGAGGATTATATCTGCAATAAGTGCCGTTGGTTGTGAATCCTATCAGATTGAATGGATCAGTTGGAGAGACAGATAGAGGGAATGAGGAATTTACAAGAGCAAGGAGATGTGATGGATGGCAGTTATAGGAAGGGAGAAAACTCACAGGTACAGTCACATAGATGGGTTGATTCCAGGAAACAAGTATGCTGTTTTGGAAAATGTAGGGGGTGATGGACTCTCAGGGGAACGTAGCATGAACAGCCAAGTTTCTGGTATCAAGACTGGCTCTAATGCAATGAGGGGTACGTCAGGTTCCAAGAGATCAATTGTGTTAGGGGACTCTAGTCTGAAGTACAAACAGACATTTCTGTCGCCAGCAGCAAAGAATCAGAATGGTGTGTTGATTCTCTGGGCCCGGATCAAGGATGTCTCAGAGAGGGTGCAGAATGTTCTCACGGGGGAGAGGGGCCAGCAAGAGGTCATTGTCCACATTGGAACCAATGACATAGGAAGGGAAAAGGTTGAGATTCTGAAGGGAGATTACAGAGTGTTAGGCAGGAATTTAAAAAAAGGAGGTCCTCGAGAGTAGTAATATCTGGATTACTCCCAGTGCTACGAGCTCGTGAGGACAGGAATAGGAGGATTGACCAGATGAATGCATGGCTGAGGAGCTGGTATATGGGAGAAGGATTCACATTTTTGGATCATTGGAACCTCTTTTGGGGTAAAAGTGACCTGTACAAGAAGGACGGATTGCACCTAAATTGGAAGGGGACTAATATACTGGCAAGGAGATTTGCTAGAGCTGCTCGGGAGGATTTAAAATAGTAAGGTGGGGGTGGGGCGGGGGTGGTGGAACCCAGGGAGATACTGAGGAAAGAGATCAATCTGAGACTAGTACAGTTGAGAGCAAAAGCAATTCACTCAGGACAGGCAGGGACAAAGCAGAGAACAAGTTAGGACTGATAAATTAAACTGCATTTATTACAACGCAAGAGGCTTAACAGAGAAGGCAGTTGGACTCAGGGCATGGTTAGGAACATGGGACTGCAATATCATAGCTATTACAGAAACATGGATTAGAGATGGACAGGACCAGCAGCTTAATGTTCCAGGATACAAATGCTACAAGAAGAACAGAAAGGGAGGCAAGAGAGGAGGGGGAGTGGTTCCAAACATAGACTGGGACTGCTATAGTGTTAAGGGTTAGATGAAGAGGAATTTGTGAAGTGTGTACAAGAACATTTTCTGATTCAGTATGTGGATGTACCTACTAGAGAAGGTGCAAAACTTGACCTACTCTTGGGAAATAAGGCAGGGCAGGTGACTGAGGTGTCACTGGGGGAGCACTTTGGGGCCAGCGACCATAATTCTATTAGATTTAAAATAGTGATGGAAAAGGATAGACCAGATCTAAAAGTTGAAGTTCTAAAATTGGAGGAAGGCTAATTTTGACGGTATTAGGCAAGAACTTTCAAAAGCTGATTGGGGGCAAATGTTTGCAGGTAAAGGGTCGGCTGGAAAATGAGAAGCCTTCAGAAATGAGATAACAAGAGTCCAGAGAAAGTATATTCCTGTTAGGGTGAAAGGGAAGGCTGGTAGGTATAGTAAATGCTGGATGACTAAAGAAATTGAGGATTTGGTTAATGAAAAGAAGGAAGCATATGTAAGGTATAGACAGGAGAGATCGAGTGAATCCTTAGAAGAGTATAAAGGCAGGAGGAGTATACTTAAGAGGGAAGTCAGGGCAGCAAAAAGGGGACATGAAATAGCTAGCTTTGGCAAATAGAGTTAAGGAGAATCCAAAGGGTTTTTACAAATACATTAAGGACAAAAGGGTAATTAGGGAGAGAATAGAGCCCTTCACACATCAGCAAAGTGGCCTTTGTGCAGAGCTGCAGAAAATGGGGGAGATACTAAATGAGTATTTTGCATCAGTATTTACTGTGCAAATGGACATGGAAGGTATAAAATGTAGAGAAATTGATAGTGACATCTTGAAAAATGTCCATAGTACAGAGGAAGAAGTGCTGGAGGTCTTGAAATGCATAAAAGTGGATAAATCCCCTAGAACTCTATGGGAAGCTAGGGAAGTGATTGCTGGTTCTCTTACTGAAACATTTGTATCATCGATAGTCATAGGTGAGGTACCAGAAGACTGGAGGTTGGCTAACATGGTGCCACGGTTTAGGAAAGGTGGTGAGGACAAGCCAGGGAACTATAGACCAGTGAGCCTGACGTCGGTGGTGGGCAGGTTGTTGGAGGGAATCCTGAGGGACAGGATGTACATGTATTTGGAAAGGTAAGGACTGATTAGGGATAGTCAACATGTCCCACAAACTTGATTGAGTTTTTTGAAGAAGTAACAAAGAGGACTGATGGGGGCAGAGCAGTAGATGTGATCTATATGGACTTCAGTAAGGCGTTCGACAAGGTTCCCCATGGGAGACCGATTAGCAAGGTTAGATCTCATGGAATACAGGGAGAACTAGCCATTTTGATACAGAACTGGCTCAAAAGGTAGAAGACAGAGGGTGGTGCTGGTGGAGGGTTTTCTTTCAGACTGGAGGCCTGTGACCAATGGAGTGCACAAGGATTGATGCTGGGCCCTCTACTTTTCAACATTTACATAAATGATTTGAATGTGAGCATAAGAGGTATAGTTAGTAAGTTGCAGATGACACCAAAATTGGAAGTGTAGTGGACAGTGAAGAAGGTTACCTCAGATTACAACAGGATCTTGACCAGATGGGCCATTGGGCTGAGAAGTGACAGATGGAGTTTAATTCAGATAAATGAAAGGTGCTGCATTTTGGGAAAGCAAATCTTAGCAGGACTTATATACTTGATGCTGAGACCCTAGGGAGTGTTGCTGTACAAAGATGTTGGACTGCATGTTCATAGCTTCTTGAAATTGGAGTCGCAGTAGGTAGGATAGCGAAGGTGGCGTTTGGTATGCTTTCCTTTATTGGTCAGAGTATTGAGTACAGGAGTTGGGAGGTCATGTTGCAATTGTGCAGGACATTGATTAGGCCACTGTTGGAATATTGCATGCAATTCTGGTCTCCTTCGTATCGGAAAGATGTTGTGAAACTTGAAAGGGTTCAGAAAGGATTTACAAGGATAGTGCCAGGGTTGGAGGATTTGAGCTATAGGGAGAGGCTGAACAGGCTTGGGCTGTTTTCCCTGGAAGGTCGGAGGCTGAGGGATGACCTCAAAGGTTTACAAAATCATGAGGGGCATGGATAGGGTAAGTAGACAAAGTCTTTTCCCAGGTGTGGAGGACTCCAGAACTAGAGGGCATAGATTTAAGGTGAGAGGGGCAAGATATAAAAGAGCCTAAGGGGAAACATTTTCATGCAGAGTGTGGTACGTATATGGAATGAGCTGCCAGAGGAAGTGGTGGAGGCTGATACAATTGCAACATTTAAAAGGCATTTGGATGGGTATATGAATAGGAAGGGTTTGAAGGGATATGGGCCAGGTGCTGGCAGATGGGACTAGATTGGGTTGGGATATCTGTTCAGCATCGACGGGTTGGACCGAATTGTCTGTTTCCAAGTTGTACATTTATATGACTTTATGAGCTGGATTTCACATAGTTATTGATTGCTTAATATAATATCAACAGGCCCTTCAGCCCAACTCATATATGTCGACCAGGTTTCCCAAACTAGTCCCACTTGCCTGCATTTGGCCCATATCCCGCTAAATCCTTCTGATCCACGTACCTCTCCAAATGTTATTTTAAGTATTGTAATTGTACCAGTCTCCACCACTTCCTCTGGCAGCTCATTCCATACAAGCATAATCTTCTGCGTGGAAGGTTGCCCTCAGGTTCCTTTTATATCTTACTCCTCTCATCTTTAACCCATGCCCTTTACGTTTGGACTCCTCTACACTGGGGAAAAAGACCTTGACTATTCACTCCATCCATTCCCCTCATGATTTTACAAACCTTAATAAAAGGTCATTCCTGAGCCTCCTATCCTCCAGGGAAAAAAAAAATCCCAGTCTATCCAGCCTCTCCTTTTAATTCAAGTCTTCCAGTCTTTGCAACATGCTTGTAAATCATTTTTGCACTCTTTCCAGTTTAATGACATCTTTTTTATAGTAGGGCAACCAGAACTGTACGCAGTACTCCAAATATGGCCTTATCAACATTTTGTACAGCTGTAACATTATGTCCCAATTCCTGTACTCAAGCTCTGTCTAATGATGGTAAGTGTACCAAACACCTTGTTCACCACCCTGTCTACCTGTGATGCCACTTCAAGGAACTATGAATCTGCACCTTTCGGTCCCCTGTTCGATAATACTCCCCAAGACCCCACCATTAACTGTGCAATTCACAGCCTGGTTTGTCTTACCAAAATGTAACATCTCGTATTTATCAGAATTTATTATCTGTCATTCCTCAGCCCAACAGCCTCGTTTATTAAGATCCAGTTGTACTTTTACATTACCTTCTTCACTGTCCACTATCTCACCAATCTTGGTGTCATCTGCAAACTTATTTATCATGCTTCCTATAGTCTCTTCCAAATTGTTTATTTAAAGTATAACAGTGAATCCAGCACCAATCCTTGCAGCATACTGCTGGTCACAGGCCTCCAGTCTGAACAATGACCCTCTACCACCATTCTCTCTCTCTCACTATCAGCCAATGTTGTTTCCAACTCGCTAGCTCTCCCTGGACCCCATGCGATCTCCCCTTACTAACGAGTCTGCCATGCAGAAACTTGTCAAAGGCCTTGCTAAAGTCCAAACAGACAATGTCTACCATTCTACCTTCATCTATCTTCTTGGCCACCTCTTCAAAAAACTCAAATCAAGCTTGAAAGACAATTTCCCATGCACTCAGCCATGCTGACTATCCCTAATCATTCCTGCCTTTCCAAATGCAATGGTTAACCATTACGTTTCCTTTCACCATTTTACCTAGTAATCTATAAATGAAAATGCATGAAAGAAATGAAGTTCCATGGATGCACTGTGCTCAAATTTAAAACATACAGTAATCCTCATGTACATTAATGATCAGGATGCTGCCTGATCTGTTGACTGTACTATTTTCTGTGTTTCTCTTTAGACGTCCAGCATCTGTGTTATTTCCATTTCTAGCAAATATAATTGTGACTTTCTAAAATTTACATTTTAAAATGTTGTAAATAAGAATTCACACTAGGATGCTCCTCATGTTATCATACTCTGAAATCACCACAAGAAATTATGAATGAAAAATTGTCCAGACGTTTTTTCCTGAGAACTCACAGAATAAAGATTAGATTAGATTAGTTTATCTACAGTGTTGAAACAGGCCCTTCGGCCCAACAAGTCCACACCGACCCTCTGAAGAGTAACCCACCCAGACCCATTTCCCTCTAACTAATGCACCTAATACTATGGGCAATTTAGAATGGCTAATTCACCTGACCTGTACATTTTTGGACTGTGGGAGGAAACTAGAGCACCAGAGGAAACCCACACAGACACGGGGAGAATGTGCAAACTCCACACAGCCAGTTGCCCGAGGTGGGAATTGAACCTGGATCCCTGGTGCTGTGAGGCAGCAGTGCTAACCACTGAGCCACCGTGCCGCCCCCAAAACAAAATTGAATGTGTGTCCCAACAGTATCACATTCTGGAACAGTTCAGTACATGCCTCAAAAGTGAAAACTCATGTGAAGCATAAGGTAAAAAGAAACCATCTTATGCTACAAAAACATTATTAGGAGGAATTTTATCAACAGTAGGCTTTAAATTCAAGCTGTTTCATTTATCTCCCACGAAATAAATTACCCTTGGATACAGATTTTATTTGTGACACAAGAATGAGAAATAAGGGGCGGTATTTCAACAGAAAATCAATTCCTAAAATACAGATAATTCTATTAAATGATCACAGTACGAAGTCTATTTTACCAGATACAAAAGATAGAAAGAAAATCAAAATTTGGTACTTTAACCAAGTATACAAATGGAGTATAAGAAAACATTTATTACCCAATGTAAACCCAAAACCTTTGGATTTAGAATTCCATGACCCACGAATTGAGTTACCTATGCTTTGTCCCTACAATACTGGAGAGCTTGGATTAAGCCTTTTGAGTATCCCTTCTCTTCACAGCACCATTGTCATCTATGACTGTAGCCATTTCACCTTTTGCATGTTCCCATGCAACAATTCCTGCTGTTCCCTACTTGACTCAGCTATATCAAGTAAAACCTGATTGTATGTCCTACTAACCTTGCTGGAATTAATAATACTCAAACACTGAGCACTAGAAATACATATTAATAGCACAGTCAAACTAATTAGATTTCTTACACTCTAGGTTCCCTCTCAAAGGATGATCTGAAACAAGTATAATTTATAACTGCTTTTTTCAGCCACAATCAACACTATACCAGGATTGGTGTTCAGTTTCTATGATTTATACATTTTTTGTGGGCAAAGCTTTCCTGAAATAAATAATCAATCTACTGATGAATTTAGAATTAAACTTTATTAAGATAGAAACATCCAGTTAGAGGAATAAAGAAATTTAACAATGCAATGATAAATTTAATGCTAATTGTTACTTACAAAATATAGACTTTTAAACTTGTATCTAGAAATGTACAGTAAATCAAACATTTTAGAACGGTTAAATATGCAGTAGTATTCAGGTAAATCAGCTATTAGATGGTGGCATACTTCTCTGCTTGTATCATTGAGAAAATTCTGAAAAAGCATATTTTTGTCCTCAAATATCAAATCTATTTTAACCAATACGCAAAATCAATCATTTTGTCTGATTTAATATCACCAATCTCTCTTAGATTTGCCATGGACAGGTGTAAGAAGTGAACCCTTTGAATTTCTGTCTTGTATATTACCAAGCATTCAGGAATTAAGTTTTTTAATTTGGGTGGGTTACTTTATTCTTTTTTAAAAATATTAATTCATGGGGTATTGGTATCGCCGGCTGGGATAGCATTATTGCTCATCTCGAATTGCTTTGGAGCAGGTGGTGAGCTCCTTCCTAAACTGTTAGATGGGATGGCAATCAAGCAAACTGCTTAGTTTTGGATACTCTCTGGTTTCTTGAGTTCATTAGAGCAGTAAATTATGAAGTATAGATACACGCAGTTGGGAATTCAAGGATTTGTCCAAATGACAGTGTGGGAATGCTGATATATTTCAAAGTCAAAATGGCATGTGGCTTGTAGTAGTATTTACAGATGGTTGCATTCTCACATATCTGTTGCCCTTGTCCTTCTCGGTGGTAAAGGCATGAATTTTGAGGGTGCTGTCTAAGGAGCCTTGGTGAGGTGCTGCAGTAATCTTGTAAATGGTGTCACTGAGCATTTGCAGTGGAGGGAGTTAATGTTAAATTTTTTAGATGCGGTGTCAGTCAAGCAAGCAACTTTGTCTTGGGTGCTGTCATGCTTCCTGAGTGTCAGTGTAGCTGCACTCATTGAAGCAAATGAAGAGTATTCCATTACATTCCCTTCTTGTGCCTTGAAAATAGTGGACAAGCTTTGAGGCAGTCAGGAGAGGAGTTACTTGTCATAGAATTCCAAGCCTCAGATCTGCTTGTGCAGACTCAGTATTTATTTGCTGGTTTTGTTCAGTGTCTGGTAACCCAGGATGTTGACAGTTGGGGATTCAGCAATGATAATGCCACTGAATGTTAAGAAGCGTCCGGATTGTTAGAGATGGCCATCAACTGGCACTTGTATGGTGTGAATTTTGCATCATACTCATCAGCCCAAACCTGGAGTTTGTTTGATAGTTGGAGATCAGATTTGAACAGTTAATTTGAACAACTGGAAAACAAATTGAACATTTTTTCATCTAATCTCAATGAGCTGGCAATATGCTAAACCAAAAATTCGAAATGTGACCTTACTAAGATTGGATGTAAAAATGAGGACTACTTGACCTACCAAAACTACAACAGGGTTCCCCTTGTCCTTGCCTTCCATCCCACAAATCTATTTATGCAACAGATAATTAAATGTGCCATTGAACTCCCTTGAGCATGATACCTCCAAAATACACATCTTTTACCCTTCCCTTCAACAACATTCCCTTCTGTAATATCCTGGTCCAATCCTCCATACAACTACTCAGATCCCCACCTCACCAGGGTGACCAATCTCTAGGCAAGAATCACAAAGGGACTTCTGGAATGGGGACAAACCTGTGCTGTCTGAAGAAAAGGTTGGTGAAGACTCCAAAGTGCATGTGGAAATATATATTACACACGTGCGCAATTTGAACATCGCAAATACAAGAGTGTGTTGTGGCCTCAATCAATCATGGAGATAGAGAAGGCACCCTAAATACAGGACCGTTCCTAAAATTCATGACAATTACTCATCCTGCATGATGCCTACCCATGAGAACACAGGATAGCTGGAAAAACTGAACACAGGATATAACATCCATCCTTTTTGGCCTCTCCCTATTCATTGTCCAAACATACCATGATGTGGAGGTGCCGGTGTTAGACTGGATTGAACAAGGTCAAAAATCACACATCAGGTTATAGTCCAACAGATATATTAAAAAATGCTAGCTTTCTGAGCACTGCTCCCAATGGACTATAACCTGACATTGTATGATTTTTGACCTTGACTATTAAGTGAAGCAACAGTTTGCTTGTGTTTCCTACTACTCACGATGGGTTCTGATACAAATTCACAAGACTAAATACAACCTATGTCATTCCATTCAGTTTGCAAAGTGTGACCTTGCGCTTAAAATAACCTGTCATTTTAATTTTATATTCAACTCCTGCTTTTCATCAGTATATTCTCAGCTTCTAATACAACTCTAGTGAAGTACAATTGAGGTTTAATGAACAGCACTTAATCTTTGGAGTAGACACCTTATAGCTTTCAGGAACCATTGAGAGAATTCAACAATTTCACGTTGAGAATTCAACATGTTGAGATTTTCCAGCATTTTCAGTTTACATTTACATACAATTCAGTTAATTTTTTATGAACTTAACAAGCAGCACAAATTGAAGGAAACATTTACCTTTTGAAAGTAACCTCTTTTTAAGGTTTTGTCACGAACTTGTCTGAAATAAACATAACCATAGTAATGGGCAGAATCTTTCTGTTAAAACAAAAAGAAAGAAAATCTGATTTAACAAGATAAATAAACTTTTGAAAAATGTTAATTTTTATTCTTAGACATAATCAATTTATTTCTCGTCTTCCTTTCCCCCTCCTTCATTAACATGCCACTCAGATCTTCAATCTGTAGGGTCAAACAAGTAGACTTTTTCTGATGCAGACCCAGGGCAATCTTCTTTGCTCTCCTTCCGGAGAGAGAAGCAATTTCCTTTAACAGAAATATCAAGAAAAATAGTGCAATCCAGAGAAACACAGCAGTGCTGCCAGATGGATCTCTCGACCTTTGACTTATGCCAATCAAATAATTTGTAGAAAATTGCATTTGTGATTAAACTCATACAAGGATGCAAGAACTAGGAGAAGTAGGCTACTCAAATTTCAAGTCCATTCAACCATTCATAAGGTTATGGATGATCTTCTATTTCAACACTACTGTTCATGTGCAGAAAACTATTACTCTCAGTCTTGAACATACTCAGCAACTGGGTCTGCACAGCCCACTAGGGAGGGAATTTCAAAGATTTGTCACACTGAGTGAAGAAATCCCTCCTCTTTCAGTCCTAAATACCCTACCACTAACTCTTAGATCGTGCTTCCTGGCTTGATACTCTATAGCCAAAGGAAACCTGCTTACTGCACCTATGGTCAAACCCTACAACTTATTATACAAAGCTCCAACGAACATAGACCCAGACTATTCATTCTTTTCTCATAGGACATTTCCTCCATCCCAGGAAATAGTCTGGTGAACCTTTGTTACACTCCTCATATGGCAAGTAAGTCTTTCCTTAGCCAAGGAGACCAAAGCCAGATGCAAGTCTTCAAGTATGATCTTACCAACACTCTAAATAATTGACAGTATTATTCCTAAGTCTAAATTCCTAAGACTTGGAATAAAGGCCAACCTACCATCTGCCTTTTGATTGCTTTATGCAATCTGTGTATATCTGTGTATATCTCTGAAAAAGATAAACCTGAAACACTCCCAAGAATTCACTAAGTATGAGCGTACAGCTTTACTAGTCAGTGACTTCCCAAGAGCAGATAAACCATTAAATGACTACTCGACAGTGGAAATTATGCACTCCCCCCCCCCACCCAAGTCTTTCACAAGTGATGTGATTTGGATTGGGTGGGTGGGGAGGCAGTCAAAACCGAGGTGTACTCCAATAAATTGCAGGAGGACATGAATAAACTTGCAGAATTAGCAACTAATTGACAAGTGAATCTGGATAACTGCAAGGCAATAGATTTTTGCAAGAGCTGAAAAATGTGTTGCTGGACTTTTGCAAGATAACCAGCCAGATGTAGGTCTCGGTGGGATACAGGAATTAAGGGTCCTTGAAGTACAAATACCCCAATCACTAAACATTATACTACAGGTTAGCAGGGCATAGAAACAAGCAACCCAAGCACTAGATTTTATCTGCAAAGCACAAAAATTGGAAAATAGTAAAACTTATTTTAAACATGCATTAAATCTGGGTTATATTGTAAAAAGGATATCGAGGCATGGAAAAGATGCACAAGAGATTTACAAATATGTCAAGGGCATATATACCATGAAAGCATTCACAGGCCAAGTCTCTTTTCTTTCAAGACAAGGCTAAGAGATGATCTAATAGAGGTCTGTAACATTATTAGATTTGATCAGAGTGGATGCAAAGAGATCTGACAAAATCTTAAGGGGGCCTGAGTGATATGGCCAAGGCGGGATGTGGGACAAAATTGGGCAACAAGTGTAGTGTGGGCCACCTCAAAGTCAGGAACAACTTATGCACAATCTTTTAAGATTTTCACAAGCAGCATGGTGAGATGCAAGATGCCAAGTGATGTGGATGGATGCTCATTAAAAGATCTGTTAATAGCATAACTCACCTCATTAAAATTCAACCTCCCTTCTTAACAATATCACTAAACAAACTAGATGTTGGGAAAACTAGACAAGGAAACCACAATGATCACCTGGTGGGTTCAGTTCTGTTGACCCCCTCTGTTGGGAACCGGACACCAACAGCTTAAGACGACATGTTCTATGGGCACAGTGGAATGACCTATCCACAGACATTAGCATTAGACATTTACCAGTCTCCAAGAACACTTATGACACATCTCTGATCCACTTATAGGACTCTTCTGAACTTCAGATTGCAGCAGCAGAGATTACTGTATTGTTGCTGCAAGGATAGTGCAACCAGCTCATGGACTGGACCAGGCTACATCTCTGGGCTCACTACCATAAGCACTCATGCATCTTAAGCCTACAGAATGATGCTCACAGAATTCCTGCCTTGCATTGCCTTGTCTTATCTTATCATTTTGCACTTTGTCCTCTAGCCTGAAATACCAGTTTCATATTATTGTTATCTGGTTGTTGCACTTAGTGTAGAGGCAAATCCTGCAGTAAATCAGGAAACTTGCGATAGTTGTCAACAGGTCTCAATCAAGTCAAGGAGGCAGTCTTTGCACAGGTCAGTCACTCCAGTAACAGCGTAAGCCCTGTTCAGGTAGGTCAGAGTCAGGAGCCTCGTAAGGGGCGAGGAGCTGAATCATGAGCAGCATACCATCCTTCTCGCCTCCTTATTTTGGGCTGGTTTCCTCATGGAATAAAAGAGAGGCAGGTATTTCGGGAGATGAAAGTCAATGGCACAATGATTATTTTTGGTGCGGGGTGGCGTCTCCCAAGCAACTGAGTCAGTACTGCACACAGCATTCAGGGTTACTGATGATGGGGGTTGTGAGGGTCGGTTAGGATGAAGGAGGGAGATGCTGCGTGCAATGTTGAGATTAGTGGAGCATGAGCTTTGGTGGGAAGTGGGTTCAGTAGAGGAGATAGTGTGAGTGAGAGATATCAGAAAAAAGATAGTGGCACTGAGCCTGGCAGAGAAGAGAAGGGTGGGGGAAGGGGAGAGAAGTTCAGTTTGTGCACCAATACATTCAGCAGGACTGGACAACCTTGTCTGCAAAGTGAAGTGCTGATTCCCCATTGTCTGCCATATCGAGGGCAAATATCAACCATGCAGGACTGCTCCAGATTGACAATGCACAATGGCCTTTTAGAAAATGCTGTGGGCATAAAGGATGCTAATGAATTCTGGTATTTCTGCTACACGTCAAGTTATTCTGGAAACAGCACATGGGTAAGCTGGAGCAGAAATCGGATGAGAGAAATGCCATAGGAATGGGGTAGGTAATGAATCAAGCAAATTTGGCAAGATAGAGCGAGAAAGCTTAGGCTGACTGGCAGGAAACTCAAAATCTCAACACAACGCTGCCTCACTACAAAAAGGTAAGATTCTCCACAAAACATTATTTTGTGGAGAAGAACATAACTGGAGGCCATCAATATAAGATAGTCACCGAGAAATCCAACAGGAAATTCAAAATAAACCTCTTTACTCAAAAACTGGGGAATATATGGAACTTGCTACCACTAGATGTGGTTGCAGCAAATGCATTTAATGGGAAGCTACACAACCATTTAAAAGAAATGTGATTACAGAGTTCCAATGTTGGATTTGATGAGGAAAAATGTGAGGAGGTTCAAACAGAACATAAACATTGACATGAATGGTTTCAGTAGAATGACTTGCTTCTGTGTTATATATCTTATGGAATCCTATTAAGAACAATTTGTTTAAACACAGAAAGAAATTTGATTCTAAGTGACATCATCTATAAAACAAAGCTCATGAGATTCAAATCAGTGAAGTCACATTATATGGAAACATAGTTTATACAGAATGTATAACTTGGTACTTTCCAGACTTCTTCCCACTGTGACTCCACAGCCATTGCTGTTAGAGCTTGTGCATCAAAACATTTCAGACTAAAATATCACTTCGGGTTCTGACTCTGGCTTCGAGAGGTTCTTATATGAAAGCTATGTAAAGACTTTCAGAGAAGAAAAATGGATGTGAAGGATCAGCTGAAGAATTAACAAAGATAATCAAAATCACATTGAAAAGGATGGTTTACCAGTTAGGAAGTGCAATAGTACAGCAGGAAGGTTTAATGAAGAAGCCCCAGAAAGGATACCTGTGTCTTTCTTACTAATGATGGAATGTAAGGAGAAGGGCATTACAAAGAATGCTACAATCAGAGAAGGAAAGACATTTGTCTGAATGCAAGGCTATCAAAGGATTTGTGTATGAGCATAGCAAAGTTAAATTCATTGGGTTCTGTGGAAAGCATAAAGAGCAATAAAGCCGTATCAATCAGTGTAGAACCTACATCTAATCCTTTGTGTTCTGTTTTGCGAAATATAGTTCAGAAAGCTGCTAAACTGGGCATTGGAGAAGTCTTGTCTACTGATTACAAAAATAGAAATACAGACTGTTAGCAGTTTTGACTCCAGAGGAAGAACAGAACCTATAAAGTTTGGTACTTTCCAATTCACCCATCCATTTTGGGAAACATCCAATTTATATTTTCTGCCTTTCCAAAAGAAAACTTAGGAATTCCTTGAAATGGACTTGTGCAAGTCAATAAGCAATATACTATCAGGCACACCAGTAGGTCAAATGTCATTAGGACTATTCTATTACTTTGGCTCAGATTTTGCTGGGTTTTAACTTCAGTCAAATTTGCAAGAAAGCATGCATGTTTATCTATTATTGATAATGTTGTACTAGTTATAACTTACTTATTTTTAAAATAATGAGTAAACTAAAGTTTTACAGTTGTGCAGTATGGTGATTAGAAACATTTCTAACCTTCAAATAAACAGGAGCATCTCTGTCATATTGGTCCAACAGGCAATCAAGTGAGTTCCTTCTATTGGATGACTGCCGAATTCTGAAACAAAATTGTGTGTCTCCGAGGCAACCTATTAAACAAATGAAAACAAAATTCTGATATGTTGGCTTGTTTACAATTTCTACATGAATTTTTAAAATCCTTTTTATAGTCATATTTGTACTGACACTTTACAAGTTAACCAGTTACCCCTCCACTGTCCCTAAATTCTATCCAAGCAATGATAATATTCCGGTGTTCTGCTGGGTATACACACCCACATTTTCATACAAAGTATTGGAGTTGATTAAATGAATTGAATATTTTCTAATCAACACTGACATACTCAAAACAAACTTCTACTTCTGTTGTTGATTAAGCATAACAACTTTATGAAAGAAAATCATCTCCAATTTGTTTCTTCGTCATGGCTGATGAGCAGGTTCTATTATTTCAAATATAATCAAGAGTTGCTTGACAGCAGCACTGCTAATTGAGCTAGTTGGGTACAGAGGGCATTGCTACTAGACTGAGCTTATGACAAGCGGTAAGAGAACTATCAGGAGGAAAAGATATGCTGGACTTTATCCTCAACAATCCGCCTACTGGAGAGACATCTGTCTATGACAATATCAATAAGACTGACAACTTCACAGTCCTGTGGAGACCAAGTCCAAACTTCACATTGATAATACTTAACAGTGTGTCATGTGGCACTGTCACCATGCTAAATGGAACAGATCTAGGAACTCAAGACTCAGAATCCAAGAGATGGTATGGGTCAACAAAATCAGAAGAACTGTACTCCAGCACAATTTGCAAACTCATGACCCAGCATATTACCCACACTATCATTACCATCAAGCCAGGAGATCAACCTTGAGCATGCATGAAGGCATACCAGACCAACACTAGGCATACCCAAAATGAGGGTCAACCTGGTGAAGCCACCAAACAGTGCTACTTGTATTCGAAACAGCACAAGCAGCAACTGATAGATACAGCTGAATGATCCCACAACCGATGGATCAGACAGAAGCTCTGCAGTCCTGCACATCCAGTTGTCAATGGTGGCAATTAAACAACTTACTGGAAGAGAAAGCACCACAAATATCTCCATCCTTAATGATGGGGAACCCAGCATATCAGTACAAAAGATAAGGCTGTAACATTCTCAATAATCAGTTAGAAGTGCCAAGATCAATCCAGGAGGTCACCAGCAGTCAACAGTTTGAGGTGTTCGATAATCTAAAGGCTATGGCCCACAATGTTCCAGCAATAGTATTTAAGATTTATGCTCCAGAACTTGTCACACCACTAGCCAAGCTAGGGGTTAAAACACTAGCATTAGCTTGACTATTTGGAAAGTTCTCCAGTGCCCTGTACAATACGCAGGGCAAGTCCAACCCGGCAAATTACACCCCATCAGTCTAATTTCAGTCAATAACAGTGCTACTAAGCAAAACCTGCTCAACGTAACCTGCCCTCTGACACCCAGCTTGAGTTCTGCCAGGGCCACTCAGCTCCTGACCTAAATTCAACCTTGGTTCAAACATGGATAAAAGAGCTGAATTCTCGAGGTGGGGAGAGGGCGACAGTCCTTGACATTAAGGTTGCATTTCACCAAATTATATCAAGGAGCCCTAGAAACACTGGAGTTGATGGGAATCTGAGAAAAACTCTCAGCTGGTTTGACAGGTTTAAGGTGAGAGGGGAAAGATTTAAAAGGGACTCAAGGGGCAACTATTTCACACATAGGGCGGTCTGTATACAGAACAAACTGCCAGAGGAAATAGTAGAGGCAGGTACAATTACAATGTTTAAAAGACATTTGGACAGGTACATGGATAGCTAAGATTTAGAGGGATATGGGCCAGACACAAGTAAATGGGATTAGTTCAGTTTAGGAAACCTGGTCAGCATGGATGAGTTAGCCTGGCCTGTTTCCATGCTGTATGACTCAATAACCATATCAGACATATAAAAAAAATGGCTTGAACTTAATCATCATAGTTCCAGGACATCTGTGCAGGAGATCTTGTGGACAGTATCTGAAGCTCAACCATCTTCAGATGCTTCAATGAACTTCTTCTCCATCAGGAGGTCAGAAGTGGCAATGTTCAGCACAATTTGCAACTCTTCAGATGCTGAAACATTCCATGTCCAAATGCACCAAGGCCTTGGGAGTATCCAGATTTGGGCTGAAAAGTGGCAAGTAATATTCACATCACACAAATGCCAGGCAATGATCATCCCCAACAAGAGCCAATCTAACCATTGCCCTTTGACATTCAACCATCACTAAATCCCCCACTACCAAGATTCTGGGGAGTTAGCATTGACCAAAAACTGAATTAAACTGTACTGGCCATATAAACACAGAGGCTACAAGAGTAGGTCAGAAACTTGGAATACTTTGTGCAGAGAATAACTCACCTCCTGACTCCCCAATGCCAAATAATGTTAAGTTTACATAGAATCAAAGAACCCCTACAGTTTGGAAGCAGGTAATTCGGCCCATCGAGTCCACACTGACTATCTGAAGGGCATCCCATCCAGACCGACCCCCCTACCCCCAACCCAGTAACCCTGCATTTCCCATGGCTAATCCACCTAGCCTGCACATCCCTGAACATTATAGGCAATTTAACATGGTCAATTCAACTAAATTGCACATCTTTGGACTGAAGGAGAATGCTGGAGCACCAGAGGAAACCCACGCAGACATGGGGAGAATGTACAAACTCCACACAGTCCCCAAAGGGTGGAATTGAACACCTGGTGCCGTGAGGTAACAGTTTTATGTGCTGTCTTGTTTTGTTCATTCACAGATGAGGGTGTCACTGGCTGGGCCAGCATTTATTGCCCATTCCTAATAGCCCAGAGGGCAGTTAAGAGTAAACCACACTGCTGTGGGCCAGACTAGGTAAGGATGGCAGTTTCCCTCACTAAAGTGACATTAGTGGACCAAATGGGTTTTACTGACAATCCATAATGTAGTTGCAGTCATTATTAAACTCTAACTTGCAGATTTTTAAAATTTTGAATTCAAGTGTCATCGATGGTAGGATTTGAACCCAGTTAAATGCAATATGGTGGGGGACATGCATTCCTTGGTGCCTGCTTCACTTGTAAAAGTAGATATCAAAAGTTATTGTATAATTATATATCAATCAATTTACAAATTATTTGTGTTCAAATTTGATGATGCTTCATTAATTTGACTGGGACTGTTGAGTATGAACAACCAGTAATAAAAATAGTTTTTAAGTACACCACTGCACTCACCATTTTTGCCTTTTGGAAAGTCTTCAAAAGAAAGAGTTCTCCTCCACATTAAACTATATGGGTTCATTTATAGTTGTTCGGAATGTTGATCAATGTTAGTTCAAGTAGCATAAAGTTCAATTTGATATTAGTATAATAAATTACATTTTAAGTTAATGCAAAAATCATACAAATTTATTATTTCAACATTTTAAACTCAAATTGCCACAAGTTGAAGTAATGTATTATTTATTTGCAGAAAAACAACCAAATTCTTAAGCTGTGAATCACAAACATGCTCAGGCAAAAGAATTACGAAACCATTTTATTGAAAACATAATTTGGGCTTGTATCTTTTCAGTATCTTATTTTTTTTCAATTCATGCAGTAAAAATCTATTTTTCTGCAATTATTTTTAAACACCTTTTCTGTGAATGTGAATATAATGTGCTCAAGCAACACTAACCAAGCAGATTATAGAATTAGACACCAATTTGTCTTGAACCGATGACAAATCTCAGCAGACAACAGTAAAATGGCTCTTATTTGATACATTAGAAAGGACGTCTAGACTAATGAGGTGCTAGTGTAAATTCTAACATGATAGCTGAAAAATTAAAATTCAAATAATTTTTAAAAATCCAATTTAAAATAAAATTTAGTGAAAGAAGTCTGCCATGTTTGTTCAATTTGACATATGCATAAAGTCATACCTACACAGAATTGTGGTTGACTCTCAGCTGTCTTTTGAAATGCTATGCACTACACATTATATTCAAGGCTACAACGCACCATCACTCTCTCAAGGTCAATTAGGAATGGGCAATAAATACTGCCTCACCAGGATACCCAGAGACAGTGAATGAATGAACAAAAAAGGCCAGCAACCGTAATCAAACTTTCTCTAGTTGTTCACAGCACTGAGTTTAGCTATGAAGGAACTCTAAATATATGGTGGAGGCAAACTCCATCTTTGGGATCCGATTACTGTTACATGAAAGAGGGTAAAAGACTCTAGAAGGTACAAAATGCAATAATTTACTGTGATGAAGCAAAGAGCACAAGATGAGCAGTTTAAACAGAACAGACACTGAAACGTGACAAAAAATACTGAAAAAAAACTGAAAATGCTTGAAATCAAACAAAAACAGAAATTGCAGAAAAAACTATGCATGTCTGGCAGCATTTTGAAACGTTTTGGGTCTGGTGACCCTTCTTCAGACTTGCACTTGAAAGGTATACAAGTGAGTTCAAAGGGAATATGATTACTGGGAGCACATGAGAGCACATAAAATTGGGTTATCCTGAATAGGATCCCTCTCCATAATAAACAGGAACCTCAACCATGTCCTATCCCATTCCCTGCATTTCTGCCCTACTTCTCAGAACTACAACAGGGATTCCCTCAATGGTCACGAAATAAATTTATTTGGTCACTTTGTGCTACCTCAGATTACTTGGGAATGGTAAGGCATCTCAAAGGTCTGAGCAACAGGTGAAACTAGTTGTTTCACAGTGATACTATGCAAAAGCAACACCAACACAAAACGGATGCTGCCACCAAGTCAAGAAGAAGTTCTGCCCATCACTAATAAATAGTGTGGTTAATACATTTCTGTGCTTGTGTAATACTAGGAATAAAGGCAATATATCCAAAACCTGGCAGATCCCATCAAATAACCTTTCCTTTGGCTATTCATAACAACCAATGTAAAGACCATATCCAACCAATCCATACTTGCAAAACTTGAAACGGTGTCCAAACATTAACGTGATTTGACCATTTGACAGAATTGACTAAATAATCCGGAATGAGCTAAATTCTGTTAGCAACCAAATTGTCAAACCAGTTTGCAGTGTGGCACATTTACATGTATTAGAAGCTATATATGTTTTTATGTAGGACCCTGTTCTTTGCAGGCACGAAGAATATGTTCATGCATTCTGCTCTTTCAACTCAGCAAAATAGGTGACAGCCACTCTCTAGTCATTTCTCAAGCAATGCCATGATCAAAGTTAATCTGGCTGCTTTGATACTTAAGCAAAGCTCCCAGTTAACTGTTGGTAATCATTTAACTGGTGCATTCTGCACAGCAACTCATCAACCTAATAAAACATAAATGTTGTTTCTCTTTTCTTTCGCAACTCTTAAAAATTGTCCCAACAAGTGCAAGATGAAAAGCTCCAACAAAATTTTTTTTCAACAATATTTATGTTCTGTATACTACTAAATAACTATTTAACTACATATATTGTTGTGCATTGTCTGCCCTTGTCAATGTGTGGATCAATTATATTTCTTTGTACAGCAAAGGAGTAACTTGTGAATGGTTTCTGAAGCTCACAGACAAGACTGCTTCAGCTTCAAACTTATCAGTCTCCACATTCAAAAGAACATCTTTTGTTATTCCTGTCACTTCTAATTGATCTTGCCACAAAATACATAATTCTCTCTTCTTTCATAATTTCAAAGGGTTTATTCTCATTGAAAGACCCCAATCCATTCATCCATGACCCGGAACACTCCTCTCCTTTCCCATTGCACTTCCCCATGCAAGTGCAGAGGATTCATCACCTACCCTTTTACCTTCTCACTTGCCATCACCCAGGTTCCCTCACACTCCTTCTAGATGAAACAATGATTTACATGCATTTCTTTCAATCACTCCTACTATATTTAGGACTCGTGGTGCAGTTTCCTCAAAACTGAAATGAGCCAAACACAAGTTGAGGATTTATTTTGCTAAGGATGCTGTTTGAGAGCATGACCTGATCTTTCAGTCACTTGCTGTTTTAATTCTCTGTCCTATATTCACTCAAACCTGTGTCTTTGTCCTTGTGCACTATTCCAATAGAAGCTTGTAGAATTGCAAGTCAAGTTTCAACTATAAATTTTGCTGTCTTCTAGACTCAACATCGAAATCAACAATTTCAAATCATAACCACTGCTCCCACTTTTCCACAAACATTAGGTGCCAGTAATGATTTGTTGTTGCCATTTACAGTATCTCTTGAACCATCTTTTATTCTTGGGCAAGTAAAAATAAAACAAGCCCCTTTCATCTTTTACTTTATCTTTTCTGTAATTTAATGACTACTGCCCCTCTATCTGATTGCATGGCCACACTTTTGTTCTCTCCTTCCCATCTTACTTTCCCCGGCTCTGTGCATGACTAATAGTGGTTACATCTGTAACATTAACTAGTAATGAGAAAAGATAAACCACCTGAAATGTTAATAATTTCTCTCTGTGAAGATGCAGCTGCTTCTGCCAAGCAGGTCTACATTTTTACTTTTTCCGCTTCCTTTTATTCTTCCCTCCTTTGCCACTTCCTTCATCCCTCAACTGGTCAAACTCTTGTAATGTACCACATTATTTTGGCACATAAATCATGCTCCTGCACTTCATTTCCTATGTATATAGTAGCCTTGGGTGTTTGTGCTTGACCTGCACTTAACCTGGAATTATTAGGACAGCCAAGAACTAAGAAGTATCATTTTTACCAATTATCACGAAGAAAATGTTTTGAGAGATACAGAACAACATTAAATGATTTCTGAACTGGAGTCCACATTCAAAGCATTAACGCCTGCTGGTTTAACCTCAATTATAATAATGAAATGTTGTTACAAATTTCTCATTAGCACTCAAATCTTAAAGTACACCTATTCTTTTCAGTTCTGCATTTATTTATTCGGTGAAAGAAAGGCACAGTCGTGTAAAGCTTACAGTTTTATTGCCTAAATGCAGATAGTCTGCAAAGGAATGAGCCAATGCTACAATAATTCACGTAAACTAAGTAGAAAGCTTCAAATTACCCATAGCTGTGATCTGGGTAGATGGAGCATTTCTGGAAAAAATAAACTGCCCTTGCTCCTGATCCAAATAAGAAAACGCTATTTACATTGTGCCAAGCATGTTGTCACTTCCACTTGTAAAGTTAAAAACAAACTGTGGCCCAAAACAATGAGATCAAAATATTTGTCAAACCCTCCAAAGTTCAACTCAACAAAAAAAAAAGTTGTGTCTTCTAACACCAATTCCACCAAACAAGTAACATTCCAATTTTATACGAGAAAACCAGAAATCTAGCTTAGATATGTTAGAGTCGTTATTGTATTTAAATTAAATTTCCATTTATCCCATTTTACCAGTTGTCCTATTAAACTGAATTGTCCAACATTCTCACCAAATCTACATCATATTCGATTGGCCAACATTTTCCCTTTATATTTTCTCAAATAATCTTCTTTTGTGCAAGGTCGATTATTTTGTGTGTCCAAAGTTTCAACTTTGGTATTTTCTTTGCGATCATGGTGACACGGTTTGAATGTGTTGAGTTGTCTTTCACAGTCACCAATGCCATGCAGTTTTATCTCTCAGACTCCATCATCAGGTCATTCTTACATTACTAAATTGCTTGTTCAACGTTAAAACATGGCCAAGACCAGATTTCTCCCACCTTAGTAAAAGGTAAAATTAAAGTCATGTCTATAGTTAATCAGTTTCTAATTATTGCTAATCTTAATCTCAAACTACCAGCTGCCATCTCAGTTTAAACGTGCAAGTTTACAACTTTAGCCAAACTGTTTAACTGTAAACCAAATTTTCCTTTCGACATCCAGATTCTTTTCTCATCGCCAAAAGTGAATTTCCATACTACAATTGCCGATTCTGTTTTTACACTGTTGGTACGAGATCTTCACTCAAAGCTCTGTCTGCAACCCTGCACATTTCAGAAGCTGGAAAGCCATGCAATGCATCAAGTGAAAGGGAATTTCTGCTTCTAATGCAAAAAGTAATTTAAAATTGTACCAAAAATGTCTTTCAAAAATAATAACAAACAACTATTGCAGTAGCGTATTTACAGATGTATTAAGGTATATTTAGTTGCTTAATCAGCAGTCAACTCATTGGGCTGTCAGTTTAAATTACAGCAATAAAAATGAAAAATCTGCCTACTGCCATTAAAAAGAAAATTTGCCTGTCCTCATTGTGAAACTTTGCCAAGTTCTACATGGGCTGCTAAATGGAATATTTTTTCCCAAGAAAATATAAACATGCACAATCAGATCCATCCATTAACAGAATAATGGACTGATTTGGTCTACCCAACAAAACAAATGGAACCAGTGAGAGTTAGGGGACCTAAAAAGAGGAAGAAAAAAAGAAATTTGTTTACAGAAGATACTAGTAAAATTAAAATATTAAACAAATTAAACCAGTGTTCAATCTACTATGACATCACGGTTTGTGTTTACTAGTTATTTAATGAAGGCTTTTGAAAAAAAACATAATATATTCTACCTCTTGAGCAATGCTTGTAGAAACGCAGAGGATTAGGCTATTTCAAAAATGACAACCAAGAAAACAATTCCTTCAGTTCTCAACAGATCCAGACACAATTTCCTTTCACCCAACAACAGTATTTCCATGCCCAAGTGTAGTCTATTGTATGAGAGATGGATTTCTGTCCCATTTTGAGCTTCTGAATGCAAAGAGTGCCTGGTAGATTGGAGATTCATTATGTGGGGAAGTTATCCTGGAGGTCCAGTTGAGAAGATATTGCCAGAACTTTTGGGCATCTTATGTTATTATTTCAGTTACAGTATAAAGTATATGATATGGAATATACTTTATACAGTTTAAAGGTGTCCAAATTTGAGGAAATTTGAGATTTTAATTCCAATGAACCAGTGATTTTTTTTTCTTGTTGATGATTCTGAAATTTGATTTGTCTCTGCTACGTGAATTGGGAACTACAATTGGATTAAAATTCTGAATTGTGTTTATCACTTGAAGGGGAAAATAAATTTCTGATGAATAACCACAATTCCAAAGCAGATTACATGCAGCTGTGCCTGCAACCTATAAATTCCATTTGCATCTTCATGTACCTTTAACAAAATAAACTTAAATAATTCAAGTTTTTTTCTTATCTATATGGTTAATTTTGGAATGAAAATGCATTTTTATTAAATTTCTGATTTCACTTTTATTTTATTAGTATTCTTCTAATCTTACTGGCTTTTTCACGGCTTTTAAATTCTTCAGCAAAGACCCACATCGTCAGCATCACCAAGGAAACACTTTCAAATAAAGAACTTTCCATTTATAAAATAAAACTATATAGTGTTTAAGCCCATCAAAACAAAGCAATTTAGCTTTTGCATATACACAACCACTTGTAAAATACTTTTGAAGCATTTACTGTCTCAAATCTTTTCAGATCAAAACATTAGTTTCCCGGAGGTTCAGTGCATTTACTGTTACAAATATGAAGCTTACAAGCTTTTTGAACTTTGGGGCTCTGTCTGTAATTGAAGGTGAAAAGAATGTGACTATGCAACTCATTCTGAAATCCGCCTAACTACAGGCTTGGATAATGTAGTTAGAGTCATAGAGATGAACAGCACGGAAACTCATCCATACCGACGAGATATCCTGAATTAATCTAGTCCCATTTGCCAGCACTTGGCCATATTCCTCTAAACCCTTCCTATTCATCAACCCATCCAAACGCCTTTTAAATGTTGCAATGGTACCAGCCTCCGCCACTTCCTCTGGCAGCTCATTTCATACACGCATCACCCTTTGCATTAAAAAGTTGCTCCATAGGTCCCTTTTATATCTTTCCCTTCTCACCCTAAACCTACACCCTCTTTCTGGACTCCCCCAACCCACGAAAAAGAGCTTGGCTATTTACCCTATCCATGCTCATGATTTTATAAACCTCTATAAAGGTCACCCCTCAGCCTCCGATGGTCCAGGGAAAACAGCCCCAGTCTGTTCAGTGTCTCCCTGTGGCTCAAACCTTCCAGCTCTAGCAACATGCTTGTAAATCCTTTCTGAATCCTATCAAGTTTTACAACATTCTTCTTACAAGAGGGAAATCAGAACTGCACACAATATTCCAAAAGCAGCCTAACCAATGTCCTGTACAGCCGAAACATGACCTCCCAACTCCTATACTGTTAAATATTAAATGGAAGGCCAGGTGTTTTTGCTGGAAAGTTAAAGTGTATGTGGTCACACTAGGAGACTGAAATAACTGCACAGAGATCAGTATTCTGTCACCCTTTATTTAGCTGTGCACAGTACACTGGTCTTGGCCAGCCAGGTCAGAAGCATTCCCTTGGGCTGAGAAGATTCTAAATCCCATTTATACTTTTTAACCTGTTTTTCCTAATCAATTGGTTCAGAGCTGCTATGACACACCTTTAGAGCAGGTGGAAATTAAACCCAGGTCTCTCAGTCAGGGGTAGAGACACTGACACTGCACCACAAAAGTGCCCTTAAAAAGTCATAATCCAGCAGCAACTGTCCACACAGTACACCGGACTGTGGAGATTCTAAACCTCCTGCTTATGTTGGTCAACCAGAGCTCTGATTAGCACAGGTTAACAACCCCAATCAAGGATCTCATAGTCAACAAGATCCACCTGGTTCCAATCACTACATCCCTCCCCTTCCGATTCCAGGGATGTAGGCCTGGTCTTTTGCTTATAGCTTTGCCTGTGACATTTTCACCCCAAATACGGTTCCTCTGATTCGGAATCTGATATGGGTGGCTTGTAACAGACCGTAACACATCTCTTGCATCTGAAGCGTCTCAGGAAAGTTTCCTCTTCTTCATTCAACAGTAACATTATCAAGGCTGCATTCATCTCAGCCTCCGAGGTTTCCTCAACACTAGATAGAAAGGGAGAAACTACAGGTTCTTACAGGCCTTCTAGCTGTTGGGAGTTCTGCTCCTGTCCAGTTTGTGAGGTAACAGCTTTCAGGTGATCCACGTTTGTTCAGGACCACCTCACTTTCTGAACTTAGTAAGCCAGGACACCTGACCTCACATCACACCCATACAGGGCCATTTCCATGGTTCTGGCACAAAACTTTGTCCCTAAATTAAATTGTGTCTCTCTCTTAAAGGAGACATGTGGCCAGCTTTAGCGTTCCTACTGCTGTTCCACGGTATCTCCCCAGGTATCAAACAGGAACCAGGACAGTTTGGTACCAAGTGACACTGTAGGCTGTTTCTTTAAGCCTGCTTTCAACGTTTGGACCACTCTTTTCACTAGATCATTGGACAACAGATGGTATGGAGTTGTCCTTATGCACTGAATGCCATTCGACTTACGGAAATACTGAAATTCCTCGCTGGTAAATGTTGTCCCATTGTCCATGAGCCAATCCTCTGGGAGTCTGTATCGCAGACAATGCTAGCAGCTTCTCAATTATCATCCATGAGTTTGCTGAACAACCTTTATGCACATTCAAGCACTTTGAATGGGCATTGACAATGACCAGAAAGTATCAGCATAGTTGACATGTAACTGAGTCCAGGGTTTACTTGACCATTCCCACAGATGTGGGGGCACTGCCGGTGGCAATTTTTATCCTTATGGGCATTCTTGGCACTGCCCCACAAATGCAGCTATGTCAACATCCAACCCTGGCTACCAGACATAGCTATTCATCTTGGAAACCCCTGGATGAGCTTGGTGGAGTTCTGCCAGTATCTGGTGGTGACCTTTACTTGGCACAATCACCCTTGCTCCTCATAGTAATATGCTGTCTTGCACAGTGATCTGGCCTTTCTGAGTCCAGAAAAGTTTAAATTCTGGTTGCGACAGCTTTCTGTTTTCCCCATTACCACCAACAGTTTTAGTTTTGCTAGGACAGAATCTTTGTGTGTGCACAGTTAGATATTGTCAGCAGTGACTGGAAGGGTATCCAGGAAGTTTAAAATCTAAACAGGCTCTTCCAGGAGAGGCACCACCGGTGGAGTATCTACCAGCAGAGGCAGTCAAGGTATCCATATTAGCCACTTGCCTTCCTGGACAGTGTTCTATCTTGTATTTTTACATGCTGAGAATAAGGGCCCAATGCTAAATTTACTGGAACTTACGGTCGGAACCATCTGGTCTTCTTTCAGTAACCCTCGCAAGACTTTGTGATCTGTTACAATGACAACTTTCCATCCATAAAGGTACTGGTGGAACTTCCTCACATCAAAGATGACCACCAAACCTTCCTTCTCTATCTGGACATATTTGTGTTCGGCATCAGCTAAAGTCCAGGAAGCATATGCTATTCAGTGTACGTCCCCATTGGGCCACCAGTGAGCTAATACTGCTTCGATACCATAAGAGGAGGCATTGCATGTCAGCACTACCTCTTGCTTGGGATCATGGTGGGCCAACACCTTAGATGACAGTAGCTGCTTTTTCACTTCCAAGATTCGATCATTTCCAAGACTGACCCTTTTTCATTAGCAGGTGGAAGGGTGCCAACATAGAGGCCTGGTTATGTATGAACTTTCTGTAATAATTCACTAAGTCAAGGAAAGACCTGAACTCCGGTACAGATGTGGGAGCTGGGACTCCTTTGATCATAACGTCATAGAGATGTACAGCACGGAAACAGACCCTTCGGTCCAATTCGTCCATGCCAACCAGATATCCCAACTCAATCTAGTCCCACTGGCCAGCACTTGTCCCATATCCCTCGAAACCCATCCTATTCATATACCCATCCAGATGCCTTTTAAATGTTGTAAGTATACCAGCCTTCCTCATTTTCTCTTCCAACCGGTGTAACCAGGTTTTGTCGACTCTGTAACCCAATTAGGTCACATGGGGTGCCTGGAACACACATTCATCCCTTTTAAACCATATGCCCGCCTGACATTTAAGCTCCATGTCCAAATTCTGTTTATTGGTCTTTCCAGTTATTAGGATATTATCTCGATCAATGGCAACCTGAAGTAGCCCTTATAAAATGTTCTCCATGGTCCACTGGAAAAGGAGAGCAGGTTAATGATAACCCAAACTGCAGTTTTGTCTATTGGCATAAACCCTTATGGGCGTTAATTGTGGCGTTCTTCTGGGACTCCTCATTCAGTTACAACTTCAGGTCAGCGTGCCTCATGTTCAACTTCATAGAAGGACAGCCCCTCCACCAACTTTGCATACAAGTCCTCCATGTGAGAGATTAAGTATTTATCCAGCTGCAAGAAACGGTTTACCATTTGCTTAAAATTCCCACAAAGGAGAAGTGAGTCATCGGGCTTCACAATTGGTACATAAACAGAAGCTGCTGGAAAGGCTCAGCAGGTCTGGCAGTATCTGCGAAGAGAAATCAGAATTAATGTTTCGGGTCCGGTGACCCTTCCTCAGAATTGATAATAGCTAGGAAAATGTTGATTTCTATGCAGATAGGGTTAGGGGGTAAGGAGTAAACAATAGGAGGAGAAAGAACCCAAAGACAGAGAAGAACAATTGAACAGAAAGGAGTGCATAAAGGTCCGGCTAGGAAAGTGAATGTCTGTTAATGGAGACTGTTAGTGGCTAAAAATAAGAGGGTGTAATGGCAGACGGTAATAATAAGGCTTGGTGTGTGGGGTTGGGGACGAGGACACGGGAGAATTCAAGCTCTAAAATTATTGAACTCGATAGCGAGTCCAGAGGGCTGCAGGGTCCCCAAGTGGAAAATGAGGAGTTGTTCTTCCAGTTTGTGCTGAGCTTTGCTGGGACACTGCAGCAAGCCTGAGACAGAGACATTGGCCAGGGAACAGTGTGGTGTGTTAAAGTGACAGGCAACTAGAAGCACAACCTAGTCTACTGTATTCATCACTCACAACATTGTCACCTCTATATTGGGGATACCAAGCATAGACTGGGTGACCGCTTCACAGAACATCGACATTCTGCCTGCAAAAAAACCATGCTTTCAGAGTCCCAAGCGAATCTTGTTAAAGACAAATTCTACAACCACAGATGCAGCTGCACTCAGTATCAACCTCCATGGGAACTGGGTGACTATTCAACCAAACATGAATTTTAATTGGCTCTGATTTAGATTACGCTAAGCAATTTTATCTTTCCAACCCACATGTAGGAGGACCTTACGTGGTGTGCACTCTCCTGGGTACCAGCCGATAAATTTTATTACTCAAGTCCGCATATCAGAACAACTAGAATAGCTTGCCAGCTTGAAGAACATTTTAGCCACTTGACTGAGGCTTGGCTTTGTTATGGGGTTCTGCTGTGGGCTGGCCGAGACTCCCTCTGCTCGGAGGCACTGACTGTGATCTTTCAAAAATCACTGCAGACAGGGAAAGTCTCAAATGATTGGGGAAAATAAAATCACCATTGTAAGCCCCTTGTTCAAGAAAGGATCAAGACAAAAGATGGAAAATTATAGTCCGATTAGCCTAACCTCAGTTGTAGGAAAAATTCAAGAATCCATCGTCAAGGATGAAATTTCTAAATTCTTGGAAGTGCAGAGTCGGATTAGAACAGCATGGATTTAGTAAGGGGAGGTCATGCCTGACAAATGGCAGCAGCATCTATGTTTACCGCAGTTAGTTTTCTCATCTCCAAAGTCCTTGAAAAGCATTGAGAATGTCCAGTTGTAAACAGTTATGCTTTGGAGTGAGCAGTTACTTCCAATCCGAAATAAAGTTTGACGAATCGCCATTTAAACTTTGAAGCAAGACAGAGATAGTTCAGAGTGGTTTAGAAATAGATAGTTCTTGGTGGGAAAAGAAAGTAAAGTCCATGGAGCAAAAGATCACTTTGGACTGATTTTGGCAGAACTGAGTGAGTACTTAAGGACACTATAAAGTATATCTGTGAAATAGAGTCATAGAGATGTACAGCATGGAAACAGACCCTTCAGTCCAACTCGTCCATGTCAACTAGATATCCCAACCCAATCTCGTCCCCCCTCCAGCACCCGGCCCATATCCCTCCAAACGCTTCCTAATCATATACCCCTCCAGATGTCTTTTAAATGTTGCAATCTTACTTCTTCTGGCAGCTCATTCGATACACCTACCACCCTCTGCGTGAAAAAGTTGCCTCTTAGGTCTCTTTTATATCTTTCCCCTCTCACCCCAAACCTATGCCCTCTAGTTCTGAACTCCCTCACCCCAAGGAAAAGACTGTCTATTTACCCTATCCATGCCCCTCATGATTTTATAAACCTCGATAAGGTCAACCCTCAACCTCCGACAGTCCAAGGAAAACAGCCCGAGCCTATTCAACCTCTCCTTATAGCTCAAATCCTCCAACCCTGGCAACATCCTTGTAAATCTTTTCTGAACCCTTTCAAGTTTCACAACATCCTTCCAAAAGGAAGGAGACCAGAACTGCATGCAATATTCCAACAGTGGCCTAACCAATGTCCTGTACAGCCGCAACATGACCTCCCAGCTCCTGTACTCAATACTTTGACCAATAAAGGATAGCCTTCTTCACTATCCTATCTACCTGCGACTCCACTTTCGAGGAGCTATGAACCTGCACTCCAAGGTCTCTTTGTTCAGCAACACTCCCTAGGACCTTACCATTAAGTGCTATAAATCCTGCTAAGATTTGCTTTCCCAAAATGCAATACCTCACATTTATCTAAATTAAACTCCATCTTCCACTTCTCAGCCCATTAGCCCATCTGATTAAGATCCCGTTGTAATCTTCTTTGCTGCCCACTACACCTCGAATTTTGGGGTCATCTGCAAACTTACTAACTATGCTTCTTATGCTCACATCCAAATCATTTATATAAATGATAAAACGTAGTGGACCCAGCACTGACCCTTGTGGCATACCACTGGTCACAGGCCTCCAGTCTTAAAAACAACCCTACACCGCTACCCTCTGTCTTCTACCTTTGAGCCAGTTCTGTATCCAAATGGCTAGTTCTTGTGCTTTCCAACTGCAGAAAAGAAACGTTTAAGTGCAAGTGAGCTACTATAACAGTACTTCATCAATAGAGCATTTAGCCTATTTGTTACAAAAAAGTAATATAATGAGAACAATCCTATCACATCATCTTTTCAGCTATTAACTGGAAGTCTGAAGTGCTTTTTAAACGTTACTGGCCTCTATGGGGGTAGAAACATAATCAAGTGATTAGTTTAGCTTAAACACATTCTTTTAATTGGGGGTTCTGAAGTTCAGTTCGTTGAAAATAATAGCCTTGCTGCCATGAGTGGCCAACTCAGGAGCGAGGAACCTCTAATGGTATGACTTAAAGAATCAGAGCATACAAGCGTCTATACCGCATCAAGGTGGAGAGCTGAGTGACATCTGCTTTCCCAATATGAACTTCCAGATAGTTCTAATTGAATCACCCTGGATGGGGGCCACACCTGGAATGGATGTGTCAAGGCAAATATTATCTATGAGATTTAGCTGTACTTTGCACATGATTCACTCAAAAGTCTATACATTTCTAGAATTCTCATCTCTAAAATGAAGCTCCTCAAAAGCATGTCAAGAGACTAGTTATTACAAAATAAGCATGAAAGACCAACATTTACCTTCTTGTACTTCACTAATCTTTTAACTTTAATCCATTCTGGGTGGACATTAGTCATTAATGCATTCCTTATTATCCCAATATTCCAACCTCGAGACGAAGCAGTGTTTGGTGCATATTGCAAGGGGAATACAGAAGTCAAGATGTTTGGTCATCTGTGTCATTTTAATCTGCTTTTAAAGAAAAGGTGTAAATGTGTGAAAAGTAGTTCAGAGGATGTTCACCCAGCTCATCAGCAGAATGGGTGTGTGGGGTGGGGTGGAGAATCATCTCAGGAAGAAAGTCTGGACAGGCTGGACCTATATCTTTTGGAGTTTAGAAGAATGTGTGATAGCGAATTTGGAGAAGATTTGTAGTTCAGGTTGAGGTTCTAACTAGCCACCAAGATACGTGTACATCAACTAGCCACAAAAAGACATAACCCAGTCTCACTAGTATCCTTACATACAGATGAGGAAGGACACCACTTCGACTGGGACAACACATCCATCCTAGGACAAGCCGAACAGAGACACACACGAGAATTTCTAGAGCATGGCATTCCAACCAGAACTCTATCAACAAACACATTGACCTGGATTCCACTTACCACCCTCTGAGAAAAAGAACAGGAAATGACATCACCAACCCAAGGAAACATGAACACAAATAGAAAGCAGGCCAAGCCACCAGTGCTTCATTCAGAGGCTCACTGATGACGTTACCTATTACAGTGATGAAGTGTTAAAAATGAACCTTCCAGCTCAGCGAACAAACCTACATCCAGAATGTGTGATAATGTTAGTGAAAAACATAAGATTCTGAGGGAACCTACCAAGGTGATGCTTAAAAAGGATTTTTTCTAATTGTTGGAGACTAGAACTAGCAAACACTATTTTAAAATAGAATGTCACACATTTACCACAGAGACCAGAAGGATTTTTTTAAATCTCAGGACTTTGAACATTCGTCCTCAAAGCGGTGTAGGTGGTTACTGAATACTTTTAAGACAAAGGAAATTCTCGACAACAAAGGACTCAGCGAATTCACTGTAATGTGACTGACGAATTGGAGAAGCTGATTTCAAAAGCATAAACTTTTAAAATGTGTATTGGCAATAACGCAACTACATCGCCAACATTAAGTTCTGTTGCTAAAGTGGGATTTTTCTACAACACACGATTACACAAGAACAAACTCATTTATAGAAAAACCGACTGTACTGGGTGGATGGATGGGGGCAAGCCATTGTTCGGCAGGAACGAGAGTTCAGGCCACAATCAGATCAGCCATGATCTCATTCAATGGCAGAACAGGCTAGAGAGGCTGACTGACCTATTTGCACTCTTAATTTGTTTGTACCTATTGGCAGTCATCAAATTCAGTTCTTGTTCCAGATAATAATGTACAATTTTCACTTTTAATTTCACAAAAATATATCCACTGCACAAAAAGTTTGTCACTTGTTGAGGAGAAATTTATTCACAATAGTATACATTAGCGATTCAAGATACTGTCTTGATGGATGGAAGGGCAAAATGGGGTACATTTATTTAGGATATCTGGTTGGCATGGACAAGTTGGACCAAAGGTTCCATTTCCATGCTGTGTAACTCTATGACTGTATTTAAAAATGATAAATATGAAACGAATGCACAAAATGAGATGCAATTTCATTAAGTCAGAAATCTCAAAAGGAGTAGAGAAATTATGTGGATATATAGATGACCTAAATAGCATTATGGGTAGAAAATATAACTAAGAGTTAAAATGGATGAAAATCAAAATTGAACAATAAAACAAGTTATATTTAAATAGCAGTTCTAAAATAAAAATGGCATCCTTATTAGTCAGACAAAATGTGTGCCTTAAAAAGGTGGACAGATTAGAAGAAATAACGAAGTAAGCCTTTAGCCTTGTCTTGAATGAGGTGGTAATGGGGCAGGCAAGTTTAAGGAGGAGATTCCAGAACATGGGGCTGAGCAATTAAAGGCTGTCAATAATATGAATAAGGGAAGGAATGACTGATGCACAAGAGACCAAAATCAGAGGAGTTTATAGGAGGAGTTCACATATTTGAAGGATATAAAAATGTTTTAGGACTAGAGGACATTATAAAGATATGATGAGATAAACCAAAAATAATTTTAATGAAAGGCTGAGAATTTTAAATTGGTGTACAGGATTGGGAATCAACTTGGGTCAGCAAGGAAAGAAGTAACGGGTGAACAAAAGTAAACATGGAATAGGACATAGTATTGGATGAACTGCCCTTTGGGAAGCTTAATGGCTATGATGGAATTGAAAGACGTAGTTGCATCAATGCAACAGAAACAGGGATGTAATGTTTCAGAAACCAATGTACTGAGATAGGAGCAGACGATGGCAATATTACTGTTACTTCATTCTCTGGCTTAACTTTCCCACGGAATAATTTTTTATCCTCTGAATTCATTTAACATTTCAGCTCTAATTCTCTGCATTCTCTCCACAGAAATTATCTCATTTTCACAGGTTTTTCTTCAAACTGTCATGTCTTTATGGTCCTTCTACAATTAATATTCCTTGCTCCCCTCACTATCCACACTTGTTTATCATCTTCCAATACTAATTCCTTCCATGCATCTTCAGGAAAAAACTCTTCCCTCCAAATCACAAACTGCAGATGCTGTCTCTCAACTATACTAGCATTTCCCTTCATTTTCCATGGGTCAGTCATCTCTAGCTTTGATGTCCAAGTCCCTGGCATTTTGTTTTTAAATAGTCGGAATAGAAATATTTTCCTGATAAATTATAGGGAATAAATGGATGCATCATTGTTAGCCTCTTAGGCATGGCCAAATTTTCATTCTTTCCATCTTGAAAGTCTTTAGAATTAAACATGCGATGCACAATTGGTTTGGCCTTGCCTCATAAATTTTACCTGCACGATATCAAAACTACATGACCTTACTGTCCTCTACAAAAAACACTCAATATTCCATTTCTTTATTCAATATTTTCCTCAGACCCATCTCTTCTGACTCTCCAACCCCATCCACAAGCACAAGGAGCTCATAGACATGTCTTCTCAATGAAGTTCAGGCTATTCATTACAGCCCTGAACTTGATTCATACCCTCGTTTATCTTTTATAGGTTTTCACTGACTCAATGTCTATATTTATTATAACCTTGATCCCAACCTTACTATATGAGTAATCCACAGAGCTTCCTTCCCTGTTCTTTGTTACCTGGAACTGTAATTATTTTCCCTGTCTACAAGTAATATCTCTTGCCCGTTTCCATGAAACACCCTAAAGCCCTTCTGTAATCCTCAATTTCCTTTCATCTCTCAAATCCTGATCCAATTCCTAAGTAAATGCTATTTGAATTTATCCATTCATTGTCATAGCGCTGAATTAACCTTTGCAAAAATCACAAAACACATATGCTGTGTCTAAAGGAAGTAGCACATTATTTTGACTTCTCTGCAGCCCTTGCATGGTGAGCCACAGTACATTTCTGCAATCTCTTTCCTCTATTCTCCAACTTTGTGCAACCAGTCTCACTTATTCCCGTGCTTCACTCTCCAATTTCAGCGACAACATCTCTACCTATGGCATCTTTTCCCATATCATTATCCCCAGAGGCCCTCAACGTGTTTATCCTTCAATTCCTCCTTTTTAAAATCACCGACTTTCATCCTTTGGCAATATGGCCAGCCAATATGAAGTTGGACATGTATACTAAAAACACTCAGCTACACATTTTCATTATTTCTCAAGTCCTGTACTGCCTACATGTTAATATATGACATATAGGATAATGATAAAATAAAAACAACCATTTCACTATTAAAACATTAATAAAAATGTTAAAGAAATTACTTTTGAAAAAAATATTCAGTAGATTCTCATTGGCAGCAAATGTCAAAAGTACAATCAAATGCACTACATATCTGGATTCTACAAATTCTCTCTTTGCACCAGTCGCCCAACCAGTTAATAAGTAAAATTATGTAGAACTTATTGAAAATAAAACAAGGGTTTTTTTATGGTAAACAACTATAAGGCACATCAGTTTCATCCACAAATATACAGGCAGCCATTTATAAATATACCATTCAATATTATTAAAATTTATCATTTATCAGAAAAATCTCAGTGTACTTTATTTGGTAAGCAGTCCAAGTACTGATCTCAGAATTGGACTCCAGTTGTTAACTATTTTTTTCTCCACAAATTCTTCCATACCTCCTAGCTTTCCCCTGCACTTGGTCTTTATCATAGCTAAAAAGCAAGGTTAGCTTATACTATTGCATTGAAAAGCTCACTTTTATGTAAAATAGGAATAGAAACCTCTTAGTAATCTCTCATGGAGTTGCAAGCAAATTGGGTTTATCTTGACCCCAATTAACATTTAAGTCCCAAAGATGACATCTCTTTAGAACAATGGAATTTGGTTCTAAACGATTTGATGAAAAAAGCTTTATTTGAAAACCTTTGTAATAAATTTAACACTCACAAGAGACTCCCCTGAACATTCTTGCCTTTTTATTCAAGATAGCGACTAATATAGAGTCATAGAGATGTACAGCATAGAAACAGACCCTTCGGTCCAACCCATCCATGCCTGCCCTGGATAAACTTTTACATGCACCAACAGCATTCAATATCGAGACCCCTGTGTTCAATGTTCATCTATGAGGTCAGGTACCACAATTTTTTTTTAAAAATACTACAATTTTGTTTAATTACATGCTCATCCTACATCCGTCCTTTTTAGCTGGGTGCACCAGATATTGCACAAGAATACTGGCTGTTTTACCCCCTCTCCATTCTGGTAAGATGGAGGTAAAATGCAATTCACTACTTGCTACTAGGCATACATCTGTTAAGGCAGCAAGGAACAACAATGGAACTTGGGAACTTCCCTGTGATTCAACAACATTCTATCCCTTGACAAACATCTATTCAGCCAGAAAACACTTTAAACATCTCCATGTTCCTGTCTTGATACTAGGATCTTTACTTATTATAGACAACAACAGAAGTTGCTGGAAAATCTCAGTAGGTTTGGCAGCATTTATGGAGAGAAAGCAGAGTTAACATTTCAGGTCCATGGCTCTTCAGAACATCGGTGGACCTGAAACATTAATGCTGCTTTCTCTGCACAGATGCTGCCATACCTACTGAGTTTTTCCAACAATTTCTGTTTTTGGTTGATTTCCAGCATCCATAGCTTTTTTATTCGTTTAGACTTTACTTATTATGCTTCTCATAACTAACCTCAAGGTAGTAAGAAAAGCTGGCACAAAATGACTTGATCTGTTTTTTCCCCTGTCCAGGTTCTGGTCTTTACCCTCCTGATAATGCAACTTAGATTGGTAATCCATTTTGTGTTTTTTAAAAAAAGTTCATTCATGGGATAAGGCCATAATTGACAAAGCCAGCATTTATTACTCATCTCCAATTGTCCTTTAGAAGACAGTGATCAGCTACCTTCTTGAAAAGCTGTAGTCTGTAGATCCACTGTTAGGTAGGAATTTGAAAGACTTTGACAGTGACTATGGAAGAATTGTAGATCCACAGTTAGGTAGGAATTTGAAAGATTTTGACAGTGACTATGGAAGAATAACAAAACATTTCAAAGAGAAGATAAAATAAAAAAAGAACTAAGGATGCTAGAAATCAGAAACAAAAATAAAAATTTCTGGAAACACTCAGCAGGTCTGACAGCATCTGGAGAGAAGGAGGATCACTGAACCAGAAACATTAACTCTACTTTCTCTCTACAGATACTGCTAGACTTGCTCAGTTTTCCAGCAATTTCTGTTTTTGTTTCCAAAACAAGATAGTTTGTGACTTCAAGTGGGTTTATTCTTTGTAATAAGTCTTAAAAAGTTGTCCATTTTAAGATATTCTAAGTCATTTGAGAGCAAATCTAAAAATGATTACGCCACGATCCAAATTTGTCTAAGACTTCAGTTCTTCATTTATAATCAAAATGACATTCAAAAGATGCTAAACAGAAACTTTTAGCAGATGGTAACCATTCCAGAAAGAACTTGTTCTTACTAGTTACACACTCTGGAGAATGGTGGATTTTAAGACACATTTAGCTTGAATCTTAGTGAAGATAATTGTATATCTTGTTATTTTTAATCAAAGTAGAGCTTATTGATTAACTGATACCCAATTCCAAATATTAGTTTATTCTAATTTGTTTAATTTTTTTTTTAAAAGGGGCTAACATTTCACAAGATATTTTGAAACACACTGCATTTTCTTCAATTTAATTAGTAGGGAATGTTTTTTGAATTCTATTTTCTCTTCTTACCTAAAGCAGAGACACTTATGACAAAATCTCCTACACCCTCAAAGAATTGTGACACAGCCAAAAAAAAAAGTCTTATTCAGTGCATATATTCATCATTGTATTCAGATACTCCTCCACTCCCACGGGTTCCCTGTGCAAGGCATCATTTCTGGTCAAATATTAGATGAATGTGTATCAAACATCCAATTTATTTTTCTCAACAGCAAAATTCTGTTTATTCTTCTCTCACATGGCATGGTTAAAAATTAGAAAATGGGTTGAATGGCTACTTTCTGTATTGTAAAATTCTATGATTCTATAACTTGTTGAAAAAAATCACGGCACAAACTTGTGTTGTGTGATTCAACGACAAAGCAGACAAAAAGCTGTGATTTTGCAGCAACAAATTATAAAGTCATACAGCAAGGAAACAGACCCTGCAGTCCAATTCATCCATGCTTCCCAAACTAAACTTGCCCCATTTGCCTGTGTTTGGCCAAAATCATTCTAAACCTTTCCTATTCCTGTTCAAAAGTCTTTTAAATGTTGTAACTGTACCTAAATCTATAACTTCCTCTGGCAGTTCATGTGACATACGAACTACCCTGTTTGAAAACGTTGTCCCTCAGGTCCCTTTTAAATCTCTCCTCTCACCTTGAAATTATGCCCTCTAGTTTTGAACTCTGCAACCCTAGGGAAAAGATCTTTGCGATTCATCTTATTTATGTCCCTCATGATTTTATAAACATCAATGTTATCCCTCAACCTCCCATGCTCCAGTGGGAAAAGTCCCAATTTATCCTTATAATGTAAACCCGCTAGACCCAAAAAAGTTATCCATTCCCACCCAACTTGCATGCTTTTGCACCTTTTCTTTCCAATCACTGAGGATGTTGCAGAACTAAGAAAGTTCAATGCAAAAATCTCTGAATCAGTATTTTATGCAATAAGATGTGAACTCTGTCTGTAAATTGGAGAAACAAGATTTAAAAAGACAAGTGACAAACAATGATATAGAGTTGATCCTTTCACGCTTAGGCTGTGTCTTGAGGTCCTCATCTATCCTACTAGTGGAAACATCATCCTCACTTGCACGGTATCCAGATATCTCAATATTCTGTAAGTTTCAATGAGATTCCCCTTATCCTTCTAAACTCCGATTAGAGACCCAGAGTCCTCAATCACTCCTCAGATGACAGTCCACCATCCCCTGGATCATTCTTGTATACCTCCTCTGGATCCACTCAAACACAAGCACATCTTTCCTCAGATACAGGGTCTGAAACTGCTCAGAATATTCCTAATGCAGTCTGAACAGAGCATTTTACAGCCTCAGCAGTACATCCTTGCTGTTGTATTTTCGTCCTTTCGAAATGAATACTAACATTGCAATTCCTTCGTAACTGCCAACTGAACCTGCATGTCAACATTAAGAGGACCCTGAACAAGGGCTCCCAAGTCCCCTTGTGCTTCAGATTTCCAAAACTTTTCCCTATTTAGCAAATAATCTATGCCTCGACTCTTCCTACAAAAAGTGCATAACCTCACACTTTCCCATATAGTATTTCATTGGCTCCTTCTTTGTCCACTCTACAGTCTTCCTGTTTCTTCACCTATCTTTGTGACATCTGCCAACATAGCAGTCTAAATTATTAATGTAGAGTGTGAATAATTGTAGCCCCATGGACACCTATGGAATTCCACTCGTCACTGACGGCCATCCTGAAAAAGATCCCTTTATCCCCACTCCTGCCTTCTATCAGTCAGCCAGTCCTCCACCCATGTTAGTACAATTCCTCTAATACCATGGTCTCTTATCTTACTTAGCAGCCTCCTGTGTGGCATCTTGTCAAAGGGCTTCCAAATAGATTACATCCACTTGCTATCCTCTCTGTAATTTGCTCGTAGCTTCCTCAAAGAAATCTCAGAGTTGTCAGACATGACCTCCCCTTGATAAAGCTCTAGTGACTTCATCCTATTTTACTATGTACTTCATAATCTCATCCTTAAAAATGGACTTTAAAATCTAACCACCGACTGAGGTGAGACTAATCAGTATATAATATCCTGTCTTCTGCCTCCCTCCCTTACAAGAATGTTACATTAGCCATTTTCCAGTCTTCTGGGACCCCCCAGGACTCCAGTGATTCCTGAAAAATCACCAATGCCTTTACAGTCTAGTTAGTTATCAACTTCAGAACCTTGGGCTACAGTACATCCGGTCCAGGTAACTTATTCACCTTTCAGCACTTTCTCCTTTATAATGGTCACCACACTGACATCGGCCCCGACTGTCTTGAAGTTCTGATCTGCTACTGATTTTCTTTTTATCTTGAAGACTGATGCAAAGTACCTCTTCAGTTCCTCCGCCAATTTTTTGCTCCCCATTACTACTTTTCCATACACATTTTTATAGCAATATCTTACTTGTGTCTCTCTCACCTTTCAGATACCTAAAAAAACTCTTGCAATTTTTATATTGCTAGCTAGCTTACCCTCATGTCATCTTCTTCCTTATTGCTTCTTTTAAAAAAAAAGTTGTCCTCTGCTGGTTTTTAAAAGCTTCCCATTCCTCTGGGTTCCCACTAATCTTCAGCATGATACATGCTTTTTCTTTTGCTTTTATGTTGTCCCTGAATTCCCTCATCAGCAATGGTTGCCTTGCCCTTCCCTTAGCAAATTTCTTCTTCTGTGGAATGAATTTCTGCTCTACCTTCCAAATTATTCCCAGAAACACCTACCATTGCTGCTCCACTATCTTCCCTGCTCGGCTTCTTTTCCAATCAACTCTCGCCAGCTCCTCCCTTATGCCTTTATAGTTAACTTCACTCAATTGTAATACTGTTACATCTGATTCCAACTTCTCCCTCTCAAACTTCAGGGTGAATTCTATAATATTATGGTCATTATGCCCAAGAGGACCCTTTACCTTAAGCTTGTTCCCTACCATAAGCTGCTCCTAAAAAAGCCTCACAGATTCCTTTTCATGGAATCTGCTACCAAATTGATTTTCCCAGGCTATCTGCAAATTGAAGTCCCCCATAATTACTGTAATAGGGCCTTCATTATATGCATTTTTCATTTCCTGATTTATTTTTTTCCCTACATTCGGACTACTGTTGGGAGGCCTGTAACATTACTCCCATTAGGGTCTCTTTTCCTTTGTGGTTCCTTAACTCTACCCACAGAGATTCTGTCCCCTCTGACTCCATATCACTCCTTGATCTTGACTTAATTTAATTCCTTACTAATAGCATCTTCTGCCCATCTGCCTGTCCTGTTGATAGGACCCTTATCCTTGAATACGTATTTCCCAGCCATGATCCTTTTGCAGCCATATCGCAAATGATATCCACATCATATCGGCAAATTTCAATCTGTGCTGCAAGCTCCTTTACCTTGTTTTGTAAACTGCACACATCTATTAACCTGCCCTGCCGCCTTCACAGATCTGTGGATAAGCAGCCAAGATCTTTTTGTTCCCCTGAGCTTCCTGAGTTTTAATCCAAATCATTAATATACACAATGAACAGAAGGTGCTTTAACACTGCATTCTGTAGGACACTACTGTCCACTTCCAACTATTCTTAAAAAAAAACTCCCAATTTCTATCCTTTGTTCTCTCTCCAATTATCAATTTTCTCTAATTAAATTCCCATGTGGTAAATTACCAAATGGCTTTCCTAAAATCTCAAGTTTAATATTCCCTTTTTTTATTCCTTCTCCAGGTCTAAGTACAGGCTGTTTCATCAATTTCTGTATCATATTCGCAAGGTTTGTAGCTCAGGTTGAGGTTTAGGGTGTAGGTTTGCTCGCTGAGCTGTAGATTTGATATCCAGACGTTTCATTACCTCGCTAGGTAACATCATCAGTGGCGACCTCCAAGTGAAGCGAAGCTGTTGTCTCCTGCTTTCTACTTATATCTTTCTCCTGGATGGGGTTCCTGGGGTTTATGGTGATGTCATTTCTTGTTCATTTTCTGAGGGGTTGATGGATGGCATCTAGCCAGGTAATGAAACGTCTGGATATCAAATCTACAGCTCAGCGAGCAAACCTACACCCTCTGTATCATATGCCTTACTAATTTCTTTTTATTATAGTTTTCAAAATCACTTTAATGAGATCATTCATTAAGCTTATACCTCTAAAATGATTGCATCCCATGTGCTTATGATAACCAAACAAATGATAAATGTTTGAAGTTATTTGTCATATATTTTGATACATATTTGAGCACAAAATTGTTATCACATACAATTCCTTACTAACTGGATGGTAATTGCTTGATTTAATAATGGTCACCCTTCTTTAAAAAAAAATTACTTTATTGACGATTCTCCAGTCACTGAGAGATATTAATATTCCTAACAGTCCCACAATATAATTTGAAGAATCTCTGGAATTTCTTTCCACATTTCTCTCACAATCCTAAAATAATGCATTCCATCTTGCCCTGACTTTTACAATCAGTGGCAAAAAGATGGCCCTTGTCACTGACTACAAAAAAACGCTACCAGCAAAGAACAAATAATCTCACTGGAGTGAATTTTGCTTTTTGAGATGTAAACTGGAATCTTGCGTCAAGTCGAGGTAATTGCCAGGTCTCGAATGGAAGTAATGCTGTCAAGTAGAATAAATGGCGATTTGGTCTGAAGAATTTGTATGGACAGCCAATCAGAAAATAAAATACACTGATTTAACATCAAGTTTTCTAAATTTTATTGAGTTCAAAACAACGAACTTTAATAACATTTATATAAATGAAACTTAAAGGAAATACTTTAAGTACTTTCCTTTATGGCTGGGGCCATAATTATTTATAACATATGAACGGCTTGGGTCAATGTACTATCACCACGTTTTTGGATGACACAAATAGGTGGAACACTAAGTGTTTTCATTAGGATACAGACAGGTTAAGTGATAGGTAAATACTTGGCAAATGGAATGCAACGTAGGGAAATGTGAGCTCATGTATTTGTCAGGAATAATAGATGAGTTCAATAATATTCAAGTGGAGAGAGACTGCAGAAAACTCCATAATTGGGGGAGTTGAGAGACCTTGTGCATAAATCATAAAAAGCTAACATTCAAATTCAGAACTTAATATGGAAGTCAAATAAGTTGTCAATGTTTATTTCAAAAGGAATGAAATACAAATAGGTAAGGCTTGAGTTAGATCACAACTGGATATGGTGAACAGTTTATCTAAGGAAATGTGCACTAGCATTGGACGCAGTGTAAAGAGGAGTCATTCGGTTGAACCTGGGTGTGGAGGGATTACTTTATGAGGACGTTAAGTAGGTTAGGACAGAGATGAGGAGGATTTATTTTTCTCAGAAACCAGAATGGGCTTGAGGGGCTGGGTTGTTCTGTACACCCAATTTTGTGATACACAGATTTCTAATGAGTAAGATAACCAAAGGTTATGGGATTAAGATAGAAAAGTAGATTTGAGCATTATCACATCAGGCATCATCGCATTGAAATGTCTACTGCTGTTCTGACATCTTGTTGTCTTATTTATAAAGATTACAGTCTGCAAGAACTTGCCCATAGAAGCATAAAAATGAAATAGTACAGAAGGGGGCCATTCAGTCCATCTTGCCCATGTTGACCAAAAAAATACTAGAAGCCCTTTCTAATCCCACCTCCTGTACACAGCCCATAGCCCTACAGGCTATAGCACTTGAGTAGATCTAGGTACTTATTAAAAGAGGTTACGGTCTCAGCCTCCACCACCAACTCAGCCAATGAATTCCAGATACACATCAACCCCTGTGTAAAAAGATTTTCCTCACATCCTTTCTAATCCAAATGCCACTTAGCTTGAATATATGACCTCTGGTTTTTGAACTCTCTGCCAAGGGAAATCGGTTCCTTCTGTCCTTCCACCTCTATTCTTTAGCATTTTATATACCTCAATCATGTCACGCATCACCCTGCTCTGTTCCAAGGAAAGCAACCCCAACCTCTCCAAACTGGTCTCATGGCTGCAATTCTCCAGGCCTAGCAATATTTCAGTAAATCTTCTCTGCACTCTCCAGAGCAATTATGTCTTTCCTGTAATGTAGTGACCAAAACTGCACACAATGAGCCTGATCAGAATGTTATATCCTTTAGAGGAACAGCAATTTAGTAAACAGAAACTTCTGGATTCTGAAGTTTAAGTGTCCCAGTGCAGATGCCAGAATTCACAAAATTTCACAGGCAATAAGCAGAAAATACCAACAAGTATACGAGCAAATTACTGCATATGCTGGAATCTGAATTGAAAACAAGAAATGCTGGAGATCACAGCGGGTTAGGCAGCATCCATGAAGAGAAAGCCACCTGAGTTTGAGTCCAGATAACATCTAGACTCAAAACGTTAGCTTGCGTTCTCTCCATGGATGCTGCCTAACCCACTGTGATTTGCAGCATTTGCTGTTTACAGATAATACTAGCAGTTTCTTTGAAATGGCGACCCTAAAATCTGTGCTAACATATTTCTTTAGTTTATTTAACTCTCAAACTTCTCTTGGCATATATAATCCTCTCACTCTCAAACAATTCAGGATTCATCTCATTTCCAACATTAAGTTATTTCATAAATACCCTTGTTTTTTCTGTTCATCTTTCTATTCCCATTGGAGACTCTCTCATTTCCTTTCAAAGAAGTGACAATAACCATAAAGGTCATTGGTAGCAGTTAATAGCTCTACTTATCAGTCAAACATGAGCTAATTTAATAAATAGAGCAATAGGTAAATTACCTGAATTAGAGTCTGGAAAGGATAAATAACAAATACTTGTTTTCTGAAAAACAAAGCAATAGACTTTGATGATATTTCTGCAACTGTTCAAAATAAATAAAAAGGCAGTTTACAGTGCTCGTTATACTAACCTCTTTGTCAGATAGCTTTGCGTGAGGAGGATATATTACCTAGAAAAAGTAACACATTGTCAAAGTAATATTAATGTTTTTACAAAACAAGCCACAACTGCCATGGTAAAACAGATCAAAATACGTTGCATATATCAAAAACATTAGATTAGAATCCCTACAGTATGTAAACAGACCCTTCGGCCCAACAAGTCCACACAGATCTTCCGAAGAGTAACCCACCCAAACCCATTCCCCTATATTTATCCCTGACTAATGCATCTAACACTATAGGCAATTTAGCATGACCAATTCACCTGACCTTTGGATTGTGGGAGGAAACCGGAGCACCCGGAGGAAACCCACACAGACAAGAGGAGAATGTGCAAACTCCAAACAGACAGTCAACTGATGCTGGAATCAAACCCAGGTCCCTGGCGCTGTGAGGCAGCAGTGCTAACCACTGAGCTACCATGCCACCCCACATTAAGAATGTGAAAGAAAATATAGATGAAAATAAAGAACAATTTTCTTATATTAAGACTAAGTATTAATAATTCTAATACTTATCTCCTGGAAATAGTAAACTAAAGTAAAGAACTTCTTTTTAAAAAATCACTCACAGGTTGAGGGCATCACAGGTTATGCTTAACATTTATTTCCCAACCCTAATTGCCCAGAGGGCAGTTGAGAGAACCACATTGCTGTGGGTCTGGAGTCACAAGTAGGCCAGACCAGGTTAGGATGGCAGTTTCATTTCCAAAAGGAAATGAGTGAACCAGATGAGTTCTTCTGATATTGGACAATTGATTCATGGTCATCAGTAGACTCTTAATTCCAGATTTTTTACTGAATTCAAATTCAACCATCTGCTAAAGCAGGATTCAAACCAAGGTCCCCAGAGCATATTCAGGTCTCTGGATTAACAGTCCAGCAAAAATACCACTAGGCTGTTGTCTTCTGCAATATGAAATACTTTACCTTATAATGTATCTCTAAGGAAGGCTACATGACAGTGCACTATTCAGTAAATACCGACATGGGGCATGTGCTCCAGATGTTCTGTCATTAGAAGGACATGTTAGGTTGAAATAAAGATATGGATTCTGTAGTTAGCAGTGAATTAACAGCACTTAAATGTTCATTATACTTACAGCAGTCCAGAACATTTCTGATAGCATTAACATTTTGTTAAGCATTTATTAGACACAGTCAGAACAGCAGTCGACCCGCTACAGGAGATCTACAGCCTGTATGAGCAGGGCAAGTATTTGGGCACAACGCCATTCGGGCGGGTGTTCCAGGATTTTATCTCAGTGACATTTGTGGTATGGTGATATATTTCAAACTCACCATTCCTTCTTCAAATTATATGGGCGTTCCTTCAAGCATTGCTGGGTCAAAATCCAGGAATTCAAGCCAAGCATACACTAAATTGGTTGCAGCAGTCCAATAATGTAGCTCACCAGCAGCTTCTCAAGGGCAGCTAGGGATGGACAATAAATGCTGGCCCAAGCAATGATACTCACATCCCATTAATTAATTTTTAAAAATGCATCTGTTTGAGCAGACTGAAGAACTCTCACTGAGACATTCAGAACTGAAAACTAATTAAATTAAATGGAAATCATCATTAAGAGAAAAGTGAGACAATTAAAATCTTAGTGGTTAAGACTTCTTACTTGTATAAGACACTAAAGCTATTGCATAGCATTAATAATTGTACAACATGCTAAAATGGGCATGATTAATGAGTGCCTTTTGGATAAGGCACACACCTTTTGAGTCTCAAGATGATGCAAGAGCTTATAAAATCAAACAGCAACTTTGGGTTTCTGTGATTAACTATGCATGCATTGGCAGTTGCTGCCTGATTTACCCATCAATGATTGTGAGTGCTACATCAAAATCTGAGCCACTAAGGTACAGAGGGAAAGTCAGCAGTTCAGTCAAAATATGCTATTCTGACACAACAATTGTGGCCTGTTACATAGCTATATCAGCTAGTCGAAGGTAGAAGAGAAATGATTACTGTACCGTACCTTACTGTGTGACTGGGATGTTTAATAGCCACCAAGCAGTTACATTCATAATAAAAATTTATACTTTATTATATCAACAATTACTTGAAAATGTATGTTCAATTTAAATTCATGTATATTAGTCTTGAATTTCATTCAGTGATCTTTTTCATTTATGCATTTTGTGGGATGGAGTGTCTCTGGGTGGCCAGCATTTATTGCCTATCCCTCGTTTTCCTTGAGAAGGTAGGTGGTGGTGAGCTGCCTTCTTGAACCGCTGCACTCCACCTGCTGTGGGTTGACCCACAATGTCCTTAGGGAGGGAAATCCAGGATTTGGACCCAGCGATAGTGAAGGAATGGTGATTTATTTCCAAGTCAGGATGGTGAGTGGCTTGGAGGGGAACTTGAAGGTGGTGGTGTTCCTATGTGCCTGCTGCAAGATGGAAATGATCATGGGTTTGAAAGATGTTGTCTGAGAATCTTTGGTGAATTTCTGCAGTGCTTTTATAGATAGTACACACTGCTGCTAGTAAGTGTGGGTGGTGAAGGGCATGGATACTTCTGGATGTATTGCCAATAAAGCAGGTTGCTTGGTCCAAGAAGGTGTCAAACTTGTTGGGTATTATTGGGGCTGCACTCATCCAGACAACTGGGGAGTATTCCATCAGATTCCTGACTTGTGCCTTGTAGATGGCAGACAGGCTTTGGGGAGTCAGGTGGTGAGTATTCATAGCCTCTGACCTGATTTTGTAGCCACTGTGTGAGCCCAGTTGAGTTTCTGATCAATGGTAAGGGGATCAGTGATGGTAACTTCATTGAACCTCAAGGGTAGGGGAATTAAGATTGTCTCCTATCAGTAATAGTCATAGCCTGGCACTTGTAGGGCACAAATGTTACCAGCCACTTATCAGCCCAAACCTGGATATCGTCCCCATCTTGTTGCATTTGGGCATGGACTGCTTCAGACTGAGTCGTCATGAATGGTGCTGAATATTTTGCAATCATCGGCGAACATCCCCACTTCTGACCTTCTAATGGAGGAAAGCAGCTGAAGTTGTTTGGGTCAAGGACACTTCCCTGAGGAACTCCTACAGAGATGCCCTGGAGCGGAGATGACGGACCTCAATAACCATGACCATCTTCCTCAATTCAGGGATGATTCTGACCACCGTAAAGTTTGCCCCTGGATTTCTATCAATTCCAGCTTTGCCAGGGCTCTTTGATGCCACAATCCACTGAATGCAGCATTGCCATCAAGGACTGTCACTCTTCCTCACCTCTGAAATTCAGCTTTGTTCATGTTTGAACCAAGGCTTGAATGAGGTCAGGAGCTGAGTGGCCTTGGTGGAACCCAAACTGGGTGTCACTAAGCAGGTGGTTGCTGAGCAGGTGCTGCTTGGTAGCACTTTTGATGACAGCTTTCATCAGTTTACTAATGATCGAGAGTAGTCATGGGGTGGCAATTGGTTGGGTTGGATTTGTCCTGCTTTTTATGTACAGGACATACTTGAGCAATTTTCCACATTGTCAGGTAGATGCCAGTGTCGTTACCAAAGGGAACAGCTTGGCTAGGGGAGCAGCAAGGTGCGAGCACAAGTCTTCAGGACTATTGATGGAATATTGTCAGGGCCCGTAGCCTTTGCAGCATCCATTGCCTCCAACTGTTTCTTGATATCGGTTGGAGTGAATCAAATTGGCTGAAGACTAGTATCCGGTATGCTGGGGACCACTGGAGGAAGCCAAGATGGGTCATCCACTTGGCACTTCTGGCTGAAGACTGCTGTGCAAGCTCAAGCCTTATCGTTTGCACTGACATGCTGGGCTCATTGTGGATAGGGGTTTTTGTGGAGCCTCCTTTCTTCAGTGAGTTATTTAAATCGTCAACTACCATTCATGACTGTATGTGGCAAGGCTGCAAAGCTTAGATCTAATCCATCAGCTGTGGGATCCCTTAGCTCTATCACTTGCTGCTCAATGCTGCTTAGCATGCAAGTAGTCCTTTTTGGTGACTTCAGCAGGTTTACACCTCATCTTCAGGTATGCCTGGTGCTGGTTCTCGCATGCTATTCTGCACAATTCAGGGTTCAATCCCTGGCTTGATGGTAATGGTTCAGTGGGGGGGCATGCTGGGCCGTGGGGTTATAAAGTGTGCTGGAATACAATTCTGTCGCTGTGGGCCACTAACAGCATCTCATGGATGCTCAGTCTTGAATTGCTAAATCTGTTTGAAGTCTGTCTCATTTAGCATGGTGATAGTGCCGCACAACACAATGGGGGTTATTCTCAATGTGAAAATGGGAATTCACCTCTACAAGGACTGTGCGGTGGTCACACTTACTGATACTGTCTTGGACTGATGCAGCTGGTATCTTGGTAATGATGAGGTCATGTATATCTTTAGCTCTTGCTGGTGCCCTCGCCAACTGCCGCAGACCCAGTTTAGCCACTATGTCCTTTTGGATCTTACCAGCTCAATCAGTAGTACTGTTGCTAAGCCATTCTTGGTGGTGGACAACAATGCCCCCACACAGAGTACATTCTGTGCCCTGGTCATTCTCACTGTTTCCCCTAAGTGTTGTTCTATATGGAGGATGTTTGTGGTTAATAAGTTGTAGATGAAACCAAAAATGGACAGCAAAGAAGGTTACCTCAGAGTACAATGAGATCTTGATCAGATGGGCCAATGTACTGAGGTCAATGTACACGGTCCTGAGAAGTGTTGCTGAACAAAGAGATCTTGGAGTGCAGGTTCATTGTTCCTTGAAAGTTGAGTTACATGTATATAGGATAGTGAAGGCGGCATTTGATGTTTTCCTTTATTGGTCAGAGCATTGATTGTAAGAGTTGGGAGGTCATGTTGTGGCTGTACAGGACACCGGTTAGGACACTTTTGGAATATTGTGTGCAATTCTGGTCTCCCTCCTACAAGAAGGATGTTGCAAAACTTGAAAGGACTCAGTAAAGATTTACAAGGATGTTGACAGGGTTGGAGGGCTTAAGCAATCGGGAGAGACTGAATAAATTAGGACTATTTTCCCTGAAGCATCAGAGGCTGAAGGGTGACCTTAGAGAGGTTTATAAAATCATGAGGGACATGGATAGGGTAAATAGACAAGGTCTTTTCCCTCGGGGGTGGGAGTCCAGAACTAGAGGGCACAGGTTTAAGGTGAGAGGGAAAAGATTTAGAGTCTAGATTAGAGTGGTGCTGGAAAAGCACAGCAGTTCATGCAGCATCCAAGGAGCAGTAAAATCGACATTTCAGGCAAAAGCCCTTCATCAGGAATACAGGAAGAGAGCCTGAAGGGTGGAGAGATAAATGAGAGGAGGGTGGGGGTGGGGAGAAAGTAGCATAGAATACAATAGTTGAGTGGGGGAGGGGATGAAGGTGATAGGTCGGGGGGGTAAGTGGATAGGTGGAAAAGAAGATAAGCAGGTAGGACAAGTCATGGGGACAGTGCTGAGCTAGAAGTTTGGAACTGTGGTGAGGTGGGGAAGGGGGAATGAGGAAACTGTTGAAGTCCACATTGCTACCCTGGGGTTGAAGTGTTCCGAGGCGGAAGATGAGGCGTTCTTCCTCCAGGCGTCAGGTGGTGAGGGAGCGGCGGTGAAGAAGGCCCATGACCTCCATGTTCTCGGCTGAGTGGGAGGGGGAGTTGAAATGTTGGGCCACAGGGCGGTGTGGTTGATTGGTGCGGGTATCCCAGAGATGTTCCCTAAAGCGCTCTGCTGGAGGTGTCCAGTTTCCCCAATGTAGAGGAGACCGCATCGGGAGCAACGGTTACAATAAATGATATTGGTGGATGTGCAGGTAAAACCTTGATGGATGTGGAAGGCTCCTTTAGGGCCTTGGATGGACGTGAGGGAGGAGGTGTGGGCACAAGTTTTGCAATTCCTGCGGTGGCAGGGGAAGGTGCCAGGATGGGTTGTCGGGGTCGTGGACCTGACCAGGTAGTCACAGAGGGAACGGTCTTTGCGGAAGGCGGAAAGGGATGGGGAGGGAAATATATCCCTGGTGGTGGGGTCCGTTTGGAGGTGGTGGAAATGTCAGTGGATGATTTGGTTTATGCGAAGGTTGGTAGGGTGGAAGGTGAGCACCAGGGGCGTTCTGTCCCTGTTACGGTTGGAAGGGTGGGGTCTGAGGGTGGAGATGCGGGATGTGGACGAGATGCATTGGAGGGCATCTTCAACCACGTGGGAAGGGAAATTGCGATCTCTAAAGAAGGAGGCCATCTGGTGTGTTCTGTGGTGGAACTGGTCCTCCTGGGAGCAGATACAGCGGAGGCGGAGGAATTGGGAATACGGGATGGCATTTTTGCAGGAGGTAGGGTGGGAAGAGGCGTAATCCAGGTAGCTGTGGGAGTCGGTGGGTTTGTAAAAAATGTTGGTGTCAAGTCGGTCATCATTAATGGAGATGGAGAGGTCCAGGAAGGGGAAGGAGTTGTCAGAAATTTAAGGTCAGGGTGGAATGTGTTGGTGAAGATTTAGATGTGTTGGAAAAGATTTAGAGGGGACCTAAGGGGATTTTTTTCACACAGAGGGTGGTACATATATGGAATGAGCTGCCAGACAAAGTGGTGGAGACTGGTACAATCGTGACATTTAAGAGGCATCTGGATGGTATATGAATAGGAAGGGTTTAGAGCAATGTGAGTCAAGTGCTGGAAAATAGGACTAGATTAGGTTAGGATATCTAGTTAGCATGGACGAGTTGGACCGAAGGGTCCGTTTCCGTGCTGTACATCTCTGTGACTCTGAGTACCAATTCCTCAGCTGACTGAGGATGGTACGTGGTAATCAGGAGGTTTCCTTGCCCATGTTTAACTAGAAGCCATGAGACTTCATGGGGTCAGCAGTCAATGTTGAGGACTCCCAGGGCAACTCCTTCCCAACTGCACACCACTGTGTCACCACCTCTGCTCGGTCTGTCCTGCTGCTGGGATAGGACATATCCAGGGATGGTGACAGTGGTGTTAGGGACATTGTAAGGTATGATTATTCTGTGAGCATGACTATGTCAGGCTGTTGCTTGACTGGTCTGTGAGACAGCTCTCCCAAGTTTTGACTTTGGTCCCCAGATGTTAATAAGTAGGACTTTGCAGAGTCGACAGGGCTGTTTCTGCCGTTGTCTTTGTTTTTCCAATGTCTGGGTTAATGTCAGGTGATCCATCTGGGTTTCATTTCTTTGAGACTGAGTAGCAATTGTACAATGAAATGGCTCACTAAATCATTTCAGAGGGCAAGTGAAAGTCGATTACATTGCTGTGGGTCTGGAGTGACACATTGGCCAGACCAGGTGAGGAAGGCAGATTTCCTTCACTGGAGGTCGTTAGTGAACGTGATGGGCTTTTCCGACAATTAGCAATTATTTCACGGTCACCAGTAGATTCTTAGTTCCAGATTTTGTTTTATTGGATTAAAATTCCAACCAAAGTCAAACCTGGATCCCCAGTACAATACATGGGTCTCTGCTTTTCCAGCACCACTTTGATCTAATCTCTGGATTAACAGTCTAGTGATAATATCATGAGGCCATCGCCTTACCATGATTAATTTGTCTGCAATGAGTTCCCTCATATTAAAAACAAATAAATGCCTTCATATCCTTTCCAAATTGCTGCACCCAGAACTCAACACAATACTCCAGGTGACGACACATTAGTGCCCTATGCAAGTTCAACAAAACCTCCTTGTTCTCGTGTTCTGCACCCCAATCAATAAACCACAGGACGTTGCATACTTTATTAGCTACACTCTCAATCCATCCTGTCATCTTTAATAATTTGTGGACATATTCACCCAGGCATCTCTGCTCCTGCACATTCTTTAGAATTGTATAATTTAGCTTATACTGTCTGTCCATGTTATTCTTACCAAAATGCCTCATTTGATATTGCACTGCATTGAACTTCATCTGCTATCTGTTTGCTATTCCATCAACTGACTGTCTTTCTCAAGTTCTGTACTATCCTCTTCTGACTGTGGAGGTCAAGTCATTAAGTATCTTTAAGACAGAGATAGATAGCTTCTTGATGAGCAAAAGGATTCTGGATTATGGGTCTGGATTATGGGGAGAAGGCAGAAAAATATCAGCCATGATCAAATGGAGTAACAGACTGCTCCTAAATCTGATATAATCCTCACAGGTCATATTGCTTCCATCTTCTGTATCATCTACAAACTTTAAAATTGTGCACAGTGAACCAAAATCTAGGTCATTATGTCAGGAAATTCAAGAATCCAACACAGACTGCTGAAGATCACCAAACCTTCTAATCAAACTGAAAACATCTACCAACAAACACTCCCCTACTTCACAATTTGCTCGGGAACATGACCATGACATTGTGAAATTTAATATTAAGTTTGAGAGTTAGAAACCAGCACTAGAAACCAATTATAAGTAATGATAATTACATTGGAATTCGTGTTGTGTTGGCTGGAGTGGACAGGGAAAGGAAGCTAACAGAAAAGGTTAAGGAACAATGGCAAGCATTAAAAAAAATCATGACTTATATAAAGATATAACTTAAAGAAGAAGAAAACTTTTAGCAAAGGTATAAAACCAATTGTAGTTAACCAAGCCAGTTAAGAATTGTATCAAAATTAATGAAAAAAAAACAATGTGGCAAAGATTAGTGCAAAATCAGGATTGGGAAAGTTTTAAAAGCCTATTTGGCCTTTATTTCCTTGTTGGGCAGTCTAGGGTCCAAGGGCATAATCAGAATAAGGGCTCACCCATTTAAGAGATATGGGGGGATTTCTTCTGAGAGTGATGAATCTGTAGAATTCTTTATCATACAAAGCTGTCAAGGCTGTGGCATCAAGTACATTCAAGGCTGAGGTAGACAGATCTTTAATCTTTCAGGGAATCAAGGGTTATGAGAATAAGGAAAGAGTAGAGGATTATCAAATTGGCCATGATCTTGTTGAATAGCAGAGTAGACTTTGTGGACCATGGCCTACTTCTTCTTCTACATCTTATGATCTTACTCTTTGTTTGTTGTTACTCAGCCAATTTCTTATCCATGTTACTGGTTTCTATTTTATTCCATGAGCTATAACTTGGTTCAGAACTTCGTTGCGCGGCACCATATCGAACGTCCATGTGGAATGTAATAATAGCTTTGCCATCAAATCTCTCTTACCCCTATAAAATGTCTAACAATTTCATTAACCATGACTTTCCCACAAGAAATCCATGTAAGGCATATTTAATTAGCTTGCATTTGCCCACGTAAAGTCACTACAGAGTCAGAGATATACAGCACGGAATCAGACTCTTTAGTCCAACTCATCCACGCCAGCCAGACATCCCAATCTGACCTAATCCCATTTGCCAGCATTTGGCCTATATTCTTCTAAACTCTTCCCATCTATATACCCATCCAGATGCCTTTGAAATGTTGTAATTGTACCCATCTCCACCACTTACTCTAGCAGTTCATTCCACCCTCTGTATGAAACAATTTAGCCCTCAGGTCCATTTTAAGTATTTCCCCTCTCACCTTAAACCTATGTCCTCTAGTTTTAGACTCCCCCACCTTAGAAAAAAGACCTTGGCTCTTCACTCTACCCATGCTCCTCATGATTTCATTACCCTCCAAATGGCTGTTCATTCAGTTATTAATTCTACAAGCTCCCTCAACAAAGTGAAAGTCACCTTAGTCCCACAACACCACACACTGCTGTCTCATTCTTTAAAAAAAAAAGAGGGCTGATGGTTAATTTAACCCAAGGGTCACCCACACTTCTGGTCAGATTCAAGGTTGAGAATTTGCCACCATCATGGTGAAAATGAACCCATTCTGTTGCCATTGAAAGTACAGCTAACCGATCTATAATTGCTTGGCTTATCTTCACATCCTTTTTGAATTAGGATGTAAAGTTTGCAGTTTACAAAGCCTTTTGTACCACACATACTTAAATAAAACTGAAATATTATGACACATGCTTCTCCAAGTTCCACTCCCACCCCCAGTATCTTTGGATATCATACTCCCTTCTTAAATTTAGGGAACACATTAGAGATTCATTTGTAGCTTGCTCAATCCTTGCAAAAGGGATGGCAATTACATTACAGCACAGTACAGGCCCTTTGGCCCCTGATGTTACGCCAACCTATGGAACCAATCTGCCCGAAACGTCGATTCTCCTGTTCCCTGGATGCTGCCTGACCTGCTGCGCTTTTCCAGCAACACATTTTCAGCTCTGATCTCCAGCATCTGCAGACCTCACTTTCTCCTCAAGGAACCAATCTGAAGCCCATCTAACCCACACTATTCTATTTTAAATACCATTTTAAAGCATGAGCATTAAATTATACTTTCTAAAAATACAATTAACATGTGAAAACTATTGAAGAGTTGAAATTTGAATTGAGAAATCTTATCTTCCTTTTGTAATTAGTGTATGTTAGTACGTCAGTACAACTCTTAAGACACGATCTTCAACTGATTTCTTATAAAAAGGCTTCTTCAGGCAGTTGATCACTGATTTTGTGTAACTGACTCAAAATGTAGTAGATAGAGAAATTCATTTTGTGAGGAGCATATGATATCAAAGCATATGATATCTTAAAAAACATAAATGTGGATAAATCCCCAGGACCTGACCAGGTGTACCCTAGAACTCGGTTTTTAAGGAATTTAAGGAAGTGATTGCTGGGCTACTTGCTGAGATATCTGGATTACTGATACTCACACGTGAGGTGCCAGAAGACGAAAGGATGGCTAACATTGTACCACTATTGAAGGTGATAAGGAAAAGCCAGGGAACTATAGACCAGTGAGCCTGATGTAAGTGGAGGGCAAGTTGTTGGAGAGAATCCTGAGGGACATGATGTACATGTATTTAGAAAGGTAAGGACTGATTAGGGATAGTCAGCATGGCTTTGTGCATGGGATATCATGTCTCACCAGCTTGATTCATTTTTAAAGAAGTAACGGAGGATTGATGAGAACAGAGCAGTGGACATGACCTATATGGACTTCAGTAAGGCGTTTGACAAGGTTCCTCATAGACTGAGTAGCAAGGTTAGATCTCACGGAATACAAGAAGAACTAGCCATTTGGATACAGAACTGGCTCAAAGGTAGAAGACAGAGGGTGATAGTGCAGGGTTGCTTTTCACACTGGAGCCTGTGACCATTGGCATGCCACAAGGATCAGTGTTGGGTCCACTGCTTTTTGGCATTTATATAAATTATTCGAATGCAAGCATAAGAGGTATAGTTAGTAAGCTTGCAGATAACACCAAAATTGGAGGCGTAGCTGACAGCAAAGAAGGTTACCTCAGAGTACAATGGGATCTTGATCAGATGGGCCAATGTATTGAGGAATGCAGATGGAGTTTAATTTAGATAAATGTGAGGTGCTGCATTTTGGAAAGGCAAATCCACTATATTTTGGGTCAGTTACATCAGTAATCAACTGGCTGAAAAAGCCTTTTTATAAGAAATCAGAGCAAGATTGATATACTCTATGGTAAGGTCCTGGGAAGTGTTGCTGAACAAAGAGATCTTGGAATGCCAGGTTCATAGCTACTTGAAACTGGAGTCTCAGGTAAATAGGATAATGAAGAAGGCATTTGTCAGGCTTCCCTTGATTAGTCAGAGCAGTGAGTATCGATAGGAGCTGAGAGGTCGTGTTGTGGCTGTACAAGAGATTGATTAGGCACACTTTTGGAATATTGTGTGCAATTCTAGTTTCCCTCCTATCGGAAAGATGTTGTGAAACTTGAAAGGATTCATAAAAGATTTACAAGGATGTTGCCAGAGTTGGAGGATTTGAGCGATAGGTGAGGTTGAATAGGCTAGGGCTGTTTTCCCTCAAGCTTCAGAGGCTGAGTGACCTTCTAGAGGTTTGTAAAATCATGAGGGGCATGGATAGGGTAAATAGACAAGGTCTTTTCCCTGGGGTGGGGGAGTCCAGAACTAAAGGGCATAGGTTTAGGGTGAGAGGGGAAAGATATAAAAGAGACCTAAGGGGCAACTATTTCACACAGAGGGTGGTACATGTATGGAATGAGCTGCCAGAGGAAGTGGAGGAGGGTGGTACAATTGCAACATTTAAAAAAACATCTAGATGAGTATATGAATAGGAATGGTTCAGAGGGATATAGGCCAAGTGCTGGCAAATGGGAGTCGATCAGGTTAGGATATTTGGTCAACATGGATGAGTGGGATCGAAGGTCTATTTCCGTACTGTACAACTCTATGACTCTCCGATTTTTAAAAAAAGAATAGATTTTACTGTCTAATCAGTCAAAAATCAAAAGCTTTCAATTTTCTTCAGTATGTTTTCTTTAATACATGTTAACAAAGCGGCTTAACGCTTCAAACACTGATGCCTTGTGCTCTATTGTATTGTTCCAGATTGAAAAGTGTTTTCAGAATCAGTAAGCCTTCGTTGATTGGATTTTAAAGATTCTACTTGTCAATCAAATTTAAAGTTTTGCATTTCGATAGTCATCTCAACGTACGAATAACTATTCTGCCGAGTTGCTAATTAAACCAAGCAGAGGCTTTTTTTTTGAAATTCTATCTGACACATTAAATGTGAAAATTGGCATCGGGTGTACGTTTCGCTTCTTATAAAATTGTTTCGAAATTAACCGCTCGGACAGATACAAATCTACAAACCAGCTGTTGCGCCCTGGATTCACATAACAAAAAATCTGACTTAAAAACATTTGAAATTGCAAATAACACAGTTAGTTGCAACAGTTGAAAAATGGCCTAGATCTCTGGTAACACAAAGAACAGCGTCGGTACTGTCGCAAGATACACAGCCGTCTTCGCATCAAAACAAAAGGAAAAGTTAAAAACGCAATTCACATTGATCACCAAAGATCAAAACCTACTTTCTGATGCAAGTAATTAGCTCGTTCTTCTTTTAAAAACGTATATAAATAGATTTTCTGGGATTTACATAAACTCACTTCGACAGCCTGCCCCAGTTCCAGGTCGAAGCCGACCACGCAGATACAGTGAACCCAGGCAGCGAACCTGTCCCATGGCAGAGATGGCGACCTGTCAGGATTACACAGGTAATCTTGGTTAGGAATGACCCTCTGTAACAGCTCCTCCAGGTCATCACTATCACCTGTCAAAGCCTGAAGAGCCATGTTATGCTCTCAGTACAACCCGGACCGAGGAGACGACGTTGGCGGTGACGCGTTACGTAGATCGGTTGCGTGTTACGTCAGCCAAACGTCTAGCGATTTGTTTGACGGAGCTGAGGTTTCCCCAACTGTCAATTTTTGAAGGGATTCCACCCTTTACTGGATTGGTGACACACATGACGAAGAGATGGTGATACATAAAAGTGAATTCAATTAACAACAGTAAAAGAATTAATGACGGCGACAGCATGTACTTGAATCTCGATAAACTTGCCGCGATTTTTCCGGCCGATATACTCGGTTCCTTTGGTTGGATCAGGCCAACGTTCCGTCTGCTCGCCCTGTTTGGCTAAACCTGGCCGGCTCACATTTCCTACCTGTTTATGTTTGGTTCATTCTCCACGTCAATCAACCGCTCAACGCATCCACCGGCGGGCTCAGTTGCCCGCCGAGCGCACATCTCCATTGGCGGTCCTCAGCGTACCGTCTGGCCGCTATTGGTTGTCGTGCTGTCAATTAGCGGCAGCCGGCGCTTCCGCTGTCAAGTTATTGCCTATGCGGTGAAGCTATGGCGGCTTCAGTGAGTTGTGGGGGACGTGTTACAAGCTTGGGTTCGGTGGAGGGCAAAAGCACAGGCGAAGAATAGTTCCTATTTTGTCCCGCAACGGCAACGGCCGCAGGTGTCGAGCGAGCTGGCCTGCTTTCAACATCAGTTGCTTATCAAAGGCGGGGTGTGGGGTTTCCCTTCAGATGTGGATCGGGAGCACCTTGAACCGTGGTCTTTGATCGAAAGGATTTGTTTTGATTTCGGGTCATAAGTTCACGACTTTGGACTCAGTGATCAGGATTCAGTCAGGCCTGAGGCCTAGTTGTTAACTCTGCTTTCTTTGGTTCTGACAGGACGTGTTTTCGAGAAGATAAGGTGGCGGTTCCATTTCTTTTTTCCGCAGTAACCGTTGAGGGCCGCCCCCCATTGCCCACAGGAGGACTTGTGATGTGCGAGTTATTCCTGTAAAGCCAGCTTTTAACGTGTCCGACTCAAATTCCGCGATAACCTTGTCGGACTAAGAGGGGCAAAAACAGCACTAATTCTGACTGCACACCGACGATTTTATCTTCAGTCAGCTACGCGTGTCCTTAAGTGTCTGAGGCTGATAATTCTTCATTTTTATTTTTACCGTTGTCAAAGCTAGATGACGGTATATAAACACCGACCTAATGGACTAATCTCAACGCACAGATCTGCAGGCAAGGACAGAAGATGCGTCGAGTTGTTTCTGATTTATTGAGATGGGTGTGTTAGCGGATGAAAGATGAATCTCTCATTTTGTACAGAAAGCGCTTGCGGATGTTGTGTGTAAATATTCTCATTTATATATAAAGAAGGTTGTTTTCCATTTCTAATATATTTTGAAAAGACATTGTCGCTCTGGATCAGGAAGTGGATCAAGGCGAGTTTCCTCTCTTGACTTTGACTGAGGCTCGTCACCAGTCCCATATGCCTTCAGCACTAGCCATCTTCACCTGTCGGCCAAACTCGCACCCTTTTCAGGAGCGCCATGTCTACCTGGACGAACCTGTCAAAATTGGTCGATCGGTGGCACGTTGCAGACCAGCCCAAAATAACGCCACTTTCGATTGCAAAGTCCTTTCCAGAAACCACGCTCTCATCTGGTTCGACCACAAAACAGGCAAGGTAAGGGCGAACAACTTTTTATTATATTGAATTGGAAGTATCAATTATTCTAAAGAGTCTTTCGCAATTCTGCTGAGGATGTTCTTGGTCCCATTCCTGTTATCGATTGATCAATTTTTCATGTTGTTTTCGTGTGTTAATGTTTTTATGAAGTTAAAAAAATAGTAATTTAATTTTAATGCTGATTAGACTTTTTTCTTTTAGCTTGATCAGTTATAAAAACTGGAATGTAAAACTATTTAACCATTTTAACTAAGTATTGCAGCAGCAATATTTCCAGAATCAAATTTTTCATTATCATTAATTTCAATTTTAGAAATTGCATTTATGATTTATTTTACTTTTGGTACAATAATTATTGCATTTTGGCTGTCTTTTAGCTATTCATTCATCTTTAGTGTGCAAAGCCACAGTGAAGCAGGCCTCTTCTTTGCCTGAGTGGTGACTATGACCCTGCTAATCTGTGTGGAAGTTGCGTAACCTATGGCAATAAACACAGTACCTTGACAACTATGCCTAGTTCCTTTTTGCTTTTACCTTTGTCTATTATTCTTAGTTATCAATTTACAGCTGTCCACCTCACACACATGCCAGTTCAATATGTTTGTATTGAGCTTCCAGTTGCCTGCCATTTCACTACATGACCAATGTTCCCAAGCCAACATCTCTCTCTCGGACAGTACTCCAGCAAAGCTCAGCAGAAGCTGGAGAAACAACACCTCACTGCTTTGGAGCCCTTCTGAACTCTATATCAAGTTCACTAATTTTAGGGCCTGCGAATCCTCTCCTGTGCCTTTGCCCCAACCCCCATACAGCAGGCCTTGTGGTCTGCTGCAACAAACAATGCATTGTCAGCTACTAATGGCTCCTATTAACAACTATTAATTCTCCCAGGATGGCCTTTACACATTCCTTTGTCTGCCCAACTGTTTTTCTGTCTCTGAGTTTCATTTCCAACTATCATTTACTCTGCCCCCTTCCCTCTCACCTATTCTTTATCATATCCTAGCTCCAGTCAATTGTAAAGTAGGGTTCCCAAGATGTTAACTCTGCTTTCTCTCCACAGATGATGCCAGATCTGCTGTGTTTTTTCCAGCAATTTCTGTTTTTGCTCTGGATTTCCAGCATCTGAATTTTTTTTTGTTTAATATTCTATTAAGACTGTATAAGTTAGTAGTTTGGGAACATTTATTGGTATTGGGACTCTTTTGCTATCTCGAGTCGGCATACCAGCAGCAACTACAGTGGGTTGCCTGACCAGATCCTGAAGAAAATTTTAACACTTTGACCAAGACTTGGCTTGTTTTGGGGTTTTACTGTGGGCTGACCGAGTCCCTCTGTTCAGGATATGAACTGAGTGTGACTATGAAATTGCTTTCACTCAAGTGGTGTTCTCTGAGCTCAGTTGGCCTAGTGAGGTTGTCCACTTCCATTGGAATACCCTGCAACTTATATACTCCACTTGCCACACTTTCCAATGATAAAGCCAATTGTAGTACCTGTTTGAAGTCCAGTGGGGCTTTTTCATGGTTACATCATTAATCCCACCTGCCAATCAGTCTCTCAGCATTGATTAATCCAAAGTCACATACCACTGCCAATTGTCTTGATTCTGTCAAAAATCCTGATAAGGATTGCTGAGTAAAACTGAGTGCATTTCATAATTGGACCAGGCTTGAGATTTTTATATTCCTCAAGTAAGTCCATCATCTCTTGAAAGGTTTTAGCATCTGGTGCCTCTGGGAAAGTTAGATTTCTAATAACTGAAAAAGCTGCAAGTCCACAAGCTGCAAGGAGAATTACTCATTGCTATTTGTCTGCCCCAGTGTCATATGACCAGAAAAATAGTTTATTCCTTTCACATACTGGTCCCAATTGTTAGTGGAATTGAATGAGTCGAGCTTCTCAAGTAACAGCATGATGCCAAAAATGCTTATCCCAACTTAAAGATGACTGTTGCAAGTGAATTCTTCAGGAGCATGTTTTGCTCTCATCACTAATGAAATAACTCCAACAAGTCACCCTTTATTTACACATGGCAAGTCCTTGAAACTGATCCAGCTTCCTCAGAGCCAGCTGTCAGTGAACAGGAGGTCTCACAGTTCTGTTTTTATCTGCCAGTCAGGGCTCCCTGATTAAAGTTCTTAATCTGGCCCAGTCAGGGAACTCATATTCTCTGAGGTCCACCTAGCTGACCTCATTGCAATCACTACAGGTTCCAGGGATAAGCAGTCAGTGTCCATTTATAGATTGGAGACTATGTCATTGTTCTTAGAACAAGCTGAAATGAGCTTTAATGGAGTTGCTTCAAATTGTAATGGATTTAACAGCAAATACTCATTTGTTTAGTTCTTCAACATAACGCATTTCAAGGTCTTTCCACAAGATCATTATAAGACAAGTATAGCACTCACCTGAAGGAGATATTAGGCCACCTGACTGACCGCTTGGTCAAAGAAGTGTTTGGTTCACATGTTTCTTAAAGGGAAAAAAAAGGTAGAGAGTCCGAGCAATGTAGGCAGGGTATTCCAGAGCTTAAATAAGGGAACTAAAGTGAAACAGAATCTAATGACTGAAGAGTTGGTGATAAAAGGGGACAAATAGGATTTTGAGCGCACTGTCAGAAAGGGTAGTGGCTATCAATTCAATAGTAACCATCAGAAGGGAACAAACACTTACTTAAAAAAGCTGCATAAATGGAGAGAATTACCCATTTTGCAACTAACTAAGTTAGTCCGAAAAGATGTGACATAAACTTGGTGAGCCAACTGTACTATTCTATGATCAAAAAGGTGGACAAGCAGCAAATGACAGTCATTCTTACAAAGAATAACATGTTTGTACAACATTATGTTGTTTGTCTTACTGTTAGCTGCTGATATTGAATCCCTGACCATAGAGATGTCAGTCTCCTGCACTATAGCTGCTGAAGCAGAAAGTGAGCTTGCTACCTCCCTTTCTTCATTTACTACATACATTTTTAAACAATACTCTTGGCCAAGCATTTGGTCTTAATATCTCCTCGCATTGCTCAGTGTCATACTTGGATTTATAATGTTTCTGAGGAAGCACCTTTGAAAGTATTATGTCCAAGATGCAATAGGAATATGGTTTTGTCATTAAAGACCTTATGGCTTTTGTGTTTTGCCTGTTGCTCTGTTGCTATCTTTTCTCTATGTATCTGTTTTTCTTCTTGTCCATTATTCATAACAAACACCCTTGAAGGTTGAAGAGCTATAATTACTTGGTAAGCATATAACATTGGAGAAAATTAAGGTAACTATAGTATTGGAAAATATTTGACTGAAAATAGACCCAAAAATGTGGACATTCAGGTTGGAAATTGCTATTAGTGGTACCCATCAAAGCAAAGATGTGTTTTTTTTTTAATTCCTGTGACAGTGTGATAAGTCTGATGTCTGAATGTGACATGTACAAGTGCTAAGTGTGGTGTGCAAGACTTTATTTATAAATATAAATGAATGTTCTTCTTAAATCAGTAGATTTTAGAAGAATGGTAATATTATACCATATAAAAGAAAGCATCCATCTACTGATATGTATCCTATTGTAAAATCTATTAAAGAAGCAAACACTAATTTTAGCTGAAGAACAATAAGTTTTTACAATTTGTCAGTTCAAAAAAGGTGCCATCGATTTCACGCAACCCAGAAACTGCGTGAAAATTGAAATTTGGTTGAAAAGGTGTGTGCGCAATGTATTTCATATGCAATATACTAAAAATGATTGAGAAATCCTTACAGTGAAGAGGTGAGCATCCATTTTATTTGTCTGATTCTGGACCTTTTAAAACTATCTTATTGGGCATAATTTTCAAATTTTGGCAAAAAGAGGAGTATACTTCAGAGGGAAATCAGGAGTGCAAAAAGGGGACATGAGATATCTTTGGCAAATAGGGTTAAGGAGAATCCAAAGGGTCCTTACAAATATGTTAAGGACAAGAGGGTAACTAGGGAGAGAATAGGGTCCTTCAAAGATCAGCAAGGCTGCTTTTGTGTGGAGCCGCAGAAGATGGGGGTGATACTAAACCAGTATTTTGCATCAGTGTTTACTGTGGAGAAGGACATGGAAGTTATCCAATGTAGGGAATACATGGTGACATCTTGAAACATGTCCATATTATAGAGGAGGAAATGCGCGATGTCTTGAAATGCATAAAAGTGAATAAATCCCCAGGACCTGATCAGGTGTACCCTAGAACTCTGTGGGAAGCTAGAGAAGTGATTGAGCCACTTGCTGAGACATTTCTATCATCGATAGTCACAGGTGAGGTGCCGGAAGACTGGAGGTTGGCTAACATGGTGCCACTATTTAAGAAGGGTGGGAAGGACTAGCCAGGGAACTATAGATCAGTGAGCCTGATGTCGGTGGTGGGCACATTGTTGGAGGGAATCCTGAGGGAGAGGATGTACATGTATTTGAAAAGGTATGGACTGATTAGGGATAGTCAATATGGCTTTGGGCGTGGGAAATCATGTCTCACAAACTTGATTGAGTTTTTTGAAGAAGTAAGACATTCGTCAAGGTTCACCGTAGGAGACTGGTTAGCAAGGTTAGATCTCATGGAATACAGGGAGAACGAGCCATTTAGATACAGAACTGGCTCAAAGGTAGAAGACAGAGGGTGGTGGTGGAGGGTTGTTTTTCACACTGGAGGTCTGTGACTATAAGGATTAGCGTTGGGTCCACTACTTTTCGTCATTTACATAAAGGATTTGGATGTGAGCATAAGAGGTATAGTAGTAAGTTTGCAGATGACACCAAAATTGGAGGTGGAGTGGACAGCGAAGAGGGTTACCTCCAGAGTACAATGGGATCTTGATCAGATGGGCTGAGAAGTGGCAGATGGAGTTTAATTTAGATAAATGTGAGCTGCTGCATTTTGAGAAAGCAAATCTTAGCAGGACTGATACACTTAATGGTCAGGTCCTAGGGAGTGTTGCTGAACAAAGAGACCTTGCAGTGCAGTTCATTGCTCCTTGAAAGTGGAGTCGCAGGTAGATAGGATAGTGAAGAAGGCGTTTGGTATGCTTTCCTTTATTGGTCAGAGTATTGAGTACAGGAGCTGGGAGGTCATGTTGCGGCTGTCCAGGATATTGGTTAGGCCACTGTTGGAATATTGCGTGCAATTCTGGTCTCCTTCCGATCAGAAAGATGTTGTGAAACTTGAAAGGGTTCAGAAAAGATTTAGGGTGGGGCTGTTTTCCCTGGAGCATCGGAGGCTGAGGGCTGACCTTATAGATGTTTACAAAATTATGAGGGGCATGGATAGGATAAATAGACAAAGTCTTTTCCCTGGGGTGGGGGAAGTCCAGAACTAGAGAGCATAGGCTTTGGGTGAGAGGGGAAAGGTATAAAAGAGACCTAAGAGGCAACCTTTTCATGCAGTGGGTGTATGGAATGAGCTGCCAGAGGAAATGGTGGAGGCTGTTTTAAAAGTCATCAAAAGATTTACAAGGATGTTGCCAGGGTTGGAGGATTTGAGCTATAGGGAGAGGCTGAACAGGCTGGGGCTGTTTTCCCTGGAGCATCGGAGGCTGGGGGCGTGCCCTTATAGAGGTTTACAAAATTATGAGGGGCATGGATAAGGGAAATAGGCCAAGTCTTTTCCCTGGGGTCGGGGAACTAGAGGGCATTGGTATAGGGTGAGAGGGGAAAGATATTAAAGAGACTTAAGGGGCAACCTTTTCATGCAGGGGGTGATACGTGTATGGAATGAGCTGCCAGAGGAAGTGGTGGAGGCTGGTACAATTGCAACAGTTAAGAGACATTTGGATGGGTATATGAATAGGAAGGGTTTGGAGGGATATGGGCCGGGTGCTGGCAGGTGGGACTAGATTGGGTTTGGATATCTGGTTGGCATGGACAGGTTTCCATGCTGTACATCTCTATGACTCTATTTAAAAGGCGCCTAGATGGGTATCTGAATAGAAAGGGTTTGGAGAGATATGGGCCGGGTGCTGGCAAGTAGGACTAGATTAGGTTGGGATATCTGGTCAGCATGGACCAGTTGGAGCGAAGGGTCTGTTTCTGTGTTGTCAGCATCCGGCCCATATCACTCTAAACCCTTCCCATTCATACACCCAACCCAATGCCTTTTAAATGTTGCAATTATAGTAGCCTCCACCACTTCCTCTGGCAGCTCATTCCATATACATAGCACCCTCTGAGTGAATAAGTAGCCCCTAAGGTCTCTTTTATATCTTTCCTCTCTCATCTTAAACCTGTGCCCTCAAGTTCTGGACTTCCTTACCCCAGGGAAAAGACTTTGTATATTTATCCTATCCATGCCCTTCATGAATTTACAAACTTCTATACTTTCACATTTCATCCGGTCAGATGAAGAGGGAGCTAATTAACATATTTGTCAAGTTGCCAGAATGGGTAAGAAGCTTCAAGTATTTTGCAAAATTGATTTCAGTCTTCCTCCTATTTGATAATGTTGCTTCTGTCAAAATACTTTAAGCATAGTTTTTTTCTGTGCAAAAATGTACAGCCAGTTTAAATACTCCGATAAAAGGCTCAGTGACACAATAAAACAAACATTTAAATGTAGATCAGGTTATCTTATTTTTCTAGCTTGGAAATTGACGTTGTTAGTTTAAAAATGCAGTTAGAACATAGAACATTACAGCGTAGTACAGGCCCTTCGCCCCTTAATGTTGCGCCAACCCGTGGAACCAACCTGAAGCTCATCTATCCTACACTATTGCATTTTCATCCATATGTTTATCCAGTGACCAATCAATGCCCTTAAAGTTGGCGAGTCTACTACAGTTGCACGCAGGGCTTTCCACACTGCTACTACTCTGAGTAAAGAAACTGCCTCTGACATCTATCACCCCTCAATTTAAAGCTATGTTCCCTTATGCTAACCATTATCATCTGAGGAAAAAGGCTGTCACTATCCACCCTGTCTAACCCTCTGATTATCTTAAGTCTCAACTAAGTCACCTCTCCACCTTCTCTCGAACAAAAAAAATCTCAAGTTCCTCAGCCTTTCCTCGTAAGACCTTCCGTCCATACCAGGCACCATCCTTGTAAATCTCTTCTGAACCCTTTCCAAAGCTTCCACATCCTTCCTACAATATGGTGACCAGACTGTGCACAATACTCCAAGTGCGGCTGCACCAGAGTTTTGTACAGCTGCAGCATGACCTCATGGCTCCAAAACTCAATCCCTCTCCCAATAAAAGCTAACACACCGAATGCCGCCTTAACAACCCTAGCAACCTGGATGGCAACTTTCAGGGATCCATGTACATGGACACCGAGATCTCTCTGCTCATTGGCAGTGCCAAGAATCTTACTATTAGCCCAGTACTCTTTATTCCTGTTGTTCTTTCCAAAGTGAATCACCTCCCACTTTTCCGCATTAAACCCCATTTGCCACCTCTCAGCACAGCTCAGCAGGTTATAGAAGGATGTAGGTAAGCTGCAACATCCTTCGTCACTATCCACAAGTCCACCACCCTTAGTATCATCTGCAAATTTACTAACCCATTCTTCCACTCCCACCCCCCAGTCCAGGTCATTTATAAAAATGACAAATAGCAGTGGACCCAAAACAGTTCCTCTCAGTAGTCTACTAGTAACTGAACTCCAAGAAGAACATTTCCCATCAACCACCACCCTCTGTCTTCTTTCAGCTAGCCAATTTCTGATCCAAACCACTAAATTATCCTCAATCCCATGCCTCTGTATTTTGTGCAATAGCCTACCATGAGGAACGTTGTCAAACGCCTTACTGAAATCCATATTCACCACATCAACCGTTTTAACCTAATCCACCTGTTGGTCATCATCTCGAAGAACCCAATAAGGTTTGTGAGGCACGATCTACTCTTCACAAAACTGTTGACTATCCCAAATCAATTTAGGGACTTATCTATTTTCACACTTTCCAGAATTACTAACACCTCCTCCTGTGAACCTCAATCCCATCTAGTCTACTAGCCTAAAACTCAAAATTGTCTTTTTCGACGACATTGTCTTTTTCCAGTGTGAATACCGAAAAAAAAAAAAAATTCATTTAGCGCTTCTCCTATTCTCCTCTGACTCCACGCACAACTTCTCACTGCTATCCTTGGTTTGCCCTAATCTTAGTCTAGTCATTGTTTTTTCCTGATATACCTATAGAAAGCTTTAGGGTTTTCCTTGCTCCTATCTGCCAATGAATTCTCATATCCCCTCCTGGCACTTCTTATCTCTCTCTCTCTTTAGGTTTTTCCTGGAAAGCTTGTAACTCTCAAGCGCTGAAACTGAGCCTTCACGTCTCATCCTAACATAAGCAGCCTTTTTCCTCTTGACAAGAGATTCAACCTCCTTAGTAAACCACGGCTCCCTCACTCGACCACTTCCTCCCTGCCTGACCGGTACCTACTTATCAAGGATACGCTGTAGCTGTTCCTTGAATCAGGTCCACATTTCAATTGTGCCCATCCCCTGCAGTTTGCTTCCCCATCCTCTGCATCCTAAATCTTGCCTGATCAATTCATAATTGCTTTTACCCTGGTTATAACTTTTGCCCTGCATTATATAACTAACCCTTTCTATCGTTAAAGTAAACATAACTTTGGTGATAGTGACCACAATTCAGTTTTCATCTACCTCCAAATCTAACACCTGCAAAGAAAAAGAACATAATTATTTGTAATATTGTTTAATTAGCATAATGAGGCAGCTGAACATTTGAATTATTTTTGTTATGTATATTATGTACATAAAAATAAGGAACAATGTCTGAATTTGTAATGGACGCAACATTACATTTCATTTTTCATGAAGCAGATCTGCCTAATTTAATGTCCATAATAATTGTCAATCTGCTCAAGAAAATAAGATCTACATCAAGATTTTTGTGTTAGATCGATTTCCAGAGCAAGTTTCTCTTTCTTTTTAGAAGTGGCATTTTTTTTTTTAGTTTGACACTAGAAGTGACATCACTTCTAGTGATTCCTTTATTGGGCATTAAACATGGTAGATGATGTTAAGTAAATTAATCAGAAAACAAAATATTGGGGATGTCAATAGGTTGAAATAAAATAGAAAATGCCAATAACGCTCAACCTGTCAGGTGGTTTCTGTGCTCAGAGAGACAGATATAACATAGCTTTGAAAAGCACAGAGAACGTTCTTTGTAAAATGCTTTGAAGTAATTCCTTGATTGACTGAATTGGGATCAAGATGACTTCGCCGCAAAGGTGGTGTGGTAGGAGAGGCTACATTAACATAAACACGTGCACATATGCCAATAAGCATGGACTGCATAAAGATCCCTATTTTCATCACCTCTGCTCCACCCAGTACCATTGACATTACCTTGATCCTTTACAATCAGAACCAGAATTGCGGGGTCAACATAAAGGATATTGCTTATGGTTCTTCCTAAGTCTCTTGCTCAGGGCATTTTGATGCTAGACAAGACTTGTTCTTCTGTGAACTGCTGTGAGCTAAAAGGAGGGAAATCAGGAGGGCAAAACGGGGCCATGAGATAGCTTTGGCAAATAGAATTAAGGAGAATCCAGAGGGTTTTCACAAATATATTAAGGACAAAAGGGTAACGAGGGGAGAGAATAGGGCCCCTCAAAGATCAGTAAGGCGGCCTTTGTGTGGAGCCACAGAAAATGGGGGAGATAGTAAATGAATATTTTGCATCAGTATTTACTGTGGAAAAGGCTATGGAAGATATAGACTGTAGGGAAATAGATGGTGACATCTTCAAAATGTCCAGATTACAGAGGAGGAAGTGCTGGATGTCTTGAAAAGGTTAAAGGTGGATAAATCCCCAGGAACTGATCAGGTGTACCCGAGAATTCTGTGGGAAGCAAGAGAAGTGATTGCTGGGCCTCTTGCTGAGATATTTGTATCATCGATAGTCACAGGTGAGGTGCCGGAAGACTGGATGTTGGCAAACATGGTGCTACTGTTTAAGAAGGGTGGTAAAGACAAGCCAGAGAACTATAGACCGGTGAGCCTGACCTCAGTGGTGGGCAAGTTGTTGGAAGGAGTCCTGATGGACAGGATGTACATGTATTTGGAAAGGCAAGGACTGATTCGGGATAGTCAACATGGCTTTGTGCGTGGGAAATCATGTCTCACAAACTTGATTTGAGTTTTTTGAAGAAGTAACAAAAAAGATTGAGGGCAGAGCAGTAGATGTGATCTATATGGACTTCAGTAAGGCGTTCGGCAAGGTTCTCCATGGGAGACTGATTAGCAATGTTAAATCTCATGGAATACAGGGAGAACTAGCCATTTGGGTACATAACTGGCTCAAAGGTAGAAGACAGAGGATGGTGGTGGAGGGTTGTTTTTCAGACTGGAGGTCTGTGACCAGTGGAGTGCCACAACATTGGTGCTGGGCCCTCTACTTTTTGTCATTTACATAAATGATTTGGATGTGAGCATAAGAGGTACAGTTAGTAAGTTTGCAGATGACACCAAAATTGGAGGTGGAGGGGACAGCGAAGAGGGTTACCTCCGATTACAACAGGATCTGGACCAGATGGGCCAATGGGCTGAGAAGTGGCAGATGGAGCTTAATTCAGATAAATGCGAGGTGCTGCATTTTGGGAAAGCAAATCTTAGCAGGACTGATACACTTAATGGTCAGGTCCTAGGGAGTGTTGCTGAACAAAGAGACCTGGGAGTGCAGGTTCATAGCTGGTTGAAAGTGGAGTCGCAGGTAGATAGGATAGTGAAGGCGGCGTTTGGTATGCTCTATTTTATTGGTCAGAGTATTGAGTACAGGAGTTGGGAGGTCATGTTGCGGCTGTGCAGGACATTGGTTAGGCCACTGTTGGAATATTGCGTGCAATTCTGGTCTCCTTCACAACAGAAAGATATTGTGAAACTTGAAAGGATTCAAAAAAGATTTACAAGGATGTTGCCAGGGTTGGAGGATTTGAGCTGTAGGGAGAGGCTGAGCAGGCTGGGGCTGTTTTCCCTGGAGCTTTGGAGGCTGAGGGGTGACCTTATAGAGGTTTACAAAATTGAGGGGCATGGTTAGGATAAATAGACAAAGTCTTTTCCCTGGGGTCGGGGAGTCCAGAACTAGAGGGCATAGGTTTAAGGTGAGGGGGAAATATATAAAAGGGACCTAAGGGGCAACATTTTCACGCAGTGGGTGGTACGTGTATGGAATGAGCTGCCAGAGGATGTGGTGGAGGCTGGCACAATTGCAACATTTAAAAGGCATTTGAATGGGTATATGAATAGGAAGGGTTTGGAGGCATATGGGCTGGGTGCTGGTAGGTGGGACTAGATTGGGTTGGGATATCTGGTCGGCATGGACGGGTTGGACCGAATTGCCTGTTTCCACGCTGTACATCTCTATGACTCTGTGATTGATTAATTTTCTTTAGGAAGTACAAAATCTTGATGTTAGATGTTCTGTGGTACTTTTAACCTTTTTTAAATGTGATTGGGGACCAAACATTTCAGTATCCCCTTTCAACTTGTGCTAATCATACTTCTGAGTTTAACTTATGCCAGAAATTTTTTTCTTTATGGTATTAATTAATATCCATGATTAATTTAAAAACAAGGATGCCACTAATCAGTAAAACTGAAAGCTGACTGATCTAACAGGAAGTAGTCCTATATATTGTGTAAACCAAGTGGAATGCAAGTACTGTACTCTGAAATTAATGTTTCAATGATAGGTGATAAATACAACCCAGACATCTGTCTAATAGTGTGTTTGCCTGCAGGATGCCCAGTATAATTTAGAGAAATAAATATCTTAAATGTATCAATTTTGTTACTAAATAAAAAGCTCTTCTTTCTCTCGTTCTTCATTCTGTCAACAGTTGATAAAGAGCAAAGGAAAGTAGTTATTACATTGATTCAGTTCAGCACTTTTTATACAACTTTGGTTTAATTATTTTTTGGTTTACTCATTTATGGACTCTTCCCATCTTAAAAGTAACTATGAGGCTCCAATCTTGATATCAAACTCCAGGGGTGTCTCCAGTGACCATTCAGAAAATGTGGTCTGCACCCCAATGTAGAGTTTGGTATGAAAACCTTTTTCATGTTCAGAATGTCACAGGACTTGACTTGAATTAAAGATCCAACCTTTGTTTGGAAAGAAAGGGTTTTTAAGGATATAATGCCTTAACACCATCATTTGTTGGCACCGTCTTTGCTTTTCTTGCAGATTGCCAAATGTTAAGTGTAGCAAAACCTGGTGATACACTGTCTGTGTAGGCATTTAAGTTGGAATTTCAATTGCTTTATATGATTTGAAAGCTCAAAGAAAGCATAGATAACAGACTGGAAATTGCCTCACTATTTTGGCCAGTAAAAGTTTCTATGTTTCAAAGTAACTAGTATTGTATTCTGACTATCACTCATCCTTTTTCTAACTCCCAATAAATAGCCCAGCCATTGATTTTTGCTTTACAATATTAATTTCAATACTTATTTTTTTTCAGATAAGCAATTATGAATAACTGTCAAGCTGTTTTTCCAGAATAGGCAAAAACACCTCTTGGGGCAGGCATAATACAAATTTATTCCTGTGCCTCCATGTTTGGGCAATACTCAAATCTAATTCATAAACCGATATTCACTCGAACATGCCAAAATTGTAATCAGTCATAATGTAAATGGTATTCAACAAATGTCTTAACACAACAGCTCAAAGTAGTGCGCAACCAAGTTCTTTCAATGAACAGCTGATTAGTAAAGAAGAATGGATAAAACAGATGAGCATTCTCCAGGTATATTTTGACCCATATTTTAATCATCAGTGAAGGTACAACACTTGATGTTTGTTAGGCTTACAGCTGTTGAACAGCAGCTGAGTACTGAGATATCCTTTTTACAGCGCCGGGATGTTGGGCATGTATGGGCTGGGCAACTAAATGGATTAACAAATCCTTTCACAACCATACAAATATTTAAAAAAAATTTGGATTATGGACAGAAAGTGAATTAAAGGAGGGATGAAATTTTCAAATTAAAAGAGAGAGACAAAACAGACAAAGAAATCTTAAAGAAACCTTTTTTGGAATAAGATGAGACACTTCTCAAGTTACATTCCTATATCCTGAGAGAGAGTTTTTTAATAATTAAATTTATCACATCATTAAAGATTCACTTGCATTTGAATTTTCTAGCAGAGTTAGTGTGCAACTAGAGAAGTACAGCAACTTATTTGCTCGTGTGCATAAATGCTGAGTTCTTCAGGAAGTATTGATATGTCGTGGTTGTGGGTATGTTCGCCAAGCTGGGAAGTTGATTTGCAGACGTTTCGTCCCCTGTCTAGGTGACATCTACAGTGCTTTGGAGCCTTCTGTACAATGCTACTGTACTGTCTCTTCTGGAATTTATTTGGCTCCATTTCTGCTGCTTCCAGCTGCCAGTTCCAGTAGTTCATTGTAGAGGCCAGTGTGTTGGGTCCAGGTCAATGTGCTTGTTGATAGCACTCATCCATGGACTCTATGCTTCTAGGAATTTTCTGGCTGTCCTCTGTTTAGCTTGTCCTATATTGTTGTGTTGTCCCAGTCGAATGTGTGGTCCTTGTCATCTGTGTGTATGGCTTATAGAGAAAGCTAGTCATGCATTTCGTGGCTCGTTGATGTTTGTGGATGTGGATTGTTCATTGTCTGCCTGTTGGCCCTATATAGTGTTTTGTGCAGTCTTCACATGGAACCTTGTAAATTACGTTAGTCTTGCACATGATGGGTACTGGGTCTTTTGTCCTGGTGAGTTGTTATCTGAGCGTGCCTGTCGGTTTATGGGCTGTCATGAATCCCAGCGGTCGGAGAAGTCTGGCTGTCAGGTCCGAAATGTTTTTTATGTAAGGTAGCGTGGCTATTGAGTTAGGTTGTGGCATGCCCTTGTCAGGTTGTTTGTCTGTTAGGTATGTGTGGATGAAGTTGCAGGGGTACATGTTCTAGGCAAAGACTCTGTAAAGGTGGTCTTCTTCTTCCCTTCGTAAGTCGGGAGTGCTTCAGTGTGTTGTAACTCTTTTTTGAACAGGGTCCGAATGCAGATTGCTTGCACGTGTTTGGGTGGCTGCTGTTGTAGTGCAGGACTTGGTCGGCATGAGTGGCTTTCCTGTATCCTTTTTTTTTGTGGTTCATTCACTGTTCTGTGTACTTCATATCATCACATCCAGGAATGGGAGTCGATTGTTGGTTTCCTCCTCTCTCAAATCTAATTCCTGTTCACTTCAATTGACGAAGTTCTAGCCAAAGTACAATAGCCAACCTCCTGGACAGGCAGAACAGACAACATGATGGGAAACCTGTCACCAAGGACTGCATACTCCAACTACTAGGCACACTTCACATTCGACAACCAAATATATATTATCAGTTCAATAGAACGCCTATGGGATTACCATCGGGTTCGTATCAGAAGCAGTGATGTCAAGATTGGAACAAACAACCCTACCACAAACCAGACCCAACTCTGGATCAGATACGTAGACGACACTTTTGTTATCATTAAAAGGACAGACATAGAGAACACACACCGGACCATTAACACCATACTCGCAAGGATCAGATTTACGAGAGAGGAGGAAACCAACAATCAACTCCCATTCCTGGATGTGATGGTACAAAGAACACAGAATGGTGAATGCACCACAAAGTGTACAAGAAAGCCACATGCCGAGCAGGTCCTACACTACAACAGCAGCCACTCAAACACACACAAGAGAAGCTGCATTCAGACCCTGTTCAAATGGGCTACAACACACTGCAGTACTCCCGACCTACGAAGGGAAGAAGAAGAAGAACATGTACCTCCGCAATTTCATCCGCACATACCTAACAAACAACCTGACAAGGACATACCACCATCTAACTCGGTAACCATGCTACCTTACATAAAAAATGTTTTGGAACTGACAGCCAGACTTCTTCAACCACTGGGATTCATGACAGCCCATAAAACGACAGGCACGCTCAGACAAAAACTCACCAAGAGAAAAGACCCAGTACCTATCATGTGCAAGACTAATGTAATTTACAAGATTCCACGCAAAGACTGCACGAAGCACCAGATAGGGCAAATAGGCTGACAACGAACAATCCGCATCCATGAACGCCAAAAAGCCACTAAACACCTTGACCAACTGTCTTTATAAGCCATACACACAGATGACAGAGACCACAAATTTGACTGGGACAACACAACAATTGTGGGACAAGCTGAACCGAGGACAGTCAGAGAATTCCGAGAAGCATAGAATCCATGGATGAATGCTATCAACAAGCACATTGACCTTGGACCCAAGACACTGACCACTACAACAAACAACTGGAACTGGCAGCTGGAAGCAGCAGAAATGGAACCAAATAAATTTGGGAAGGCAGAGTACAACAGTGCTACACAGGTGGTTCCAAAACACTGAAGATGTCAGTTAGAGGGGACAAAACGTCTGCAAGCCAACATCCCAGCTCAGTGAACATACCCACAACCATGACAACTGGCACCCGAGCTACAAATCTTTACATAAACTTTGTATTGGTATTTCCAAATTTATGGAGAAGCAAATCAGATACCCACTTCTAGATTTGTGTTTTTTCACTGTATGTCTTGACCCAAGAAGCTGCTAACTGATTTATTCAATAATTTTGCTGTGTGCTTATCATCTCACCATCTTTCCCGTTGCTACATTGCAATGTACATTACTTGCATCCAGCAGCTTTTGTATTTCACCAGACAATTAAATTCGGTAACAACCTTTGGCCTGGTTATAGCACAGAAAGTTTAAAAAGTATAGTTTTTAAAAGGTCTGTGGAATCTGTCATTGTTTTGAAGAACTTGTTGAAAAGGAGGCTAAAGATTTTGCATCAAATATAATTATCTTGGATAATAAATATGGGTCCTCATTACCTGACGACATTTAGTGTAAAGCTGTGCCAACAAAAATAAAGAAAGATGTCATGTGACAGATGTGATAGCTAGCTGAAGACAAAGGAAAGCTTCAAATAACAGATACCCATGGAAAGTGAAACATTTAGTTTTTTTTTGAGAGAAGGTATCAGCTTGTCTGTTTTGCAGAAAGGGATACAGGAATTCTTCAAGATACTTTGAGAGGTGGCTAAACATATCTGAATCCTGGAAAACTGTGTGAATGACTTGTGACAGTAAAGAGCTGGGTGTTTTCCAGAAATGGCTAATCTGTGCACCGTTTTGCTTATGGGCTGTCAGTCGAAGAGAAACTCTAGAAAGCTACTCCATCAAGACTGTTGCAATATGAGGGAAAGAAGGTTTGTCGAAGTCTGTCTTGCTGATGGTAATCATACCCGATCTCTTAAGAGCAAACTGTTGTTGTATTAGGCCTGAACTACTCAACAAGAGTATAAATAAAGAGCATTATCTGAAAGTAGCTACACAATGCTACATTTGTGAGGGGAGTGATGTGAATGCTTGTGGTGTATAATATGTATCTTGTTTTGATTATTTCAAGTGAACGCTAATTTTTTTTGTAGTACTGTTTTACTGTTAATCCATACTTTAATTTACATTTGATTTTGATAAATGTTTATATAGCGGTTGCAAGAAGTGAACTCTTATTGGTAATTTCTTCATTGGGGATCATTCAGTAAATTTTAGTTTACAGTTTTTTGCACAGAAATTCTAATAATTCTTAAAAATGTAAGTTGCCAAACCCCTCTAAATTACATATACTGTCAGTTGCTGATTGCAAAGTACACTTTGAACTTTTACTGTGCAAAAGGGGAACATAATGCTGTCATTCTACATATTATGGTTTTTATATGATATGCACGTGTTGATTTACCTAAAAAGAGGGAGTCTGTTTGTTTAAAATTAACATCCCTTCAGGCGATGAGACCTAGTGGATGTGGGAAGACTTGATGGATATATAAAAATTAATGGAGTGTGAATTTGTGACAGAAATATGGGAGCTAGTAATCAGTGGAGTGTTTTTTATGTGGTTAACTTGTACCAAAAGTATGAATTTAACTCTTGTTTTTAAAGAAAATCCCCTTTATATGACAGTGTGACACCGTTGTATTGCTCGCTGTAACTGCACTAAGTTACTTGGTTAGACTTTTGAAAAGGCAGTTAAATTACATAAAATCAACCATAACAAAGGCCAAAGGTCTGTACTTTACTATATGATTCTATGAATTATTCATTCTTAGGATTTGAGTATCATTGACAAGACCAGCATTTATTATGATGGTGGTGAGCTAAGCTCATGAATACAACTGAATGGCTTGCTAGACCATTTCAGAGTACTTAAGTTTCAGTAGCATTTCTCTTGATCGAAATCATAGGCCAAATAAAAGCAACATTTTACTTCCCTAAAGGACATTAATGAACCAGATTTGTGACAATTCAGCAATGTCAGCACCATGAATGTCAGCTCTTTATTCTGCATTTATTTTATTTATTGAAAGTAAATTGGCATAGCTTCCAAGGTGGTGTTTGAACTTGTCTCTCGATCATTAGTTCATACCCATGGAATGTAAGTCATGTAGCACTATTATAATGTAACAGTACTCTGGAAGGGTATTTGTGAAGGGCTGAGTTGAGGTTGATTTGTTTCCACTTTTGTGTTCACTCTTCACCTTGAATTTAGAGAATCAAATAAGAGTGTAACTGTGGCTTTCAAGGAGTAGCAATAAAATCAAGTAAGGGGATAAAGAGGGTTTATTTTGGCTAAACATTCTTGACCCTTGTTCAAATATTCTTTAACAAAGGCAATACTAACTTTTTGTGCACCTTCTTTAAGTAATAATTCATCAGATAGTAATAGTTTTGTAATATGTCATGCATTGAATATGGAAAAAAGTCTCTTGGTTCTTCATTGAAGACTACTCTCACACAAAACTACATTGAGACTAAGAAGCAGATATTCGGAGGAGGCACTAATTGTTTGATTATAAAAAGTAAGTTTCGAAGAAGATTTTGAAGAGGAAAATGGAGTAGCACAAAAGCTTACAGAAATGTCTCAAACTTTGATACTTCAGAGATGAAAGCTGATGAACTTTGTAATGGAGAGAATAAGCTTGGAATTTTGGATTGGGGTCAGTTAGCGTCTTGTGGTTTAGAACCATCTGATTAGATAGTGGTTGCGAGCAAGATTGAGAATTTTAGTGGATTGGATCAATAGGAATTTCTAGTTTGTTTCTACATTTGCCTCATTTCTGTGCACTTGTTTTTCCATTTTTGAAGGTGTTGAATAAGGATGAAGAATGGGAACAGTGTAAGGCGGGATGGGAACTTTGGACTCCCATCTTACCACCTCATTTCTAGCTCTTGGGGCCTTAAGTTCCTAAAAAGGACAGCACAGTGGCTCAGTAGTTAGCACTGCTGCCTCACAGCACTAGCGATCCTGGTTCGATTCTGCCCTCGGGAGACTGTCTGTGTTGAGTTTGTACATTCTCCCGGTGTCTGCGTGGGTTTCCTCCAGGTGCCTGCGTGGGTTTCCTCCAGGTGCTGTGGTTTCCTCCCACAATCCAAAGATGTGCAGTTTAGGTGAATTGGCGATGCTAAATTGCCCACAGTGTAGGTTATTAGTCAGGGGTAAATGTAGGGAATAGATCTGGGTGGGTTACTCTTCCGCGGGTTGGTGTGGACTTGTTGGGCCGAAGGGCCTATTTCCATACTGTAGGGATTCTAATTCTAAACTATGTGTTGCATTCTTATTTTGATACGAGCTCAATCAGTGTTTTCTTCTCGAATTGAACCTTTTTGTTTCTGGGCATCTTTGACGAGGTATGCATGGCATTCATGTTGACCTACTAAGGCAGTGACTGAAATTTTAAATAAAACTTCCCTAAGCTTAACATTTTACCATCAGATCAAGCATTGATCCTCTTTGAGTAAAACATTTACTTGACTATAAATTTCAACTCCAGTTGTAAAATGTAGGGAAATTAATAATTTTCTGAAGGGAATACAAACAAATAACCAAGATGTTTCTGTCATCCTTCTTTCATTTTGATAGTTCAGAGTACTTCTGTGGGGGATATTGAATAACAAAGGCATGAAAGAGGGTTTTACTAGATGAACTGAGAGATGACTAAGGTTGGGAATATTACAGCCGTGAGAAAATTATGTAGATAGCGGATGATATAATATCTGCATCAATTTTAAATCTCTAAATTTGTGTTAAAAGTGTGAACATTTTTACAGCATAGTTACATCTCGGAGGTTCATCAGCTTAGTTGGTGGAATAGCAGTTTGCAGTGCAGGTCAAGGCCAACAGTGTGGGATCAATTCTCTCACTGCCTAAGGTTACCATGAAGGTCCTTCTCAAACTGTCCCCTTGCTATAGTGTGATGACCCATGGGTTAAACCATCACCAGTCATGCCTTCCTAATGAGAGAACAGCCCTATGGTCCATTAGGACTGTAGTGACTTTACCATCTTCTCATCACTGCTTACCAACATCTCCAAAAATGCCATTGTACTTCATTGATTCACCCTGGGGTACAAATTTATAACTGCTGGAAGATCTTCATTATTTTGTCATACAGCACACTTCTCATGCACTGAATCAGAACCCTTTGATAGACCACTGAGTGTGGTGTCAGATATCAGAGCTGAATCAGACCCTTGCAAATGTTTAATATATGAAGAACATGATATATGGTATAGGTCAGCCATGATCTCATTGAATGGTGGAACAAGCTCAAGGGGCTGAATGGCCTATTTCTGTTGCTGTGTTCCTGCGTACTAAAAGGATTACTGGATGGCAGGTAAGTTGTGACCTCACAAGTTTTGAGAAGATTTGTAGTTCAGGTTGAGGTTCTGGATGTAGGTTTGCTCACTGAGCTGGAAGGTTTGTTTTTAGATGTTTTGTCAACATATTAAGTAACATCATCAGCGAGCCTCCGGATGAAGCACTGGTGGCATGGCCCACTTTCTATTTATATGTTTAGGTTTCCTTGGGTTGGTGATGTCATTTCCTACGGTGATGTCATTTCCTGGTATAGTTTTCTCAGGGAGTGCTAAATGGGATCAGAATTAATATGTTTGTTGATAGAGTTCCAGTTGTAATGCCGTGCTTCTAGGAATTCTCATGTGTTTCTCTCTTTGGCTCAGCCTAGGATGGATGTGTTGTCCCAGTCGAAGTGGCGTCCTTTCTCATGCCTATGTAAGGATACCATTGAGAGTGGGTCATGTATTTTTGTGGCTAGTTGATGTTCATGTATCCTGGTAGCTAGTTTTCTGCCAGTTTGTCCCATGTAGTGAAAAATGTGTTGCTGGAAAAGCGCAGCAGGTCAGGCAGCATCCAAGGAGCAGGAGGATCGACTTTTCGGGCATAAGCCCTTCTTCAGGAAGCTCTGATCTCCAGCATCTGCAGTCCTCACTTTCTCCTTGTCCCATGTAGTGTTTGGTACAGTTCTTGCAAGGTATTTTGTAAATAATTTACAAAGTAATTAGAAGCATGACATTCCAACTGGAACTCTATCAACAAACACATTGACTCTGATCCCATTTATCACTCCCTGAGAAAAAGAACAGGCAAATGTTTGTGATTTACACATGAAAGAAGTGAAACCATCATGGTCTTTCTAACAGATAAACGACTCTACAAACAATCAAGGTATTTTTCAATGTATAATTTCAGTTACATCACATTGTGTAAACTTTTGCTATAAATTCTGTGTCTTACAATTGTGTCCTCCACAACCATCTGATGGGGCGGCACTCTGAAAGCTAGTGTTTCCAATTATAGTCCTGTTGGACTATAACCTGGTATTGTGTGATTTTTAACTTATCTCACTGCAGTTTGCATTAGCTAATTCGCCATGGATTAGAAACTGAAAAAAATGACTATCCTGACTTTGTGACTCAGTTCTATGCCACAGCTGCATCTGCCTGTTTGAAGACCCTGAAATGCCCTATCTTTTGTGCTTTCACACCACCAAATTTTGGTTACCAAGAGCAACTTCATTTGCTTGACGAAAACACTGTTTCAAACTGATTGTCCTTGTTGTGAAAACTAAGATATGTTGCAGGATCAATTAAGGTTGGCAAATTCAGTGAACCACTGAGTTTATAATTGTGATCATAGTCTTTTTTTCCAATTTCTAGTCTATGGTGAGTTAGCATAAATAAGTCTTCCTAGAATTCAGATGAGTGGTGGTAACTGCTTGCTTTGCTAGAGACACCACTGAGGCTATTTTGAACATTGACTGGCTTGGAAAGGTTCTTGTTTTATCTTGTTCAGTTGGAGGAAAGCCTGTAAAGAACCAGCTGAGTTAGCAGAAAACCCAGTAAGAATAAGCTGAGTCGGAAAGCTTGCTAAGAACATGCTGCTTATCTGATATATCTCCTTTCTGAAAACCATCTTGTTGAGTTTTGGGGAACCAATTTGTTCTTTTGAAAGAGTGATTGAAAGAAAGTGTCAAGACTATTTCCTGAGCCAAATGTCCCCGCAAGACATTATGCGTGGTTCATGATTTGATAACATGTACCAAAACACCAGACTCTGGAAAATCCTACATTTTATCCTTTAGCTTTCAAGAATAATCTTTGCCAAAGATATTTCAAAAAGCAATTGGAGGAGAGAGAGTTTTTTAAAATCTTTTCCAAAAGGGTGTGTGCATTTTTGTCTGTATTTGTTTTGAAGATATTTAGAGGGATAAGCTTTATCGTTACATTCTGTAAAATAATTGTACCTTTACTGTATTTATTCAGTTTAATAATTAACTCATATATTGATGTTTATGAAGGAGGCTGTGTATGCTGGAAATACCACCACTGTGTTACAAAGAGCGCGCACACTTGAAGAACCACTTTATTTCATTCTTAAGTGTGCGAAAGTCACATTGCTCCAAATCCTGAGGAATTAGTTTCAACTGTATGAACTGCTCTGCTGTCTCTGCTGCTCAACACCTTAAGTTAAAATTGCCAGAATGCATAGTACAAATTAAGTACTCCTCTCTCCAAGCTGAAATAAATATTTTTTATATTGTTTTTTTTTGGATTATGTGGCGCTGACACTTGTGCCCCAATTTGCAGTTTCCCTTTCTAATGTTGTCTCCATGCCACTTTTTTTTATCATGCTCTCCCTGTCCTGCCAGGGGGCCATGCTACTGCTGTGCCTGTTCCTCATTTGCTGATCTTCCCCCTCATCACTACCTGCTCTAGTTTCCAGACATGCAACAGCCCAGCTCCATCAAGTGCCCCTCCCTGGTGGTGAGGCACGGCAGCAACGACCTACTCCTCCAGGTCTCAACCTCTCCCTGCAAATGTAGGTTCATTTGAACAAGTCTGCATATGTACTGTTGATGTCACTGAGCACAAAATTAATGACATCAGTATATATGCAGATGTTTTTACAAAGTGTCCTGGCCTACTGACATCATGCCACCATCTATACATGTGGAGGTCATTTTAGCCATTTGGTATGCGTGAGATCAGTTTTGCGTGAGGAAACCTAAACAATAGATCTTTGTAAAACCTGGTATTGATAAAGTATTTAATTGATCATTTTGAAAAGTATCTTTATTTCATGTTATAACCCAGGTGTACTGGCACTAGAGCAACAGTGTACTCCAGCCTCCATTATAATGTAAAAGCAGGGACTTGCAGTAGGAGACATTTTATTTAAATAAAATGTGTAAATCAATTACACCATATTTCTTGTGAAATATTAGATGAAATATTGGTAGTGGCTAACAATTTTCTGGGGAGGGAAGATTTTGATGGATGATTTACAAAGAGTAACCAAGGTTAGGTTAATTGAGTTGGCTGGGACATTAGGGTTAGATTTAAAAGTAGGTGTCTGGAAGTTTGATGTAATTGAGACAATAGCACAGCAATTGAAGTTGGAAAAGCAGCAATGCAAACCAAATAATTTACAAGGGTGTTACTGAGACTGGTAGGTTTGAGTTATATGGATAGGCTGGGACTTTTTTCCATGGAGCAAAGGAGGCTGACAAAGGTTTATAAAGTACTGAGGGGCATAGATATGACCAATAACAAGGGTCTTTATCCCATGCTGGGGGAGTTCAAAACTAGAGGGCTTAGGTTTAAAGTGAGAGGGAAAAGATTTATAAAGGACCAGAGGAGCAACTTTCTCATGCAGAATGGTGTGTGTATGGAACAAGCTGCCAGAGGAAGTGGTAGAAACAGGAACAATTTAAAAGATATCTGAATGGGTACATGAATAGGAAGAGTTTAGAAGAATATGAGCTGAACGCAGGCAAGTGGTACTAGTTTAGGAAACCTGGTCAGCATGGACAGATTGGGCTAAAGGGCCTGTTTCTGTACTGTATGATTCGATGACTCTAAGATACAAGCTCATGGTGGTGGGTGGTATATAAATAGAGGATTGGCTAACTACAGTTGTAATATAAATTGTTTATTAAAATATGCCTAGGGAGGGCATAATTTGTGTGTCAAGTTTGCAGGTATTTTTCGAGTAGAATTTGTAATTGAGATAAAAATGGGAATTTATAATATAAATAATTGACTGGTAGCGCAAGCAGTTATAAGAGATAAAATTAAATTCTTTTTTGTCTCCGATATCATGCACATTCTTTCTTATTGTCACAAGTAAAGATAGCTAGTGCAATTTAGTTCAATATTTTTTGTGCATAGCAGCTGGACCATTTTTGCTGAGATCTCTTGTGTATTCCCTTAATGTAATTTAAAGTACATATCCTTCAGAATTTAAAGCCACAGCTGTTTTGAGAAAATCTTAATAACAATAAAAGAGACCTAAGAGGCATCTTTTTCATGCAGAAGGTAGTACGTGTACAGAAAGAGCTGCCAGAGGAAGTGGTGGAGGCTGGTACAATTGCAACAATTAAGAGGCATTCGGATGGGAATATGAATAGGAAGGGTTTGGAGGGATATGGGCCGGGTGCTGGCAGGTGGAACTAGATTGGGTTAGGATACCTGGTCAGCATGGACGGGTTGGACCAAAGGGTCTGTTTCCATGCTGTACATCTCTATGACTCTATTTGTTTCTCAATAAAAATTTGTTTTCTGATGGTGTTTGTGATCTTGGAATTATCATTTGAGGAAGCTTTTACACTGTGTACACATGTACATCAGAGAAAATAAAGGAAAGGCAGCTATTTGTTGTACTGCATCTCAACTGATTGAACTCCAAGAAGCAAATGATACAGATCTCAGTTGTGGAACTTAAGTATATGGATGACAATGTTATCTTCACTCTCTTGAAGAGAATCTTCAAGCCTCTCTTAAAGCATACTGAAGAATTGGTCTCAGCATCAACCTCAACAAAACTCAAATCTTTTACCAACCTCTCCTAGATTAAGTTCTGGTCCATCCCTTCACTAAAGTTAACAGAGAAATCCTTCCAAACATGGAATATTTCCCTCTCTGGGAAGCCACTTCTCATCTAAGGCTGACACTGGCACAGAGATTCACTCTGTGAGCCCTGCCTTTAGATGCCTAAGAAATGGAACTTAAATGACCATTACATCTGTGCTGATACTATGACACTTGTGTATAAGAAAGTCATCTTTCTGACTTTTCCATAGGGCTGTGAAACTTGTACTACATAAAGACACCACCTCATGGCCCTTGAGAAGTGCCATCAATGCTGTTTGAGATGATTCTCTGAATCAGCTGGGAGGGCAGGTCTAATTAGATCAGCATCTTTAAAACAATCAACAGCATGAGCTTTGAGGCCATGATCATCCAAAACCAACTCTGCTAGACTGGTCACGTGCTTAGGTTGCCTGAGTTCCAATTGCCAGACCAAAACTTTTCCCAACTCAAAGAAGGCACTCAAATGAGAGGAGGGCAAAGGAAGCATTTCGGAAGCTCCCTGAAGGCTTCTGTCAAGAAATGCAGCATAGATGTCAATTTGGAGACCCTTGTTCAGAAGAAACTGAATTGGAAGAAGTTCCTGCGTGAAGGGACACTTTTCTTTTGTTTGAGAATACCCATAGGTAAGGATAAGTATGGAAAATGAACCAGGGAAAGGAATGATTTCAAGACTACCTGCCAAATGTGTAGTTAGATATACAGCTCGAAGATCAAGCACTTCAGCCACATAGTAGTCATGGATTCTGTGGGTCATGACACAAAATTTCCTAGGCAGATAATCATCCTCGTTAGTGATGGATTGCTACTGCTGACTGCAACTCTTCATGGTTGGGGCTGTTAAATACAAGGAGATTAGGAAATAATGTTGGAATTAAATGGAAGTTGGGAGCCGCATATCTCTGCATTCTTTTGACATTTTCCCTGAATGACACAGCTCAGCATCTTTTTTTCTTATTATTTCGTGCAGTATTACTATGCAGTGAATAGATCCACCAAGCCTTTGGAAGAAGAAACTTTAACTTTGTACAACTTATTAATTGAGACTTTTATGATGTAGTAAATCCTGGTAGCTTAATCAGCGATGATTAAGTACCTGCAAGTAATGAATTGCCAATAGACTTTTATTGCTATTTTGCAAAAAACTGAGTAAACCACTAGGAAGGATATAATTATTTTGTTCTTATTTAATTTATCCATGGTGTCTGCTGAATTATCTAATCGCAGTCACAACTGAGTTTTATCTTTCCCTATCCTGATTAGCAAAACACACAAAATCACCTAAATTCTCTCATTTCCAAATTTTGCAGAGATGCCTATATTAGAATATGTATGTGTCAAGGGGGAGGTTACCATTGACCAGAAACCTAACTAGACTTGCTGTTGTGAGTCACATAGCAACAAGAAACTGGTCAGAGGCTAGAAATGTACCTGCGAATAACTGACTACCTGACTGCCCCCAAGACCTTTCACCATCCATAAAGCACAAGTCTAGGTCTGATGAAATACTTGCCTGAATGATGCGCTTAGTTACCAAGCAAAATGCCGTCATTGCTGAACTTGCACGAAGATTAGCAATTTAGGTGAAGTACTCAAGGTCGTCTGATATTTGCAACATCCTACCAGAATGACGTCTTTAAGTGAGAAAGGAAAAAAGTTAAGTTGTGGAAATAAATCTCGAATTATTAACTTGTCAGATGCTTCATTAGGTAAATGCATCACGTGTAATGCTGCATCATTATTATTCAAAAAACATCTCCACAGATTCTATAATTGAGTATGGGTCTTAGCTCAGGGTGAAAAATTAAGATTTCTTCATGTATATTGTTTTAAAAGAACCTTTTGCAAGACAGGAATACTGCTGGCAATGCCCAGCATTTGTTGCATATCCCTAACTGTTCTAAAGTGAGTAATGTTGAGCCGCCTTTTGAAACAGTGCAATCTATTAGGTGTAGGTACACTCATAATGCTGTTAGGAAGAGATTTCTAGCTTTTTTGACCGAGCAGTAGTGAACAAAGGATGGCATATACTGTCACTCCAAATCAGAATGGTGTGGCTTGTAGTGTAACTTGGTGGTCATGTTCCATATGGCTTAAAAACTCATGTTTATGGATGGTAGAGATTGTGGGTTTAGAAGGTGCTAGAGAAGGAAGCTTGGTGAATTCATTTGTGCTGTGGAAAATATGATTTACTGTGTTGGATGAGGTGCCAGTTGGTTGCTTTTTCTGAATGGTATTGAGCTCTTCTGTGGTGAAGTTATTTTCATCATTCAGGCAAGTATTTCATCAGATCTGGACTTGGTCTTTGTGGACGGTGAAAAGTCTTGGAACAGTCAGGAGATCAGTTATTCGCAGGCACATTTCTAGCCTCTGACCAGCTGCTTGTTGCTGCGTGACTCAAAACAGTAAGTCTAGTTAGGTTTCTGGTCAATGGTAACCTCTCCTCAACATTAAAATTATAGAGGTTTCAGTGTTAGCAATGCTCTTGAATACAAGGGAAGATAGCTAGATTTTTTCACTTGTTGAGGATGGTCATTGCCTGGCACGTCTACAGCCTGAATATTACTTGCATTTTTCTGTTCAAACCTAAACATTTCCAAGGCTTGCTGCACATGGACACAAATTTCTTAAGTATCTGGGCCGTAAGGGCATTTCAATTACATGTGAACTGCTGTTTGAGTTAACAAAGAAGGGGAAGACATTGATGAAACAGCGGAAGAAGATTGAGCCCTGAGCAAGTCATGCAGTGATATCCGAGGACTGAGATGACTGTCATAGAGTCCTAGAGATGTACAGCATGGAAACAGACCCTTTGGTCCAACCCCTTCCATGCCGACCAGATATCCCAACCCAATCTACTCCCACCTGCCAGCACCCGGCCCATATCCCTCCAAACCCTTCCTATTCATAAACACATCCAAATGCCTCTTAAATGTTGCAATTGTACCAGCCTCCACCACATCCTCTAGCAGCTCATTCCATACACGTACTACCCTCTGCGTGAAAAAATTGCCCCTTAGGTCTCTCTTATATCTTTCCCCTCTCGCCCTAAACCTATGCCCTCTAGTTCTGGTCTTCCCGACCCCAGGGAAAAGACTTTGTCTATTTATCCTATCCATGCCCCTCATAATTTTGTAAACCTCTATAAGGTCACCCCTCAGCCTCCGACGCTCCAGGGAAAACAGCCCCAGCCTGTTCAGCCTCTCCCTGTAGCTCAAATCCTCCAACCCTGTCAACATCCTTGTAAATCTTTCCTGAACCCTTTCAAGTTTCACAACATCTTTCCGATAGGAAGAAGACCAGAATTGCACACAATATTCCAACAGTGGCCTAACCAATGTCCTGTACAGCCGCAACATGACCTCCCAACTCCTGTACTCAATACTCTGACCAATAAAGGAAAGCTTACCAAATGCCTTCTTCACTGTCCTATCTACCTGCGACTCCACTTTCAAGGAGCTATGAACCTAAACTCCTAGGTCTCTTTGTTCAGCAACACTCCCTAGGACCTTACCATTAAGTGTATAAGTCCTGCTAAGATTTGCTTTCCCAAAATTCAGCACCTCGCATTTATCTGAATTAAACTCCATCTGCCACTTCTCAACCCATTGGCCCATCTGGTCCAGATCCTGTTGTAATCTGAGGTAACCCTCTTTGCTGTCCACTACACCTCCAATTTTGGTGTCATCTGCAAACTTACTAAATGTACCTCTTATGCTCCAAATCATTTATGTAAATGACAAAAAGTAGAGGGCCCAGCACCGATCCTTTTGGCACTCCACTGGTCACGGGCCTCCAGTCTGAAAAACCACCTTCCACCACCACCCTCTGTCTTCTACCTTTTGAGCCAGTTCTGTATCCAAATGGCTAGTTCTCCCTGTATTCCAAGAGATCTAACCTTGCTAATCAGTCTCCCATGGGCAACCTTGTCGCATGCCTTACTGAAGTCCATATAGATCACATCTGCTCTGCCCTCATCAATCTTCTTTGTTACTTCAAAAAACTCAATCAAGTTTGTGAGACATGATTTCCGACGCACAAAGCCATGTTGACTATCCCAAATCAGTCCTTCCCTTTCCAAGTACATGTACATTCTGTCCCTCAGGATTCCCCTCCAACAACTTGCCCACCACTGAGGTCAGGCTCACCAGTCTATAGTTCCCTGGCTTGACTTTACCGCCCTTCTTAAACAGCGGCACCACATTTGCCAACCTCCAGTCTTCCGGCACCTCACCTGTGACTATCGATGATACAAATATCTCAGCAAGAGGCCCAGCAATCACTTCTCTAGCTTCCCACAGAGTTCTTGGGCACACCTGATCAGGTCCTGGGGATTTATCCACCTTTAACTGTTTCAAAACATCCAGCACTTCCTCTTCTGTAATCTGGACATTTTGTAAGATGTCACCATCTATTTCCCTACAGTCTATATCTTCCATATCCTTTTCCACAGATGCAAAATATTCATTTACTACCTCCCCAATTTTCTGTGGCTCCACACAAAGGCCGCCTTACTGATCTTTGAACAGCCCTATTCTCTCCCCTTGTTACCCTTTTGTCCTTAATATATTTGTGAAAACCCTCTGGATTCTCCTTAATCCTATTTGCCAAAGCTATCTCATGTCCCCATTTTGCCCTGCTGATTTCCCTCTTAAGTATACTCCTACTTTCTTTCTTCAACAACCACAACCAACTTCCTTTATGGCATGTATGACCCCAACCAGCACTGAGTTTTCTCTCCATTCCCACTGGCTTCAACTTTGCTTGGGTTGTTTTGGTGTCTACCAAATGCAGTTTTGATATCATGGACAGTCAATTTCATCTCCCCTGTAGAGTTCAGCTCTGTGCATCCGAGGAAAAAGGTTGTAATGAGTCCTAAAACAGAGTTGGTGGGGAGTATGGTTGTGGTAATTGGCTAGATTGGATTAGCCCTGTTATTTGTGGACAAGACTGTACCTGGCCATTTTCCATGTTGTGTAGGGCTTAATATTGTAGCTGTACTAGAACACCTTCGCTCGGGGCAAGGCTAGTTCTGGAATACAACTCTTCAGCACTGTTGTCAGAACCCTTTAGCTTTAGCTGTACCCAGTATGTTCAACCATTTCTTTATATTATATGGAGTGAATTAAATTTGTTTGAGATTGACATCTGTCATGCTGCGGACTTAGGGAGAAAGCTGAAATGGTCCATTCAAGAACATTTCTGTCTTCTGGGCTGATATTATTAGATTCCCAATCATTAAGAATAGCATTATTTGTGAAGCCTCCTCTCCAACTTAGTAATTTACTATCCATTAACATTCCTGATAATGTGCAGAATTGCAGAGCTTAGATGTCATCCTTTGGTTATGGAATCATTCAACTGTGAATATCACATGCTGCTTCTGCTGTTTAGCGTACATATTGATTTGTATTATGGCTTCACCAGTTGGACACCTTTTTTTTGATCTGCCTAATTTTGTTCCTGGCACACCATTGCAGATTTTTTGCTGAAACAGAGTTGATTCCCTGGTTTAATGAGCATTATGGAGTTAAGGATAGGCCAGATCATGTGGTTATAAATAATGGTTGAATGTAATTCTACTACTGCTGATGACTCTCAGTGCATTGGATGCCCATTTTGAGCTGTTAAATCTCTTCTGAGTCAGTTGTACTTTGCATGATGATATCATGAAGTCAGACCTCTTGAGGACTGGACACTGATCATTCTGATTAGTTCTATCACGAAACGATGCACCTGCAGTGGTAGATTGGCAAGAATGTGGTGTAGTAAATGTGTATCTCATGTTGGTTCACTCACGTGCCACAGTGTCAGTCTTAAATTATATGGCCTTCAGGGTTCAGCCAGTGTCATGCTTCCGGAATACTAACGTGGAATAAGCATGGAGGTCCTTCACCTAGAGTATCTCTGCCCTCAGTATATCTTCCAAGTGGCATTCAGGGAGAAATACTGATTCAGGAGCTGGGGGAATGTGAGTTGAGAATCAGGAGCAGATTTCCTCACCCATATTTCATATAATATCTTCAGACCTCAAGGTTTTGGGGTAATGTTGAGAATTTCCAAGTAGCTCCCTCTTTACTGTGTAAACAAGCATAAGAACGTGAATTAGGAACAGAGAGAGATCATTTTGGTTTCACTTCAAAGCTGCTGTAAGAATACTACCTTTTTATTTTTGTGTCTTTAGAAACCGTAGACCTAAAGGAGAGAGAACTATATTTTAGAAACAGGGATTTTCTAGGATGACTACATAATTTCACAGTGAGGGATTCGTTATCGAATGTGAATTCTGTTTTTGTGGCTGTGGGTTCCTACAATTTGCAGATGACTAGGAACCAAGGAGTTGTTTACAAGTGAAGCTGCTTGGATCTCAGCTAAATGAGCAGTTTGGAATGGGAAAGTTATAGAGGTAGACAGTCAGAGAGAGAAAAACACATGGGTGTGTTGTTCTCCTCTACAGAAGCTGCCCCTTCTCTGCAGTAAAAAAAATCCATTTAAACTTGAAGGAAAACATTTTTCTTGGACCAGTTGCTGTGGGCTGTAACTTTTGTATTGAATTGAATTGAATATTTTCCAAGTGAATCCAACACTCTGTACTACTTACAAGCCATTGGAAACTTCTGGAGAAAGGCAACTGAACGCCAAAGGCACTGTTACCTTCTCACCATCAGAATCAGGAAACAAAACCACTAAGCTGACTTTGCAGTTTTTTTTCTACCTCTGCTAATAATCTATTTTCTCTGTATATGTAAGGCAAGTATACAAGAAGGTTAGAGTTTTGGATTGTAGTGTTGTACTGTAATGGCTTTTATCTGTTTACTTGTAGCTACAGTCTAGTTACTGAAATAATTCTTGTTTAGTGCATAAATCTGGTCCATGCTTTCTATTAATCTTGGTTTAAAAGTCAGGTTAACTGGGGTATGCACCTTTTTTTAAAAATAAACTTTACCAGTTGGTATGACTCTAGGAATAGCAATGCTAGATTTGTGGCAAGTTATCCAAGTGGGCCATAGGCTAGCTTGTATTCCAATTTCCTCAATTACATCTATTCCTGATAATTTTAGATTCTTGTTAGGCAAGAGAATCAAATACGCTCTGCCTTAAAATTATTCCATGACCCCCATCTCCACTACCTTCGAAGGCAGAAAGTTCCAAAGTCTCACAGCACTCCTGAAACGGCAGCTCCTAATTTTAAAACTGTATCCATTAGTTCTGCACTGACCCATAAGAGGAAGCATCATTTTCTACACTTCTTTTGTCAAGGCCATTCAGGATCTTAGAAATGTCAATCATATCAGCCGTTATTTTCACTAGAGTTTAGACGAACAGATCCAGCCTGTGCAATTGTTCCTCATTCTTGCTGATTCCAGGAATCAATCTTATAGTCCTTTCAACTGCCTGCAATTTATTTGCATTGTTCCTTCAATGAGGAGACCAAAACTGTGCAGCTGGAGGCTCACTGATGATTTTACCTAGTATGGTGACGAAATGTCTGAAAACGAACCTTCCAACTCAGCGAGCAAATCTGCATCCAGAACCTCAATCTCAGCTACAAAGTTTCTCAAAAGTCGCAAACTGTACACAGTAGTTTGTTTCATCAATGCTCTACATAATATAACTTTAATATTCAATATAGACGAGCATCCTTTTACTGCCTTGATTACTTGCTTTACCTACATACAGATTTTGCATGACTCGTGCTCAAGATCACCTAGATTCCTCTGCAACTTGGAATTCTGTGATCATTCCCCTTTCAAAAAAATATTTCTGCCAAAGTGAACACTTTCACAATTCCCCAATTATACTTCATCTGCCAGATTTTTGCTCACACCGTTAACTTATCTAAATTGATCTTTGCAACATACTTTGTCCGCAGATCTGCAAATGTATCCACCGTGCATCAAATGTCCTCATCAATGTCACATGCTGCCAACATGAAGTTTATTTTTCTTCTGTTTTCAGTCAGCTAACCAATTTTCTAATGTTACTGCCTATACTCTGAATACCTACTTTGCACAATCTTTTAAGTGGAACCTTGTCAGAGGCTTTCTGGAAATCCAAATACAGGACACTTTTACTCTTTACTCTTTTAAATGTTACTCTTTTAAAGGATTTTAAAAATCTGGTTAAACAAGATTTCCCTATCTCGCAACAAAACCATTCCTCCTATGGGTCTGTACTGCCTGTGAGACAAATCATACTGGAGCAAAAACTGTGAGGTATGACTCAATGGGTATAACCAAGTTTAGCTGTTGCTTGACTAGTCTTTGGGACAGCTGTCTCAAATTTGGCACAACCACCAGTTATTAATAAGGAAAGCTGTGTAGGTTCAAATGGGTAGGTGTGACACTGACATTTCTGATATCTAGTCAGTCAATTTAATTCCCTTTTTGGCTTTACTGCAATGGTTTCAGACAACTCTGAAATGATGGACCAATTCAGATGGCAGTTCTGAGTCAACCAATGAAGACGCATGTCGTCTACACTGAGTAAGTTAACTGCCAGGATTTGTTGGCACTCCTGCTATTAAGGCTTGAGTCATTTGCTCACCAAAGCAATTTGATGCTGAAATAGGGCATCACAAAGCAGAATAACGGATGTCCTGATCATATCATTTCTGTCTGTATATTGTGGCAAACTCATGAATGACCCTCAGTGTATCACTTCCAGTTCTGAAAAATGCCCATCTTGCCTCAGATTTTCCTGAAGCAATAGACTAATCTAGTTGTTTTACAATATCAAGATGTGGTTGCAGCACAAGTGCTGTTTGTCACAAATTTAAAAAATGTATATGATTTTCAGTTCTGGTGAGTTATCAGGTGATAGGTTGGACATCCTAGAGATGGGTGGATCATAGCAATCACTGGCTATTCACAACAAACAAGATAGTATCTGTACCCAATCAGCCCAGACTTGCAAAACTGAACACAGTGGCCAGCATTAAATGTGATTGGACAATATTTGCTGGATAATCTTGGAGTGTGCAAAGAATTACGTTAAGAACCATTTTAGGATTGTCAGTCAAGCTTGCAGTAAGGTGTGCTTGTGCGACTCAACATCATGGAGGAGAAAGTGAGGACTGCAGATGCTGGAGATCAGAGCTGAAAATGTGTTGCTGGAAAAGCGCAGCAGGTCAGGCAGCATCCAAGGAACAGGAGAATCAATGTTTCTGGCATAAGGAAAGTGTGCCAAGCAGGCTAAGATAAAAGGTAGGGAGGAGGGACTTGGGGGAGGGGCGTTGGAAATGCGATAGGTGGAAGGAGGTGGAAGGCATGACTCAACATCATGCCTTGACCAATCAGAGTCCAACTGTTTGGTATAAAATTTAAACCAAGCTTGACAGTTAACTGGCAGTTATAATTAACTGATGCATTTCCAATGGCAATACCTGGACCAATTAGAGTCCACTTGTCAATCAGTAAGCTGTCCTATGATATGAATATTGGTTTCCTCTTAATTGAGCATTCTTGTGAATTGCCTTGAGTGCGAGACAAAAAGCTTCAACAGAATAATTTTTTTCAGTGGTAGAAAGTTTCATGATTGTTGTTACTGAGGCAAGCTTTTAATTCTAAATTTATGAATTGAATTTAAATATCAGCTTTCATTTTGGAATTTGATCTTCTGTATGAAGAATTAGTTAGAACCTCTGAATTGCTCCTCCAGCATTATTTTTCAGTTGATCACTGTTTCCAGCATTTCATTGACGTCAACTATCTGAGTTCTGATTGCACATTTTGTTGTATCATAGTTTCTTCAAGAGAGAATGTGTAATTAACTTAACAGTTCTCTATTTATCAGACCCATGCAATAAAATATGATTTGCCAATCTAAGTTAGACCATTCTGTAAGATCAGAGAATTAACTTTTAATTATCTGAAGTTAATTTGTGAAAATCTTTTGAAGACAGTCATTTTAACAATGAGAATATTATTATTCATTGCTTTGACTGACATCATATAAAGCAGGTTTCAGTTCTTCTTTCTTAAACATAAATCTTGATCTACCCTTTGCACCTGTTTATTCTTAGTACTGATTTTTACAGTGCACTGTACAGCCTGTGTATATTTGAAATGTATTCAATGGTTAGAAAGGTTTTCCTTTTCTGAAGAAGCTGTTTGTTTGTGAACAGAAGAACATTGATAACTAGGGTATACCTAATTAAATGAACTTTCCATTGGATCAAGCATTTGCTGAGTAAGGGTAATTCTTCTATTAATGCATTATTAATGAAGTCAAAAAATTGAAAGTAACGCACTGCAATTTCATGAAATATTGAGTTTCTGGGTTTATGATGAACAAAAGTTGGATTGTATTTATTTTGCTAAATTTTTGAGCTGCAGAGCCTACGTTTGTCAAATTCCTTGGAAAAAATTTTGTTTTTCAAAGCATAAACTTCAATGCTGGCTGTCTGCCTTGAATTTTATCTACTTACCATAATGTGGTCATGAGATTTTCTTGCCTGATCGTTAAGAAAATAAGTATTTGCATCAAAATTCTAACACAAAACTGAAATGAAGTTGGAAATTGTTAGAGTAGTTGTTTTTAAATTTCTGCCAACTGGCAAGATTATTTGGGCAGTGTATCTCTGAGAGGTTATTCTTTCAGTAACACTACACTTTTTAATGTGTCTTTGTAAGCAGTGTGGACATCTTTATGTGAAATAGCATGAATACTGTGACGAACTAATGATAGAAGAGCTGATATGTTACTGGGGACAACTTAATTAGTATGTTTTGTCTGCCATTTTAGCGACATATTTTAGACTGTAATATGTAGCAGAGTTAACAAAGAGGACCTCCAGGGGAAGGGCCTGTGCCCGAAACGTCGAATCTCCTGTTCCCTGGATGCTGCCTGACCTGCTGTGCTGTTCCAGCAATAAAGTTTCAACTTTGATCTCCAGCATCTGCAGACCTCACTTTCTCCTCCAGGGGAACTGTCATATGTGAGAGACCGTGTTTTATCAAGGGATCTATTAAGTATCCTGGATCTTATAACAAATTGAAAAAGAAAGCAAATTAAGATTCACTGCTTTGCATGGCCAATAAAGATGAAAAGATCATATAATGAATTTAATGAGCATAATGTTTACCACATAACAATAAACTTTTAGAATATCTGTACTTCCTGAATTTGAACTTTCTTGAAGATGCAGGAGCTTTCTTAATATCCTGTTTCTTTCCAAAATGGAATCTGATCTTAAATGGGATTCGCTACCAATATTTCTAATTATTATTTGATTATGCAGCATTTAGGAATTGTTTCATGATCAAGAGGCTTGATGACATTACTGTTTTATACTTCTACAAACACTGGCTAAATAATACTGAAATCCGCACTGTTTTGGTTATGATTTGAAGTCTTGCCTATTGGTCATCACTGATAGATATGACCTTGGGTTTGATAGCTCAGTTGTTATACTTTAATACACTTTTCAACAAATAATTCCTCATGCTATATTTACTTTATGCTGCATATTTGAGTTTGATTTTATTCACTAAAGTATCACACTTTCAAATCTATTATTACAGATCAGTGTCAGAAAGTGGTCTTTTGTGCATTGAAGAAAGAATTAATTGTGGCATTTGCACTTGCAAGACAAAAGAAATTTAACCTTTTGAATAGATTTACTGAGTAGACTGAAATTATTCTTCCTGTTTATTCCATGGCTTAACCTAAACTTGTACTGATTTAGTTTCAAACATATTAATTTATTCATATGTAGAATGCATGTCACACAATGTTGTAAATAGTTACATCCTCAAACATAGTGGAGCCCAATACATCAGTGCAAAAAACCAGGCAGAAGCATTTGCATCCATCTTCAGCTGAATAGATGATCAAGTTTGGCCACCGTCTGAAGTCTACAGCATTGTAGCGGTCTTCAACCAGTGCAGTTCACACCATGTGATGTCAAGAAATGGCTGAAGACACTGGATACTTTGAAAGTGAAAGGCCAGGACAAGATTGTAGTAGGAGTACTGAATTCATATTCCAGTAGTCTGTTCTGCTACAACGAGTATTTATTCAATATGAATTAGCATTAACTTTTTGAAGAATTTAGACCGTTATTTGTAGAATGCAAACTTTCCTTACGTGCGTTGGCTATAAAGTGATATTACGAGATCACAAGAGAATGGAACTATCGCATTATATCAGAACTGACTGTACCAGCCTGGTCCTCAAACCAAACAGTTCAGGACAGCTACAATATTGGCATTAACTGGCAATGTGCAAGTTTGCACAGGCATGTTATATGCACAAAAAACAAGACAATCCAACCAACCAATTCCTGTCTGATAAGTCAACTCTCAGTCACCATCCAAGTAACAGTCAGTTGGATTCTGCCAGTGATGAGGAAGAGGGGTTGCAATGTGAGTGTCAGTGCTTTAGATATCAAAAACTTCTGACTGTGTATGCCATCAAATAGCCCTTGCAAAAATGGAATCCATGAGAATTGGAAAATAAGTCTTCGCTAGTTGGAGTCGTTTGTTGTAGAAAGGAGATTTGGTTATTGAAGTACGTTCACCTCGGTCCATGGACATCACTACTGGAGTTTGAGGGTTGTGTCTTTTGTCCAACCATCTTTAGCTGCTTCACCAATGACCTTTCATGAATTCAGAGTGGAGATGTCCACTACCGATTTGCGCAATGTTCAGTAAGTCATCGGGTACTGAAGCATCCCACATCCATATACAGTAAAACCTGGACAGCATTCAAATGGCAGATCAAAATAAGTGTTTTTCCAAAAATAAGTGTTTGGCACTGTCCACAAGATGTGCATTTTGTAAATCTTTTTCTAAATCTATTGAGAACCAACTAGTCAACTGTTTATTAGCTCCAGGTGGACAAGCTTGTCTATTGTTGCCACAAATGTTGGAATGTGCCAACAGTCTGTCCCTCTTCCATAGTTATGTTTGTGCCCAGGTGTCCCTGAAGGAGGAGTGTGGGGTATCCATCAATTATCTTGATTTCTTTTGAGAGATATGGGCACCATGAAGGATACAGTACTTTATTTCCCCCTTCAACTCTTTTTTTTAAAATATTTCGTCCCTTCCCGATCTTCCTACCCAACCCCACCCACTTAGCCACCCCTACCAGCACTACCATCATTTGCTCATAATGAAGATAGCTTGTAAATACTCAATTGGATAAACAGGTGCTTTTACTTGTGGTGGTTACTAGCTTTAAAGAAAAGCAAATAAAAAGTCATGGTGATTCTGGTGGTGGAAAGACATTCAGTTGTGTGTCATAACACTTCTGGGGGATAACAAATAAACAAATGCCAGAATGACATCAATTTGTAAAGGCAGTTTACTTCTCGTCACATAATAAACACTTGTGTTCACTTCTGGCAGGATTGATAATTTTCTGGTTTCATTAATTTAAAATGTGTGGTGATTGATTTGTTAGTACTGTTGCCTTTTGGTAGACTGCTGCTTCCCAAACACACAATTGACTGTGACACTTAAGTGCCCAATTAAAAAGAGAGCTACATTGTTGGAGATTCTCCCTTTCAGATGAGATGCAAACTGAAGACCTTGCATTTTGATATGGTAACGTTTGAGCAAGGAATTCCCCAGTGTTCTGCCAGCATTTCTTTTTGATTTACTATTGGCAAAACAAATTACTGTATTTGGTCGTTCATTTTTTCGCTGTGTATGTTTACTGCAACAGTGACAATGAACCTATAACGCTCTTGGGAGTATTTTGAAAAAATACTATGTGCAACATCATTCAGTTTTTTTTTCCATTTCTTACTCTTATTCTTGCAATCTTCCTGTTTCTGTTTTGCTGTTAATCTCCTTCTGTACCAGGGAAGGAATGTTGCATGTATCCATTCAGAAATGTCAATTTGAAACTTTGGTATTAGTGACATCTGTGAGGTCCATTGCCTCCTACCTGCAGCCTATTTCTCTAAATTGTGTGGTAGGAAGTCTAAATTTTTTCTCATCCATCTGATCAGAAATGTTAATACATACAGCTGGAAAAGGTAGAACTTAAGCTTCTCAGGATGCAGCTTCAAGACCTTGCTCAGCACCTAGCACCAGACAGATACATATAACTCATATGCATGGCTTGGATGAAAGGAACTCACGCTGGTGAGACCACGCAGTGGTCACAAACTCATCTGTCAGAGTCTGCAATAGTAATCTGAGGTAGTGCTGTAGCAGAATTAAATGCTGACTGCACACTAATGATCATCCTCTGGAGTTCTCCAGGCAAGAGACTCCAGACAAACTCCCTGCAAGTTTTGTGAAGTATGATGGAACTTCCAGAGGGGTTGCATACCCTGGTGCAGTGGAGAAGTCATGTAGGCTGTGCGAGTTGTAATCACACATATGCTTTAAAATGAATGGCTTTCTCCACTAAGAACTGGCACTGTGTCATGGTACGGCAAAAGGAGCAGCTCACTGATGGGAAACTAGGTATGTTCACTGACCCACATTCTATCAACTGGCTCCCCATGCCCAGACTAAGGCAAGAAGAGAGGCATGACGTGGATGTAGTCTACAGAGGAACCTCGATTATCCGGCAAGATCACAAGGTTCCGATGTTCGGCTAAACTATGTTATCCGGCACTCGATTATCCAGGATTTGATTAACCAAATGAAATACTGCCTGCCCTTGTCCTTCGGATAATCGAGGTTCCTCTGTATTTGCATTTTTAGAAGGTTTTCAGTTAGGTCTCGGGTGATAAGTGGAAAAAATTAGAGCACTTAGGATTGGGAGTGAAATACTAGTATGGATTGAGAATTGGTTACCAGCACCATTTATCCACTGTATGGACCTCTGAGGTCTGTACATAGTAGCAGGTTCCAGAATTTGTGGGCGGCACGGTGGCACAGTGGTTAGCACTGCTGCCTCGCAGCGCCAGAGACCCGGGTTCAATTCCCGACTCAGGCGACTGACTGTGTGGAGTTTGCACGTTCTCCTCGTGTCTGCGTGGGTTTCCTCCGGGGGCTCCGGTTTCCTCCCACAGTCCAAAGATGTGCAAGTCAGGTGAATTGGCCATGCTAAATTGCCCGTAGTGTTAGGTAAAGGGGTAAATGTAGGGGTATGGGTGGGTTACGCTTCGGCGGGTCGGTGTGGACTTGTTGGGCCGAAGGGCCTGTTTCCACACTGTAAGTAATCTAATCTAATCTAATTGAAAGTTAATGGGTTGGGACATGGATTGGCAAGCCAAACCTTCAAGCAGCTTCCCCACTGTGCAGTTTGGAGGGAACACTGGTTAGCAGGCAGAAAATAGGAGTAGTTGGGTCATTCTCAGGCTAGCAGTCTATTAACATTGGAGAACCAGAAGGATCAATGTTTGGCTGCAGCTCTTCATAATTTATAAATGATTTGGATAGAACAAGTTGTAATATTCTAAATTTGCAAATGGGATGAGATGGAAATGTAAATTATGAACAAGAACATGACAAGCGCATGGCAGGTAGAATATAGTAGGAGTAAATGTGCAGTTATCCACCTTGGTAGGAAAATAAACTGGATATATCTCAAATGTTGAAAGATTGGAAAATAGATGTGTCTGTTTATGAATCACTAAATGCTAGCATGCAGGTGCTATAATCAGTAAGGAAGATGAATGGTATATTGATTTTAATACAGTAGGATTTAAGTGTTTAAATGTGCTATCAAGCCTTGGTAAGATCATACCTGGAGTCTTGTGTACAGTTTTGGTCTCCTTATCTAAGGAACAAGATACTAGCTATAGAGGGGGTTGTAACTGTGCTCACCAGACTAATCCCTAGGAAGGTAAGATTGTCCTATGAAGAGAGATTAAGGGAACTGTGCCTGTAATCTTCAGATTTTTGAAGAATGAGAAGTGACCTTATTGAAACTTCGAAAATTCTTGGGAATTGACAGGGTGAATGCAGATGATATATTTGTCCTGGCTGTAGAGTCCAAAGACCAGACCAAATAATCTCAGAAAAAGCAGTAGGCCAATAAGAACTCATGGTTTTAACCATGGGCTACTTTGTTAGAAATCTTGCCCTCTTCTACCTAAGAGTTTTACACAAATTTGATCAAGGAAACCTTGCCACCTGTCTCTTAAACCATGGCAAAATCTACTCATTTAACTGTTGTTTAATGAGCTCCGATTATCTATCTGCATAATAAAGTGTAATAATTCCTGTTTCTGTCATGTGGATTATTTTTGATTGTCACTTCAAATGCACATTACATTTCAATGTGGCACTTTAAGTGGAAGAAGCTGGACAAAGATTCTATTTGACTGAAGGTGAACAAATCACAAATCCAAATGAGCAAAGATTAATTAAAAATTGTATATAATGCCACAATGCTACTAGTCAAAAACAAACAAACATCACACAGTCAGTAACACTCACCAAACTCTGTACACAACACCAAACACTTGTTTTAAAATTACACACATTGATTTCTGATGAAGACACTAAATTCGAAACATTAACTCCGCTTTCTCCCCACAGATGTTGCCAGACATGTCTATAAGTTTCCCTTACAACATTTGGCTTTGTCGAAATTCTGAGGGTTTAATTAAGTCCTTGACCTACTTTTCACATGCTATTGACCAGCATCAGTGTTTTTGAATGTGTTGGATTTTCAAAGTTGTAATTCCTTTTCACCAGCAAAATGAAAAACTATAATGCTATGACAACTATGCAGAAAATTTGCAAATAAGACGAAGGTGAATCGATTTAAATATTAAACTTTCATTTTAATCCTGAGTCATTGTCAAAGAGTTGTAAATGTCTACAGCATAGAAAATGACCCTTCAATCTATTGGGTCTGTGCCGGTCAAAAATAATTGCCTAACTATTCCAATCCCATTTTCCAGAACTTGGCCCATTGGCTTGGATGTCTTGGATGTCAAGTGTAATCCCAAGTACTAAAATGTTGTGGGAGTTTCTATATCCATATCTTTACAGCAGTGAATTCCAGACTCCCAAAACTCTCTTGATTGAAAATTATTTTCCTCACATTCTTTCTTAACTTTTTACCCTTGTCTTAAATCTATAAGCCAAGTCATTGATCCCTCCACCGAGAGGGCAAGTCCCTCCCTGTCTGACCTGTCTGTGCCTCTATAATTCTATACATCTCGGTCATGTCCTCCCTCAGTCTTCTCTGCTTCAAGGAAATCGCCCCAGTCTATCCAATCTCTTTTTATAACTAAAACTCTCCAGCCCAGACAACATCATGATAACTCTTCCCTGCATTTTCTCCACTGTAGTCACGCCCCTCCCATATATGGATTCCAGAACTGCACACAATGCTGAACCAACACTTGTACAGTTTCAGTATAATTTCCCTGCTGTTAGATTCTGTACCTTGGCCAATAAAGGCAAGTGTTCCGTATGCTGCCTTAACCACTTTACGTAACAGTTTTACTACCTTAAGGGACCAGTGGACATGCACAGCAAGGGTTCTGTTATCCTCAGTGCTTCCAAGGTGCTACCATTTATTATATTGTCTTGCCTTGCTTACCCACTTCACTTCAAATGTATTTGGATTGAATTCCATTTGTCTCTGGGTCTGTACTTGGAGTTTTGAGGATGCAGGGATCTCATTGAAAACTAGAATATTGAGAGGCCTGGACAGAGTGGACATGGAGATGATGTTTCCATTAGTAGGCAAGTCTAGACTCTGGAGTAGAGCCTTGGAGTGAAGCAACAAACCTTTAAAACTGAGATGAAGAGGAAAATTTCTTCAGGCAGAGGCTGGTGAATCTGTTGAAGTCATTGCTGCAGAAGGCTGTGGAAGCCAAGTGATTGAGTGTATTTATGACCTAAGATAGGCTCTTGTTTATTAAGGGGATCAAGGGTTATGGGGAGAAGGCAGGAGGATGGTGTTGAGAAACATATCGGCCATGATTGAATCGTGGAGCAGACTTGATAAGCTGAAATGGCCTAATTCTGCTCCTATATCTTTTTAATGAAGTAATGTTTTGGCATTGCATACGAAGTGAGCAGAACACAAGTAAACTCTTGTCATGATCCCTGCAGAAACAATTATATTTTAAAAAGGTATTTGAATTTCCATTGACAGACAGCTTTATCAAAACAGTATTAAAAACTGAATTTTTAATCTTTCACTGTCAAAAAATCACTCTCTCTGATTACATTTTACTCTGTTCCTTAAATTAACATTTCATTTTCCAGGAATCAGTCCAAAATATTCAAAGATCCTGATGGTTCTTTTCATGTTTTCCTTTACCAGCTTAAAATAATTTCTCAAACTTAAAATGAAGTGTTATCCCTCAGACTTTTTTTCTTCAAGTCAAAACTAGAGGAGTCATCAAACACTAAATCCTTATAACCTGGCCACTTCAGTATGAGCACAAGCTCCCGCCTGCATTCAACGTGGTGACCAATAGAAGCCAATAGCTGCCTTTATCTCTTCATTATTTTTTTGCTTCTTTTCCCATGTGTTGTCTCTCATGCTTTCTGTTCTCTGTTCTTTTTCTCAAATCCTATGTAATCTCAAAGACAATAGCTTTGTCTGATGCCAGTCTGCAACAATGTATGCGCTGCTCTCCAAATCAATATCTGTGCAAATAAATATGTGCTTCTCCAGTATTCTTTTCAAGTTGAAGCTGATCTGTAATATATTGAATCTCTCTTGGAGTAAACTATGTACATTATAAACTGGATTCAGCAGGCTAGAGCAGTAAGTACAGCTGCCTGCATGTGTGGTAGTTTTAAAAAATAAGTAGAGGTTTGGCTTTGATCACATTTAACAATCCAACTGCAAATCTGGGCTAGTTGTTTGAAATTGTTAATTTTCAAGAATCCATTCAGATATTTGTATATCGACAAGTTAAAGTCATCTTTGAACCAACATGGTTGGACAATATTTTGGATTAAGGAAAGATTGACTATTAGGAAAGATTAAGGAAACTTGACTTGGTTAAATGTAACTTTTTAAATTGCCTTGAGCTTTAATGCTGGTTTGGCCAAGCTAAAAGAAACTCTTCTCCAGAGACTTTCATGTGTGACTGGCAGAACTAACGCAACCAACATCAAAAAGGTGGAGTACACAAAAATTATATACATGAATGGTTTGCAAAAATACCAACACGATCTTTCAAAAGCAGTAGTTAGTTGCTAGCAGTAGTTTCTATCTGTGGAAGTTTGGAAAAACACCCTTTTCAGTATTACTTTGAGAGTCAAAATTTCAATTTTGTTTAGATTTTTCACATGGTAGGCCGTATTTACTCCAATTTTAATTTTGAGCTGATAGAATATATTAAACATGGAACTATGTGAACATCAAGTCTCTGAATATCAGTTCTTCAGTTATCATCAACCAGCACCTTGGAATGCAATGTGCCGTTTTTTTCATGGAATTAGAAGTTTGATTTGTTGCAAAAAATTATGTAGAGCAATATGCCAATTTGCAGATGTGAAAAACAATGGTAGTGGTATCAGTCAATGGCAAGGGAATATGAGGGTGCAGAATAGATGGACAAATGACAGATGGAATTTAACTCAGAAGTGTAAGGTGATCCATTTTGATGCAGAGTCAGTGTCACAGTTCTATAGACCGTGGGAGTGGATATGATAGAAAAACCTGGAGTTTATATTGAATGAGTAGTTAGTCTTGTAGGATATTACAGTAGTCAAATTATATAGATTTTGGGGTTCATAAGTAAAAAGGGATTGATATAAAAACAGGAAGTTCTACTTAATCTTAATAAAGTTCTGTTTAACAAAAATGAACCATGGCATCTGGGAGTCAAGGTTCCCTTGTAGTACCTGTAAACCCACAACTGCTACGTGGCAGGACAAAGGAAGCAAACGCATGGGAACCTGACCTGTAAATTCTTGGAAAAAGTGAGGACTGCAGATGCTGGAGATCAGAGCTGAAAATGTGTTGCTGGAAAATCGCAGCATCCAAGGAGCAGGAGAATCGACGTTTCGGGCATGAGCCCTTCTTCAGGAATAAGGAAAGTGTGCCAAGCAGGCTAAGATAAAAGGTAGGGAGGAGGGACTTGGGGGAGGGGCGTTGGAAATGCGATAGGTGGAAGGAGGTCAAGGTGAGGGTGATAGGCCGGAGTGGGGGTGGGGGCAGAGAGGTCAGGAAGAAGATTGCATGTTAGGAAGGTGGTGCTGAGTTCGAGGGTTGGGACTGAGACAAGGTGGGGGGAGGGGAAAATGAGGAAACTGGAGAAATCTGAGTTCATCCCTTGTGGTTGGAGGGTTCCTAGGTGGAAGATGAGGCACTCTTTCTCCAGCGGTCATAGGCGCAAGTAGGCGGCCTGTCTCCCCAATATAGAGGAGGCCACATCGGGTGCAGCAGATGCAGTAAATGATGTGTGTGGAGGTGCAGGTGAATTTGTGGCGGATATGGAAATTGGGGAGACAGGCCGCCTAATTGCGGAAAGTTTCAGAGAACACCTCTGGGACACCCGGACCAACCAACCTGTAGCTCAACACTTCAACTCCCCCTCCCACTCCACCAAGGACATGCAGGTCCTTGGACTCCTCCATCACCAGACCATAGCAACACGACGGCTGGAGGAAGAGCGCCTCATCTTCCGCCTAGAAACTCTCCAACCACAAGGGATGAACTCCGATTTCTCCAGTTTCCTCATTTTCCCCTCCCCCCACCTTGTCTCAGTCCCAACCCTCGAACTCAGCACCACCTTCCTAACATGCAATCTTCTTCCTGACCTCTCCGCCCCCACCCCCACTCTGGCCTATCACCCTCACCTTGACCTCCTTCCACCTATCGCATTTCCAACACCTCTCCCCCAAATCCCTCCTCCCTACCTTTTATCTTAGCCTGCTTGGCACACTTTCCTCATTCCTGAAGAAGGGCTCATGCCAGAAACGTCGATTCTCCTGCTCCTTGGATACTGCCTGACCTGTAAATTCTTGTCCAAGCCCTATAGCACCCTGATTTTGAACTATATTGCTGTTGCTTCACTGTCAATGGATCAAACTATAAACTGTCTCCTTTAGCGGTGTATACATTTCTGCACGAAAAGGATTGAATTGGTTCAAGAAGGTGGCTTAACGTCATTTTCTTGAGCAATTAAGGATGGCCAACAAAAATTGGCTTCATCATTGATACCCACATTCCAGGAATAAATTTAAAAGAAGTCCTGGCTTCTTAGGTAGCATTGAGGGCACTTGAACACAGCAAATAGGAGTAGGGCCTAAAACGCTTGGCACATCATTCAACAAAATTATGGCTGTCTGGCTCAGGCCAGAAGTTCTCTTTCATTCTGGCTCCTCCTACCCTTTAACTCTGATATTTCAAAAATCAATATACTTCCTCTTATAACATTTGCAATGATCTAGCCTCAACAATATCTCGGGGAGAGAATTCCTGATATTCACTATCCTTTAGCAGAAGAATTTCCTCTGCATCTCAAGTGTCCCCTTATTCTGAAACTATGCCTCTGGTTGTGATTTCCCCATTAGTGGAAATATTTTCTCAACATGTGTCCTGTCAATTCCCCACAGTAAGGTGACCCCTCATTAATCTAAACTCTAATAAATAAAGGGCTTGTCTTTTTACCTCTTCTTAATGAGTTGACTCCTTCATTCCAGGAATCAGCCTTGTAAATCTTGTTTGAACACCTCCCAGGCCACACTCGCCTTTGTCAATTAGGGGGAATCAAAATAATCCACAGTATGTCAAGTGTGGCTTCTGTACTGCACTTTTTTAGAGTCTCGTTCTTTTTAAATAATATTTTGCCTTTTGGTAATTCCTAGAGAATGTGCAGGGAATATTAACCAGAATGGTTCCAGGGACTAGGGATTTTGATTGCAAAGTTAGGTTGGAGACACTGGTATTGAAGAAAAGGAAATTGGTTGGGAGGTGATTTGATAGAGCTCTAAATGATTATGCTGGAAAAGCACAGCAGGTCAGGCAGCATCTGAGGAGCAGGAAAATCGACGTTTTGGGCAAGCGCCCTTCATCAGGAATCAGGCATTCCTGATGAAGGGCTCCTGCCCGAAACCTCGATTTTTCCTGCTCCTCGGATGCTACCTGACCTGCTGTGCTTTTCCAGCACCACTCTAATCTTGACTGATCTTCAACATCTGCAGTCCTGCCTTTCGTCTCTAAAAGATTATGGCACATCATTAAATGAAAGATAATCAAAGAAAAACTGTTCCAATTAGCTGGTTGGAAAAGAACTAGTGACACAAGTATAAAAACTGATAATGAAATCTTTTAGAAATATATAAAAAAGGGGAGACTCTGGATTCAATAATGGAGAAGGAGGTCAACAACAGAAGCTTTGAACTAAATATTTTGTATTTGTCTTCACAGTAGAATGTGCAAAATACATTCCAGTAATAGTAAGGAAAACAGGGAGCAAAAGGGACAAATGAACTTCAAGTAATCATAGTCATTAGCAAAAAGATGCTCCGAAGTATAATGCTATCAAAGTATACTGCACAAAATGGCTTGCGACTGAGAACATTAAAAGATATTCATCAGTCATTCCAGAGATTAATTGATTGTAATCATCTAATTGATTGTAATCATCTAAGGTGTCAGGTGTTTGGAAACGTAATGGTACTATTCAAGACAGAAAGCAGGAAACTATAGACCAGTTAGTCTAACATCTCTCCTTGGAAAAATGCAGGAATCATTTTTAAAAAGGTAGTAAAGCATAATGTTTCAAAAATGGTAACTCAATGATTTTGTGAAAGGGAAACAGGTTATAATTTAGTTCAGTGAGTGGGAGAAATATGACAGATGGAGTATAATATGGGAAGTGTGACCTCCTCTACCCAAGCTCAAACTTAGTCACTAGAAGATACTAAAATTGATAAGGAGGTGGTATTGGATAAGCCGTTAGACCAGAGTAGGTCCTTAGAATAGGCAATAAAGGTATCTCGACCAGATGAAAGCACCCAAAGATATCGAAGAAAGCAAGAATGGAATATGCAGAGGCACTGGCCACAATTCTTCAGTCTTCCATGCACTTAGTTGATGCAACATTATGAATGTTACCCCTTTTTTACAAAGGATTGCTCAGACAAACCCAGTATAATGTAAGCTGTGTGATCTTATATGTGTGTAATATAATTTATGCTTAAAGGTTGGATTTAGAACTAGTTGCATATGGGTTTTAGTGTCTGAGGACTTCGTACAGCACAGAAACAGGCCCTTTGGCCCATCAAGCCCGCATCGATTCTAAACTTAATTTTTAATGATCAACTTGTAGGAGTTTCTGAAGCCATGGGTTGTTTGAAAAAAAAAAGCAATACTTGGTGTCTAATGGGAAGTTGTTTACTTTTGAGTGAACAAATTAACATTTGTGCATTAGGCTTCAGTTAGAAGGATCTGGAATTTTTTTTTTGTTTTGACACATCTATTTTGAAGAAACCTTTTCAATTTTGCAGTTTGCAGATGTTGTGTTTGAAGCTGGATGTGTAAAACTGTTGCTCCTGAAGAAGGGAGATAGTTTAGAACTGTTTTAAAAAAAAAAAGGGTTATCTCCGTGTAAGATGGTTACTTTGAAAATTCCAAACCAGAAATGTTTAATTAAAATTGCAGGAATTATTGAAGCTCAGTTACACGCAGACCCGAGAAAGAGGCTATCCGATTCTTAGAACTAGGAATTGAAGTGTCAATTAAGTTGAATCCTCTAGTTGTTACTAATATAGTTATAATACTTCTGTCGGGAGTGAATAAGTTCTATTTATTTTTTAGATTAAGAAAGATAGCATACTTATTTTATGAGCATTGTAGAATTATTGGATATCATTATCTAATTTGCTTTTATTCTCAGTTTTATCTGCAGGACACTAAAAGTAGTAATGGTACGTTTATTAATAGCCAACGTTTAAGTCGAGGATCAGAGGAAAGCCCGCCATGTGAGCTCCTGTCAGGGGACATCATTCAGTTTGGTGTAGATGTAACTGAGAACACCAGGAAAGGTAAGGGTACGAATCCAATTTTTCTTTTTTTGTTAATTTTCCCATAATCCAAAAGATTGGCTTGAAGGCTACAGATATCCAATTTGACTGTTTTGTACTGCTGACTTACAAATGTTTATGTATATTTGTCTGGTGCTGTGAATCGTGTACCTCACCCTGCCACCATTAGTGCTGGATTTGTTTTTATTGTTGAAAATACAAATTATTCCTGATTTATTGCTTATGGATAGCTTTGAGTGTTTTTCTTAAGAATAAAATCTATATTTTTAATTTGAAGAAAGAACACTTATCAGTAGAAACTCTATCAAGTGGCCTATTGGGATTGAACTCAATTATGTAACTTCAAATACTCTTTGAGATTCCGGATATCCATCTGACATTTTCTTTTAAAAGAATATATCACTTTATTGCTCAGGAATGTTTATAAAAAATAAAGGCTTCCATTTCTATCACTTGACTCTTTTTTGGATTTTTTTTAGTACATATCTACTGTTTCACAAATGATTGGAACTCTGTATGTCTCCTTAATTTGAATCACATGATTTCTACTAAGTCAGTCAACTGCAATATATTGTTGCTGTTGCATTTAAGCTGTCTGTATGATGGCCAAAGTACCCTCAGAAGCTGGTGCCCAGAAAGTGCTCCCAGCTTGGTAATTGTTTGTTGACCATAAGCAGCTGTCTGGCCACTTTGCCAGAGACCCTTGAGTTTTCATTGATTCTTCAACAACTCTTTGATGACTGTACAAACTGAGTCAGAAAATAAAAGTCGAACACAAATATGCCATAGATAACTGTAAATCTGATCAGAAAATCTGATTTTTGTTTTTTATTCATTTGTAACATGAGCATTGTTGGCTAAGCTAGCATTTTATTGTCTGTCCATTTTTGCCCATGAGTCAGTGAAGAGTCAACCACATTACTATGGATCTGAGGTCACATTTAGGCCAGAACAGGTAAAGATGGCAGATTTCCTACCCTAAAGGACATCAGCGAGCCAGATGTATTGTTGAAAAATCACAAATTAACAGCAGCTTGTAATTGTATAATGCCTTGAATGCCCTTGGGATTTCCACTGACACCTAACTGAATATGTAGTGTTGATTAAGAATTCTGGATTTACCCCTCAGTTATTCTAATACAATCAAGCGACTTTATCTATGTTACCTTACTGAAAGACAGAAAATTCTTAGTCTGGATTTGTTTAGAAGACTTTTACAAGGGCTAGATTTTCTAAGGAGTGCAAACAGTCAGAGTACTGCTTTGCTTGTATATTTTTAAGTTAAGAAGGAGTTCTGCATTTATGAGAGGACATTCCAATCAGGGCTTCTTCAGAAATGCAGAGTGTAATTTAAATCTGACATATTCCTTGTAGAGTAGGGTAATCGGGGGTGAGTCAAACATGATTGCCATCATCTGTGATTTAATGGTCCAGTAATCATCCTAATCTCTGCCATGCTATGGAACTGGAATTTTATTTGCAGTAAGTAGAATCATAAAATTATAGAGCTGTACATTATGGAAACAGACCCCTTGGTACAACTCATCCATGCTGACCAGATATCTCGTCACATTTACCAGTATTTGGCTCATATCCCTCAAAACCCTTCCAATTTCTTGCCATCCATTTAAATGTTGTGATTGTACCAGTCTCTCTCTCTCTCTCTCTCTCTCTCTCTCTCTCTCTCTCTCTCTCTCTCTCTCTCTCTCTCTCTCTCTCTCTCTCTCTCTCTCTCTCTCTCTCTCTCTCTCTCTACCACCAGCCCCCTCCCCAAGTAAAAGGCCTTGTCTATTCACCCTATTCATGCCCCTCATGATTTTATAAACCTCTATAAGGTCATCTCTCAGCCTCTGGTACTCCAAGCACAGTATCTCCCTATAGCTCAAACCCTCCAACTCTGGCAACATCCTTATACATCTTTTCTGAAGCCTTTCAAGTTTCACAACATCCTTCCTAAAGCAGGGAGACCAGAACTCAACACAACATTGGTTTGGCCATTTTTGGAATATTGTGTACAGCTGCAACGTTATCTCCCAATCTTATCCTCAATGCAATGATCTATAAAGGCAAGCATAGCAAACACTGCTTTTACTCTCCTGTCTCCCTGCAACTTCACTTTCAAGGAATTATGAACCTGTATGCCAACGTCTCTTTGTTCAGCAATACTCCCCAGGACCTTGCCATTAAGTGTATAAATCCTGCCTTGATTTGCCTTTCCAAACTGCAACTTCTCACATTTATTTAGATTAAACTACATCTGCCACTCCTCAGCCCATTGGCCCATCTGATCAAGATCCCTGTTGTACCTGGAGGTAATCTTGCTTGCTGTCCACAACACCTCCAATTTTGGTGTCATCTGCAAAATTAACCATATCTCCTATGTTCACATCCAAATCATCACGATGCTTGACGAAAAGCAGTGGACCCGGCACTAATCCTTGTAGCACACTGCTGGTCACAGGCCTCCAGTCTGAAAAACAATCCTTCACCCTCTATTCTCTGTCTTCTACCTTCGAGCCAGTTCTGAATCCAAATAGCTTGTACTCCCTGTATTCCATGTGATCTAAACTTGCTAACCAGTCTGCCATGAGGAACTTGTTGAACACCTTACTGAAGTCCATGTAGATCATGTCCACTGCTCTGGCCTCATCAATCCTCTGTTACTTCTTCCATCAAGATCATGAGACATGATTGCCCATGCACAAAGCCATGTTGACTATCCCTAATCAGTCCTTGCCTTTCCAAATACATGAGGAGAAAGTGAGGTCTGCAGATGCTGGAGATCAGAGCTGAAAATGTGTTGCTGGAAAAGCGCAGCAGGTCAGGCAGCATCCAGGGAACAGGAGAATCGACGTTTCGGGCATACGCCCTTCTTCAGGAATGAGGAAAGTTTGTCCAGCAGGCTAAGATAAAAGGTAGGGAGGAGGGACTTGGGGGAGGGGCGTCGGAAATGTGATGGGTGGAAAGAGGTCAAGGTGAGGGTGATAGGTCAGACTGGGATGGGGGCGGAGAGGTCGGGAAGAAGATTGCAGGTTAGGAATTCGATGGATTTGACTGAGACAAGGTGGGGGGAGGGGAAATGAGGAAACTGGTGAAATCCAAGTTCATCCCTTGTGGTTGGAGGGTTCCTAGGCGGAAGATGAGGCACTCTTCCTCCAACCGGCGTTTTGTTGTGGTCTGACGATGGAGGAGTCCAAAGACCTGCATATCCTTGGTGGAGTGGGAGGGGGAATTGAAATGTTGAGCCACAGGGTGGTTGGGTTGGTTGGTCCGGGTGTCCCAGAGGGTGTCCCAGAGGGAAATATATCCTTGGTGGTGGGGTCCGTTTGGAGGTGGCGGAAATGACGGCTGATGATGCGCTGTACATGGAGATTGGTGGGGTGGTAGGTGAGGACCAGTGGGGAGCACCTCATCTTCCGCCTAGGAGCCCTCCAACCACAAGGGATGAACTCGGATTTCACCAGTTTCCCCATTTCCCCTCCCCCCACCTTGTCTCAGTCAAATCCATCGAATTAAGCACCGCCTTCCTAACCTGCAATCTTCTTCCCGACCTCTCCGCCCCCACCCCAGTCTGACCTATCATCCTCACCTTGACCTCTTTCCACCTATCACATTTCCGACGCCCCTCCCCCAAGTCCCTCCTCCCTACCTTTTATCTTAGCCTGCTGGACAAACTTTCCTCATTCCTGAAGAAGGGCTTATGCCCGAAACGTCTGCTGGCTGTGTTTCGCTCCGGGTTTTCAGAATTACTTTATTCATTTAGGAATCAATTCGGCTTTGGCTAACGATATGGTATGAATTTTGGCAGGCATGAATTTCAGCCCCTCAAAAGTAGTATCCAAGTAGTAATCGTCAACCCCATAGATTTAACCTTAAAAAGTGGACAAAAAAGTTTGACTATCACTCAAGTATATATGATAATCTCAATCAAGAGTATTTCCCTTCTGATTCTGTCCACTGAGTTCAAGTCAGTCCACTGATGGTTAGCTTGAGTTTTTGGGATTTACACCAACAATTTGACTGGGGCAGAAATTGCCCAAATATATTTATCTTCCTCCAAATAACCTGCCTATTTTAGTAAGCCTTAGCTTTTACTATAAACGCACAGATGTTTTAGGAGTCCAGGTTTTTTCTTCTTCCAGAGTACATAGAGTGTAGGATTTGTTTCAGTTGCAACAGAAAACTTAAATGAGATAATTTGCTAACTTTACACTTATCAGCAGAGAAGTACTAATCCAGTTGTTATTTGTAATGACTATTCAAAAATATTAGACTATATAACAATATCGAAGAATGTAGTATCAATCAACATTAGGTTGATTAGGTTTTACCTTTAAAGCTCCAAGCAATTAAGATATCTTCTCGTGGTGAGAGGAAATATGTTTTGAGAACTATTAATGCAAGGATCCAAACATTTCTGAAACTTCAGTGTAAGGATCTTATTTTTATTTTGTTCAGGTCCCTCCTGAACAAATGTGGGTGCTAATCCCCTGTGTACATTGCTCCCACTTTCATAAGATGCTGTATCATTTTAATATTATTCCTTAATTATTCAGAGAACATTCCTGAGGAGCAGATGTAGGCCATTCAGCCCCTTGAACTAGTCCAGTGTTCCGTGAGATCATGGCTGATCTGTGGCCTAACTCCATAAAGCTGCCTTGGCCCATGTTCTTTGATACTTTTGCTTAACAAAAATGTATCCATCTCAGAATTAAATTAACAATTAATTTCACTGCCAATTACCACTGCCATTTAGAGTCAGGGACCGTTTTCATGCTATATAACTCTTCGGTCCAACTGATCCATGATGACCAGATATCATAAATCAATTTAGTTCTAGTTGCCAGCATTTGGTCCATATCCCTCTAAACCCTTCCTATTCATATACCTATTCAGTTGCCTATTAAATGTTGTAATTGTACCCGCATGCATCACTTCCTCTGGCAGCTCATTCAACACATGCACCACCTTCTTACCCCTCTCACCTTTAATGTATGCCCTCTAGTTTTGAACTCTCCCATGCCGGGGAAAAGACCTTGGTTACTCCCCCATCTGTGCCCTTCATGATTTTATAAACCTCTGTAAAGTCACCCTCAGCCTCTGCTGCTCAGGAAAAAAAGCCCCAGCCTATTCAGCCTGTTCACATAGCTCAAACTGTCCAATCCTGATAACGTGCTTATAAATCTTGTCTGAGCTGTTTCAAGTTTAACAGCAGCTTTCCTATAGCAGGGAGACTGGGATTAAACGCAGTATTCTAAAAGTGATCTAGCCAACGTCCTGGATAGCTGCAACATGGCATCCTCTACCTAGTGCACTGATCGATGAAGGCAAGCGTGCCAAACACTGCCTTTACCACCCTATTCACCTGCGACTCCACTTCTTCTTCTGCACACTTAGGTCCCTTCATTCGGTAACACTCTGTTATGGAAGAGAATTTTGATATCTACCACTTTGTGTGTAGAAGTGTGCACTAACATCTCTCCTGAATGGCCTGGCTCTAATTCTCAGATTATTGCCCCCCAGTTCTAGAATTCTCAACCAGCAGATATTGTTTATCTTCTTCTACCCTGTCTTTTCCTGTTAATATCTGTTCAATCAGATCACCCCTTGACCTCCTAAATTCTGTGTAATTCCTCTTCATAATCTCTGAAGTCCAAGTACCATTCTTGTAAAGCTATGTTATACTCCCTCCAAGGCAATGTATCTTTCCAAAGAAGAGGTGCCGAAATCTGTTCAAGGTACTCCAAATGGGCTGTAATCTGGGTTTTGCATAACTTAGTATAACCTCTGCATCCTTGTGCTTCTGTTCTCGAGATACAAAGGTTACATCACATTAGTTCTTTGATTATTTTCTGCAGCTGTTTGTGATACTGTAAAAATCTTGACACCTGAAGCCCCAAATCTCTGGACATCCAGTGTATTTAACTTCATATCATCCAGAAAGTACCATCATCTAACATTTTCTGGTTAAGAATGGACAACCTTACACTTGTCTATATTGAACTTCTTCTGCAACAGGTTGGACCATTCATTTAGTCTAGTAATATATCTTTGTAATTTTAAGTTATCATCTACACTATCTACAGTGCTGTCTAACTTAATCTTATCAGCAAACTTGGATACATGACTTTTTAAGTCTATCCAAGTTGTTAATAAATGATGTGAATAATTGAGGTCCGAACACTAATTAGGCAGCATAGTTTACAGCAAGTGGAGAAAGATTTTAAAGGAACCTGAGGGGAAACGTTTTCATGCAGAGGGTGGTGCTTGTATGGAATGAGCTGATAGAGGAAGTGGTGGAGGCTGGTACAATTATAGCCTTCAAAAGACATTTTGGACAGGTACATGGATAAGAAAAGTTTAGAAGGATAATGGCCAAATTACAGGCAAATGGCACTACTTCAGTTTAGGAAATGTGATCAGGACAAACAAGTTGGGCTTGTTTCCATTCTATATGGTTCTATAACACAGGACCTTATGAGTCATCAATGGTCACATACTGTCTTGTTTTATACATGTACACTAGTATTGCTTTTTTATCTTGCTTAATCTTTAAATCCTAACAGAATCGTTTATTGAAAATGTTTCATTCCTCTGTCTGTGACTGTTGTCTGATCCTGGTATCTGATGATATTTATGTGATAAAGACCTTTGCCAACTCTTAACAGTTGGATGGTTTTAATATTCCTCTTGAGTTAACATCTTATTTTCTTGCCTAGGTGCCGAGGTCACCTTTTCAGTGATTAAACTGATATTTATATGTTTTTGTTGTCTATGCTGAGTACTAGTCAATTAGTTAATAGCATATTATGTCATATCCATGGCCCTTTCTCAACATGGCCTAATTTCAAGGTAGTCTTTTCTGGTTTTTCCTACGAGCTGCAATAGTGGCTTTAATAGTTAAGTATCACAAGAATCTGTGTATGTGTATATTTAAACGATCCTTGGATAAGCACATAGATGATGATGGGATAGTGTAGGGGGACGAGCTGAGAATGGTTTGCAGGTCGGCAGAACATTGAGGGCCGAAGGGATTGTTCTGTGCTGTATTGTTCTATGTTCTATATCCTATCTGATTAGTTTTACTTATTTCTAACCAGGTATCATTAGAGCAGCATTTGCAATCCTGGAGAAGATTTGTAGTTGAGGTTGTCAGTCAGATAGTTTGCTCGCTGAGCTAGTAGATTTGTTCTCAGACATTTCATCACCATGCTAGGTAACATAATCATTGAGCCTCTGGTGAAGTGCTGGTGTTCTATCCTGCTTGCTATTTATCTGTCTTGGTCTGTAGTGGTGGGTTATATCACTTCAAGTTTTTTTTCTAAGAGATTGGTAAATGGTGTCCAAATCAATGTGTTTGTTAATGGAGTTCCAGTTGGATTGCCAGGCCTCTAGGAATTCCTATGTGTTTTTGTTTTGCCTATCCCAGGATGGATATATTGTCACAGTCGAACTGGTGTCCCTCTTTGTTTGTGTGTATGGATACTAGTGATAGTTGGTCATATCTTTTGGTGACGAGTTGGTACTCGTGTATCCTGGTGGCTAGTTTTCTGCCTGTCGGTTCAATGTAATGCTTCTAACAGTCCTTGCAGGATATTTTGTATATGATGTTCATTCTGCTGGTTGTTGGTACTGGGTCCTTTAAATTCATGAGGAGCAGTTTCAGTGTGGTGGATTCCTGATGAAGGGCTCCCTCCCGAAACACCGATTTTCCTGCTCCTCTGTTGCTGCCTGACCTGCTGTGCTTTTCCAGTACCACTCTAATCTTGACTCTCATGCTAACTCCCACTCTCAAACTCTCTGTCATGATTTCACCCACTCACACTCTCACTGTCTCAGTCACACCCACACGTACACACAGTCACTCGCACACAGATCTTGCTGTAATTCCTTCACACATGCATTCATTCACTGTCTTTCTCCCTCACACAATCACTTGCTCACATTCCCACAGACACACACTCATTCCCCCTCCTGTACACAGGCATGCATTCTTCCCTGGCTCTGCCGTGCAGACATTCACTTGCTCTCATCCCCATTCAAAATGCTCACTCTCACTGTCTCACCCTATCTTATCCACACAGACATCCACACCTTCTCTAACTCACTCAGTCTCCCTCCATCCCTGTGTCTCATATTTGCTCCATTCCTCTAACTCTCTCATTCTTACTGTTTCACTCAATCACTCTGACACCCTCCCTCTCCCTTTCTCTCTTCATTTGTCTCGCACACTGTTCTCATTCTCCCAGGCTATCTTTCACTACACGTGTTCCATTGCATTCCTTTGTGCTCTCTCTCTGGGCTCCCCCAATTGCCTTCTGCTTCCCAGACAGGCTAATTCTTGCAAGAGCACGCATTCGCTTGCACAAACCTTCTTACTCTCTCTGTATTTCTCACTATGTCACATTCTTTCTCTCTCAGTCACTTTTATTAGGTTATGAACAATAAGGCTTTGGGTTTTTTTGCTTCTGTGGACCTCTGTAGCATGTTGCTTTTCTGTACGAAGTTACAATAAATTTTAAGAACATATTTCTGTTTTGTATTACTTAATGTGAAGCTTGTTGCTGCAGAAGTAGCAATGCTAAACTCACTGGCAGATTTCTATCAGAAAGTCACCTGTAGCATTTTACTGGTCTCAGTTTTCAAGGAACAGTCCAACGAATTGTCAGTTGCCTTTTAAAGGTTTTGATGGGTTAGAATGTAACAATTTACTTTTAGTAATATCCCCAAAATGTTTTGCAGCTCAGAGGTAGTTCAGAGCATTTTTCCTTCCCCACTTCTGGGGGGGAAAAAACATTTTCCATTTGTTGCAGTGACCAGAAAAGATGAACTACCTGCTGTGATTATATCCAACCAAATATTTATTTCTTTGAATAAAATAGTGGGGGAACACAGCATGTGTGTAGTCACTCTCCCAGACAAAGCAAGAACTTTGCAAACTTATGGTTTACTTTTGAATGCATCATTCCTTTCATACAAAGGACAAAACAAAAGTTGCCCCACCTTGCACAGATTTATTTGGTATGTTTATTTCAGAGAATATACATATGCCAGTTAAGGCATATTACACACCATTCTTTGTTTTTTTGACTAATTCTGTTTCATTTTATTAGCAAAAGAAGTATCTCTTCCCCCAAGAGAAAATATGTAACAAGCATTCTGCATCTGGATCGACATCTTAACTTGGGCATGGAATTGCACTCTGCACCCACTTTACAAAGTATAGAAAAACAGTTGGTGTTCATTGCTGAACATTTACTAAAATTAGGATTAAATGGGGCTCTTGGTGTGCAGTAGTAATATCCCTATCTCTGGACCAGGAGGCCTCAGTTCAAATCCCAAGTGCTCCAGAGGTTCAAGACGACAATTCTGAACAGTTTGATTAGATCATTAACACTTTTCAGAGCATTGCAAAGACCCTGGTTCAATATATTTCTCAACCATTACTTCTGGGTTAAAAAACAATGTGTGCAAATAACATAAGGTGTGGCTTTTCTTTGCACCATACCAGAATGCATTTGAGTCACGACTGCATGCTAATCCTTGCAAATTGCAATGCAATTTGTCCACTCATTTCTAATTGTTCAGCACTTCAAAAATGTTGCCTGACATTGTGTTATCATCAGTATTTTTCAAAGTGGAATGTCTTTTATTTCCTCTTTCACACATCCCAAACACAGGCAAGCAAATGCAACATTGTAAATGCCTATGGATTCAAAGTTACTATCAGTTAGAGGTGTTACAGCTCACTGCAAAATTATCTTCTGACATCAAATTAGTCTGATGCTTGTTAGTCATTTGAATGTTTTTTTTCCTCGTTTCCTGACTTTCTGCTTTCGAAAAATTTCCTTTTTTGTTTAAATGGCACCGGCATGCATACTTGATAAATCAAACCACTTTAGCCTGGAGGATTTCAAAGATTAATTTGGTATTATTTGTGCAAGAATAATACACTATAGTTGAAGTATATCTTTGCTTGTGTGATTAAAAAAATACCAAAATTCAGTTCATATCTTCATATTTCCTTAATTTTGACAGCCCCATAATGAACTTCTATTTTTTTAAAACTTGGGCTTCCTACCAAAGAGTTCTTTGACTTTTGGAATTGAATTGGATGACCAATACACACATGATCAGACTGAACTCAAATTCCAGGATCTCTTCCTCGCCCTTTGCAACACTGCTTGACTGACAACCCCTTGATTTGGATTTCAAGATGTTCTAACTCTATTTCATTTATTACCTTAAAGAAGGAAGTAGGTTATACCTCCGAAAGTAGAAACCAGTTCAAAATAAGCTTGCTAAGCGAAATCTGTAGATAATGCCAATAATATGTAGAGATACTAGCTGACTTATGCTGCAAATGGAATCCACCAATAGAAAATCCTGCTGATCCAAGTCTTTGTATCTGAGACAATTCCAATTGTCTCACTACACAGGAAGATTACTGATTAGACAAAGCAATTTGCATGCTCTCTGAACCTTTTCCCGACCCTGAGAGAGCTGTGGATGCAAGGTTGTGAACCCTAGCATAATAGGAGAAAGTGAGGATTGCAGATGCTGGAGATTAGAGTCGTGAGTGTGTTGCTGGAAAAGCGCAGCGAGTCAGGCAGCATTCGAGAAGCAGGAGAATCGATGTTTTGGGCATAATCCCTTCATCAGGAATGAGGCTTGTGGACCAGAGGACTGAGAGCTAAATGGGAGGGGGGGGGGGGGGGGGTAGGGCTGGGAGGAAGGTAGCTGAGAATGCAATAGGTACATTATAGGTTGGCGAGGAGGGTAGAGTGGATAAATTAGTAAGATGTTGGACAGGTCAAGAGGGCAGTGCCGAGTTGGAGACTTGAGATTGGGCTAAACTGGGGGAAGGGGAAAGGAGGAAACTGGTGAAATCCACATTAATCCCTTGTGGTGGCAGTGTCCCAAGGTGGAAGATGAGGCGTTCTTCCTCCAGGTGTCAGGTGGTTAGGAGTGGTCAATGGAGGAGGCCCAGGCCCTGCAAATATCCTTGGGAGAAGGAATTGAAGTGATCAACCACGGGGTGATGGGATTGGTTGGTGCGGATGTCCCAGAGATGTTCTCTGAGACGATCCGCAAGTTGGTATCCTGTCTCCCTGATGTAGAGGAGACCACATTGGGTGCAACAGATAAAGTAAATGACACTTCTGGAGGTACAGTTAAATTTCTGTTTGATTTGGAAGGATCCTTTGGGGCTTCGGACAGAGTTGAGGGGGAAGGTGTGGGCACAGGTTTTGCACTTCTTATGGTAACAGGGAAGGTGCAGGGAGTGGGGTGAGGGATGGTGGGGGTGGAGGGATATATTTCCTTTCCCACCCCTGTCAGCGTTTCAGAGAAACCATTACCTCTCTGACTCCCTTGTCAGATCCACACACCCACACCAGCCTTCACCCCACTGCCCACCTTCCCGTGCCACTGCAAGAAGTGCAAAACCTATGCCCCCACCTCTTTCTCTCCCCCGCCCCCCCCCCCCCCACCTCCGTCTAAGGCCCCAAAGGATCCTTCCACATCCGACAGAAATTTACTTGTACCCTCTGAAGTATCATCAACTATATCCCTTACACCCAATGTGGTCTCCTCTGCATCGGGGAGACAGAATGCCAACTTGCGGATCATTTCAGAGAACATCGATGGAATACCCGCACCAACCAACCCCACCGCCCCATGGCTGATCACTTCTACTCCCTCTACCACTCCACCAAGGACATGCAGGTCCTGTGCCTCCTCCAACAGCAAACCCTAACCATCAGATGCCTGGAGGAAAAATGCTTCATCTTCCACCATGGGACCAGTTTCCTCATTTCCCCTGCCTCCCACTTATCCCAGTCCTAAGCCTCCAACTCGGCACAGTCCTCTTGACCTGTCCATCGTCTTTCCCATTTATCTCATCCATCCTCTCTCTAACCTGTCACCTTTTCCCCACCTTCATCTACCTATTGCATTCTGAGCTACCTTTTCCCCCAGCCCCACCCTATTTATCTCTCAGCCCACCGATCCACAAGCCTCAATCCTGATGAAGGGCTTATGCCTGAAATGCAGATTCTCCTGCTCCCACCTCCCATCGGATGCTGCCTGACCTGTGCTTTTCCAGCAGCATACTGTCAACCCTAGCATCATAGACTATTGACTCACCACGGTAAGTTGCAGGAAAAAAGGGATGAGAGGAAGATGATACTTTTGAGATCACAGCCATCCTCATTGTGGATTAGAATTGATATAAAATGATCTCCAGATCAATGTGAATATAGATTGAAACTCAGTGTGTAGTTACTAGTTATTGCTGTCATGGTCTTGACTGCCTAATTGATCAGTAAATCAAATATCCTCCATTGAACATTAAGACCGATGATATTTGTGTTCTGCCTCCACCATTAAAACAACAGCATATTTTATTTATATAGCACTGCTAATATAGTTTCACAAGGTGCTTCACAGGATTGTTAAGAAGAAAAACCTGACACTTATCCTCATAGTGACATGTTAGGGCAGATGTCAAAAAGTTTGGTCAAAGGGTTAGATTCTTAGGAGTATCTTGAAAGAGAGTTGGAGAGGCAAGAAGTTTATAAAGGGTGTTCCATACCTTGGAGGCATGGCAGCTAAAGGCACAGCATAATGGTGATAACATTAAAACCAGAGATGTTCTGGCATAAAAGGAGAGGATGGGATTGTTATGTGAGCAGCTCTGGCTCCCTTACCATTCATTCCATTTTCATTCCCAGCTATTGCCCAAGGCTCAGACTGAACCAGGTGATGTAAACTTTTGGCATCAGATTCTATGCAAGCTGAGTTTTAAACCGTATTTCTAGCAATTACTGGAACACTTAGCATCAATCTGCACTAATATTTCACCTCTGCTCCCACCTATACTTTTGCTATTGCTACAGTGTACATGAATAGTCAACTTGAGAACTCTCATCCTCCTTTCCCTATTACTTCTCCATATGGCACTATTTTATCATGAAAAGTTCACCTCTTTCCTTACTGGTCTACATTATTTCCATTCTCTTGATGACTTTAAATTTAAAATCTTAAGCATTCTCTTGAAGTTGCTGTGTAATGCTTGACTTGTTTCCCAGCCATCCCACTGAATGTTTATGATCTCCTTAAGTCTTATGACCAAGAAATAACCTTAGATCCACAATCCTGGCTATCTGTTCTGCATATTCCCTTCAATTTGAAGGCCCTCTGCCTCTTTCTGTTCAGGAAATCATAAAGTCATTTAGTATCATAGGTAGAATTCAAGTTCTTGTTAAAACATTTTTTAATAACCAAGATTTACATCTCCTGGACTAATTTGTAAACCCTCCTGACCCCTGCACTCAGTAAAAGATTCTTTTATTTCTATAAAGTTCTTCAGAATTTTTATTATCATCCTTTTACTTTTTCCTCCCCATTCTAAAAGTAACTGCAATGTTCAGTGACAGGAAGGAAGAAAAATGACAATTCTCTGTAGCTAATGCAATACGGTAAAGAGGAAATAAGTGTTACCTAATTTCAACTTTGTGTTGATAGCAAGTATCCATTCGACAAAGACACTTCAACTGCCAATTTTAATTTGCAATATCAAAGAATTCCTGTATGATTACATTTCATTTCATACAATTTTGGTATTCTGTTCTATATTATTGTACTGATTTTTAAATGTTTGTTTTCAGTTACTCATGGATGCATAGTATCGACAGTTAAGCTCTTTATGCCTGATGGTATGGAAGGCCGGCGGAGATCTGAGTAAGTATACCCAACAAGCTAAGGGTGAGGGGGGGTATGTTTTGTATTGTTTGTGTTAAGCCATTTTTCAAACACTGCAAGTGTATAAGCTTTGTGTATTTTAATTCTGTTGGCTGTATATCATTTTAAACAACTTGATCCTCTATTGCTCTTAAATGTTTCAGCACTTGTTTTTCAAAACATTTCATCTTTCAAAATGCAATATTTTTGCTTTGTGTTTTTCTCAAAGCAGTGTTTGTTTTGCCCAATGTTACTCCAGTAGTTAAAACAAAATAGGTTGCCTCAAATTTTAATTTTAAATTTGCTTTTTAATTGAGCAACAAAACATACGTTGTTACTCAATGTATAATTTGATGTTTCTTGGGGAAAGTTTTGTATTTAAATAGTGTTCTCCATGTTACAACTCCAATTTCCAGAGATAATGTCCATTCTACTAAAGAGGAAAAGTAAAAATAATCACTGCCTCACGTACGTTCAAACCTACAAGCCTGTAAAGAAAGATAATTATTATGAGTATATTTTGAAAGTGAATTAATTCGTACCATCAAGTATAATCTTTTTCTGACATTTTAAGTCATGTTTCCAGTGATTTCTAATAATGACAGAAGAGGAATTCTTTAACGATTGAATGGACAAAGTTAGTGGTCAGATGATCACCAGAGAACCTGCACATGGAATTTAATTTGAATCTAATTATGATTTAAGCCAATGGATAGATATTTATCCATCTCTCCTATATCTCCAATCATTTTTTGCAAAATTGCCCATAGTGTTAGGTGATGGGGTAAATGTAGGGGAATGGGTTTGGGTGGATTGCTCGTCGCAGGGTCAGTGAAGACTTGTTGGGCCGAAGGGCCTGTTTCCACACTGTATGTTATCTAATTTCACACATCACTGCTCTCACCCCTGCCTTTCTATCCTAGAAACAATGATCAGGTTCCCCTGCCCTTCACCTTCCACCTATCATTTTCTGTATTCAAATCAATCAGCTCCAACATGATGCAACCACCAACCACATTTTCCTTTTCTCTCTCTTTGAGAATTCCATAGGAACTACTCCCTCCACAACACGGTAGTCCATTTTTCAGTCACGCCTAGCGTCCCCTCCTGTTTCCAAGGTATCTTTTCATGGAAGCATAGGAGCTTTAACACCTGCCCTTTCACCTCCTTTTCTCATTGTCCAAGGCTTCAAACACTTCTTCCAGATGAAATGGCCATTTTCTTTCAATTTAGTATAGTGTATTTCTCTTCACAGTTGCATCTAGTCTGCACTGGAGAGGGCAAACAGACTGGTGCCTGCTTTACAGAACACTAATACAATTTGCTTCCATGACCCTGAGCTTCCTATTGCTTGTCATTTTAATTCTCTTCTTGCTCCCATGATAATCTTGATTATCCATGGCCTGCTATAATATTCTAATAAAATTCAACATAAGTTTAAGGAACAGTACCTTATCTTTTCATTGTGATTCAACTTCCATATAACCAATCGCGGTTTTGCTTGCTTGTGCATTCAACAGTGCATTCAACAATGCAATGCAGCATGTGAGCACAATGCATCAGCTGTAAAACTATGTAATGAGCTAACATAAAAACTGAAAGAACTGCAGATGCTGTAAATCAGAAATAAAAACAGAAGTTTTTGGAAAATCAAAGTTAACACTTCCAATCTGATGACCCTCAGAACTGATGGTAGCCAGGAAAATGTCGGTTTATATGCAGAAGATAGGGTGGGGGGTGGTAAACAATAGATAGGTATAGACCCCAAAGAGAGAAGACCAGCTGGGCAGACAAAGGAGTCGATAACGATCTGGTGATTAGCTGTTAATGGAGACTGTTAGTGGCTAACAATACGTAGTGTGTAATGGCAGAATATGCGCTAACAAGGCCTGAGGTGTGTGGGAGGGGTCTAGGATATGAGACAGTCAGGCCTAAAAAATATGGAAATTGATATTGAGTCTGGAAGGCTGCAGGGGGACCCAAGTGGAAAATGAGATGTTATTCTTCCAGCCTGACTGCACTGAGCTTTTCCGGTGCAGAGCAGCAAACCCAAGACAGAGATGTTGGCCGGGGAACACAATGGTGTGTTAAAGTAGCAGGCAATTGGAAGGTCCGGGTCCTTTTTGCAGGCAGAACGTACATGTTCTGCAAAATGGTCATCCAGTCTGTGATTTGTTTACCCAGTGTAGAGGAGACCACATTGTGAATGGCAAATGCGGTAGATTAGATTGTGAGAAGTGCAGGTAAACTGCTGTTTCGCTTGGAAGGTATGTCTGGGCCATTGGATACTGAGGAGGGAAGAGGTAAATGGGCAGGTGTTACAGCTTTGTTATGGACCAGGCTAGATCCCCTCAAAACCTTGCAAGAAAGTAGCCCTTATCTAGGCATTTTAAGCAGGAGTGATGCAGCTGGTCAAACCACTTAGTTTTAAATCAAACAGAATTTATTTACAAGATTACCGAATGGAGCATAAACAAAAGAGACAGAATAAAAATTACTTAGATCAGAGTAGTGCTGGAAAAGTACAGCAGGTCAGGCAGCATCCAAGGAGCAGGAAAATCGACGTTTCGGGCAAAAGCCCTTCATCAGGAATAGAGGCAGGAAGTCTCCAGGGTGGAGAGATAAGTGGGGGAGGGGTGGGTGAGGAGGTTGGTGCTAGAGAGAAAGTAGCAAAGAGTACAATGGGTGAAGGGGGGTGGGGATGGAGGTGGAGGATGGGGGAAGGTAGCAAAGTGTACAGTAGGTAATGATTTGGAGATGCCGGTGTTGGACTGGGGTGTACAAAGTTAAAAATCACACAACACCAGGTTATAGTCCAACAGATTTAATTGGAAGCACACTAGCTTTCGGAGCGACGCTCCTTCATCAGGTGATTGTGGAGGGCTCGATCGGGTCATAGACAGAGAACACAGGGGGCTAACACCTTCAACATATTGTCTAGCTATCACCATTGTTAACAGCTAACCCAAGAGTGCAACTTTTAAAAAAAAAAGGGTTTTGTGACTTACACATGAAAGAAGTGAAACTATCACTGTATTCTAACAGATGAAAGGCTTAACAGACAATCAATTCTTCAATGTATAATTTCAGTTACATCACACTGCAGATTTTTGCTATAAATTCTGTTACGATCGAGCCCTCCCCAATCACCTGATGAAGGAGCGTCGCTCCAAAAGCTAGTGTGCTTCCATTTAAACCTGTTGGACTATAACCTGGTGTTGTGTGATTTTTAACTTGGTACAGTAGGTAAATGGGGATGGGGATGGAGGTGATAGGTCAGGGGGAGGGTGGAGTGAATAGGTGGGAAGGGAGATTGGCAGGTTGGACACGTCATGAGGATGGTGCTGAGCTGGAAGGTTGGAACTGGGGTAAGGTGAGGGGAGAGGAAATGAGGAAACTGGTGAAGTCTACATTGATGCCCGGAGGTTGAAATGTTCCAAGGCGGAAGATGAGGCGTTCTTCCTCCAGGTATCAGGTGGTGAGGGAGCGATGATGGAGGAGGCCCAGGACCTGCATGTCCTCAGCAGAGTGGGAGGGGGAGTTGAAATGTCCCACTTCCTCCTGACCAAAGGGGTAGCCATGGGCACCCGTATGGGCCCCAGCTATGCTTGTCTCTTTGTCGGCTACGTAGAACAGTCCATCTTCTGTAGTTACACCAGCACCACTCCCCACCTCTTCCTCCACTACATTGATGACTGCATCGGCGCCACCTCATCCTCCCACGAAGAGGTTGAGCAGTTCATCAACTTCACCAACACATTCCACCCCGACTTTAAATTCACCTGTACCATCTCTGACACCTCCCTCCACTTCCTAGATCTCTCCATCTCCATTAATGACGACCGATTTGACACTGACATTTTTTACAAACCCACCGACTCCCACAGCTACCTGGACTACACCTCTTCCCACCCTACCTCCTGCAAAAATGCCATCCCATATTCCCAATTCCTCCATCTCTGCCGTATCTGCTCCCAGCAGGACCAGTTCCGCCACAGAACACACCAGATGGCCTCCTTCTTTAGAGATCGCAATTTTCCTTCCCACATGGTTGAAGATGCCCTCCAACACATCTCATCCACAACCCCACCCCTCCAACCATAACAAGGACAGAACCCCCCGGTCCTCACTTTCCACCCTACCAATCGTCGCATAAACCGCATCATCCGCCGACACTTCTGCCATCTCCAAACAGGCCCACCACCAGGGATATATTTCCCTCCCCACCCCTTTCCACTTTCCGCAAAGACCATTCTCCCCGTGACTACCTGGTCAGGTCCACAACCCCCCCACCCCCTACAACTCACCCTCCCATCCTGGCACCCTCCCCTGCCACCGCAGAAATTGCAAAACCTGCGCCCACACCAACTCCCTCATCACCATCTAAGACCCCAAAGGAGTATTCCACATCCATCAAAGTTTCACCTGCACATCCACCAATATCATTTATTGTATCACTGCTCCCGATGCGGTCTCCTCTACATTGGGGAGACAGGAAACCTCCTCGCAGAGCGCTTCAGGGAACATCTCCGGGACACACACACCAATCAACCCCACCCCCCATGGCCCAACATTTAAACTCTTTCCCCCCCACCACCACTCTGCTGAGGACATGTAGGTCCTGGGCCTCCTCCACCATCGCTCCCTCACCACCCGACGCCTGGAGGAAGAAAGCCTCATCTTCCATCTGGGAACACTTCAACCCCAGGGCATCAATGTGGATTTCACCAGCTTCCTCATTTCCTCACCCCCCACCTTACCCCAGTTCCAACCTTCCAGCTCTGCACTGTCCTCATGACATGCCCTACCTGCCAATCTCCCTTCCCACCTATCTGCTCCACCCTCCCCTCTGACCTATTACCTCTATTCCCCACCCCCACTCTTTGCTACCTTCTCCCCAGATTCTGTCTCTTCCCCCCCCCCCCCCCCCCCCCCCCCCCCCCCCAAAATTATCCCTCCACCTTGGAGGCTTCCTGCCTCTATTCCTGATGAAGGGCTTTTGCCCGAAACGTCAATTTTCCTGCTCCTCGGATGCTGCCTGACCTGCTGTGCTTTTCCAGCACCACTCTGATCTAAACACAGGTTTCCAGCACCTGCAGTCCTCTCTTTTGCCTATAAAATAACTTAATCTATCTGAAAACTCAACAAATCATCCCAGCTTCATGATGCTGTTCCAAATGCTTGCAACAATCCCCATAAACACCTCTTGGTTTAAAAAAAGGTAAAAGCAAACACACGGTTTTACAGGAGACATGTCCAAGAGTGAGAGGGAGGGTCAGCATGGACCTGCTTCTCTTGGGTGAACCAGTTTCACAATCCTACTGACTGACTGCTTTCAGGGAATAGCCCAACTGCCAACCAAATCAAACGAGGGAAAAACTGAGCTGGAAGAACTGGTCAATCCCCTTTCATTTTTTAAATGCAAGTTTTTTAAAATTTGAAAGCCATTTGTCTGACGCTATCTGTTAACTATAATCAAACTGGTCCTAAAACCTATCCAAGCCTAGACATTTCGGAACCTGCGTTTTTTTTGACCTAAAAAAAAATCCAAGGTCAACATAACCTTGCTAAAGGAACAGCATCACCACACCTTCGGCGGTTGTTGGGGAGGTTGCCACGTGGCTATGGAAGGGTGTTGGGCGTAAAGGAAGAATGGATCAGGAAACTGCCCTTGTGGAAGTTGGACAAAGGAAGGGAGGAAAATATGTCTGGTGGTGGCCTTTTACTGGAGGTGGTGGAAATGGTGGCTGATCTTCTGGATGTGGATGCTGGTGGGATGGTAGGTCAGGACAAGGGGAATCGAATCCCTGTTGCAGGAGGGAAGAGAGGCATTGAGAGCAGAAGTGTGGGAGATGGGTCAGACCAATATTTATTGCCCATCCCTAACTGCCCTTGAAACGGAGATGGTTAGCTGCCTCTTGAACCACAGTTGTAGTAACACCAACTGTGCTGACATTTATGTCTATAATTTGAAGTATTTGTTTTTGGACTGGTTTAGGAAACTTTCAACTATGCCTGTTTTTTCATGCTTAAAGATGGTTTTGTTTTACTGTAATTAACTGCTCCTGCAACAAGAGGGAGCCATTTGCTGCAGAGCAAGTTATTGTTTATGAAGGAAATACACCACTAATTTTATTGTCTCCCTGGGATTTGGATGCATTTATTGGTTTAGTTTAAAAGTTTGGCTCCAAAATTTATGTTTGTCCTGGTTCATCCAGCTGCACAAACTGTAACAGCATAGTTTATGTTTTACATTTCTGAATTTTTGCAATCAGTTTGAAAATATTTCTTTGAGTATTGATAAACCTTTATAGAATCTTTCAATTATAGCCTTTCAGGTGTAATGCAAGCATTTATGAAGCAGAGATTTAACAGATGACGACCATGATTGAACATGGTATATTGCCAAATATCAAATAGTGATACTATATATGTTGGACTATAACCTAGTGTTGTGATTTTTAACTTTGTATACCCCAGTCCACCATCGGCATCTCCAAATCATGAGGGGCATGGATAGGACAACTAGACAAGGACTTTTCCCTGGGGTCGGGCAGTCCAGAACTAGAGGGCATAGGTTTAGGGTGAGAGGGGAAAGATATAAGAGACCTCAGTGGCAACCTTTTCAGAGGATGGTACGTGTATGGAATGAGCTGCCAGAGGAAGTGGTGGAGGCTGGTACAATGGCAACATTTAAAAGGCATCTGGATGGGTATATGAAGGGATTTGGAGGGATATGGGCCGGGTGCTGGCAGATGGGACTAGATTGGGTTGGGCTACTCGGCACAACATCATGGGCCAAAGGGCCTGTTCTGTGCTATACTTTTCTGTGATATCTGGTCGGCATGGAAGAGTTGGACCAAAGGGTCTGTTTCCGTGCTGTACAATATACAATTTTATTTCACCAATGGTGGGTCAAAACCCTGACACTCCCTCATGAGCAGCACAGTTGGTGTTACTACACCAAATGGACTACAGTGAGTCAAGAGGCGGCATGCCATCTCCATCTCAAGGGCGATTAGAGATGGGCAATGAATGCTGGTCCAGCTAGTGAAGCCCACATACCCTGAATGAATATTTAAAAAGTATATAATTGACTAATTTGTTTTGAGCAACTTGCAGATAGTGAGGACTGCAGTTACTGGAAAGTTCAAGTCGATAAAATGTGGGGCTGGAGAAAGCACAACGGGTCATGCAGCATTAAAGTAGTAGAACAATTGACGTTTCAGGTCGGGACGTTTCATTAGGGCTGATGAAAGGTCCCGACCTGGACGCTAACTCCCCTATTACTTTGATACTGCTTGACCTGCTGTGCTTTTTCCAGCTTCACACTTTATCAACTGTTATTTATTTTGAGAGCTAACTTTACAATAGTTCAATCAAAAAAGATGGAGTTGGTTCTGAAGATTATCAGTTGTTTAAAAATACTCAGTAGAATGCTTGCAGTAGGGATTTGATGATTGAGCATCCACAGATCTCTAAGATTGAGAATTCCAAAGACACTCAGCTCTCAGAGTGAATGAATTTTTCCAGATTTCAATTACAGATGATCCACTTCTTCTTCTAAAATTATTACCTAGATTTCGGAACTAGGGAAACTAGAAACCAGGGGAAACAAGGGAAACAGTATCTTCACACCTACCCCATCTAACACAATAATGTTATTTTATGCTACTATGACATGACCTGAAATTTATTTTAGCTGTGGATCAGTTTGTGGCATTCATGCTTCTGAGTTAAAGGGCAGAATCTCACTGGGCCCAAAACAACAAGAGCTACGGAGAGAAAACTTGTGAGAATTGCAATAAGAGCAACAATCTAAATGTTTCAACAAAGCTCCACACAAGATTCTTGTTTGGCTGTGGCAAAATAAATATTATAGGGTAATTGTTCATTATAGCCCTCATTAATTGCAAATCTCACTTAATTAATATGGAAATTCTTTTCATGCTCCTGACCAAATGAAACCAGACTTTGAGAATTCCTAAGATGAAAGACTGAACCTAATGAGGGGATGTGGTGGGCTCGATGCTGAGAGGATGTTTTCCCCCTTACAGAGGGATGACTAAAAGTAAGGGGCGCTGTTTAAAATACGGTGTCTCCTGAAACAGATATGTCAGAATTTTATGCTTTCAGAGTTATTAATCTTTGAGATTTGCTTCGGTACAGAGGAGTGGAGGCTAGGACGTTGAATATACTTGAGGCTGAATTAAAAAGATTATTGACTGTGTCTCAAAATCATTGGGAAGTAGTTCTCGGTCGAGCCAAGGAGAGTTGTTACGAGGGGCTGCCAGTCCAATCGGTCATAGACAGAGTCCCCACGTAATCCAGGCATTGGGCTTTGGTCAGTCATCCACTTGGGACTCTCAGTCAGGATCCAAGGATTCTGCCATTGCGTGCAGTTAAGGAAGTAATGTAGCATCAGTTGGGGAGCTGCAAAAAGAGTGCTCAGGGGTCCACAGTAATAACCTGTCTGTTGAAGTTATTCAGGTGGTGCAGAACATTTCTTTGCTGAATTGGTGGAGATGGGAATGGAGGTTGGGTGGAAAGGGGTGCTCTGTAGCTATTGGGGATAGGGGCATTCAATGAGGGGGAGTGCTAGAGGAGTTTAGTTTGAAAAGGGAACAAGAGCTGTGACAGGGCAAAACAAATGTATGGAGGCAGTAGAACATGGGACGATGTGGAAGAATATAGGAAGGGGTGTGACATGCAGCAAACACCACTGAGGCCTCCATGGGGCGAGTGGCATACAAAATGGTGCCAAGTAAGGTAAATTGAGACATGAGTGCGAAACTGATAATCAGGTCAAGCCTAGTGCCGTGGTGTCAACTGCAAGCAGAGTTCATTGCTGTCCTGTTCCGATTGTTAGAAACAACCTTCAACTGGAAAATGCGTAAAGCAATGTCCATAGTGAGTGAAGCTGGTTAGCCTAATACCTATGTTGGAAAAATGTTGCAGTCAATTTGAGGTGACTCACAATGCCAGGGTCCTGGATTCAATTCTGCACTTAAGGAACTATCTGTGTGGATTTTACATTTTCTGTCTGTGTCTGCATGGATTTCCTTGGGTGCTCCATTTCTTCCCACAGTCTAAGGATGTGCAGGTTAGGTGGATTGGCCATGCTAAATTGCCCATAGTGCCCAGGAATGTGTCAGTTAGGTGGATTAGCCATGGGGAGTGCAGGATTATACAGATGGGGAGGGGGGAAGTTGGTCCAAGTGGGATGTTGTTTGATACGGATTTGATTGACTGAATGACCTGCTTCCACACCATAGGGATTCTATGAATCTCTAATAAGTTGTCAAATACCGTACAACATGGGAAATGCGAACTACCTATAGTTAACTTTGGAAGGAAGAACAAAATGAACAGGGTGTTATTTAAATAGAGGAAAAACTGCAACACGAAGTAGCATACCTGTGCACAAAGCACATGTCGGTGCTGCAGGTAAGCCGGAACACTAATGGAATGTCGGCTCTTATTTCAAGAGGATTGGAGTAGAAAAATAGGGAAGTCTGACTGTAACTGTGCAAGGTGCTGGTGAGACCACATCTGGAATACAATGAACAGTTTTGCTCTCCTTATTTAAGGAAAGATATTATTTCACTGGGCACATCCTTAGTATGATTGTTTTAGATGCTAATGTTGAACAGGTTAGGGCTGTACTCATTAGAATTTCGAAGAATGAGAGATGATCTCATTGAAACATATAGGATTCTTAAGGAGCTTGATAGGGTGAATGCTGAGAGGAATTTCTCCTCATTTGGGAGAGCCAAGGACCAGAGGGCATGGTCTGAGAATAGAGGGGCCAATTTAAGATTAATGTGAAGAGAAATGTTTTCTTGGAGGATTGCGTAAAGGCGGTGATAGATTTTCGATCAGAAGGGAAATCAAGGATTCCAAAGAAAGGGCAGCAAAGTGGATGTGAGGAATATTGGATCAGTCGTGATCCTGTTGAATGGCTGAGGAGGTTCGAGGTGCTGAATAGCCTACTCCTGTTCTTATATCTTAAGGTCTCAGGGTTATGGTCTTGTAGTTTTGATTTGGATTAGATTACAGCGTGGAAACAGGCCCTTCGGCCCAACAAGTCCACACCGACCCGCCGAAGCGCAACCCACCCATACCCCTACATTTACCCCTTACCTAACACTACGGGCAATTTAGCATGGCTAATTCACCTGACCCTGCACATCTTTGGACTGTGGGAGGAAACCGGAGCACCCGGAGGAAACCCACGCAGACATGAGGAGAACGTGCAAACTCCACAGAAATGAACCCGGGTCTCAGGTGCTGAGGCAGCAGTGCTAACCACTGTGCCACCGTGCCGCCCACAATTTAATTTGGTTTGATTTACTGTCATGTGTACTTCAGCTTTGTTTGAGCGCAGTACAGGCAGATAATTTTAAACAAGGACATACAGATCATAAGGTGGAAAAAACAGAGTAAGGTATGCAGGTTACACCCCACAAGACATGCGCAAGGCAAGATCAACATTAACGATCAACATTATTTGAATTTAGACAGTCCATTCATCCGTCTAATAATGCCAAGGAAGAAGCTGTTCTTGAACCTGCTGATGCGTGTGTTCAAGCTTCTGTATCTTCTGCCGGACGCAAAAGGTTGTAGGACTACATTACTAGGGTGGGATGGGTCTTTGATGATGTTGACAGCCTTTCCACAGCAACAAGATGTGTAAATGGAGTCCATGGATGGAAGCTTGGTTTTTGTGATGGTCTGGATTGTGCACACAATCTTCTGTAGTTTCTTACAGTCCTGGACAGAGCAGTTGCCCTACCAGGCTTGTATGCACCTGGAAAGTATGCTTTCAATTGTGCATATGTAGAGGTTGGTGAGGGTCCAAATGGACATTCCAAATTTCTGAGCCACCTGAGGACAAAGAGGCGTTGTTGTGCCTTCTCATGGTCTTAATATGGTTTCATGGAGTCTATGTAATTTTGATGGACTAATGCACGGGCTTTACTTCTACTTGACAGGTGGCCATTGAAAGAGCAGTTTTATGAATAATAATTTGCAAATTGCAGCTTCGTATCATTTGCAGTCATATCATCCTGCATGTGAAATGTATGCGGATTCAAGTGTGGGATGCAAATGCTGGTCACAAACTATGTCCACCAATTCATTGATCCTTGCAAGTTGCAAGCAGGACATTCTGCTATTACATGTGTTTCATCGTGCAAATTAGCAATAAGATGATTGAAGAATTGTGGATGTTATTTGCATAATACAAACTTTCTACTGAATGGATGTAGTGATTTTCTATTAGCGATCTTCTACAGCACAGTTTTCTATGGTGGTTTTCCTTAGTGTAGTTTTCCATAGTGTGATTTTCCAAAGCATGAGGTCGCGAAGGAAAACAACTGTTTTGTTATAGCAGAACGACCTGGAGAGCACTCCTGCGATGCTACTGTGTGTACCACGACTTGGCTAGTGGTGTGCATCATTGAAGCTGTTTTCTTAGGATGAGCAAGGCACATTGTCACAGCAGGTTCTGTATGTTGTAGCCATCCTCTCTGGTAGCTCTGAAGGTGACAGCTGTGTTGAACTGGCTCCTTCTAGGAAATGCTGGCAGACTCTGAGAGATCTTCTCAGTCATCTACCCACAACTGTATCAAGATGGTGAACCGCTACCTTACGTGCAAGATCACATTGGTTCATTTTTGTTTTTCCATGACTAGGTCAGTGATACAGCCTTGGCAGCACCACTGGATTTGGCCACAGAGCTGGCTTCCAACAAGTAAAGAATGCAATCAAACTGTGCACACATTGCACTGAGGGGGCCAAATCCCATTACAGCAGAGTTTATTTTACAGGTGTGTGCCCGGCACCCTGGCAACTACTTCCTGGAGTAGACTCCTGTCTAGTCTGCACTTGGGGATTTAGGTGCCTCACAAGCCTTGTTCCGGGTCTCCTCACCTCAGCTATCAGATGACACCATTGCAGAACCCACCAGTTAATGTGAACCACAAACACAGCCGCCCGTGCTTCAGACAGGGCCATGATGGAGCATATGATACAGCTGTTGAAGATGCAGTTCTGTTGTTTGAACCAGTTTGATGAGGCTTTGCAGTGTATTCCAGATAAGATGGACCACACCACCTAAATTAAAAGAGAGAACCTATAACAAAGTAGTTGACTCTTAAAAATCCTCTGCAGTGGTGTAGCAATGCCATTAAGTTCAAAGGTATACTCTGGACGGTTCCAGCAGACAAAGAAGAGATGTGCTGGATGCTGAGGGACTGGGAGAACAGGAGCTATCTTTGGTGAAAGATGAGGACATTCAAGAGAAGGAAGCTTACCTTGTGCGTGAAGGTCTCAACTCCGTCAGGTGCTCCAAGCCAAGCAGGACTTGCTTGATGCTGGCTTCAGTAGACAAGAGCCGAGTGAACAAATGATTATTGACAGTGAAATAGTTATTGATCAACAAACAAGCGATTTGATCTGGGGGTAAGCTGCAATCACAGGGTCCTATGGTGTAGAAACAGCCCTTCAGTCCACCAGATCCGTGCTGACTAACACACAACAAACTGCACTAATCCTTTTATTTCCAGGTTCATAGCTTACTATACTATACTATACATTATTAAATGTTACAAGAGTATCTGCCTCCACCATACTCTCAGGTAGCACATTCCATATTTCTATTGTATGTTGCATTAAAAAGATTTTCTCAGATCTCCTCAAAAGCACTTGCTCCTCACCTTAAACTTACATATGGTCTTAAACACATGGTCATGAGAAGCAGATTCTCACCTTTACTTAACAAAAATTGTCTCCTCTTAATTACCTTTGAACTTGATGACATTGCTAGGCCACTGCAGAAGGTAGTAAAGAGTCAATTACATTGTTATTGGTCCTTTTGATTCATTCACGGGATGTGAGTGTTGCTGGCTCAACCAGCTGATCCCTCCCTAATTGTCCAGAGGACAGTTAAAAGGCAATCACGCTGGAGTCCTATATAAACCAGACCAGGTATGGATGGAAGATATCCTTCCCTAAAAAACATTCGTGAATGAATTGAATTTTTCTGATAATCGGCAACAGTTTCATGGTTATGATTAGACTCTGCCATTGCAGGATTTTATCCCAGTTCCCATAATATTACCTGGGTCTCAAAATTAATAGTCTAGCAATAATGCCACTAGGGCATCACCTCAACTGGAGTCACATTTAGGCTAGACCTGATGCGGATGTCAGATTTCCTTTTCTACAGGATATAAGAGAACCAGATGGATTACCACTCTTAATACCAAGCATGATGTGTAGTTCTGTTACTATACTAAATGGAATAAAGTGAACAGATCTGGCAATTAAAGATATCATGAGGTTCTGTGGGTCATCAGCTGCAGCAGAATTGTACTACAATACAATCCACAACCTCATAGCCTGGCATATTCCCCCATATTCTATCATTACCATCAAGCTAGTGAAGAGTGCGGCAGCACAAGGCATACATTAAAATGAGGTGGCAAGCTACAAGAAACAAGACTTAGTTGCATGACAAACAGAATATCAGCAAATAGTAGGCAAAGGTAAGTTACTCCATTATCAACAAGTCTAAGCTTTGCAGTCCTACAACATCCAGTCATGAATGATCATTGGCAATTAAACAACTCACTGAAAAAGATACTGAACAAATAATGCTCATCCTTCATAAAAGGGTAGCTCAGCACATCAGTGTAAAAGATAAGATTGAAGTATTCGCAGTAATCTTCAACCGGAAGTGCCAAATGGATAATCCAGCTCTGCATACTCCAGAGTTCAATGATAGGTGTGAGTCTTCCACTAACTCACTTCACTCCACATGGTATCACAAACAACTGGAAGCACACGAATATTGCTGCTCCAGTACAGCCAAAACACTGGCATCCACCCAACAATGTGGAATATCGCCCAGGTATTTCCTTTATATGAAAATCAGACAAATTCAACCTAGCCAATTAAGACCTCCTCTGTTTACTCTCAATCATCAGTAAAATTATGGAAGGTGTCATCGATTGTGCTATCAAGCAGCAAATGCTTAGCACCAACCTGATGTCTGGCACTCAGTTTAGGTTTTGTCAGGGTCACTCAACTCCAGATTTCATTAAAGCCTTAGTTCAAACTTTGTTTTAAGAGCTGTATTCTGCAGTTAAATTTAGTCTGGTTTGTTCCCCATTCCGATTCTAAAAGTGAGGGATTTAGATGTTCTTGTACTTGAAAAACTTAGTAAAGATGCAGGTTGAACAAGCATTTAGGAAAGCAAATGGCATGTTAGTTTCCACTGGAAGAGTGGAAGACATCAATGCCACATTTGACTGAGTGTGGCACCAAGGACCCCCAGCAAAACCGGAGTCAATAGGAATCAGACATTAAAGTCTTTGTTAGTGTCGGTTATACCTGATGCAAAAGAAAATGGTTGTAGTTGTTGAAGATCATCTCGGCTCCAGGACATAACACTGCAGGAGTTTCTCCAGTTAGTGTCCTCAGTTCAATCATTTTTGTTTGCTTCATCAATGGCCTTCACTTATGAATAAGCTCAGAAGTGAAAATGTTTGCTGATGGTTGCACAATGCTTCTTAGATAATGAAGCAGTCCAAATGTGATAAGACCTAAACAATAATCAGGCTTGCGCTGACAAATGAGATACAGCATTGATTCCACACAACATCCAGGTAATGACCATCTCCAACAAGGGAGAAACTAACCATCATCCCTTGAAATGCAATTGCATTACCATCACTGAAACCCCACCATCCATACCTTGGGGGTTACCATTGGCCATAAACTGAATTGGACTCACCGAAAAAATATAATGGCAACAAGAGTAGGTCAGAGGTTAGGAATCCTGCTATAAATAAATTCCCTCCTTCCCCAAAACGTGTCCATCATTGAGAAGGCACAATTCAGGAGTGTAACAGAATATTTGCTACTTGCCTGGATTAGTGGGGGAAAAGAAAACTACATTGAGTAGTTAAGGTATAGAATGCACTGCCTGGAAATGTGGTTGAGGAAGGTTCACCTAAGGCATTCCAAGAGAAATATGGATGATGATTTGTTTAGAAATGGTTCCCAGGGATGTGGGGGGAAAGCAGGAAATTGGCACGAAGTAAAATTATTGTTGCAGGGATGATAAGCTGAATGATATCCTTTTGTGCCTTAACAACACAAGAGAAGTTTGACGTCATCCCGGTCAAAGCAGTGCACTAGAGTAGCATACATCCAAACCATTCACGCTCAAAAGCAGTCATGTGTACCATCTACAAGATGCACTACAGAAATTCAAGTCTCCTTTGACAGGACTTTCCAAACCACAATCATTCCATCTAGAAGGAGATGGGCAGATACATGGGAACACGATCACCTGCAGTATTCTCCTCCAAGCTACTCACCGTCATGACTTGGAAATGTTTTGCCATTCGTTTAATACTGCTGGGTTAGAGTCCTGGAGCCCTTATAGCAACATGGATGTAGCTACAGCAAATTAACTGGAGCAGTTCAAAAAGATAGCTCACCACCAGCTACTCAAGGGCAATTAGAGAGGGGCAATAATTGTTGGCCAAGCCAGTGATGCCCTCATCCCGTGACAAAATTAAAAAAAGAACTCTTGCAGTGGAAACTAACATGCTATTTGCCTTCCTAAATGCTTGTTGGACCTGTATCTTAGTTTTTCAAGTACAAGGACATCTAAATCCTTCACTTTTAGAATCAGAATGAGGAACAAACCAGACTAAATTTAATGATAGGCAAAAAGAAACAAAAGAAATTGGAATTAATACAAATCTTATGCTTGTGCATGTATTGGAAATCAAGAGAAACTTGTAGATAGTGGAAAAGTGATTCCAAGAAAGCAAGAAGAATTGCAAAAAAGGGAAATAACAGTATTGGATATTAAAACAAAAATTTCAATGACTGCGGTAAGGTAGGTGAAACTTTACTGGACACTTAGAACGTGGCAGGTTTCCTAAATGAATACTTGAGAGAAAAAGTTGCCATGTGGAAAAATTTAGTTCATGTAATATAAGTTTTCAAGAAAATGCCAGGAACAAATTGAAAAGGCTTAAGACATTCAAAATCTGATGGTTTCTATCCAATTTATTATCAGAAATAGCCATGGAAACTACAAATGCATTAATTATTTTTCAAACTTAATAAAGTTTAGAAATCATGTCTCTGGAACGGAAGTTTTGAATTTTCTTTTTGAAGTTTGCAGATGTATAAAAACAAAATTAAAGAGCACCATCTGAAGATGAGGAAAAGTGTTCTGTTAATTTTCTAGTCCTTCCTTTCATTTGTTATTCTCTCAACCACTTCTATCGATGTTGCAGCAGGCTGCATCTTCTTCTCAATTCCTTTGTGATAAATAGTCGAGAGTAATGCCATTGCTAGGTTGAGTTTAGATATTGATAACTCATGGGACTGTAATCAGCTTGGATGTGTGTATTGTGTAATTACCAAAATATAGCTTAGCTTTCAAGTATTTCTGGAAATAGTCATGTGATAAATGTAACTGCTGTATATACAGTTTTTCAGTGTTTGAAGTCACTATCTGAAAATGTAATTTATTAAATGGGTTGCATTCTGCTTCTCTGTTTGAAAGGCAGGGAATGATGAACAAAGTTCATTGTTGAAGATTTGCATTTTATGAAGGACAATTTTACCAGAAGCAAGTCATTCATATGCTAAGCATTGACACACACACACAACAGTGTTACACATTCATTAGAATTGCCCAATGATGATTTATTTTTTACGTAAATTCTAGTTTTCAGGTGCATTCATTTCATAACTTCCACAAGCAGAGAGCAGATTTTTAAAAATACTGACCTTGATAATTAAGATAGCTGTTACAGTTTTGTCTTACATAATACTTCTTGTCTTTTAGTGTCATCCAGGCTCCTCTACCACTTCCTGTTGAAAAGGTGAGTGCCCTTTATACTTTGGTTTCTTCCCTTAGCTGATGTATTGAAATGTACTTTTGGTAAACATATGGGGTTAAGTATTAAAAGCCTTGAGTATTAAAATTTAAGTAGTGATATTCAGTTTGATTTGATTTCTAAACTTTATTTCCGTAATGAGTTCTACATCATTTGTAATAAAGCATTCTTGTAGACAAGTACCAAGTTATTGGTCAAGCAATATATGGATCTCTAAGGGTACCTACTGCTTTCAGCTTGCTACACACAGTTTAGTTATAATTAGAATGTAGATGCCATGTCACAAAGTCTCCCCTTAAAATTTAAATGACTGAACGGTTTTCCTTCAGAGATTGCTGCCACAATCTTGTTTGTATTGATATCAGAGACACTTTTTGATGAGTACTTTGAACAAGCGTTTAGTCTGAGTCTTCAGGTAATAAAATCATCACATAAAAGTTAACAATATGAATAACTGAAGCCTTGGCACAAGAAATACATCATTGAGTTGAATGTAAATGTAAATCTTTTGAAGGAATTGGATTTCCCTTCACACTTACCATGTTGCTTTTTAACAAGAATCTACATTTTTATCACTAAATATTTCACTATTCGGCAGTTTGCGTGTTGATGATTACAAGTGTCACAAAATGGTTGTTAGCTGAGTTACCTGCAGTCAGAGTTGATGTTTTAAAACAAGTGGTACTAGTAAACATACCTGGGATTAAAAGTTGATGTTTACGTTTGTAAGGCTTTTTTAAAATAAGTGATACTAATAAAAATACCTGTGAACATAGATGTGATCAGTTGCTTGGATGTTTAGATGAATAATTTAAGGTGAGTTAGAAAAAGTGCAGAACATTTCTATTGTTAATAAATGAAAAGTAATTGCATCTGTCTTGTTATCAGTCATTTTTGGCCCTTAAAGAAATTAGGACAAGACATTATCAAACACTAAAATGGGTTAATTGGGACCTACATTCTTAGATCAGTATTTCTTCTATGTATGGAAAATTAGAAGTATATGTTTTTTTTCTTTATAATAGTCTAGAGGATTTTGCCCTTTTTATAAGATTATTAAAATTATTTAATTTATGAAAAAATTGTCACATGGACGTACATGCCTCAGCATAGAGACAAATTTTTTCTTGACTTCCTTCCAAACAATGGCACTGATCACCAAACAGCTCCAAAGCTTTGTGTTCAAATAGAAGTCTTGAGAAAGTGGCACAATTGGTAAGTACTTCCATGTGAAACTAATTTATTTTGTGCAATGAATATTTTTTTAATATATTCGTATAATATATTGAACATTTTTTTAAAATGGTGGTTTATTTGGTAGATTGCGTTTTACTGTAGGAAGGATTTCATCTAATGGTCATAGCAAAGCTGTAAATGCATCAAATAAGAAGCATGTTGACAATTTTTTTTTGTCAGTGGGAGGAAATCTTCCACCATTGAGACAGCTATGGAAACAAATCAAAGCAAACAAAAGATACTTCATCATGAACAACTGGAGCATTTTAAGTTTAATGCCTCCTAAAAACTTGATTGTTATTCAAGGAATTATATTGGAGATTATATTCAGCTAATTTGATTAATGTTAACAGCAATACTGGTAATATGAGATTTATCTAACACCTGGCCAGGTTTTCTGCTAATTTATCAATTGATGTGTTCTGTTAAGTGAGTTTTGCTTGGAATTATCATTGGTGCTCACTGGCAAGCTTTTTTTCAAGTGATCGTGTTATCCGGTTGTGCTTTGTATCGATTAATTGCATTTTAAGTATAGTTAGTTATTTTGAAGGAAAATATGGTAGTTGATCCAGGGACGACAGTGCCTTTTAAACATCATTAAATTTGATCTCTTTTGGTGCTATTAGTTGAGGAAAGAATGTTGCTCAGCACACTGTAAAAAGTCTCTTGATCTTTGAATTGTGCCATGGAATCCTGTAGTTTCAACTGCATTGGTGGATCCATGTAACAGCTGAGACATTAAATAAGTTGCATGATTATGAGGAAATACTAAGAACTCATGACAAACAGTGGTCAACTTGAACTGTTTCATTTCCTCTCCATCAATGTTGCCAGACTGAAAATTTCTAGCATTTTCTGTTCTTTGGTTCAAATTTCCAACACCTGCATTTTGCACTTGCACAATTTACTGAGCTAGATATATATTTATCCCTAACATTTAGTCCTGAACAAAGATAAAGATTTGTAGTGGTGATATTTTATTGTGGTGATACTTTATTCTGTACCTGACAAGAATATTTGCAGATAGGCTCTTTGAATGATCTTTTCAGAAATTTTGCCGAGCTTGAAACTTTAGGATACAGCTGAGATGCAAGTTGCATTAAAGTTATTTTTTTCCCCGTCCTATCAGAAGCTTCCATGTTGTTGTTCTGTACAGAACAACAACATTATCAAAAGATGTTAATGTCTCAAAAGACCAACAGATAGATACCAATCTTTCACATATTTAACAACTAACACTTATGTAAATCAATTATTACTTCACAGACAACTAATACATTGAACTAAGTACTTTTACATTAATTAATTGACACAATCCAGACATTTCTTATAATCATTTTTTTGCTGTTTAGTGCTCTTCTGGCAAATGTGTTGTGTTATAAAAATTATAAGCCTTAGTAATGATGACAGTGTCATGACTAATGAACCTTTTTCTGGTTCACAAATATTTTTGGAAAAGGAAAACTGCTGTCTTTACCTTTTTGGGTCCACATATGACTCCAGATCCACACCACAATGTGGTTAAATCTTACTTGCCCTCTGAACTGACATAGTAAGGCAAAAACAGAAAAATCTGCAAATGCTGTATATCAAACAAAATTTAAAATTGCTGGAAAAGCTCTGCAGGTCTGGCAGCATCTGTGGAGAGAAATCTTGAGTTCGTGTTTCAGGTCAAGTGACTCTTCTTCAGAACAGAGGAATGGTTTCTATTTTTGTTTCTGATCTAGCAAGGTAGTTCAAGGACTGTTCAGCATGGACAATAAATCCTGATCTTGAGAGTGACATTCCTGTCCCATGAGAGAATAATGTATGAAGTAAAAGTCAACAATTTCATCTGTTTCTCCAATAAGCTCACTTTCCCCTGCCACATGGGTTCAAAACTTATAACATCCTTCAAAAGTTATTTCCATTCAGCCTGAGTCTTCCTGATTTAACTTCATCATGTCCATCTCAATAACATCTGAAACTCAGTAAGATCCCCGATTTGGGCGTCGTCTGCCTTGGATCGTGACCATCTATCACCACCTTGGTCTTCCTTTTTTCTGGTCTGGTCCGTTCACAACTATCTTGTGTGACATTCCTCTTCGGCCAACCGTCTTTCTGAATAATCAAACCTAGGTACTTCAATTCAGTCAGCTGCTACATTTCTGTTCTGGTGACATAATGTGGCTCTCTCTCACTTGGTGTATAAAGAGACATGCAAGTATATGAACTTGCAGGACATTTTTAGCTCCGTTCATTTGAGAATATTTTGTCATAATTTTAAACCTGCCTCTAGCTTTTCTACATATTGGCGATGATTATCACATCGTTTGTGTGTGGTATTTTCCAAGGTAGATGTCATCTGATCTTCTTTGATGCCCGAATAGGTTGATGGCAAACAAGTTTAGACTGAAGACTTGGCTTTGGCAGACCACAGCTTTCATTTTCTAATTTTCTTGAGTCACTAACACTGCTCTTTGCTAACTCCTGGCTACCCTTATACTTGTCTTCAGTAATTTTGATATACGTATATATATCTCACTCTCACTCACACTCTCTCTCTCTCTCTCTCTCTCTCTCTCTCTCTCTCTCTCTCTCTCTCTCTCTCTCTCTCTCTCTCTCTCTCTTTTATCTACCCCGCCCGTCTCCCTCTCTCTCTGCCTCTCCCTCTCTCTGTCTCTCTCGCTCTGTGTGTGTGTGTGTTGTTCTTTCTCTCACACACACACACACACACACACACACACACACTCTCTCTCTCTCTCTCTCTCTCTCTCTCTCTCTCTCTCTCTCTCTCTCTCTCTCTCTCTCTCTCTCTCTCTCTCTCTCTCACACTCACTCGCACTCACTCGCACTCGCACTCACACACACTTGTCGTCTCTACCTTGTCATACACTTGACATGTGGCCTTCCTTGACCTGAGACAAGTCTTTTGTCCCTTGCTTTAGCTCTCAATCACAGCAAAAATTTAGTTTGTGATACTTCTTCCTGACATAGAGCCAAATTGTCTCATTCGTTGGCAAGAGTCAACCACATATTTCCACACTTCAAGTGTGTGGAGATTCAGCATCACCCCTTTGCTTGTCAACTAGGTAAAAACAATGACTGCAGATGCTGGAAACCAGATTCTGGAGTAGAGTGGTGCTAGAAAAGCACAGCAGTTCAGGCAGCATCCGAGGAACAAGAAAATCGACGTTTTGGGAAAAGCCCTTCAGGAATACAGGCAGAGTGCCTGAAGGGTGGAGAGATAAATGAGAGGAGGGTGGGGGTGGGGAGAAAGTGGCATAGAGTACAATAGGTGAGTGGGGGTGGGGATGAAGGTGATAGGTCAGGAAGGAGGGTGGGGGAATGTAGCAAAGAGTACAATGGGTGGATGGGGGTGGGATGAAGGTGATAGGTCAGAGAGGAGGGTGGAGTGGATAGGTGGAAAAGAAGATAGCCTGTAGGACAGGTCATGGGGACAGTGCTGAGCTGAAGGTTTGGCACTGGGGTGAGGTGGGGAAATGAGGAAATTGGTGAAGTCCACATTGATGCCCTGGGGTTGAAGTGTTACGAGGTGGAAGATGAGGCGTTCTTCCTCCAGGCGTCGGGTGGTGAGGGAGCGGCGGTGAAGGAGGCACAGGACCTCCATGTCCTCGGCTGAGTGGGAGGGGGAATTGAAATGTTGGGCCACGGGTGGTGTGGTTGATTGATGCGGGTGTCCCAGAGATGTTCCCTAAAGCGCTCCGCTAGAAGGCGTCCAGTCTCCCCAATATAGAGGATACTGCATCGGGAGCAACAGTTACAATAAATGACATTGGTGGTTGTGCATGTAAAACTTTAATGGATGTGGAAGGCTCCTTTAGGGCCTTGGATGGAGGTGAGGGAGGAGACGTGGGCACAGGTTTTGCAATTCCTGCGGTGAAAGGGGAAGGTGCCAGGACGGGAGGGTGGGTTGTTGGGAGGGGCGTGGACCTGACCAGGTAGTCACGGAGGGAACGGTCTTTGTGGAAGGTGGAAAGGGGTGGGGAGGGAAATATATCCCTTGGTGGTGGGGTCCGTTTGGAGGTGGCGGAAATGTCGGCAGATGATTTGGTTTATGCGAAGGTTGGTAGGGTGGAAGGTGCGCACCGGGGGGTTCTGTCCTTGTTACGGTTGGAGGTCTGAGGGCGGAGGTGCGGGATGTGGACAAGATGCATTGGAGGGCATCTTTAACCACGTGGGAAGGGAAATTGCAGTCTCTAAAGAAGGAGGCCATCTGGTCTGTTCTGTGGTGGAACTGGTCCTCTTGGGAGTAGATTCGACGGAGGCGGGGGAATTAGGAATCCGGGTGGCATTTTTTTGCAGGAGGTAGGGTGGGAAGAGGTATAATCCAGGTAGCTGTGGGAGTCGGTGGGTTTGTAAGAAATGTCAGTGTCAAGTCGTCATTAATGGAAATGGAGAGGTCCAGGAAGGGGAGGGAAGTGTCATAGATGGTCCAGGTAAATTTAAGGTCAGGGTGGAATGTGTTGGTGAAGTTGATGAATTGCTCAACTTCCTCGCGGGAGTATGAGATGGCGCCGGTGCAGTCATCAATGCAGCGGAGGAAGAGGTGGGGAGTGGTGCCGGTGTAACGACGGAAGATGGACTGTTCTACATAGCCAACAAAGAGGCATTATTTACCCCACAGCAATTTACATTAGTAGTAATATGGAGGCTATTATCTTTATGGTATGCTTTTAATTTAGCCTTGAGCTGCTATTACTCCTTCAGCAGAATTTCTTTCCTGGTCCTGCCGATGTCATTGGAACCTACGTGGACGATGACAACCTGAATCCTTCCCCTCCTACTCTCAAGTTCCTCTCCAGCCCAGAGAGAATTAGAATTAGAATCCCTACCAAATTCGAATCCCTACAGTGTGGAAACAGACCATTTGGCCCAACATGTCCACACTGACTCTCTGAAGAGTATCCTACCTCGACCCATTTCCCTACACCTATTACTCTACACTTTTCCTAACTAATGCATCTAGCCTACACATCCCTGAACGTTGGGCAGTTTAGCATGGCCAATTCACCTAACCTGCACATCTCTGGATATGCGATCCTTGACACCAAGTAAACAACATAGCCTTTGGGATTCTGTCTTTTCTACAGAGACCAATGTCATTCATCAAACTATATTGTCCCCTATTAATAGAACATTTCTCTTTTCTCCCCCTACTTGAATGGTGCTCTGGACCACAGTGTTGTGTTCACTTATCCTACAATCTGTGTCCTCACCTGCACCAGGAGCAAGAACCTCATACCTTATTGGATAAGGCTAAGGTTCCTCCATAGCTAGATTTTGGAGCTCCGTACTTGCCTATTCTTGGGCACTCAAGTTCTTAAATATGGACCAAACATTAATCACATTAAATTAAAGGTGTGACTGCGTCCTGAAACATAAGTGTCCACAACTTAGATTAATCAACTCCAAGTCAAGTTCCTCGAGCAGCAAAATATTTGGTGCAGGTGACACCATGGATCCCACTGACATCCACCAGGTCCCAAATACTATAGCTGCAACATATCACATGCCCAGCCATCTCTATTCTATTTAATTAATTAATTTGGATGTTAATTATTTTAAAGGTATTATTTTATTTCTTGACTGTGCACTTTAGCTCCAGTGATACCTCCTGATTAAACCAAATAGCCAATCTTAAAACATGGAAGAATAGCCACTAATCACCTACCTGTTTTCCTGTGACATCACGCTTAGGCGCTGACAGGTGCAAACAGGTTGAAGTGGCTGTCTGCTGCCAGTTTTTAATCTTCTGCCAGCCCTGGTCATCTCTCACATGTCTGCACTTTTTATGAAGGCTGTTCACCCACTCTCTCGTGTTACTTAAGCTGCTGATTTCTCATTTTCTACTGGTCTTTATAGATCTGCTGTCCTTGTTTTTGTGCATGCTTTATGAAGCTGCCGCACCCACTATCTCCTTGTGATCATTTAACTTTTTTAAGGCAGAGGTGATTACATTTTTGATTGGCATTGGAGTCAAAAGTTATCAAGGTATTGGGAATGTGGACGTGAAAACACAAACAAATCAGACATGACCCTTTATTGAAAGACAGAACACTTTCAAGGAACTGAATGACCTAATTCTGCTCTTAATGTGAATTTAAAAATTAAGCTTCTGTAGGGCGATGCTGGACCCCCACCATATCCAAAATCTGATCTGATTTTCAAAAGAAGGGTGGGAATGGTGCTGAACACTCTCAGCTCCAATTAAGCATGCATAGATCTCAGTGTTAATTAGTTCATGAGCAGGCCTGAGGAAGAGTTTTGAATTTCCAGTTGTAAGACCATAAGGTATCGGAGCAGAATTATGCCATTTGATCCATTTATGCCTGTTCCGCCATTTGATCATGGCTGATCCGTTTCTCAACACTATTCACCTTTCTTCTGAGCACCATTCTCCTTCCTAGTCCCTGTAACCCATGATCCCCTTACTAATCAAGAACCTATCTATCTCTGTCAAAAATACAGCAAATGATTTGGCTTCTACAGCCTTCTGCAGCAATGAGTTCCACAGATTCTTCACCCTCTGGTTGAGGAAATTTCTTCTCCTATCAGTTCTAAAAGTCATCCTTTCACTCTGAGGTTTTGCCCTCAGGTCCTAGTCTGTTCTACCATTGGAAACATCTTCTCCGCATTCACTCTATCCAGGCCTCTCAGTATTTTGTAATTTTCGATGAGAATCCCCTCTCATCCTTCTAAACTCCATCCAGGACAAACCCAGAGTCCTCAACCACTTCTCGCGTAACAAACGTTTCATACCCAGGATTATTCTCATAAACCTCCTCTTGAACCCCGTCAAGGCTAACACATCCTTCCTCAGATACAGGTTTCAAAACTGTATACGATATTGCAAACACAGTCTGACCTGTGCCTTATTCAGCCTCAGCAGTATATCCCAGCTCTTGTATTCCGACCCACTTGAAATGAATGCTAACATTGCATTTGCCTTCCTAATTGCCAACTGATCATACATGTTAACCTTCAGAGAATCCTAACGTGGCACTCCGAAGTCCCTTTGTCCTTCATATTTCTAAAGCCTTTCCCCATTTAAAAAAGTCAACCCCTCTCTTTGCCAAAATGCATAACCTCTCAATTTCCAACTGCCACTTATTTGCCCAGTCAGCTACCTAACCAATTCCATGTGCAGCCTCCCGTTTTCTCAATACAACCTGCACCACTATCTACCCACACTTAGCAATAATGCCTTCAATTGTTTCGTCCAGATCGTTAATGTGTAACACGAATAGTTACAGTCCCAGCATTGACTATAACTGTTCCAGAACTGTCTTCGTCACTGGCTGCCATTCTGAAAAAGGCCCATTTATACCACACTCTGCTTTCTGCCAATCAGCTAATCTTATATCCATGCCAGTACCTTGCCCCAAACACCATAAGCTCTTATCTTATTTAGCAGCGTTCTGTGTAGCACCTTGTCAAAGGTCTTGTGAAAATCCAAATAGATAATGTCCACTCACTCTCCTTTGTCTGACTTGTTACTCCTCAAATAATTCAAACAGATTTGTTAGGCATAACCTCCTCGTGATGAAGCTGTGCTGACTCTACCCTATTTTACCATGCACTTGCAGTTACTCTGCAATCTTATCCTAAAAAATGGACTCTAAACTCCTTCTACTGAGATTAGGCTAATCAGTCAATAATGCCCTGTCTTCCGTCTCCCTTCCTTCTGAAGCAGGGACATTACATTAGCTATATTCCAGTCCTTTGGCACCCTCCCTGATTCCATGGTTGCTGAAAGAACACCACTAAAGCCATTGCAATCTTCTCATCTACCTCCTTCAGATCCTGAGGTGTAGTCCATCTGGTCTAGGTGATTTGTCCACCGTCAGACCTTTCAGCTTCCTCAGCACCTTCTCCTTAGTGGTTTCCACTACATTCACTGTTTATCCCTTGACTGTCTTGAAGTTTTCTCTGCTACTGTCCCTTCCAATGAAGTGCCTATTCAGTCTCTCTGCCATTTCTTTGTTCCCCGTAATTACTGTTTGCAGTGGTCCAGTATCCACTAATGGATGGAGTCTTGTGGCATAGTGGAAACATACCTACCTCTGCGCAAGAGGCATGGGTTCAAATCCCACCTGTTCCAAAGATGTGTAATACCATCTGTGTAGTGTTGATTAGAAAATATCTGAAAGCTATGGATGCCCTGGTCAATTAATTTAAAACCGGCAGAATGATGTTTGTCTCCTCAACCAATGCCACTGAATTGCTGGTATTGAAAGGCTTGTGTTTATTACCAGTGAGGTTTGGCATCCTGTATATCACACCTATTCCGTCACTTAGAAGGAAGGTTTGGGAGATGAAGGCCTGCTGAGCTTCATCTGATGGATTGGGGCAGGTTACTCTGATGTTGCAGAGAATAGCAGACCTATTCTCCTGGTCAGGAAGAGGCCAGTGAGTCTAGTTTTCAGGCAAATGAGGACAAACCTCAAACCCACTTTCAGTCATCACAAAAGAAGCAGTAATAAATACATACAAGACAGTGCAATTAGATAAGAAACTGTGCATAGAATACAGACGCCCCCCCAGTGCGGTAGTGCTTATTTTATCCCCAGCACCATGGTGCATGTGTGCAGGTGTGAGACACAGTGAAAGACACAAAGTGCACAAATCTTTATTCAATTTCCACCACCAGGAAGATAGGAAAACACCCGGGTGGCCAGTGACAAACACTGCCCTTCATATCAAAGAGCAGTGCTGTGTGATCAAAAGAGTGAAGGGGGAGGATGGGGACTATATCAAAATAGAGTTGGAGGGGGAAATAATGCTCTCCACTCCCTGCGGCGCCCACCTCTCCCTGAACAACTCCACGGTGTCGGTGGACACCGCGTGCTCTTTTCCAGAGACACCCGGGCTCTAACGTAACCGCGGAAGAGGGACAGGCAGTCGGCCCTAACGACCCCCCTCCAACACTCCTGTTTTTTTTTGTAAAATTATATATTTTTTTGTGTGTGCAGGTGTGAGAACAGGCTTGTTCTTTTTTTTTTCTTTTTTTTTCTTTATTTACCACCCATGGTGTGTGTGTGTGTGCAGGTGTGAGACTCAGTGAAAGACACAAAGTGCACGAATCTTTATTCAAATTCCACCACCAGGAAGATAGGAAAACACCCGGGTGGCCAATGACAAACACTGCCCTTCACATCAAAGGGCAGTGCTGTGTGATCAAAACAGAGAAGGGGAGGGTAGGGACTAAATCAAAATAGAGTTGGAGGGAGAAATAATGCACTCCACTCCCTGCGGTGCCCACTCTCCCTGAACAACTCCATGGTGTTGGTGGACACCGCGTGCTCCTTCTCCAAGGACACCTGGGCCCTAACGTAACCGCGGAACCACTCCTGTTTATCCTTTTTTTTTTGAGGATAGTCCTTGCACTCACTCTCACATTCAAGATGGGCAAACACCCGGGTGGCCAGTGACAAACACTGCCCTTCACATCAAAGGGCAGGAAACTCCCCTTTTTCTTTTTTTTATATTTAACCCCCACACTGCGGTAGTGCTTATTTTTTTCCCCACCACCCATGGTGTGTGTGTGTGTGCAGGTGTGAGACACAGTGAAAGACACAAAGTGCACAAATCTTTATTCAAATTCCACCACCAGGAAGATAGGAAAACACCGGGGTGGCCAGTGACAAACACTGCCCTTCACATCAAAGGGCAGTGCTGTGTGATCAAAAACAGTGAAGGGGGAGGGTAGGGACTAAATCAAAATAGAATTGGAGGGAGAAATAATGCACTCCACTCCCTGAACAACTCCATGGTGTTGGTGGACACCGTGTGCTCCTTCTCCAAGGACACCTGGGCCCTAACGTAACCGCGGAACCACTCCTGTTTATATTTTTTTATCTTTTTTTTTCTTTTTTTCTTTTTTTCTTTTTATTTTAACCCCCACACTACCACCCAAATGCGGTAGTGCTTATTTTATCCCCACCACTCCTGTTTATTTTTCAGTGGTGGAGGTCCTGGGAGGGGCCCCAAGGCAAGTCCCAGGCAGCAGCAGTGAGGTAGGCCCCAAGCAGCAACAGCTGAGGCAAGTCTGGGCGGGGTCCCAGAGACCAGCAGTGGGAGTGCTGCCTTCTCCTTCTCCTTCTCCTTCTCCTCCTTCTCCTTCTCCTCCTTCTCCTTCTCCTTCTCCTTCTCCTCCTTCTCCTCCTTCTCCTTCTCCTTCTTCTCCTTCTCCTTCTCCTTCTCCTTCTCCTTCTTCTCCTTCTCCTTCTTCTCCTTCTCCTTCTCCTTCTCCTTCTTCTCCTTCTCCTTCTCCTTCTCCTTCTCCTTCTCCTTCTCCTTCTCCTTCTCCTTCTCCTTCTCCTTCTCCTTCTCCTTCTCCTTCTCCTTCTCCTTCTCCTTCTCCTTCTCCTTCTCCTTCTTCTCCTCCTCCTTCTCCTTCTTCTCCTCCTCCTTCTCCTTCTTCTCCTCCTCCTTCTCCTTCTCCTCCTCCTCCTCCTCCTTCTCCTTCTTCTCCTCCTCCTTCTCCTTCTTCTCCTCCTCCTTCTCCTTCTTCTCCTTCTTCTCCTTCTTCTCCTTCTCCTCCTTCTCCTTCTCCTCCTTCTCCTTCTCCTTCTCCTTCTCCTTCTCCTTCTCCTTCTCCTTCTCCTTCTCCTTCTCCTTCTCCTTCTCCTTCTCCTCCTTCTTCTCCTTCTTCTCCTCCTTCTTCTCCTTCTTCTCCTCCTCCTTCTCCTTCTTCTCCTCCTCCTTCTCCTTCTTCTCCTCCTCCTTCTCCTTCTTCTCCTCCTCCTTCTCCTTCTTCTCCTCCTCCTTCTCCTTCTTCTCCTCCTCCTTCTCCTTCTTCTCCTCCTCCTTCTCCTTCTTCTCCTCCTCCTTCTCCTTCTTCTCCTCCTCCTTCTCCTTCTTCTCCTCCTCCTTCTCCTTCTTCTCCTCCTCCTTCTCCTTCTTCTCCTCCTCCTTCTCCTTCTTCTCCTCCTCCTTCTCCTTCTTCTCCTCCTCCTTCTCCTTCTTCTCCTCCTCCTTCTCCTTCTTCTCCTCCTCCTTCTCCTTCCTCTCTCTGTAGGGCAGCTGGTCTAGGGATAGTCACCTTCAAGGAGAGTCCTTGCACATACACTCACAATAGGCAAACACTCAAGTGGCCAGTGACAAACACTGCCCTTCACATCAAAGGGCAGTGCTGTGTGATCAAAACAGTGAAGGGGAGGGTAGACTCCTCTGTTAATTTTTTTTTTTTAAATTTAACCCCCACACTACCACCTAAGTGCGGTAGTGCTTATTTTATCCCCAGCACCCATGGTGTGTGTGCGCAGGTGTGAGACACAGTGAAAGACACAAAGTGCACGAATCTTTATTCAATTTCCACCACCAGGAAGATAGGAAAACACCTGGGTGGCCAGTGACAAACACTGCCCTTCACATCAGAGGGCAGTGCTGTGTGATCAAAACAGTGAAGGGGAGGGTAGGGACTAAATCAAAATAGAATTGGAGGGAGAAATGATGCACTCCACTCCCTGCGGTGCCCACCTCTCCCTGAACAACTCCAGGGTGTTGGTGGACACCGCGTGCTCCTTCTCCAAGGACACCTGGGCCTTAACATAACCGCGGAACCACTCCTGTTTTTTTTTTTGATCTTTTTTTTTCTTTTTCTCTTTTTTTTTCTTTTTTATTTTAACCCCCACACTACCACCTAAGTGCGGTAGTGCTTATTTTATCCCCAGCACCCATGGTGCATGTGACCACTCCTGTTTATATCTGTCAGCCAGGACTCCCTAATTGGTCCAGCTTAACAACGCCAAACTACAATCTCATGGTCATTGAGGTCCATGTGACCCTCATTCAAGCCACCACATCCCTGTCCCTGCCCCTGCCCCAGGTCCGGGAATGTAGGCCTCTTCTTTCTCTCGTAGCTTCCCTGTCCCAAGGTCCAATTCCTCTGAATCTGACACGGGCAGCATGTACCAGACAATAGCCTGTCGCCTGCACCTGGAGCATCTCCAGAAAGTTTCCTCCTCCTCCTCAAGTAGCAACAGTATCAAGACTGCATCCATCTTAGACTCTGACGTTTCTTCAACTTTTGACAGAAGGGAGAAGTCACAGTTTCTGACAGCCTTTCTGGCTGTTCTAAGGGGCCAGGTGTTCTTTGCTTCTGCCCCATTTGCAAGTTTGTTCAGGAATGCCTTACCTGCCTGATCTTTGTATGGCATGGGACCTGACCTCACTTCGTACCCATGCAGAGCATTTTCCTGCTCCGTTACTGATGTTCCTGCTGCCCCAACCCCCCCCCCCCCCCTCAACCACCACCATCACCCCTACCCCCACCTTCTCCCCCAAGGGCCTGCAATATCATGTTTAACCCTTGTGCAGAGTCTTGCCACCATTGGTAACTGTGCTGGAGCTATCCCTGTAGTTACGTGAGGGGTGGTCCAATAGTCAAACAGGAACCGGGGCAGTTTGGTATCAAATGAAGCTGTAAGCTGTTTCTTTATGCCTGCTATATATGTTTAGACTGCCCCTTCTGCCGGACCATTGCTCTCTGAACATGCCAAATGCCATTCGACTTTAGGAAATACTCCAATTCCCTGTTGGTAAATGTCCCATTGTCTGTGACCAATACTTCCGGAGTCCGTGTATTGTGAACAATGCTGGCATCTTTTCAATTGTCAGTGACCTGGCAGTGACATTTACTCAGAACAATCACTGTTGCTCCCCTTAGTAATATGCCTTCCTCTATGGTGATCTGGTACCTCAATGAAAGATAGGCTCCTAATAATGGAAAATGGATCCACGAGCAGTCAGAAGGATTACTCATTGCTTTTCATCTGCCCCAATGTTATTGCGTATTCTTTATTAACTGGTCTTTGACGGCAGGATCCAACGAGTCAACCTTCCCAAATAAAGGCATGATACCAGAAATGTTTACGCCAATTCAAAGGCGAGCAAATTTTCTTCAGGAACGTACTGTTTTCTCTCATCGCCACTGAAATAACTACACAGAGGACGATATCCTGTCACCAAGTCACATGTGCATATGGACCACAACCGAACTGCTCAGAGTCAGTCTGAAAATGAGGACACTCTCTGACTCTCCTGTTTATATTCAGGACTCCCTGAATCGCTCAAGTTAGCCCCAATCAACGATCTCAAAGTTAATGAGATCCACCTGGCCCTTGTTCCAATCATGACAAAGATGGTACCCAAGAGATTGTGTTTCACCCTCAAAGCTAGTTAGTTGCAACTGACAGAACAGTTCCCACCACTGAACACACCAGATGGTCTCCTTCTTTAGAGACCGCAATTTCCCTTCCCACGTGGTTAAAGATGCCCTCCAACGCATCTCGTCTACATCCCGCACCTCTGCCCTCAGACCCCACCCCTCCAACCGTAACAAGGACAGAATGGCCCTGGTGCTCACCTTCCACCCTACCAACCTTCGCATAAACCAAATCATCCGCCGACATTTACGCCACCTCCAAATAGACCACACCAGCAGGGATATATTTCCCTCCCCACCCCTTTCCGCCTTCAGCAAAGACCGTTCCCTCCGTTACTACCTGGTCAGGTCCACGTCCCCCTACAACCCACCCTCCCATCCTGGCACTTTCCCCTTTCACCGCAGGAACTGTAAAGCCTGCACCCACACCACCTCCCTCACCTCTATCCAAGGCCCTAAAGGAGCCTTCCACATCCATCAAAGTTTTACTTGCACATCCACTAATATCATTTATTGTATCCGTTGCTCCCGATGCGGTCTCCTGTACATTGGGGAGACTGGGCACCTCCTAGCAGAGCGCTTTAGGGAACATCTCCGGGACACCCGCACCAATCAACCACACCGCCCCGTGGCCCAACATTTCAACTCCCCCTCCCACTCTGCCGAGGACATGGAGGTCCTGGGCCTCCTTCACCGCCACTCCCTCACCACCAGACGCCTGGAGGAAGAACGCCTCATCTTCCACCTTGGAACACTTCAACCCTAGGGCATCAATGTGGACTTCAACAGTTTCCTCATTTCCCCTTCCCCCACCTCATCCTCGTTCTAAACTTCCAGCTCAGCACTGTCCCCATGACTTGTCCGGACTTGTCCTACCTGCCTATCTCCTTTTCCACCTATCCACTCCACCCTCTCCTCCCTGACCTATCACCTTCATCCCCTCCCCCACTCACCCATTGTACTGTATGCTACTTTCTCCCCACCCTCCTCTAGCTTATCTCTCCACGCTCCAGGCTCACTTCCTTTATTCCTGATGAAGGACTTTTGCCCGAAACGTCGATTTCAAAGCTCCTTGGATGCTGCCTGAACTGCTGTGCTCTTCCAGCACTACTAATCCAGAATCCGGTTTCCAGCATCTGCAGTCATTGTTTTTATCATAGGAAGCTATGTCTATCCAAACATTTGGTTTTGGACCTTTCTTTTTTCTGATATACCATGATCTCCATCAATGCTTCAAGAGGCATCGGAAAACCTTGACACCACTTACTGATGGCGGTCAATTCTCGTTCCTACCCAAGAACACCCACCTGCAACATGTCAGCAATGACAGGTTTCAAAATGTAGACCTTTTCAAAAGGATCTTGTTTTTCATATTCCATTAGAAAATAGAGTAAGGTAGCTTTTATTTGTCATTTCTACTGTTATACAACTGAGACAGTAAAACAAGACAGTATTCCTCCAGTACCAAGGTTGCTACATTGACAGCACAAACTACACAATCGTACATGGCATAAAGTGCATAAGAAGTGCAAAACATGCAAGTTACAGTGTAACAGAAGAATGATGAATGACATTTTTCTAGCAGCAGTACGAAAGAAATTCAGATTATACTGTTAAGGAGCCTGATGGCTTGGGGGAAGAAACTGTTGCACAGTCTGGCCGTGAGAGACCGTATGCTCCAATATCATCTGCGAGATGGCAGGAGGGAGAAGAGGGGTGTATGGGGTCTTCCACAATTCTCTTTGCCTTCCGGATGCAGTGTGTGGAATAAATGTCTGTAATGGAGGGAAGAGAGACCCCGATGATCTTCTCAGCTGTCCTCACTATCTGTTGTAGGGTCTTGGGATCCGAGACGGTGCAATTCCCGAACCAGGCAATGATGCAGCAGTTCAGGGTACTCTCAATGAACCCTCTATAAAATGTGGTGAGGATGGATGGAGGGAGGTGGGCATTCCTCCGCCTGCACAGAAAATTGAGACACTGCTGGGCATTCTTGGCTGTGGAGCTGCTGTTGAGGGTCTGGGTGAGATTCTCTGCCAGGTGTACCCAAGAAATTTGATGCTGTTCACAATCTCAATGGGGGAACCATCACTGTCCAGTGGAGAATGGTCGTTCAGGGCCCTCCTGAATTATAAATCCACACATGACACCTCGCTTTGGGTGTCAAACCCACCCCATGTCAGTTATGTGTTTTGCGTTTGGGAAAATGCACTTTAGTACTGGTACTGATGCAGTATCTGGTATCAGGTGCCGGAAATTATCTGGACCCTGGTACCTGAGCCCAGATTCAAAATGCACCCCAATTTCTTTTGTTTTTACTTGTACACTTTAGTGTAAGGAAGAAGAAAAAAATGAACTTCTTGTGTATTTTAGTCATTTTTCACTCTATTACAAATGGAAAATCTGGTTACTTATGAGTCAATGTGCTTTAGAAACAAACCGAGAATATTGGAAAATCTCAGCAGGTCTGGCAACATCTGTGGAGAGAGAAACAGTTAAAGTTTTGAGTCCAGTATTACTCTCTTTTTCAGAACTGAAGATTCTCCAGCATTCTTTGTGTTTGTGTGATTTTAGCGTCTGAAAAATTTTGTTTTTATTCAACATGCTTTTAATCTTGGATGTTCTTTAAGATCTCTTTCAAGAATATAGTTTTCATTTTGAAACAAATTAACTCCTCATTGATCCTTTGTTCTCTAACCTCCATTTCCCAAGTGTGGTTTCACACAAGATTCGGACAAATGGGGCAATTTAGAATCATAGAGATGTACAGCATGGAAACAGACCCTTCGGTCCAACCTATCCACGCCAACCAGATATCCCAACCCAATCTAGTCCCACCTGCCAGCACCCGGCCCATATCCCTCCAAACCCTTCCTATTCATATACCCATCCAAAGGCCTCTTAAATGTTGCAATTGTACCAGCCTCCACCACATCCTCTGGCAGCTCATTCCATACACGTACCACCCTCTGCGTGAAAATGTTGCCCCTTAGGTCTCTCTTATATCTTTCCCCTCTCACCCTATACCTATACCCTCCAGTTCTGGACTCCCCAACCCCAGGGAAAAGACTTTGTCTATTTATCCTATTCATGCCCTTCATAATTTTGTAAACCTCTATACCAGTGGCACTCCACTGGTCACAGACTTCCAGTCTGAAAAACAACCCTCCACCAACACCCTCTGTCTTCTACCTTTGAGCCAGTTCTGTATCCAAATGGCTAGTTCTCCCTTTATTCCATGCAATCTAACCTTGCTAATCAGTCTCCCACGGGGAACCTTGTCGAATGCCTTACTGAAGTCCATATAGATCACATCTACTGCTCTGCCGTCATCAATCTTCTTTGTGACTTCTTTAAAAAACTCAATCAAGTTTGTGAGACATGATTTCCCACGCACAAAGCCATGCTGACTATCCCTAATCAGACCTTGCCTTTCCAAATATATGTACATCCTGTCCCTCAGGATTCCCTCCAACAACTTGCCCACCACTGAGGTCAGGCTCACCGGTCAGTAGTTCCCTGACTTGTCTTTACCGCCCTTCTTTAACAGTGACACCAAGTTTGCCAACCTCCAGTCTTCTGGCACCTTAGCTGTGACTATCGATGATACAAATATCTCAGCAAGTGGCCCAGCAATCACTTCTCTAGCTTCCCACAGAGCTCTCGGGTACACCTGATCAGGTCCTGAGGATTTATCCACCTTTAACCGTTTCAAGACATCCAGCACTTCCCCCTCTGTAATCTGAACATTTTGAAAGATGTTTACATTTTATATCTTCCATATCCTTTTTCACAGTAAATACTGATGCAAATACTCGTTTAGTATCTCTCCCACACAAAGGCCGCCTTACTGATCTTTGAGGGGCCCTATTCTCTCCCCTCGTTACCCTTTTGTCCTTAATGTATTTGTAAAACCCCTTTGGATTCTCCTTAATTCTATTTGCCAACGCTATCTCATGTCCCATTATTTTGCCCTCCTGGTTTCCCTCTTGAGTATCCACCTCCTTCCTTTATACTCTTCTATGGATTCACTCGATCTTTCCTGTCTATACCTGACACGTGCTTCCTTCTTTTTCTTAACCAAACCCTCAATTTCTTTAGTCATCCACATCCCCTATACCTACCAGCCTTCCCTTTCACCCTGACAGGAATATACTTTCTCTCGATTCTTCTTATCTCATTTCTGAAAACTTCCCATTTTCCAGCTGTCCCTTTACCTGCGAACATCTGTCTCCAATCAGCTTTTGAAAGTTCTTGCCTAATACTGTCAAAATTGGCCTTTCTCCTAACTTCAACTTTTAGATCTGGTCTATCCTTTTCCATCACTATTTTAAAACGAATAGAATTATGGTAGCTGGCCCCAAACTGCTCCCCACTGACACCTCAGTCACCTGCCCTGCCTTATTTCCCAAGAATAGGTCAAGTTTTGCACCCTCTCTAGTCGGTACATCCACATACTGAATCAGAAAATTGTCTTGTACACACTTAATAAATTCCTCTCCATCTAAACCTTTAATACTATGGCAGTCCCAGTCAATGTTTGGAAAGTTAAAATCCTCTACCATAACTACCCTATTATTCTTACGGATAGCTGAGGTCTCCTTTCAAGTTTGTTTCTCAATTTCCCTCTGACTACTAGGAGGTCTATAATACAATCCCAATAAGGTGATCATCCCTTTCTTATTTCTCAGTTCCACCCAAATAACTTGCCTGGATGTATTTCTGGGAATATCCTCCCTCAGCACAGCTATAATGCTATCCCTCATCAAAAATGCCAATCCCCCTCCTCTCTTGCCTCCCTTTCTATCTTTCCTGTAGCATTTGTATCCTGGAACGTTTAAGCTGCCAGTCTTGCCCATCTCTGAGCCGGGTTCTGGAAATCTTCACTGTTTTGTAATCTCACCTAGTACTTTGGAACAATTTTATTGAATAAATGTATATTTCAATTTTCTAGGTGGCTGCTAATTCTCCCAGTATGTACTCTCAGGAACTATTCCAGCTCTCTCAGTATTTACAGGTAAAGTCTGCTAATGCTGTAACTCTTTATTATTTTGGTAATACAATTCATTTATCTATGCTTGGTTAACAATACTTAATTGTATCGTCTTTTTCCTGTTGACTAAATGAACCATTTCTGATCAATTTGTTCACATATTGCACTTACAGAATTGTACTTCACAGTTCATTTATATTTTTAAATATGTAGCTAAGTTGTGTTAAATAGATAGTAAGGTGAGGAGCAGATTAGCAAACGTGACTGATGCTTTGGGTGGGGAGAGGGAAGGGGTGGTGATGTAGGCATAGAGTTGTACCGTCTACCTGTGTTCACCTGTGCCTACCTCACCATCCGCTCCACTCCCCACCCAAACTTCCCCCCACCTCTCTTTATCTGCAGCTCCCCTTACACTCACCCTCAGTCTTGAAGAAGGGTTACACCAGAACGTTGACTTCTCCACCATTAAACTAGACAGGGCAATTGTATTTATACAGGATGAATGAATAGCTGCAAATAGTAGCAAAACAAATGAAATCTGTGATGACCAGGAATTACAATCACAATGGAGGTAAATCTACTTTTTGATATTTCTTATTGATCATCAGCTGAAAATTATGAATCATGTATGAGATGGTTTTTGCAGCAAGTATTGCAGATTTCAGCATTTTTTAGGTATAATGGATTGACCAGAAAAATTAGTTGAGTGCCTTGCTTCTAACCATTCAGCTCTGGACATGGATGAATTTGAATGCTAGCTCATCATACAGTTATTTATTAAACTGCATTGATTTAGCATTGTCTGATCTACTGTTTTGATTTTCTGAATATCAGGAGGCCTTACATCGAGAACAGATGCTGGAGCAGAAGTTGGCCACCCTTCAACGGTTACTTGCCAACACTCAAGAGGCATCAGATAGTAGCTGGCAGGTACTCTGAACATTTAATTAGTTTAAACAATTCATTTTAAAAAGGAAAGAATGAGGCTTGTCATTTAACCATTGAGGAATTTTTGGTTTGGCAGAATAAAGACAGAGAAAATTCAGTTTGCCACAAAGACCTTTAAAGTGGCTGTGGTTATTAAGCATTGGTTGTACTTCCATGTTCTTGTGTAATATTTGAAGTTCTCAGCTCTCCAAAATAATGATTTTAAGCTCAGTGTTGTGACTCTGTTAGCTGAATGCCAAGGACTGTGTAGTGTGTTCTATTTGCTGGTAGACTTCAAGTATATTTTCAGTCAAACTATTACAATCTGTGTCTTAAGCCTCTAATAATAGTTGGTTAATTTTCAAAGTATTTCCAAGATTATTGCATATTCAAGGATAAATTAAATAGCTTTATTTGCATAAAACTTATTTTCCTTTGGAGACCAGTGTATGTTTGTTTGGAGATATTTTCTAATCAACCTGTTCAGAGATAGTATTACTGTCTTCCAGAGCAGGTGGGTCTTTAACCCAAGCCTCCTGGCCCAAAAGTAGTGACACTACTAATGCACCACAAGAGCCCCCTAACATTTATGTGTAAAACAGAAACTAATATGACCTGCACCTGCGGTAGCTTTTCCATACATATTGAATTCCAATCAATTTATTTTTCTCAGATTGGTTAAAAAAAATTGCACTATTGCAAGCAAAATGTTAGTTTTTGTGCTTTTAAAAATGACATTACTGTCGTGCATTCTTCTCATTTCCCTATGCTGTGTAGCCCTTCTCATGTTTGTCTAAAGTCTAAAAAGGTGCAGACTTGACCATATTTGGTGAACAATTGTCATAATTGTTCATTACAAATCTGACTAGACCACATCAGCTATTGCACTTGTCTCAAGTCAAGCATTCAGTCAGAGCCAAAGAAATCTTCAAATATTTCTATACTTTCCAGCTCTGCACGGTTGTCTTGGGGGTTCCCTAAGAATCTAGCTTTTATCCCCTTCCTTTTTTTCATCTGTAGCTGTGGGAACATTGACAATAGAAATAGGGTCAACTACCAACTTAACATTCTTTGTATACTAAATACATAATGTTAATGCAAGTTGTTGCTTTAAGTGCAAGCTGGATAATTTAATCGAAGACTTCACAAGAATCTTCAATCACATTTTTCCAAACTGAATATTTTTGGTTGTTTCTAGAAATTAATTGCTCCAGTAACATGAAATACATGGTAAACACACAATATTAAATAACAGTGTATCCTCCGTGTTATTGTAATTTGGAGAAACAGGGTTAATTCTCAATTAGTAGTAGGGATGATGTTAGTTGTAGATGCACTTTGAAAATTGTGCTGTCATGTAGAATGCCAATATTGGATGGTTAGCACTGCTGCCTCACAGTGCCAGGGACCCGGGTTCAATTCCACCTTTGGGTGACTCTCTGTGTGGAGTTTGCACGTTCTCCCCATGTGGGCATAGGTTTCCTCCGGACAGTCTGGTTTCCTCCTACAAAGATGTGTAGGTTAGGTGGATTGGTTATGCTAAATTGTCCATAGTGCCCAAGGATGTACAGCATAGATAGATTAGCAGTGGAAAATGCAGGATTACAGGAATGGGGTGGGATGCTATTCGGAAGGTCGATATGGACTCAATGGGCCGAACGGCCTGTTTCCGCACTGTAGGGATTCTATGAATCTTCGATTGCCTCCTTCAAAGCAAGGACAGGGGAAGCTGGAAATTTCCACAGCTCTAATTAACTGCCTGCAAGCTTCTTGAGAAATGTCTTGATGGACTGGGGAGTGCCAGACGACAAATCCGGAAAAGTGAATAATCCAATGCCCTTCGCTTCTGACAACCATGGCTTCGATGTGGGGAGCTTGTAAGTGATGTGCTGCTGAAGTAGAAGTATTGAGGTAAAACAGGGTAATTCACAGGGAGTAGGTCTAGTAACTTTTATTAATTCTTTGGACTCCTATCTAAACCATGAGATTGCTGACCATTTGATTCCTTCCTGCCTTCATGTTTCTGCAAAGGAAAGAAAAACCCTGTCACAGTTCCTGCCTGTTGTTGAGCATTGCCCTGAAAAGTCAGTTTCTGTAACTTCACACAGCTTAGTGCCACTAATTGGGCTCCTAGCTTTACTCAGTTAGGGGATCTGCAAACATAATTCCAGTATCATATTCCCTAAATTTAATCCCTGGTAAATCATTTTCATTCTATCTCTCCCCTTTTCGCTCTCTTCATCTCTTCTCCCTGCCCCTGCTGTCTCGATCTCCATTCTGTGCTGTCTCGTTATTAGTTTCTTGCTCCCTCATTATCCCTTTTCCCACTCCTTACCTTGCTCTCTCCATCTACGTGTTTCTTGTGTTCTTTCTTTCTGATAACTCATATTACATAATATTTTCTCTGTGGCTTCTTGTCTTGATGTAGGCTTTAATAGATGAAGACAGGTTGCTATCGAGGCTAGAAGTAATGGGAAACCAGTTACAAGCTTATTCAAAGGTAAGTAATCGCAAACTGTTTTTGCTTCACTGGTCTCAATAGAATTTTATCAGAAACATGTTTTCTTGAAATAGAGAAGATTAAGAGGGTTCTAAATATATTTTTTTTAAATATAAAAATTTTGCTGAGAGAAGGCTTTTTTGAAGCTTTATGTCTTGCAACATCAGGATAATTCACAACAACATCAATTCAAGGAAGAACCCATGCATGAGAGGAGTAGTGTTGATTGGTTGACACATAGACTTTGGTAGAGGCATTGCCATGGAGATCGTACAAATTGAAGTATTGTGGATACTGGAGACCTGTTTTTTTTTTCAAAAAAAACAAAGTACTGAAGAAACTCCTGTCTGGCAACACCTGTAGAGACACTAATAGTGTTAATGTTTTGAGAGTTAACTGCTGGGTTTCGTTTAAATTTTAAACTAGACATGATGAGGTTTAAACCAGGTTGACTCTGGTCAGGACATCACCCTAACAAATGAACCAGTGAATGGTTGACTCCTATTTTGTTGAGTTGAAACAGGCACAGTGTGTGTATACGTTCTTTCTGTCTGCGAAGAACAGGACTCTGTGTATTAATATATTTAGCTTCCAGTACCTGAAGGTGCATCATACTGCAAGCCCGACTGACAATTTGAATTGATTGTCAGTGTAATTCTTCGTACACTCAGGATTATCCAGTTAATGATGTCCAATTGCAGACTCCCACCTAATGTTGTATATTTTATATTGTGCATTTTGCAAGTGCAGATTAATTGAATACACTCAGTACCTAACTTGTTATAAGCAGTTTAAGGAATATGTCATTCTTTACAATCCACCAGGCATCACACTGATACTAAAATTCATTTACCATATCCCTCATTTTTGTGAAAAATATCTTTTTTGATTTGATGGAAGCGTCCTGTTAGTGGTGAACAGTATTGTTTTACTACTGTACAGTAGCATGAAACATCTGTTGCTGAAACATTAAGTCACTTTACCCTTAAATCTAATCATAGGGCCAAGAGTGCCTGCTGTAGGCCTTTCATGAATTTATTTGAAATTCAGCAAGTTATTGTATGATCAGCACAGCCGTTATCCTGCAAGATAGCTTTGACAGCCCTATTTCAGTATTGAGTTTGCGGGATGCACAAATGGCTCAGGCCCTATTTATGAGGTTGCTGATATGGCTAATCATATCGCGTGTGGAACTGCAAATATGTATTCTTAGCAGTAAACGTAAGCTTGTGGAAAGCTTCGGCCAATTTGTCGACCGGATCATCAAGGAAAGAAAGCTTATTTCACTGTTCCATTTCAAACGTGAATTTGGGTGCAGGATGCAGCCCATAAAGACATAAGAACATTCTGCTTGCAGCTATTGATTGAAGTATGATAAATGTATCATCTGTGTATTGGAAAGATTAGGACAAAGGCAGCTGTGTGGAGCTAGGCCACAGATCAGCCATGATCTCATGGAATGGCAGAACAGCCCCAAATGCCTGAATGGCTTACTCCTATTCCTATATGTGAGGCATGGCAAATTAGGTGTCATTGGATTGAAGACTTATTTCTCATGGAATCCAATAAACATGTTTGTGAATGCTGAACTCAGTGGGAATCCTGAGGTAACATTGTCTACTTGGGTTTACATGATTAGTTGAAACTGACCTCATCTGCTCGAGTTGCTGGGTTCAGAAATTCAATGAAAACTGATTCATGCATTGGTGGCAGATCGAGATCGCTATCATACGGTCAGATGAATTACTTCCCTGACTGTTACATTGGTAGATAGGCTTGTAATGTCAAATAAGCACATAGGCACTGCATTGTTGTCAATATTTACCATCTTTGCAAATATAAAAGCATCCTTCACAATATAAGTCGAAAACTTGCTCAGAACTAGTTGCAGCCAACGATTTAGCCAGCTCATATTTTACAGAAACAATCATAGAAAACATGGGGTGTAAAGAATTGTAACTTTGGTGTCTTATGAAGCCTATACAGATGTGGGTGGCTATAATGAATTGTGATTTCATATCCTTTCTTATTTCAATGGAAACTCACTGCCCTTACACAAGTCCAGGAAGTTTTTTTTTTAGCTTCCTTTCAAGTAATGCTTTGTTGAGCGGCAGGTCCAATAGATGCAAGTTTAGACATGTTAATAGTGCCATGCTTTTTGTTGACATTATCACGCTTAATGAGAATGACTACTCCAATCATTTGTTGGGATTACTGACATATATGTCTAGTTTGGCCCTGAGGCACCACAAAGCTGCCAGACAATCATATATGGCAAGTAAAATCATACAAGTTGTTTGCAATACCACAATATGCTTGTGTTAGAACAGATAAGTATGCCTTCAAGGATTCACAGTCTTCAGTACAAATTTTCTGAATAGTACTGTGTATGCAAAGGATTATGACAACTGATTTTGGATTGCCAGTCAATCTCTCAATGTCGTGAACTACACAGACATCAATTGAAATAATTTGAACACATGATTTCAATGGTTACCTATTGGTTAATACTTTGAACTTCTTCCTTTTTCGTTGGTACTTTCTTACACGTTTAGTCTATTTGAGACAATTAGCTTTTTTCATTTACCAAATTGCCTCAAATTTCACTTTCACACATACAAAATAAACGTACCTGGATTTCAAACGTGGCTGATATGACCTCATACTCCACAAGTTGTTAAAAACTAATTTTGTAGATAATCTTCATCTGAAGTATTGTTCATATTTATCATGAGTGAACTTTTGGAATGTTGTGTGCAATTCTGGTCTCCTTCCTATCAGAAGGATGTTGTGAAACTTGAAAGGGCTCAGAAAAAATATACAAGGATGTTGCCAGGGTTGGAGGGTTTGAGCTCGGAGAAGTTGAATAAGCTGTGGCTGTTTTCCCTGGAGTGTCGTAGGCTGAGGGGTGACCTTCTAGAGGTTTATGAAATCATGAGGGGCATGGATAGGCTAAATAGACTAAGTCTTTTCTCTGGGGTGAGGGAGTCCAGAACTAGAGGGCATAGATTTAGGGCGAGAGTGGAAAGATATAAAAGAGACCTAAGGGGCATCTTTTTCACACGGTAGTGTGTGTGTGGAATGGACTACCAGAGGAAGTGGTGGAGGCTAGTACAATTGCAACATTTAAAAGGCATCTGGACGGGTATATGAATAGGAAGGGTTTGGAGAAATATGGGCCAGGTTCTGGCAGGTGGGATGAGATTGGGTTGGGATATCTGGTCGGCATGGACAAGTTGGACCGAAGGGTCTGTTTCTGTGCTGTACATCTCTGACTGTAATTACTTAGAGCCATAGAGTCATACAGCATGGAAACATGCCTTTCTGTCCAAATGCATTTTTTTTTAAGCTGTGAATTATTAGTGTTCTCATTCTTTTACTTCTGTCGGAAGAACAGAAGATTGATTACCAGGAGAGATAAGAACGTAGTAGTAATGTGACAATGAATGCCCAAACTTGGAACATAAAGAGATAGCTGATCATTCAATTATTTCAAACAATCAATCATTATAAGAGTAGATTATATTTTGAAAAATAGCAATGTTTTGAGCCATTTGATCAGTTACACTTAGACAAACAAAGAATGCATCACCATCTGTGAAACAGTTATTTTGATAGTGAAGGCACTCCAGATCAATGATACAATTAAAGAAATTAGCATAGATTGAGAGGAGATTCTGAGTAATGTGGCTGGCTTAAAAGTATTTAAATCTCCAGGGCCAGATGAAATGTGTACCAGGTTGCTGAGTGAGGCAAAGGAGGAAAAAGCAGAGGTATTTGCAAAAAGTTCCAGTTCCTCTCTGGCCATTAGATTTACGCAAGAGGACTGGAAGACAGCCAATGTGCTGCTGTTCTAGAGGAGAGCAAGAAAACCAGACAACTATAGGCCAGCCAGTCTAACCTTGCTGCTGGGCAAACTATTGAAAGCAATTCTGAGCCACAAAATTTTATCTGCATTTGGAGAGAGAGGGATTAACCAAGGCATAAGGTATACTTGCCCTTTTTAGTTAAGGCAGGTTATGCTTAAACTGTATAAAATATTGGTTCGGCTACACTAGAGCATTGTGTGCTGTTTTGGAATCTACATTTTAGAAGAGATATGATTGCACTGGAAAGCGTGCAGAGAAGATTTACCAGGATGTTGCCTGGGCTGGAGAGCTTCATTATGAAGAGAGATTGAACAGACTGGAGTGTTTCCCTGAAAAGGACACAATGATTGAGATATAGAACATAGAACATTAGGGCACAGTACAGGCCCTTCGGCTGTCAGTGTTGCGCCAATGTGTGATACCAACCTGAAGCCCATCTAAAGGATAGTATTCCATTTTTATTCATATATTTATCCAATGACCATTTAAATGCCATAAAATTGACAAGTCTACTATTGTTGCAGGCAGGGCATTCCACAACCCTACTACTCTGAGTAAAGAAAATACCTCTGATATCTGTTCTATGTCTGTCACCCCTCAATTTAAAGCTATGTCCCCTCATGCTAGCCATTACTATCCGTGGGAAAAGGCTCTCACTGTCCACCCTATCTAACTTTCTGATTATTTTATATGTCTCAATTAAGCCACATCTCAACCTTCTGCTTTGTAACGAAAATAGCCTCCAGTCCCTCAGCCTTTCTTCGTAAGACCTTCACTCTATACCAGGCAACAGACTAGTAAATCTCTAAATCTTTTCCAAAGCTTCCACACCTTTCCTATAATGCGGTGATCAGAACTGTACTCAATACTTCATGCACAGCTGCACCAGAGTTTTGTACAGCTGAAACATGACTTAAAGTCATAGAGTCATAGAGATATACAGCACGGAAACAGACCCTTCAGTCCATGCTGACCAGATATCCCAATCCAATCTAGTCCCACCTGCCAGTACCAGGCCCATATCCCTCCTATTCATATACCCATCCAAATGCCTCTTAACTGTTGCAATTGTACCAGCCTCCACCACATCCTCTGGCAGCTTATTCCATACATGTACCACACCTTGTGTGAAAAGGTTGCCCTTTAGGTCTGTTTTATATCTTTCCGCCCTCACTCTAAACCTATGTCTTCTAGTTCTGGACTCCCTGACCCCAGGGAAAAGACTTTGTTTATTTATCCTATTCATGCCCCTCATAATTTTGTAAACCTCTATAAGGTCACCCCTCAGCCTCCGATGCTCCAGGGCAAACAGCCCCACCCTGTTCAACCTCTCCCGATAGCTCAAATCCTTCAATCCTGGCAACACCCTTGTAAATCTTTTCTGAACCCTTTCAAGTTTCACAACATCTTTCTGATAGGAAGGAGACCAGAATTGTACGCAGTATTTCAACAGTGGCCTAACCAAGGCCTGTCCAGCCGCATATTGATCTCCCAACTCCTGTACTCTGTTCTCTGACTGATAAAGGAAAGCATACCAAACACCACCTTCACTATCCTATCTACCTGTAACTGTACTTTCACGGAGCTATGAGCCTGCACTCCAAGATCTCTTTGTTTAACAACACTCCTTAGGACCTTACCATTAAGTGCATAAGATTTCCCAAAATGCAGCACCTCACATTTATCTGAATGAAACTCCATCTGCCATTTCTCAGTCTATTGGCCCATCTGGTCCAGATCCTGTTGTAATCTGAGGTAACCTTCTTTGCTGTCCACTACACCTCCAATTTTGGTGTCATCTGCAAACTTACTAATTCGCACTCAAATCATTTATATAAGTGATGAAAAGTAGAGGACCCAGCACCGTTCCTTGTGGCACTCCACTGGTCACAGACCTCCAGTTTGAAAAACAACCCTCCACCACAACCCTCTGTCGTCTACCTTTGAGCCAGTTCTGGATCCAAATGGCTAGTTCTCCTGTATTCCATGAGATCTAACCTTGCTGACCAGTCTCCCATGGGGAAAATGGTCTAACGCTTACTGAAGTCCATATAGACCACATCTACCACTCTGCCCTCAACAATCCTCTTTGTTACTTCTTCAAAAAACTCAATCAAGTTTGTGAGACATGATTTCCCACACACAAAACCATGTTGACTATCCCTAATCAGTCCTTGCCTTTCCAAATACATGTACATCCTATCCCTCAGGATTCCCTCCAACAACTTGCCCATCACCGACATCAGGCTCACTGGTCTGTAGTTCCTTGGCTTGTCCTTACCACCTTTCTTAAACAGTGGCACCACTTTAGCCAACCTCCAGTTTTCCGGCACCTCACCTGTGACTATTGATGATACAAATATCTCAGCTTCCCACAGAGTGCTAGGTTATACCTGATCAGGTCCTGGGGATTTATCCACCTTTATGCGTTTCAAAACATCCAGTACTTCCTCCTCAGTAATCTGAACATTTTTCAAGATGTCACCATCTATTTCCCTACATTTTATATCTTCCATATCCTTTTTCACAGTAAATACTGATGCAAAATACTCTTTTAGTATCTCTCCCATTTTCTGCGGCTCCACACAAAGGCCGCCTTGCTGATCTTTGAGGAGCCTGATTCTCTTCCTAGTTACCCTTTTGTCCTTAATGTATTTGTAAAAACCCTTTGGATTCTCCTTAATTCTATTTGCCAACGCTATCTCATGCCCCCTTTTTGCCCCCCTGATTTCCCTCTTGAGTATACTCCTACTGCCTTTATACTCATCTAAGGATTCATTCGATCTATCCTGCCTATACCTGACATATGCTTCCTTCTTTTTCTTAACCAAACCCTCAATTTCTTTAGTCATCCAGCATTTCCTATACCTACCAGCCTTCCCTTTCACCCTAACAGGAATATACTTTCTCTGGATTCTCATTATCTCGTTTCTGAAGGCTTCCCATTTTCCAGCCGTTCCTTTACCTGCGAACATCTGCCTCCAATCAGCTTTTGACAGTTCTTGCCTAATACCGTCAAAATTGGCCTTTCTCCAATTTAGAACTTCAACTTTTCGATCAGATCTATCCTTTTCCATCATTATTTTAAATCTAATAGAATTATGGTCGCTGGCCCCAAAATGCTCTCCCACTGACACCTCAGTCATCTGCCCTGTCTTATTTCTCAAGAGTAGGTCATATTTTGCACCTTGAACCACCCTCCCATCCTGCCACCGCAGGAATTGCAAAACCTGCACCCACACCTCCTCCCTTTCCACCATCCAAGGCCCCAAAGGAACCTTCCACGTCCAAAGTTTCACCTGCACATCCACCGATGTCATTTATTGGGCGGCACAGTGGCACAGTGTTTCGCATTGCTGCCTCACAGCGCCAGAGACCCGGGTTCAATTCCTGCCTCAGGCAACTGTCTGTGTGCAGTTTGCACATTCTCCCTGTGTCTGCATGGGTTTCCTCTGGGTGCACCAGTTTCCTCCCACAGTCCAAAAATATGCAGATTAGGTGAATTGGCCATGCTAAATTGCCCATAGTGTTTGGTGAAGGGGTAAATGTAGGGGAATGAGTCTGGGTGGGTTGCTCTTCAGAGGGTCGGTGTGGACTTGTTGGTTTGAAGGGCCTGTTTCCACACTGTAAGTAATCTAATCGAATCTTAAAAAAAAATTATTGTTTCCGTTGCTCCCGATGCGGCCTCCTCTACATTGGGGAGACTGGACGCCTCCTCACAGAGCGCTTCAGGTAACATCTCCGGGACACCCGCACCAACCAACCCCACCTCTCCGTGGCCCAACATTTCAACTCCTCCTCCCATTCTGCTGCGGACATGCAGGTCCTGGCCTCCTCCACCGCCACTCCCTCACCACGCGATGCCTGGAGAAAGAATGCCTCATCATCCGCCTCGGAACACTTCGACCGCAAGGCATCAATGTAGACTTCACCAGTTTCCTCATTTCCCCTCCCCCCACTTCACCCCAGTTCCAACCTTCCAGCTCAGCACTGTCCTCATGACCTGTCCTACCTGCCAATGTCCCTTCCCACCTATCCGCTCCACCCTCCTCTCTGACCTATCCCCTCCATCCACACCCCCATTCACCAATTGTACTCTTTGCTACCTTCTCCCCAGCACCCCCCCCGCCCCCTCCCCCCCCAATTTATCTCTCCATCCTGGAGGCTTCCTGCCTTTATTCCTGAGGCCTTTGCCCAAAACGTTGATTTTCCTGCTCCTCGGATACTGCCTGATCTGCTGTGCTTTTCCAGCACCACTCTGATCTAAACTCTGGTTTCCAGCATCTACAGTCCTCACTTTTGCCAAGTTTTGCACCTTCTCTAGTAGGTACGTCCACATAGTAAATCAGAAAATTTTCTTGTATACACTTAACAAATTCCTCTCCATCTAAACCCTTAACACTATGGCAGTCCCATGTTTGGAAAGTTAAAATCCCCTACCATAACCACGATTATTCTTACAGATAGCTGAGATCTCCTTACAAGATTGTTTCTCTGTTTCTCAATTTCCCTCTGACTATTAAGGGGTCTATAATACAATCTCAATAAGGTGATCATCCCTTTCTTATTTCTCAGTTCCACCCAAATAACTTCCCTGGATGTATTTCCGGGAATATCCTCCCTCAGTACAGCTGTAATGCTAATCATCAATTTGCATGCAAGTCCAGACAGGATGAATTAAGAAGGTATTCACCCACTGAGAACTTCACACCAGAACAGGTTTAGTCTAATCAAATATCTCTTCAATCTACAGGAAATGATCAGAAATATTCAAATACACTGTCTTTAAAGAGGCCCATGCAATTTCCTTCCATTTGCAGATCAAACTGCAGGAGTATCAATTACATTGGCAATTACATTGGCAATTACAATCCTGCTGAAATAATTCTTCTGCCTTCCGTTGCTTACAACTGCATAACCAAACGCTGCTCCCACAGTGCACTACTTCCTTCCCCTCTCTCTTTCCGCCCCCCCCCCCCCCCCCCACCAGCTATCAACCGCTTCCAAACCTGACTTTACCCTTCAGTCACCAGGACAGCAGTTTTCCAAACTTCAGGGCACAGCCTCCTTCAATACCATACCTTGCGTCAAAACTGACAGCACTAGACCTGCCCTTGCCCAGCTCATGTCTCAGCCTGTCTCTCCAAGCAATGGGTTCCAGCCTGTGGCCAATACACCAAGCTACGAAGCCCAGCCCAAGTTATAAATGGTGATGGTGGTGATGTTTCCACTGCTGAGCTTTGGCTTGAGCTCAAACTCATCACCATGTTCCACAAAGTGACCTGTGCACCAATATCCCCCAACTCAAGACCTTCAACCTGATCCTCCATTACTTCCTGGACAAACTACATGAGTTAGGCTGGCTCAGAGAAGTGAGCACATAAAATAACAATTTTTACAAAGTATTTCAGGAAAAACCAGAGTCACAAGAATCATACAGCATGGAAACAGACACTTCAGTGCAACTGACCAGATATCGCCCCAAATCCTTCATATACCTATCTAGATGCCTTTTAAATGCTGTAATTGTGTCCACCTCCACCACTTCCTCTGGCAGCTCGTTCCATACATGCACCACCCTCTACGTGAAAAAGTTGCCCTTTAGGTGCCTTTTCTATCTTTCTCCTCACATCTTAAATCTATGCCCTGTAGTTTTGGACTCCCTCATCCTAGGAAAAAAGACTTTGGCTATTCACCCTATCCATTATTTTATAAACCTCACCCTTCAGCCTCTAATACTCCAGAGAAAATAGTCCCAACCTATTCAGTCTCTTCCGATAGATCAAACGCTCCATACCCCGCAGCATCCTTGTGGAAATGTTCATAAAAGATTTACGTTTCACAACATCTCTCCTATAGCAGGGACTTCATGGCTCCAAAACTCAATCACTCTACCAATAAAAGCTAACACACCATACACCCTCTTAACAAACCTATCAACCTGGGTGGCAGCTTTATAAAATTGAGGGGCATAGATAGAATAGGAAGGAACCTTTCTCCTTATTGGAGGGATAAATGATCAGGAGACATAGATTTAAGATAAGGGCAGAAGATTTAGAAGCAATGTGAGGAAAAAAAATTTCTTCTCGAGGGTGGTGGGAATCTGAAACTCACTGCATATAATGATTGTAGAGGCAGAAACCCCTCATAATATTTAAGTACGGAGATGTACACTTGCGATGCCATAGCATGCAAGGCTATGTATAGGCCATTGTAGAAGAATGGGATTGGAGTAGTGAGGTGCTGGTCTTTGACTTGTATGGACCTGATGGGCTGAGGGGCCTTTATCTGTGGTGTAGATCTCCATAACTCTTAACATAGTTAACAAAGTTTGCCACAAGGGAAGAACAGAAAACAGTTTAATTTTCCATCAAATGTCAGGATAGTATAGGTGATCTTTTGAATGTAAGTTCATCGTCTATTGAATATTAATCGTTTTTACCATCTTTAAAATTGATCAGTCAATTTTAATCCAAAATCTTTGCACAAGAGAATTTTTATGCATCAACCAAAGTTCTTGATTTGGGTGAGTGGTGATAATGTAAATTCTAGTGTACATTTCACATATATTATGGAAGTAAACTATAAACTCTCTAGAGTCCCACAGCACGGAGCCAGCCCCTTCAGTCTAACCTGATCCATGCCAACCAAAATGTCCATCCACACTAACGCCACTTCCCTGCACTTAGCCCATATCCTTCTAAACCTCTACCATCTTCTATACTCAGTGCCCTGACTGATGAAGGCCAGTGTGCCACAAGCCTTCTTCACTGCCCTGTCTACCTGTGACTCCACTTAGAGAATCGTACACCTGAACTCCAAGTTCCCTCTGTTCAACTACACTCGTTAAGGCCCTACCATTCACCATGAAACTCCTACCTTGATTTAACTTTCCAAAATGCAAGATCTCACACTTAGCTATATTAAACTCCATTTGCCATTTTTCAGCCCACTTGCCCAGCTGATCAAGGTCCTGCTGCCATTTCTGATAACCTGCCTCATTGTCCACAATACTGACTATATTAGAGTCATCTGCAAACTTATAATCATGCCTCGTACATTCTCATGCAAATCAGTGATTTGGGGAACAAACAGCAATGGGCCCAGCATCATTATAATTCCCCTTTCACTCGCTAAGAATCACCTAAAGATCCAATTGAAGAAAATCAATTTGATTTGCAATGTAGCTTGCTTATACTTTCTAGTAATTATGTACATTCAAATGCAGGGACCTTTCCTGAATAAGAAGGAAGATATCCAGGCTTTGCACCCTTTCTTTATGGCAACATCTTGACCAATCAGAGTCAACTTACTAATTAACCCTTTTCTCAAGCATGATAAATTATTGTTTCTCTTTAAAATTTGAATTCTTACATCTGTCCTCATGAATGCAAGACAAAAATCTTCAACAATATATCTCTCATTTAGCAATATTTGCCCTTTTCTGTCTGTACTTAACAGAACCAAACTGAAGATGGCATAAGGAAAGAGTTGGTAACATTACAAGAAGACAAACACAGTTATGAGACAACAGCCAAAGAGTCCTTGAGGCGGGTCCTTCAGGAGAAAATAGAAGTAGTCCGGAAGCTCTCCGAGGTGGAGGTAATTACATTTCTAAATATTCCCAATAATATGTATGCTAGAGTTACTTTATTCAAAATAAAAACTTTGGTGTGATAACTTAGAATACTGCATCTAGACAAAACATTGTGGATTTGCCTTTCCTATTTTCCGTCGAGAGTTATGAAGGTGTTTTTATGTTTTGTGAGACTATTGGGTTAGAAATATTTTCCCAGAGTAGGAGCTATACAATAAAATGCCTGTCAAAAGTAGCAGGTGCCATGTAAATTAATTTCTCTCAAAGTAATTCAGAAGTTCAGGCAGATGTAATATTTTCTTTGGATTACTGGATCCCATATTTATGAAAAAATGTACTGGTATCTGTAAAATACAGATGATTAAGTATTAGCTTGTGGAAATTCCGTGATATAAATGGTGTTAAATGAAGAATGCTTTCACTGAAAAATTATTTTTATACTAAGTGATTGGTTTTGGAATGTTTTCAAGCGCTACTGAAATCGCGTACTTTGAATTTTGCAGGGTAATTAGAAAGAAATTGGTTGTGTGGATTGTTATGTGGAAATGCCAACATTTCAGCAATAATATATTGTGAGCATTCTTTTTGGGTTAATTCTTTCAGTTTACATTATTTTAAATCTTACGATGGACAATTAACAGCTAAATCTTGACTTTCCCAATGAGTTTAAAAATTGAGAAGATGCTTTTCAGATCTGAAGACATCCCAGAATTAATACATATATTTTAATGTTATAGCGAAGTCTGAGTAACACAGAGGATGAATGCACCCATTTAAAGGAAATGAATGATAGAACACAGGAAGAATTGAGAGAACTGGCCAATAAGTACAATGGAGCTGTGAATGAAATTAAAGAGTTCACTGACAAGTTAAAGGTGAGTTTAAATGAATTGCATTTTAAGTAGACAATGTTTTAAAACTGGCATTTCTTTCATGAGATTGTGGAAAAGGTTTTATTTCTTTCCTTTTTTTTCAGAAGAAAACTCAGACAATTGCAGAATTCAACTTAGTGAGTTTTAGCTTCAAAAAGCCAGTCGAGTTATAAGACCATAAGACATAGGAGCGGAAGTAAGGCCATTCAGCCCATCGAGTCCACTCCACCATTCAATCATGGCTGATGGGCATTTCAACTCCACTTACCCGCATTCTCCCCGTAGCCCTTAATTCTTGTGACATCAAGAATTTATCAATTTCTGCCTTGAAGACATTTAGTTTGTAGTGATTTTAAAGTAATTTATGAAGTAGTTTATTTAGAAGCAACAGTTTTAATAGAATGCACAAGCTAATCACTTTAGTCCCAAACGGCCGCTCTCACATTAGAGAGAGAGATGGCTGGTAGTGGTTTACCTGCGGGTCACCACCCCTCCGGCAAAGGAAGAAATTGAGACGGAGAGCCCTTCATAGTAACCTCAGCTAACTGGTTAGCTAACTGTTGTTTGGACAGATCGTTTGCAATGCAGAGTAATACCAACAGCAAGGGTTCAATTTCCACACTGGCTGATTTTACCTCTTCCCTCATCTAAGGTGTGGTTCCTCACATCTCATAAGAAAGCAGTCTGTAGCCAGGTAAACCTATGATGACTTTGCCTTCCTTATAAACTACCATATATACTCGTGTATAGGTAGAGTTTTGAAGACTTTTTAAAAGCTGAAATTGGGGGTTGACTTATACACGAGGTAGTTTTTGAGGGGACGAAATTCATGCTTAAACCAGAGCCAGATCTCTATATAAAATAACAAACAACAAAATGATAAAGAATTTATAGCCATTGTAGAATATTAATCTACAAAGTAACTGTCTCTATTCTGCCTGCTACAGTAGAACCGTACTGTCATACCATTTTCCGGTTAGCAGTACCTAAAGTGCATGTAGGTGTACACCTGTACAAAAGTTAATAGGCATACCAGCAGGTGGTCAGGTCATATACTGGGGGTGTTTGTACAACACGCAATTCATGAAATAAAAACAAAGGAGTAATAAAAACAAAAAAATATATAATATTGTATTTTAAAAAATGACAGCATGAAACTTAATATACGATAAACACTTTACATCAAAAAACTGATATTCATTTTACAGCAAAAAACTCCTCTCACAGTATACCACAAATATTATGGGATAGCTGCTTAAAACAAAAGTTACCAGTACATGCAAATGCCCATTAGAATCCTTCAAGTTCACTGTCCTCATCAGTTACATAATTGAATAATTCATTACACTCGTCTGGGTCAAACATATCATTATATGGACCATCTTCTTCTGCACTCTGAAAGGGATCATCAATTGATTTGTCATTACTTCAATCTGACCATAAATAGTCATCCTCATTTTTTGAAGGCTTTCACAATTATTTTAGTTTTCATCTCCTTCTCGGACTCAACAATCCATTCACATACAGTTGCAAGTAATGGAGAACGCATGTTGCCACCCTTTGTGAAGCTTTTTTTTAACCTTTCTTGCGTCCAAGTGTCCCATTTCTTCCATACTAAGTCCTTAAAAAGTTTATTGATGTGGGCAGCGCAATGGTTAGCACTGCTGCCTCACAGCGCCAGAGACCCGGGTTCAATTCCCGCCTCAGGCAACTGTCTGTGTGGAGTTTGCGCATTCTCCCTGTGTCTGCGTGGGTTTCCTCCGGGTGCTCCGGTTTCCTCCCATAGTCCAAAAATGTGCAGGGTAGGTGAATTGGCCATGCTAAATTGCCCATAGTGTTCGGTAAAGGGGTAAATGTAGGGGAATGGGTCTGGGTGGGTTGCTCTTCGGAGGGTCGGTGTGGACTTGTTGGGCCGAAGGGCCTGTTTCCACACTGTAAGTAATCTAATCTAATCTAATCTAATCTTATCTAATCGAACATCCAGTGGCTGCACCATGCTCGTAAGGCATACAGGAATCATTGCAGCGTCAGTATTGTTAGCTCAAAATTAATTGACAACACTTTTCACTGAGTGTGATCTGAACATATCCCAAACCAATTAGCTTTTTTTCTTTCTAAGTCCACCTGGTCGTATATTCCCTAATCCAAGTCTTGCAGACATCTTCATCCATCCACCCTTTTCCATGGACGAGGACAGCAGTGCCTTTCGGAAATTTCTGTTTTGGCCGAATTTTCCCCTTAGAAATCACCATAAGCTTTGATTTGGAGATGCCGATGTTGGACTGGGGCGTACAAAGTTAAAAATCTCGCAACACCAGGTTATACTCCAACAGGTTTAATTAGAAGCACTAGCTTTCAGAGCGCTGCTCCTTCATCAGGTGATTGTGGAGTACCTGGCTATAAATTCTGTGTCTTACAATTGTGTACTCCACAATCACCTGATGAAGGGGCAGCGCTGTGAAAGCTAGTGCTTCCAATTAAACCTTTTGGACTATAACCTGGTGTTGTGTGATTTTTAACCATAGGCTTTAACTTTGTTTCACCTGCCATACAACCAAGTACCACAATGAATCAACTCTTTTCATGGCTAGTAGTCTTAACCAAAACTGTTTTAACTCCAATCTTGTCCACAGTTCTGTTCCCTGGCATATCAAAGTTCATTGGGGTTTCGTCCATATTGCCGATGCATGAGAGCCTGTACCCGGTTTTCCTTCCGACTTCTGATCACAGTTGATGGAACCCAATTAACTTGTCATTAAGTTCTGCTGGTAGACGTTGGGCAATCTTGGTTTTCTATTTAAGCACTAAATTGTACCTTTTCATAACCCTGCTGCACCATCGAGTACTGGCTTTGAAATCACTAACCCATTCTTTTCAGCTTCATTTTTGGCATGTATTCTTATATATTGTCTATGCTTCCGTTCTGATGACACTGAATTACCCAGTCAGTAATCTTTTCTTCTACTTGTGGCTACTTGTTCAGCTTTCCTTGGTCGGCACAGCCTTTAACTGTGTGGGTTTTTTCCTCCTATCTCAAACAAGTTTTTCAGTAACACAGAACTCCCTTACAGCTACGCTATTGTTGTTCTCTGCAACTTCAGTAACTTTTAGTTTAAACTGTGCTGTATATTTGTTTTTCGTGATGCCATTTTGTCAGGAAAATTTGGGTGAGTTTTACAATAAGTTCAGAGCACAACTGTACACAACACTTACTTCTAAGAAACTGAGGGAACAGCAGGAAGACAAGGTCCAGGGCAACCATAACGTACCGTAGATATTTGCATGTATATGGTCAGGAAGAAATCCCTATCAAACTAGGGTCAACTTGCACACGAGGTATACGACACATACCAGTTCTGTTGGCCAAAATTATGGGGTCAACTTAAACATGAGATCAATTAGGTGAAAGTGAAGACTGCAATTGCTGGAGATCAGAGTCAAGATTAAAGTGGTGCTGGAAAACCACAGGAGGTCAGACAGCATCCGAGGAGCAGGAAAATCAATGTTTCAAGCATGAGCCCTTCATCAGGAATCTGATCCTGATGATTGATCTCTTTCCTCACTATCTCCCTGGGTCCCACTCTAGATTTGCTAGAGCTGCTCGGGAGCATTTAAACTAGTAAGGTGGGGGGAGGGTGGGTAGGACCCAGGGAGATAGTGAGGAAAGAGATCAATCTGAGACTGGTACAGTTGAGAACAAAAGAGAATCAAACAGTGCAGGCAGGAACAAGGTAGGACTAATAAATTAAATTGCATTTATTTCAATGCAAGGGGCCAGTGGGGAAGGCGGATAAACTCAGGGCATGGTGAGGAACATGGGACTGGTATATCGTAACAATTACAGAAACATGGCTCAGGGATGGACAGTACTGGCAGCTTAATATTCCAGGATACAAATGCTACCGGAAGGATAGAAAGGGAGGCAAGAGAGGAGGGGGAGTCACGTTTTTGATAAGGGATAGCATTACAGCTATGCTGAAGGAGGATATTCCTGGAAATACATCCAGGGAAGTTATTTGGGTGGAACTGAGAAATAAGAAAAGGATGATCACCTTATTGGGATTATATTATCGACCCCCTAATGGTCAGAGGGAAATTGAGAAACAAACTTGTAAGGAGATCTCAGCTATCTGTAAGAATAATAGGGTGGTTATGGTAGAGGATTTTAACTTTCCAAACATGGACTGGGACTGCCAGTGTTTAGATGGAGAGGAATTTGTTAAGTGTGTACAAGAAAATTTTCTGATTCAGTATGTGGATGTACCTGCTAGAGAAGTTGCAAAAATTAACCGACTCTTGGAAAATAAGGCAGGGCAGGTGACTGAGGTGTCAGTGGGGGAACACTTTGGGGCCAGCGACCATAATTCTATTCATTTTAAAATCGTAATGGAAAAAGATAGACCAGATCTAAAAGTTGAAGTTCTAAATTGGAGAAAGGCTAATTTTGACGCTATCTGGCAAGAACTTTCAAAAGCTGATTGGGGGCAGATGTTCGCAGGTAAAGGGATGGCTGGAAAATGGGGAGCCTTCAGAAATGAGATAACGAGAATCCAAAGAAAGTATATTCCTGTTAGGGTGAAAGGGAAGGCTGGTAGGTATAGTAAATGCTGAATGACTAAAGAAATTGAGGGTTTGGTTAAGGAGAAGAAGGAAGCATATGTCAGGTATAGACAGGATAGACCGAGTGAATCCTTAAAAGAGTATAAAGGCAGTAGGAGTATACTCGAGGGGAAAGAAAGGGTCATGAGATAGCTTTGGCAAATAGAGTTCAGGAGAATCCAATGGGATTCTATAAATATATTAAGGACAAAATGATAACTCGGGAGAGAATAGGGCCCCTCAAAGATTAGCAAGGCAGCCTTTGTGTGAAGCCGCAGGAGATGGGGTGGTACTAAACATTTTACATTGGTATTTACTGGTTGAATACTGGCTGAACAGGCTGGAGCTTGAGTGTCGGCGGTTGAGGGGTGACCTTTATAGAGGTTTACAAAATCATGAGGGGCATGGATAGGATAAATAGACAAGGTCTTTTCCATGGGGTGGGGGAGTCCAGAACTAAAGGGCATAGGTTTAGTGTGAGAGAGGAAAGATATAAAAGAGATCTAAGGGGCAACTGTAACAATTGCAACATTTAAAAGGCATTTGGATGGGTATATGAATAGGAAGGGTTGGGAGGGATATGGGCTGGGTGCTGGCAGGTGGAACTAGATTAGTTTGGGATACCTGGTCGGCATGGACGGGTTGGACCAAAGGGTCTGTTTCCATGCTGTATATCTCTATGACTCTAAGAGTTCCTGCCCGAAATGTCGATTTTCCTGCTCCTTGGGTGCTGCCTGCCTGACCTGCTGTGCTTTTCCAGCACCACTCTAATCTTGATTTATACACGAGATCAACGTATACCTTAGAATATACGGTAAACGGAAACTAAGTAGACCAAAGCAGGTGATAGCAGATTTATTAACAGTCTGTTATCTGTTTGTCTGCAGAAGCAGGCTCATTTTGTTTTTGTTTCCTTGCCCTGGCCAAGTTGTCAGGAATTCCTTTCCTTGTTGTCTTATGCCTACTAAGGACTGCCCCATCAATCTTTGAGCACCCATTAATATATTTCATTTCCGAAGGCTGGTTATGTGACCTATATCAATCCTTTGTTTGAGTCATTCTAACCATTCATCAAAGGATAGGTATCCATTATACCTTCTCCTTGTTCCTCATTTGGGCTTTCAGCCTGAAAGGCCAAGATAGAGTATACTTGGAGAAGATATTTCCACAAGTAGGAGAACCTCGGATCCAGGGGCACTCAGAATGAAGGGATAACCCTTTAGAACTGAGTGAAGGGGAATTTCTTCAGCAAGTGAGTGGTGAATCTGTGGAAATCTTTGCTGCAGTAGGCTGTGGGGGCCAAGTCATTGAGTGCATTTAAGATCGAGAAGGTAGGTTCTTGATTAGTAAAGCAATAAACAGTTACAGGAGAAGGTAGGAAAATGGAATTGAGAAACATATCAGCTATGATCCAATGATGTCGACTCTGTGCCGAATGGCCTATTTCTGCTTCTGTATGTTATGGACCTATGATCTAAGAGGTGCACAAGGTGTTGCAAGACTACCAAAAAGCACCACTTTTGTTGCCATTATCTTTGTTTTGTTATGATTGATTGACTCATCGATTTGATTTTTTTTAAACCAGAAAAAAAAACTTTGTTTGGTGGCTTGTTGCTATGCATAGAAATTCCGTAAGAATTTTGTGGGCGGCACGGTGGCACAGTGGTTAGCACTGCTGCCTCACAGCGCCTGAGACCCGGGTTCAATTCCCACCTCAGGCGACTGACTGTGTGGAGTTTGTACGTTCTCCCCGTGTCTGCGTGGGTTTCCTCCGGGTGCTCCGGTTTCCTCCCATAGTCCAAAGATGTGCAGGTCAGGTGAATTGGCCATGCTAAATTGCCCGTAGTGTTAGGTAAGGAGTAAATGTAGGGTTATGGGTGGGTTGCGCTTCGGCGGGTCGGTGTGGACTTGTTGGGCCGAAGGGCCTGTTTCCACACTGTAATGTAATCTAATGTAATCTAATCTAATGTAATCTAATATAAAATTCTATAATGTTCTGATAAAATATGAATTTTTACATGTTTTTCTCTAGAACTTCAAATAACTTGGACTTTGCTCTTTCAATTCAGTACTAAACCCCTTTGAATCAAAAAAAAATTCACATTATTTTAATCTCTGCTTAAAATCTTGGACATGAAACCTTACATCATACAGCAAAAATATATACAAGATGCATTTCTGTCTTTCCACCTAATCCACCACATGACTCTTACTGCACCTTTCTGTCCAATTTATAATAAAAATTTAAAACCTAGCACCTGCATAATTATGCAATTGTCTGTTGCAACTTGATAAACTCTGTTAACATATTTTTAAAAATGATGATATAAGGCTCATGAAAGTGTTTCTGCACATTCTTTAGAGCTGTGTCAGTGTTGGGAAAAGAAATCTTTAACATAAGATATCTTATTGAAGTCCAAAATATACTGTATTAGATTAGATTAGATTCCCTACAGTGTGGAAACAGGCCCTTCGGCCCAACAAGTCCACACCGACCCTCCGAAGAGTAACTCACCCAGACCCATTCCCCTACACTTACCCCTTGACCTAACACTATTTAGCACATATTTGAACTGTGGGAGGAAACCGGAGCACCTGGAGGAAACCCTTGCAGACACGGGGAGAATGTGCAAACACCACACAGACAGTTGCCTGAGGCGGGAATTGAACCTGGGTCTCTGGCGCTTTGAGGCAGCAGTGCTAGCCACTGTGCCGCCCCATGGTATTCTAGATCTCTTGACTTTTTATGGGGTTTCTTTGACATTCTATGATCGTCTAAAATATTTCACTTACTCTCAGTCAAGAAGGGCATTTACACTAAACTCCTGGAAAGAGTATATAGTTGTGAGCAAGTACTGCCTAACCATAGAAAATTGCAGCATTAACTGAACAATACTTTGCACAAAATTGGAATCTCACTTTTTTTTTTCTGCCTGTGAATGATTATCGCTTTTGCAATGACAAACTTGTACTACTCTTTTGTTCTTTACTGGGATGTGAGGGCGTTGCAGGCAAGGGAATGAATTTGCTAAGATTCAGTGGTTAGCACTGCTGCCTCACACGCCAGGGACCCCGGTTTGATTCCCGCCTCGGCGACTGTCTCCCCGTGTCTGCGTGGGTTTCCTCCGAGTGCTCCAGTTTCCTCCCACATTCCAAAGATGTGCAGGTCAGGTGAATTGACCATGCCAGATTGCCCATAGTTTTAGTCAGAGGGAAATGGGTCTAGGTGGGTTGCTCTTCGGAGGTCGGTGTGGATTTGTTGGGTCGAAGGGCCTGTTTCCATACTGGAGGGAATCTAATCTAAGGAAATCTAATCTTACCAGTGTAGCCAACATGTAAGCCAAGATCCACAACAATCTGACTCTTACTTGCCTTCAAAGGCTTGGCAGGCCACTACGGATGAGCAACAAATGCCTGCCTTGCCAGGCACTCCCACATCCCATGAAAGAATAATGAAAAAATATTCAGATTTATTAATTGAAATTAATTTCTACCAGCTGTCTTGGTGGAACCTGTACTGTGTCCCTAGAGCAGTAGCCTTGACATTTGGTATGTTATGACTTTTCTGCTATCATCCTCTTATTTATTCAAAGGTTACTACAAAAAAGGATCAATGATATTTGCACTCATCCGCTAACCTTTGTACATACTTTGTTGTGTGTTATTAAAGTTTCTCAATTAACATTTTTAAAATGTCTTAACGTTTTATCTTTTATTTAAAAAAATCTTAAAACTTAATTCCCATAATACACTGCTCAGAGCAGACAACATTGAGTAGCACTATTGCATTGCAGAAAATTGGAACATCTTTAAGCAAGGTGATTTTTTTTTTAAAAGATTCACTATGTTAGTTTTGTCTCTGAACAGCATGCTGAAGGGAAACAAGAAGAGATTCAGCAGAAGGCCCTATCTGAAAAGAAGGAATTGCAGCACAGAATAGATGAAATGGAAGAGAAGGAACAGTTACTTCAAGCGAGGATTGAAGCCTTACAAGCTGATAATGATTTCACCAATGAACGGCTTACGGCTTTACAAGGTAATAGAACTTGCAGTCCTTCGTTGATTATTGGTGAAAGGGAAACAATGGGTAAAGAGCTTGATAAAATTCCTGAAAGCTAAATTTTAAATCCATCAATATTTTGGGTAGAACATAGGTGTAATTTTTTTTTGTGAGTGATCAACCTATAATGTTCTGATTAATTTCTAACCAAACTTAGCTTAGTTTCTTTCTTCTACTATTCCTCCACCACCACCACCACTACCACCTCCTCTAACTGCCCCCAGCTATTATACTATGTAACTCCAGCAAACTATCAATTTGCCCTTATTATAAAAACAAAATACTCTAGATTGAACTCAGAGTTCTGTAGAAGAATTGGACTGACTCAAAACATTAACTCTGTTTCTCGCTCCACTTCATAGATGCTACCAAGTCTAATGTTTTTTTTGTAATTGTTTTTGCTCTTATTGCTTCTTTCTTTACCTCTTTGGCAAACTTTTATAAATGCCTGACTGCAACGTGTATGTTTCCAGCTTCTAAGTATTCTTTGAATTGCTTTTTCTCCAACAACTAAATTCTGTTCTTTCCTTAACCTCACTACAAGTACTTAAATGCTTTTAGAGTGAGAGAATGGGCAGTTTTATCCAGGATCTTTAATATCACTAACCTCAATTGTTGCAGACCTACAGATATAAAGTTGAAGGCAGTCTTTTTTTAACACAAAGATATGTTGAATATAACATAATTCCATATATTTGGGAGGGATTGGATTCTACTGCATTTGCTTGATGTGTGAAGTAAAATCGCAAAGATACATTGTAAGCTAACTGAGAAGAATATCAGTAGCTTGGAATGAATGGAGTAAAGCCACTGTTAATGAGATCATAGAATAGAATCTCTATAGTGTGGGAGCAGACCATTCAGCCTATCAAGTCCACACTGACCCTCCGACGAGCATCCCACCCAAACCACCCCATCCCCATAACTATACACTTCCTGTGGCTAATCCACCTAACCTATATATCCCTGGAGACTATGGGCAAATTAGCATGGCGAGTCCATCTAACCTGCATATTTTTGGACTGTGGGAGGAAATCCTCACAACTGCCCAAGGATGGAATCGAACCCAGGTCCCTGATGCTGTGAGACAGCAGTGCTAACCACTGAGCTGTCGTGTTGCCCTGTCGAAAAAAATTACAGCATTTGGCCACTAAAATGTAAACAATATCTTTTTTTTTATGTAGCCAGAGTTCTCAAAGGTGAAATGTTCACCCAGCAGTCATTGTGATGTTTTTGTTCTTAGTTATTGTTAATACTGCTAATACTACACAGTTTGCTGCCTCCTTTTCTAGGGAAATTGGCAGTGGACAATAAATGTTGGCCTAACCAGAGATGTCCACATCCTGTGAATAAATTTTTAAAATTCTAGATGTGGAAAATGTGTACAATTACTCAGACTTTGTTGATTTCTGTTTTTCAAGTGTTCAAAACTTCAATATACGTTTTCATCTTTGAATTTATAACTGGAAAAAGAAATCTAAATGCTGCTTTTTCTTTAAATACAGTACGGTTAGAACAACTTCAGGAGAAAAACATCAAGGATCACAATAGTATAGGTGAGTTTAGTATAAATGTTTAAAATATTTCTGGGTAATATCTGAAACTGCAGTACTTAAAAAATCATTGTATCCATATTTGGATCCTTAATTTAGATAACTGAATAAATTTTATATTATTGAATAAATTTTGAGACACACAATACATCAAATATATAATTTGAAAATAGTTTATATCACATCTTTAGTTTTAACCCTCAAGAAAATTTATTCTATGGAGTTGGATTTATTAAAAAAATCACTTTTGAATGATCATTCACATGAAATTTTCTGGTTATTTTCAAATTTGGCATTCATTTTATATGCTGGTACTTGGACAAACTTGATCATTTGTCTAAAATGGACTGCTCCTAAGATTGCATCTAACAGTGCAAGGGCAGATCATTTGGATTTATCCCCTCTGAAAAATTCCTACCAAGGAATCCACCACTGCTGAAGTTAAAACTTTTAGCCTGTTGGGTTAAAATTAGACAATTCAGGAGAATGATTGATTGCAGTTTTCCTCATCTATATGATTCAACCTCGCTTTAAGTGGCTGAATTAACGAAGGAAGGAGATTGGAGGAGAATGGTGTTCTGAATATGTCAAAGGTTTCAGACAAATTAAGAATGAAGAGTGATAGTACATCATTGGCAATGTCAGATAAATTATCTCTGTCATCAGTTAGGCTGTTGAAGGGATTGAAACCTTTTTGAAGAGGTTCATAATTGTAGCTGTAGGAATAATATGCAGTCATTTGGGAGATGCTAACACACTCAAGTACTTGAAAAATGAAGGGGAGATTGGTGATGCAAGAGGAAATGGACACCGAATCCATAGATACATACTCCCTTGTACACCTAATTAAGGATGACCTCAAAACTCTCAGATAAGTTGGTCACAAGTCTATGCCGATTGTCTATAATCAACTCATGCATTTTCATGTGTTTCCATGCTGTACATTCCTATGACTCTATGTGCTCAGTGGCTCTGTCTTGGATGATAGCTTCTGATCTAGTCTCCAGAGCAGATGTTGAACTGCTAAGTACATTGATTCTTGCATTTTCTCTGACCTATGTAATATTGAAATTTGCAGTTTTCTAAACCAAATACACCTGTGGCAAATTATGATAGTCCCACATAAAATTTTCTCTTCCTGTATATTTTTTTAAAAGAAAATCAACAGATCCTCGTGATTATCTACCTTAACACCACTGTTTCTTATGACCTTTTTTGACTTGTCCATTGCACGAAGTTTCTCTCCATTGCTTATATTTTTGATTCCCTTGTACTGTTGCTATTTTGTCCTTTTTAAATTGAATAGAGATGCAAAAAATTAATTTGACAATTTTGCCATTCCCTTAATTCCATATCATTTTCTCACCTGTTCCAATTTTTAGTTATTTGACAATTAACAATTTCTTTATTTTAATGCACATACATGAAAAAAATAACTTGGATATCTCACGATATTTTGTTCACGATTGCATTAATTTTCTTCTATTGCTTCATTGTCTTTGAAGTATTCTTATATTGTTGGATTTCCACGTACCCTTACATTTATGCAAGCATTTAGCTTAATACTGCCCCTTGGCTTGTTTATTGTTCATAGTTGCTTAGCTTCAGAAATTAAACTTTGTCTTTTAATGGCATAAACTGCTTTCATATTGAACCCAATTATTTTGGAATATTTCACGTTGTTTGTTCATTGTTTTACCTATTCACAGATCAGACCAGTTTACTGTGACTAATTTATTTCTTATTACTTTTATATTTTCTCCAACTAATTTTTAAAAAAATGTTGTTTGTGATTCATTACTCTCTCTTTTACAAGCTCAAATCTGGTGGCCACACTTCATAAATCAGACTTAGTTCTGTTTTGGTATTCATCTGAGCATAATTTCTTCTCTTGTTAGTTCTAGAATGGATGATTGTAGTAATTGCCCTGAGTGTGTTGCAAGAAGTCACTGTCTTTACTGTTTGATCTATTCAGGTCCTCCAGTCAATGTGAAAATTGAAATTTTGTATTTGTTTCTGGCATATGCTTCCCTCATTTCCATATTTTATAATTGAACTGTTCAATATCAATCTGGCTGTTTGGCAATCTGTTGTCACCCCCTATTAGTTTTGCTGTTCTTTAATTCTATCCACATCATAGCAGTGGCCATAAAAGATATTCCGTGTTTCTAGACTATGCACATCATAAGTTGATAGTTTGTTACTTGTCACCTTCAAAGTGATAAACTGTTAGGAGATAAGTATTTTTTTGATTAATTTTGATGAAATTATTTATTTACAAATGTTCACATCTACGTAGAGTTTTATTCATCAGAAAAATGCATGTCCAGCATAGGTTTTTGATTAGTAAATAGTAACTGAAATTTAAATAGCACATTTTATTCTTCTTTATGTATGATCCCACATTTTTGTTACTAGTCAAAACACCAACATGCAGTTTGGTGGCCATTAGAGGGTGCTTTTCCACTGGCATATTATTCTATTTCAGTTTTATTTCTTCAACTGAGAAACACTTACTGTTGAATCTGCAATCTTTCTTACCTTGTAAAGCTGAGTAGAGGACTGAAGGTGCTTTAAAAATTTTGTTTTAAAAGGGATTGAAGATGATTTCAGATAAAAATCTTTGTATAACTTTGTTTAGTCAGTGTTCAATTCCCATACTCCCCCAATAAGTGGGAGTCAGGATATAGATAACTGACACGAATCATCCCTGACTTGAAATTAATCTGAAGTACTGAGGTTAATTATGCCCCCCCCACCCCCCAGACTAAAAACAAATTATGCAGAAACCAAGGATCAAACTTGAATTTTTTTTAGATTAGAGAGTTCTTCTTGGTCTCTTGATTTTGTGGCCATCTTGATTCACAGAGATGAAGAGAGAGAACTAAGTGCATCATGAATTTTGACTCTAGTCATATTAAATTGCAAATGTTTTAGTGCAGAGGGAAACCTATTGTTTAAATAATGTCTGTTTTTAAAATGGATGCCTGGTTCAAGTACATATGAAAGTGAATTGAAGGTTTTAGACCATAAGACATAGGAGTAGAAGTAAGGCCATTCAGCCAATCGCGTCCACTCTGCCCATAGCCCTTAATTCCTTGCGAGATCAGGAATTTATCAATCTCTGCCTTGAAAGCAATCTCGGCCTCAAAAGCAACCTCGGCCTCTACTGCGCTCCATGGCAATGAATTCCACAAGCCTACCACACTCTGGCTCAAGAAATGTCTCCCCATTTCCATTCTAAGTTGACCCCCTCTAATTCTAAGACTGTGCCCACGCGTCCTAATCTCCCCACCTAATGGAAACAACTTCCCAGCATCCACTCTTTCTAAGCCTTGCATTATCTTGTAAGTTTCTATTAGATGTCCCCTCAACCTTCTAAACTCTAATGAATACAATCCCAGGATACTCATCGTATGTTAGGCATACCATTCCAGGGATCATCCGTGTGAATCTCCACTGGACATGCTCCAATGCTAATATGGAGAAAGTGAGGACTGCAGATGCTGGAGATCAGGAAGAAGGGCTTATGCCCGAAATGTCGATTCTCCTGCTCCTTGTATGCTGCCTGACCTGCTGCGCTTTTCCAGCAACACATTTTTCAGCTCCAATTCCTCAAGTGTGGGGCCCAAATTGGACACATTATTCTAAATGGGACCTCACTGGAGCTTTTTAAAGTTTCAGAAGCATATCACTGCTTTTATATTCCAACCCTCTTGGGATAAATGACAACATTACATTTGCTTTCTTAATCACGAATTCAACCTGCAAGTTCACCTTTAGAGAATCATGGACTAGCACTCCCAGATTCCTTTGTACTTTGGCTTTATGAATTTTCTCACCGTTTAGGAAATAGTCCACATCTGTATTTTTTTTTCCAAAGTGTAAGACCTCTCATTTGCTCACATTGAATTTCATCAGCCATTTTCTGGACCACTCTCCTAAACTGTCTAAATCTTTCTGCAGCCTCCCCACCTCCTCAGTACTGCCTGCCTGTCCACCTAACTTCTTATCATCGGCAAACTTCGCCAGAATACCACCAGTCCCTTCATCCAGATCATTAATATAAAGTGAACAGCTGTGGTCCCAACATTGCAGGACACCACTTGTCGCCAGCCACCATTCCAAAAAAGAACCTTTTATCCCAACTCTCTGCCTTCAGACAGCCAATCCTCAATCCATGCCAGTAGCTCACCTCGAACGCCATGGACCCTCATCTTACTCAAAAGCCTCCCATGAGGCAACTTATCAAAAGCCTTTTGGAAGTCTAGATAGATAACATCCACTGGGTTTCCCTGGTCTAACCTACTTGTTACCTCTTCAAAGAATTCTAACAGGTTCTTCAGGCACAATCTCCCCTTACTAAATCCATGCTGACTTGTTCTAATCCAACAAGAATTTAGAAATCTCACCCTTAATGATGGATTTTAGAATTTTACCAACAACTGAGGATAGGCTAATCGGTCTATAATTTTCCATCTTTTGTCTTGATCCTTTCTTGAACACAAAGATAACAACAGTTTTACGACTCTATTATGCCACTCCAAACCCTGAATAGTTCAGATTTCCCTTGCATTTAGCATTGTATTAAATTGAAATGTTGAAACAAGTATATCGTGTGAATTCCACGGTGAAGTTATCCACATCTTTTTTTTAAGAGGAAATAATTGCCAACAAAGACTTTTTTGTATTTTGAATGTTTAGTGCAAGTGCTTTGTTGCAACAGGTTTTCCTCCCATCCACTTTCACTATATGTCATTTTAAGGTACTAATATCTATTCGCATGTTAGTTTTTGGAAGAAAGACTTAGCAGAGTTGAAATTTTTTTTGAAACATGATAGTTGATAGCTGTTGTTGAAAGAAACTGTTATACTCCTATTATTTTTACATATTTATTTAGTCATAACAGGTCACATATAAGGGCAGCCATCATTCATTTATTATTCTTAAACAATAGCTCACAATTGTAGTATATAGATTGTTATTTTCATAAATTTATATTTGTTTAAATGGTGTACTCTACTTTGGCATTGTGTATAACATTGGTCTGAAATTTTTGGAAAGGAAAACATTCTTTGGAAATATGTAATTGTTATCAGCCCCATTTGTTCACAGCACTTTTACAGTTCTAATCTCCAGTGATTTCTGTTTCTTTCAGTGCATTAGTTTGTTGCAAAATAAATTGTTTTCAACAACCATTGAGGTTAGCAGTTTGTACAAAAACAGAAATTGCTGGAAAAATTCAGCAGGTCTGGCAGCATCTTTAGCAAGTTTGTAGACGTCTGCACATTTTATTAACATTTTTCTAAGTCGTTACCTCTTTTGCTTTGAAACAAATTGGTCTTCAGTCCACTTAATCCATGTCACTTTCAAATTGATTAAAATTCTAGTATGGGTGAACTGCCTTCGATTCAAAATGAATGGAGTTAAGTGGTAATTGACCTGGAAGAAATTCAATCATTTGTAAGGAGCCATTCGTTACAACTTGATTCCATTATTTCGTATAAATGCACATTGCAGTCTGTTCTGTAGACTGTACCCTACAATGCAAACCCATTTTTTTTCAAATAAAATAAAAAGTCTGGTGCAATTTGAATTTCCATGTCTCTAACGTTATTGTACTAGTAATTTAATGATAAAAACGTAAGCACAATATAACCTACTCTGTGCATTGGTCACTTTGTTGACCTCTACACGTTTTATTTTGATTACAATGATTCAATTCAGTTGGAGCACTTTTCAGGCAATATCATGCTGTCATACTTGCACTTCATATTGATATAAATATCAACAACAATCAAAATGTATATTATAAACCATCTCCAGAAATAGCTACTTTGAACAGACCTGTCTGCATTTCTGTTCTTATTTCTGATCAGCCTGTTGTCAGTGTTTTCTTTCACTTGCACTCTCTCTGCCTCTCTGTGCTCTAGGGAGTTTGTGCGTGGATAATTCAATATTTCAAGCAAACAACAAGTGTATTTCAGTCAGCTTGAGAAAGATGTGATATCAAAGAAGGAGCAAAAAAAAATTTTAGCCATCATGGACATGTTGAGCAAGGCAGAGACTGAAAGTTATGGAAACTTAGTTTGAAGTGAAAGTAGTTAATGCAAGTACTGCAATGCAGATGGTTTTTTTTCTGGGCATTTTGTGGCATCTGTAATCTTTGCACTTTAGTCGATGTTTAATGAAGAAAGGTGTTTGTTATCTTCTTTGAAACTAAATCCTATGATTTGCATTATGATATACTGAAATGTGGCATTCGTTTAGTTACCTAAATTATCGTTTGTTTCATGTTTTCAATATTGTAAAACAAACATTCAATCACTAGAACTAAAGTTAATTTTTTGTTTTGGTAACAATAGGAATCCAAGTTGATGACTTGTTACCTAAAATTAATGGAAGCACAGATAAAGGTAGTGTACCGATGCAACATTTCAAAAGCTATGAATTTAAGCTGTCAAATTTATTGATTTAATTTCTGTGCACTACATCTTGCTATTAATATGAATAAAATATATTTTTTAAACTTCCCCTCCCCCCCTTATTGGGGGGAGGAGTAATTATGTTACAGAATGAAACATTTTCCAGTTTCAGAAATCCATTGTCTGCTTCAAGCACAAGTTAGGTATAAAGTGATCATCTGCAACATTAAACTCTGTCATCAATGTTGCTGTACAACCAAACCCCAGAAGAACATCGCCCCACAAAAACAGCCATCTTCTGCATCAACCTTGCCATCTTTTAGTAGGCAGACGTTGGATTGAAATTTTCATATCAGTTTTGCATAACGTTCTTCCAAAAAATGCATTTTCCTCCCAATATGGCCAAGATTTAAATTCAGGACTCCAATTTTAGAAGCACCAAGGTAGCTAAGACAGATCCTTTTCAGCATCCACATTTATTAATTATATATAGTGCTGTCATGGATATTGAAACTATTCATTTCTATATTAATGAGTATCATAGTTGGATGAATCTTTTTCAAGTATTGTGAAAATTAAAATGTTGCTAGTTTGCAACCATTTTTTGGATTCCTACAAAAAGCTATTTGGGGGTGGGTGGGAGAGAGAGATGTGAGAGAGGGCAGCAGAATTAAGAGAGAGAATGTAGTTTAAAATCAAAATAGCTGTTTTTTAAGATAAAGAATGCTGATTCTCCAGCTCATTTTACTTGATCAATTACAGATCAAATGTCTGAAATTTAGTGTGGTATGTAAGTTCCAGTTTTATGAATTTTGTTGGACAAAATAAAATATCCATCTGCATTATTAATTCCATGGATTACGTTTTGAAGCTAGTAACTCAAGTGTTCCAAGCAGGAATCTAACTAAAACAAATACTTAATTCAAGATTCTTTCTTTCTAATAGAGCACTTTCTATTAAAGAGTGGAGGGGACTGCTCTGAGCTATTCCAACAGTTCATTGAGTGCAAGAGTGAGTACACTGTATAATTTACACTGTCTAAGAGACACATAGGATGTTGAAAAACTTGTTCAGCATCATTAAGAACAGGGTAATATTCTACAGTTTTAGCTGCAAATCAAGAGATCAGAATAAATAGAAAAAAAGGAAGTCTTGTGTATGATTTGAGTCAGATTAATTATTTTTAATTGCAAAGTAAAATTCCAAATTTTGAGAAAGAAAGTTGGGTTTGTCTGTTGTCCTTTTCAAAATGTAGCCGTTGGAAGTTAAGTGTGCATTGTTATGAATTAAATGTTGTAATCAAGAAAGAGAGAACTTGGTCAATTTATAAGTGTAGTTGCTGGTTTCTTCCTTTAAACCTGTGTTTTCAAATTCTATTAAGTAGTGCTTGCACTTGAAATTCTTATTGATTATGTTGTGTTACAAATATTTTTTTCGTGTGACATTGCATTTTCTTATGCTAAATAAAAACGTAGCGTGTTTTATTTTTCAGTACTTTGTAAAAGTGTGCTTTTTGTTAAACTGTGATAGTTGTGGCTACAGTGTAGTGTCTTTATCAGTCAGTAAATTAATGAATCAATGAACCACTTTAAATTAATTTACCATTGTGCATTGCCTAAATTGTTCTTATGGTCATGTTTTTCTCACTTCCTTTGTCTTCTCTTGATCCCCAAACATATGAATATTTGACATTTTGTGATGATGAATTCCATATTCTAATTGCCCTCTGTGTAAAATAATTCATGCTAACTGAATTTTTAATTATTTTTGCAGGTTAGTTATGGACTGTTGTTAATATTTGAAAATTGTCTGTCTCTGTCTTCCTCATTTAAAGGGCATTGCAATCTTAAAGGCTTTTATAAGGCCACCACTTTAACCTTGTCAACTGAGGTGAAAATAATTTCTAACTTCTGGAGCATTTTTTCATAACTTTCACCCCTTATTCCATGAAACACACAGGGGAATCAAGTCTGTTTTTTTAAAAAACAATTTCCTGTAATGAAGTGCCTAAAACATAACACAGTACTCTAATTACCGTTTGAATACCTTCTTACATCTATTTTATACCCTCCAAATATGAACCAGAGATTTTATTTGCTTCTGTTACGAGCTTATCTACATGTGCAGCTGTCTTGATGATTTCTAGCTGCACACAAGAACCCTTTGCATCTGTAGGCTAGCATTCCTTCCCCAAATTCTTCTTTTCAAAGTTTATTTCAATTATTTTTACACTGAATTGCATCTATCAACTTATCAGCTCATCCACCTTGTAACATTACGCTGTTATATGCGATATTAACAAATTTAACATTGTTCCCTTAATCGTAAAATCCAGGTAACATACTTATATAGTAGATTAGATAGATTTGATCATAGCCTACTACATTGGCTGCAACAGCCTGACATTGTCCATGAGTATGACTATGTCCCAGATACTACCATCGCCATTCCTGGATATGTCCTGCACCAAAGACAGGGCAGACCCAGCAGAAGTGGTATACAGTCAGGAGGGAGTTTCTGTGGGACTCCTCATGGGGTCCAGATTCAATATTGAAGTCTTATGGCTTCATATTAAACAAGGACAAGTACTTCAGCTGAATGAAGCACTAAGGGTGCCGAAGTGCAAAATGTATTTTTTGTGGGGGATTTCAATGTGCACCACCAAATGTGGCTTAGTAGCAGCAATACTGATCGAGCTGATTGGGTCCTAAAGGGTATTGCTGCTAGACTGGGTCTGCAGCAGTGGTGAGGGAACTAACAAGAGGGAAAAACGTAGTTAACCTCATCTGCCTGCTGCAGGTCAGTCCATGATGATGGGATCAGTAAGAGTGATCACTTGAGGAGGCAAAGTCCTACCTTCACATTGAGAATATCCTCCATTGTGTTAGCGAGTCATAGTCAGAGTTACACAGTAGGAGAATGACCCTTCAGTCCAACTCGTCCATGCCGACTAGATATCCTAAACTGATCGAGCCCAGTTTGTCAGCATTTGGCCCATATCCCTCTAAACACTTGCTTTTCCTGGACTCATCCAGATGGCTTTCAAATGATGTAATTGTACCCACCTCCACCACTTCCTCTAGCAGCTCATTTCATTCACGCACCACTTTCTGCATGCAAAAGTTGTCCCTCAGGTTCCTTTTAAATCTTTCCCCTCTTGCCTGAAACATATGCCCTCTAGTTTTGGACTCCCCAACCTGGGAAAAGGACCTTGGCTATTCACCCTATCCATCTCCATATCCGTCATAATTTTATAAACTACTTTCAGGTCACCCCGAGCCTTCGATGTTCCAGCCTATTTAGCCTTTCCCTATAGCTTAAACCCTCTGATCCCAGCAACATCCCTGGAAATTTTTTCTGAAACCTTTCAGGTTTAACAACAACTTTCCTATAGCAGGGAGACCAGAATTGAACCAGAACTATGATACAATCACTGTGCTAATAAATGGGACAGACTTCAACTAGTCACATAGATGGGTTAACTCCAGGAAAGGTAAGACCGGTAGGCAGGTAGTACAAGAGTCCTCTGTGGCTATCCCCATTTCAAACAAGTATGCTGTTTTGGAAAATGTAGAGGGTGATGGATTCTCAGGGGAATGTAGCACGAACAGCCAAGTTTCTGGTTATGGAGACTGGCTCTAATGCAATGAGAGGTACATCGGGTTCCAAGAGATCGATTGTGTTAAGGGACACTCCACCCGAGGTGCAAACAGACGTTCCTGTGGCCAGCAGTGAAAAATCAGAACAGTGTGTTGCTTCCCTGGTGCCGGGATCAAGGATATCTCAGAGAGGGTGCAGAATGTTCTCACGGGGGAAGAGGTGCCAGCAGGAGGTCATTGTACACATTGGAACCAACAAAATAGGAAGGGAAAAGATTGAGATTCTGAAGGGAGATTACAGAGTTAGGCAGGAATTTAAAAAGGAGGTCCTGGAGAGTAGTAATATCTGGATTACTCCCAGTGCTATGAGCTAGTGAGGGCAGGAGTAGGAGGATAGAGCAGATGAATACATGGCTGAGGAGCTGGTATATGGGAGGATTCACATTTTTGGATCATTGGAATCTCTTCTGGGGTAGAAGTGACTTGTACAAGAAGGACAGATTGCACCTGAATTGAAAGAGGACTAATGTATTGGCAGGGAGATTTGCTAGAGCTGCTCGGGAGGATTTAAATTAATAAGGTTGGGGGGTGGGACCCAGGGAGATAGTGCGGAAAGAGGTCAGTGTGAGACTGGTACAGCTGAGAACGGAAGCAAGTTAAACACTCTCTAGGCAGGCAGGGACAAAGCAGAGAACAAGGTAGGACTGTTAAATTAAACTGCATTTATTTCAATGCAACAGGTCTAACAGGGAAGGCAGATGAACTTAGGGCAAGATTAAAAACATGGGACTGGGATATCTCAGCAATTACAGAAACGTAGCTCAGGGATGGAAAGTACTGGCAGCTTAATGTTCCAGGATACAAATGCTACAGGAAGGACAGAAAGGGAGGCAAGAGAGGAGGGGGAGTGACGTTTTTAATAAGGGACAGCATTACAGCTGTACTGAGGGAGGATATTCCCGGAAATACATCCAGGGAAGTTATTTGGGTGGAACTGAGAACTAAGAAAGGGATGACCACCTTATTGGGATTGTATTACAACCCCCCTAATAGTCAGAGGGAAATTGAGAAACAAAATTTGTAAGGAGATTTCAGTTATCTGTAAGAATAATAGGGGGGTTATGGTAATGGATTTTAATTTTTCAAACATAGACTGGGACTGCCATAGTGTTAACGGTTTAGACAGAGAGGAATTTGTTAAGTGTGTACAAGAAAATTTTCTGACTCAGGATGTGGACGTACCTACTAGAGAGGGTGCAAAACTTGACCAACTCTTGGGAAATAAGGCAGGGCAAGTGATTGAGGTGTCAGTGGGGGAGCACTTTGGGGCCAGCGACCATAATTCTATTAGCTTTAAAATAGTGATGGAAAAGGATAGGCCAGATCTAAAAGATGAAGTTCTAAATTGGAGAAAGGCTAATTTTGATGGTATTAGGCAAGAACTTTCAAAAGCTGATTGGAGGCAGATGTTCGCAGGGAAAGGGACGGCTGGAAAATAGGAAGACTTCAGAAATGAGATATCGAGAATCCAGAAAAAGTATATTCCGGTTGGGGTGAAAGGAAAGGCTGATAGGTATAGGGAATGCTGGATGACTAAATAATTTGAGGGTTTTGTTAAGAAAAAGAAGGAAGCATATGTCAGGTATAGACAAGATGGATCGAGTCAATCCTTAGAGTATAAAGGCAGTAGGGGAAAGAAAAGGTCATGAGATAGCTTTGGCAAATAGAGTTCAGGAGAATCCAGTGGTATTTTATAAATATATTAAGGACAAAAGGAAAACTGGGGAGAGAATAGGGCTCCTCAAAGATCAGCAAGGCAGCCTTTGTGTGGAGCCGCAGGAGATGGTGGTGGTACTAAACGAGTATTTTGAATCAGTATTTATTGTGGAAAAGGACATGGAAGATGTATAATGTAGAAATAGGTGGTGACATCTTGAAAAATGCCCATATTACAGGGGAGGAAACACATAAAAGTAACTCAAACCCCAGGACCTGAACAGGTGTACTCTAAAACTCTGTGGGAAGATAGGGAAGTGATTGTTGGAGCTCTTGCTGAGACATGTCTATCATCGATAGTCACAGGTGAGGTGTTGGAAGACTGAAGGTTGGCTAACGTGGTGCCATTGTTTAAGGAAAGTGGTAAGGACAAGCCAGGGCACTGTAAACTGATGAGCCTGACATTGGTGGTGGGCAAGTTGTTGGAGGGAATTCTGAGGGACAGGATGCACATGTATTTGGAAAGGCAAGAACTGATTAGGGATAGTCAATATGGCTTTTACATGGGAAATCATGTCTCACAAACTTGATTGCGTTTTTTGAAGAAGTAACAAAGAGGATTGATGAGGGCAGACCGGTGGACATGATCTATATGGACTTCAGTAAGATGTTCGACAAGGTTCCCCATGGGAGACTGGTTAGCAAGGTTAGATCTGATGGAACACTGAGAAGTAGCCATTTGAATACTGAACTGGCTCAAAGGTAAGAAGACAGAGTGGCAGTGGAGGGGTGTTTTTCTGACTGGAGGCCTGTGATCAGTGGAGTGCCATAAGGATCGGTGCTGAGTCCACGACCTTTCTTCATTTATATAAATGATTTGGATGCGAGCAACAGAAGTATGGTTAGTAAGTTTGCAGATGACACCAAAATTGGAGGTGTAGTGGACAATGAAGAAGGTTACCTCAGATTACAATGGGATATTGATCAAATGGGCCAATGGACTGAGAAGTGGTAGATGGAGTTTAATTTAGATAAATGCTAGATGGTGCATTTTGGGAAAGCCAAACTTAGCAGGACTTATACACTTAATGGTAAGGTCCTTGGGAGTGTTGCTGAACAAAGAGACCTTGGAGTGCAGGTTCATAGCTCCTTGAAAGTGGAGTCACAGGTAGATAGGATAGTGAAGAAGGCGTTTGGTATGCTTTCCTTTATTGGTCAGAGTATTGAGTACAGAGGTTGGGAGATCATGTTTTGGCTGTACAGGACATTGGTAAGGCCACTGTTGGAATATTGCGTGCAATTCTGGTCTCCTTCCTATTGGAATGATGGTGTGAAACTTGAAAGGATTCAGACAAGATTTACAAAGATGTTGCCAGGGCTGGAGGATTTGAGCTGTAGGGAGAAGTTGAATAGGCTCGGGCTGTTTTCCTTGGAGCGTCTGAGATTGAGGGGTCACCTTATAGAGGTTTACAAAATTATGAGGGGCATGGATAGGATAAATAGACAAAGTATCTTCTCTGGGGTGGAGGAGTCCAGAACTAGAGGGCATAGGTTTAGGGTGAGAAGGGAATTATATAAAAGAGACCTGAGCAGCAACTTTTTCCTGTAGAGGGTGGTACGTGTATGGAATGAGCTGCCAGAGGAAGTGGCGGAGGCTAGTACAATTACATCATTTTAAAAGGAATCTGGATGGGTGTATGAACAGGAAGGGTTTTGAGGGATATGGGCAGTGTGCTGGCACGTGGGACTAGATTGGTTGAGATATGTGGTCAGAATGGATGAGTTGGACCGAAAGGTCTGTTTCCGTGCTGTACATCTCTATGACTCTTTGCAACTCAAGATTGGGCATCCTTGAGGTTAGCGAATTTTGAGAAGACTTGTAGCTCAGGTTGATGATAAGTCTGTACGTTAGCTTGCTGAGCTTAAAGGTCTTTCAGTCTTTTTGTCACCATACTATATAACATAATCAGTGAGATGTTTTTGGACTTGCTTGCAGCATTTGAATCCACATTAAAAAATAACAGTCTTCCAGAAGAAACACAGACCATAAGACAAGCTATTGCACCTACATTTGGCCGAAAAAAGGAAGTACACTTAATGTTCAAGAAAATAAAGCCTTAAAAAGCCTTTTAAAAAAAACAACATTGTTATCCTACATTCGGACAAGGGACACATGATCGTTTTTTTAAATTAAAAATCTGACTATCTTGAAAAGGTGAATGCACTGCTTGTAGATACCAGCACTTACCAGCAGGTAGCGATAGACCTGACACCACCCCCCCCCCCCCCCCCCCCCTCCCCCACAGCTATTGAACAGAATCTCATCCTTTCTAGCAGGACATTAAAAATCAGGAGAATTAAACAGGACAAAATTCCAAAACATGAAACCAGATGAATCCAACACACCACGGTGGCACAGGCGGCATGGTGGCTCAGTTGCTGCCTCACAGCACCAGGGTCCCAAGGTTCAATTCCAGCCTTGGGTGACTGACTGTGTGGAGTTTGCACATTCTGCCTGTGTCTGCGTGGGTTTCCTCCAGGTGCTCTGGTTTCCTCTCACAGTCCAAAGATATGCAGGTCAGGTGAATTGGCCATTCTAAGTTGCCCGTAGTGTTAGGTGCAGGGGTAAATGTGGGTGGGTTACTCTTCGGAGGTTCGGTGTGGACTTGTTGAGACAAAGGGCCTGTTTCTGCACTGTTAGTAATCAAAAAACCACACCTCTATACATTACCAAAAATACACAAACCTGGTGCCCCCCTCAGACCCATAGTCTCCCTACCTGGCACACAAACACACAGATTAGCCAAAAAACTCCACCAAAAACTAAAATGCCTAATTGAAAATTCACGCCACTCCATTCACTCTGCCCAAGAATTCCTGAGCACCATCAATGACACCAAGATAGAAGAGGGCGAAATAATGGTCTCCTTTGACGTTACAGCCCTTTTCACATCGATTAGATTAGATTAGATTAGATTAGATTAGATTACAGTGTGGAAACAGGCCCTTCGGCCCAACAAGTCCACACCGACCCGCCGAAGCGAAACCCACCCATACCCCTACATTTACCCCTTACCTAACACTATGGGCAATTTAGTATGGCCAATTCACCTGACCCTGCACATCTTTGTGACTGTGGGAGGAAACCGGAGCACCCGGAGGAAACCCACGCAGACACGGGGAGAACGTGCAAACTCCACACAGTCAGTCACCTGAGGCGGGAATTGAACCCGGGTCTCTGGCGCTGTGAGGCAGCAGTGCTAACCACTGTGCCACCGTGCCGCCCAACGTCTCTGTAATGCAGAGACTTGAACAAGCTGCCCTCCTTTCTATCCAACCCACACTTTGGGTCCGCTACAGAAATGACATCTTTGTCATCACAAACGGAACAATTTAGAAGAAACATAACACCATCAACAATATCCTAACAGGCATAAAATTCACAAAAGCGAGGAGAATTATCACAGACTCCCATTCCTAGACGTGACAGTTGAACTTCAAACCAGCGTCTACAGAAAAACAACACACACGGACCAAATACATCAGAAGCAATGACCCCAACACAAACGAACGGAGCTGCATTAAGACATAATTTCAATGGACTACATCACACTGCAGCACCCAAGAAATACAAAAAGCAGAAAAAAAATCTATACAATGTTTTCAAGAAAAACAGGTGCCCAATAAGCACAATCAGTCAACTCCTCAGAAACAAACCCAAACAAGCAGACGTAACGCAATCAAATTCTACAACCACATTACCTTACATGAAAGACATATCAGAAGTGACTTCCAGGCTACTCAACCCCTTGGCATCATGGTAGCCCACAAATCTATCAACACACTTAGATAGCAACTAAAGAACCAAAAGGATCCATTAGATACCGTCAGCAAAACTGATGTCATTTACAAGATACAATGCAAGAATTGTTACAAACACTACTTCGGACAAACTAGCAGGAAACTTGCCACCAGGATACATGAAAACCAACTGGCCACCAAAAGACACCACCTGCTGTCATTTGCTTCTATACATATAGATAAAGAAGGACACCACTTTGACTGGTATAACGCACACATCCGAGGACAGGTGAAACAAAGATATGCACAAGAATTCTGAGAGGCATGGCATTCGAACCAGAACTCCATCAATAAGCACATTGACTTGGATCCTATTTACCTTGGAAGTTCCCCTCCAAGCCACTTACCATCCTCATTTGGAAATGTACCACTATTCCTTAATTGCCACTGGGTAAAAATCCTGAATTCTGTCCCTCAGGGAATAATGAGTCTACCTACAGCACACTGACTGCAGTGATTCCAGAAGGCAACTCACTATCTCCTTCTCAAATGCAACCAGGGACTGGTGATAAATGCTGGCCAGCCAGCGATAGCCACTTCCCACAAGTAAATTAAAGCAAATGCACGAACTGCAGAATGTAGAGCAGCAAATCAACAAGATTTCTTCAGGAGACACTCCTGTTACATCTTGCATCTGAAAAGATTGAGTAACAATGTCACAATTGCCATCATGTCGCACAGTAACCTATTTTGTACATGTGAGTTGGATTTTATTAGATTAGATTAGATTACAGTGTGGAAACAGGCCCTTCGGCCCAACAAGTCCACACCGACCCGCCGAAGCGCAACCCACCCATACCCCTACATTTACCCCTTACCTAACACTACGGGCAATTTAGCATGGCCAATTCACCTGACCTGCGCATCTTTGGACTGTGGGAGGAAACCGGAGCACCCGGAGGAAACCCACGCAGACACGGGGAGAACGTGCAACTCCATACAGTCAGTCGCCTGAGGCGGGAATTGAACCTGGGTCTCCGGCGCTGTGAGGCAGCAGTGCTAACCACTGGCCACCAAAAGACACCACCTGCTGTCATTTGCTTCTATACATATAGATAAAGAAGGACACCACTTTGACTGGTATAACGCACACATCCGAGGACAGGTGAAACAAATATGTAGTCTGTCACAACAGGAAACATATTGGCCAGGCCCAGCATCAGTCTCCCAGCAGTAGCAAACTTCCCCTTGTTTAATCAGAGAGAAAAAGAGGCTCACACATTATTCCTGGCCACTAACAACAGAATGTGAATTAGTCTCATTAGTGATCCAATTGACCCATATGTTTACTGAGTCCATCATTTTGTGGTGGTTCAGGGATTAAATGAGAACTAAATATTTTACTTGCACTCTCAGGCCACCTAGCACCATATTTGCCAGTTGTCTGCAGGGCAGGGAAAGCCTTTGTAGTAAGACACTCTGCCCAAACAAGAGGAGCGATGAGACCCTCAAAACCATCCCCTGCCATTGCCTCCAACCTATCTGTAGCTCCCACCCATGAACACTATCCAATGTTCACTTATTGGGCAGACCAATATCCACAGGATGAATTATACAGCAAACAACTTTCAGAGATTAACAAGCATATTATTATAAATATATTGTTTTGCAAAGCACCAGTTTCCCTTCTGGATCCATTCTCTTACCCGAAGCCAACTCACCACTGGGGAAAGCTCAGCTTTGGTTTCTGTTTATCACTACCTGCAATTTTACCCAAGTATTTGGGCATTGTTTTGAAAAATTGACAGAATTGGACAAGAGTGAGAGTTGAATTTTTATGCAGTTTCCATTTTGAACAACCTCCTATCTGAATATACTGAAATGATTTGTTATCTTGTTTAAAATGCTGAAAGCATGCTAGAAGGAAGATAAGGATACACCAGGACAAGTTGAAGCATCCAGATTCTCATTAGCTCAGCTTCAGTGATTTATCAGGAAGTGTTTTTTGGTTTCTCGCTTTCTTTGTCTTCATGAAAAGTTACTGAATCAACTCAAGAGCCAGTCTTTTCCTACATAACCTTATTGCTCCATAAAGCAGTAATCTGCTTTTCATATTTTTTTTTCCCAAAACAATTAACTTCCTTTTGCCCAATTTCTGGCTTTCTGGCTCAATTGTTTCAATCACTGGCCACATTTTTCTTAATTCTGTTATTGTTTCCCTATCTGAATAGCCTCTGTGGTTTTTTTAATTCTCCTTTTGAAAATGTAAATCGATCCTATTCCCTGCATTTTCTTCATCCACCCTTTATATTTTCTTCAGATCTTCAGGTTCATCTGCATTATTTTGCAAAGAATCTAAGAATCAGTCAAAGATTTATTCTTTCCTGCTTTATGGAACAACATAATTTTGCAAAGGGGATCATGCAGTCAATTATGTACAATGCACTGTATGGTAAAGTAAACTAAAATGGTTCTGTATTTTATAATATACTTTAGAGTCATAGAATCCAACAGCAAGGTTCCTTTGGCCTAAATTGGTCCATGCTAACCATAATGTCCATCCCCATTTCCCTGTACTTGGCCCATTTCCTTCAAAACCTTTCCTATCCATGTATTTGTCCAATGTATCTGCTTCAACCACTGCTGGCAGCTCATTCTATATGTGTACCACATCTGTGTAAAAAGGTTGCCCCTCAGGTTCCCTCTTATTCTTTCCAATCTAACCTTAAACTGATGCCCTCTAGTCCTTGATTCCCCAATCTTGGGAAAAAGACTGAGTGCATTTACCCCTATACATGCCTGCCATCATCTTATACACTTGTATAAGATCCTCCCCTCAATCTCCTATGCTATTCTCCCTGAGTCTGCATGGGTTTCCTCCGGGTGCTGCAGTTTCCTCCCACTGTCCAAAGATGTGCAGGTCAGATGGTTTGGCCATGCTAAATTGCCCATAGTGTTAGGTGCATTAGGCATTAGTCAGAGGGAAATGGGTCTGGGTGGGTTACTCTTCAGAGGGTCAGTGTGGACTGGTTGGGCCAAAGGGCCTGTTTCCACACTGTAGGGAATCTAATCTAATCTATGATCACCCCTCAGCCTCCAGCACTCCAGGGAAAGCAGCCCTAGCCCATTCAACTTCTCCCTATAGCTCAAATACTTCAACCCTGGCAACATCCTTGTAAATCTTTTCTGAACCCTTTCAATTTTCACAACATCCTTCCGATAGGAAGGAGACCAGAATTGCAATATTTCAAAAGTGACCTAACCAATGTCCTGTACAGCCGCAACATGACCTCCCAACTCCTGTACTCAATACTCTGACCAATAAAAGGAAAGCATACCAAACGCCTTCTTCACTATCCTATCTACCTGCGACTCCACTTTCAAGGAGTTATGAACCTGCACTCCAAGGTCTCTTTGTTCAGCAACACTCCCTAGGACCTGACCATTAAGTGTATCAGTCCTGCTAAGATTTGTTTCCCAAAATGCAGCACCTCGCATTTATCTAAATTAAACTACATCTGCCACTCTCAGCCGATTGGCCCATCTGATCAAGATCCTGTTGTAAACCGAGGTAAACTTCTTCACTGTCCACTGCACCTCCAATTTTGGTGTCATCTGCAAACTTACTACCTGTACCTCTTATATAAATGACAAAAAGTAGTGGACTCAGCACCGATCTTTGTGGCACTCCACTGGTCACAGGCCTCCAGTCTGAAAATTAACCCTCCTCCACCACCCTCTGTCTTCTACCTTTGAGCCAGTTCTGTATCCAAATGGCTAGTTCTCCCTGTATTCCATGAGATCTAACCTTGCTAATCAGTCTCCCGTGGGGAACCTTGTTGAATGCCGTACTGAAGCTCATAAAAATCACGTCTACTGCTCTGCACTCATCAATCTTCTTTGTTACTTCTTCAAAGAAACTCAATCAATTTTGTGAGACATGGTTTCCCGCGCACAAAGCCATGTTGACTATCCCTAATCCGTCTTTGCCTTTCCAAATACATGTGCATCCTGTCCCTCAGGATTCCCTCCAACAACTTGTGAAACTTAAAAGGGTTCAGAAAAGATTTACAAGGATATTGCCAGGGTTGGAGGATTTGAACTATAGGAAGAGGTTGAAGAAGCTAGGGCTGTTTTCCCTGGAGCGTCAGAGGCTGAGGGTTTACAATATCATGAGGTGCATGGAAAAGATAAATAGGCCAAGTCTTTTCCCTGGGGTGAGGGAGTCCAGAAGTAGAGGGCATAGGTTTAAGCTGAGAAGGATAAGATATAAAAGGGATTAAAGGGGCATTTGTTTCACACAGAGGGTGGTACGTGTATGGAATGAGCTGCCAGAGGAAGTGGTGGAGACTAGTACAATTGCAACATTTAAAAGGCATCTGGATGAGTATTTGAATTGGAAGGGTTTGGACGGATATGGGCCGGGTGCTGGCAGGTGGGACGAGATTGGGTTGGAATATCTGGTTGGCATGGACGAGTTGGACTGAATGGTCTGTTTCCGTGCTGTACATCTCTGTGACTCTATGACTTTAACTTGCCCACCACCAACGTCCGGCTCACTGGTCTGTAGTTCCCTGGGTTGTCCTTACTACTTCTCTTAAACAGTGGCACCACGTTAATCAACCTCCTGTCTTCCAGAACCCCACCTGTGACTATCGATGATACAAATATCTCAGTAAGAGGCCCAGCAATCACTTCCTTAGCTTCCCACAGAGTTCTAGGGTACACCTGATGAGGTCCTAGGGATTTATCCACTTTTATGCATTTCAAGACATCGCGCACTTCCTCCTCTGTAATATGAACATTTTTCAAGATGTCACCACCTACTTCCCCACATTCTATATCTTCCATGTCCTAGCTTGGGTTTCTTGTGCTAGGGTTTTGTTGATAGAGGTGAACAGTGAATGTAACGGCACTGTTCACCTCTATGGACAAAACCCTAGCCAGAGAAACAATAGCCAACCTGCTGGACATACAGAACAGACAACAGGACGTTGAACCTATCAACAAAGACGGCATACTCAAACTACTGGACCTGTGCCTCACAACACACTTCACATTCAACAACCAAATATATGAACAAATCAAGGGCTCACCCATCTCTGGACTCCTAGTAGAAGCGGTATTGCAAAGATTAGAACAAACAGTCTTACCGCAAATTCAACCCAAACTCTGGGTCAGATATGTGGATGACACCTTTGTAATCATTAAAAACACAGAAATAGAGAACACACACCAGATCATCAACGCCACACTCACAGGAATCCGATTCACTTGAGAGGAAGAAAAGGACAACCAACTCCCATTCCTAGACGAGATGGTACAGAGAACACCTAACAGAGAATTCACCACAAAGGTATACAGGAAAGCCACACACACAGACCAAGCCCTGAACTGCGAAAGCAACCACCCCAACACACACAAAAGAAGTTGCATCAAGACACTGTTCAAAAGGGCTACAACACACTGCAGTACACCAAAACTGCAAAAAGAGGAAGAAGAACACCTATCCAATGTATTCGCCAAAAATGGATACCCGTGCAATTTCATCAACGGATGCCTAAGGGAAAGACAAAGGAACGAGGACATGCCGCAACCCACACTACCACACATCAAGAGCATTTCCGAACTGACAGCCAGACTACTGCGACCACTAGGACTCATAACAGCACACAAACCAACAGCCACTCTCAGACAACAACTCACCAGAACAAAGGACCCGATACCCAGCATGAGCAAAACCAATGTAGTGTACAAAATCCCATGCAAGGACTGCACAAAACACTACATAGGACAAACAGGAAAACAGCTAACGATCCGCATCCATGAACACCAACTAGCCACGAAACGACACAACCAGCTATCCTTAATAGCCACACATGCAGATGACAAGCAACATGAGTTCAACTGGGACAACACTACTATTATAGGACAAGCCAAACAGAACAGCCAGGGAATTCCTAGAGGCATGGCACTCATCCACAGATTCAATCAATAAGCACATCGACCTGGACCCAATATACCGACCACTGCAACGGACAGCTGGAACTGACAACCGGAAACTGCAGAGACTAACCACTTTAAATGCCGGAGGAAACCTCACAGAAGCGCTTCACAGGAGGCTCCCAAGCACTGAGGATGTCACCTAGACAGGGGACGAAACGTCTGCAACACAAATTCCCAGCTCGGCCAATAGAACCACAACAACGAGCACCCAAGCTACAAATCTTCTCACAAATTTTGAATTACTCTTTTGTCCTTAATGTATTTGCAAAAATCCTTTGGATTCTCCTTAACTCTATTTGCCAAAGCTATCTGCTCATAGCCTCTTTTTGCCCTCCTGATTTCCCTCTTAAGGATTCACTTGATCTCTTCTGTTTGTACCTGACCTGTGCTTCCTTTCCTTAACCAAACCTTCAATTTCTTAAGTCATCCAGCCTTCCCTGTACCTTTCAGCCTTTTCTTTCACCCTAACAGCAACATACTGTCTCTGGACTCTCATCTCATTTTTAAAGGCTTCCCATTTTCTAGCCGTCCCTTTACCTGCGAACATCTGCCCCCAATCAGCTTTTGAAAGTTCTTGCCTAATACTGTCAAAATTAGCGTTCTTCCAGTTTAAAACTTCAACTTTTAGATCTGGTCTACTCTTTTCCATCACTATTTTATAACTAATAGAACTATGGTCACTGGCCCCAAAGTGCTCCCCCACTGACACCTCAGTCACCTGCCCTGCTTTATTTCCCAAGAGTTGGTCAAGTTTTGCACTTTGTCTAGTAGGTACATCCACACACTGAATCAGAAAATGTTCTTGTACATGCTTAACAAATTCCTTTCCATCTAAACCGTTAACGCTATGGCAGTCCCAGTCTGTTTGGAAAGTTAAAATCCTCTACCATAACCACCCTATTATTCTCACAGATAACTGAGATCGCCTGACAAATTTGTTTCTCAATTTCCTGCTGACTGTTAGGGGGTCTAACTCATTATTGAGTCCAGATTTCTCTACTCTGTTTGATCAAGACTTTTGTCCATTACTAAGTGAGATATACTCTTATCTTCATAGTCAGCAGTAACTTTTAAAAGAAATTTAACCTCAACAGAATGAATGACCTCACTGGTTTTCATGTTTTAAGAAAAGCTTTTACTGTAGCAGGTAGTGTAAAATCGTAGTTTTTTAAAATTCATTTGTGGGATTTCATTGTTACCCATGCCTTTGAGCTGTGTGGCATGATATGGCATTTCAGAGAGTAGCCACATTGTTCTGGTCCTGAAGTCACAAGAAATCACACCAGGTATGATTGACAGATTTCATTTCCTGAAAGACATCAACAGTGAGAGTTCCATGAAACGTAGGCTAGCCTATAATTCCAGAACGTTTCAAATTCCATTTAATTTTGAACATGTTTCCGTGGTGAGTACTAAATAAATCAAATACAATTAACATGATATTTGTCAAATATTGTCAAAAATTATGCTGCTGGCATAATTTTTATCCTTGTTGGCTTTCTGGGCATTGCCCCACCAACGCAGCTATGTCAGCATGAAATTTACATCCTGAAAATTTCAACAGAATACTTACTGTTCTACTTTTATTTATACTCGAGTTTTCCTACACTGTTTCGGATCTTCAATGTTTTTGTACTTCTGCAACCAAACCTAGGTGCACCACAGCTCTTGGGAATTAATTTTGATGCTCTTTCATTTCCTGTCAAATCTGAGAGATTTCTTGGGGGTTCTTCCACTAGCATCGAACTGGGTGAACTTACGAATTTAGCTTTAACAATCCATGACTGTGCCCTTCCCAAATCAAGTATGAGTTTCACTGCATTCTTAGTGATTCCAAATCCGAAACACTCCGAGTGGTGTTCTGTTGCTAGTTCATAGCTTTTACATAGCTTCTCTATCTACCTGGCAAAGCTGTTTTCAAGCCACCTGTGTGTGTCTATGAGAAAACACCCAAATAAAATTCAAAACTGGAGAAGAACTTTCCTTCGATTCATTTGATTGACAATGTGGTGCACCCAGGATGTTCCAGATAAAGATTTAAACTAATTTCCTCCAATTCCCAAATCTTACTTCTGTTCTAGGAAATCCTATGAGTAATTTGAATTCCATATTAAAATAGATGTAGACAGTCTGTGTCAAATTGTCTGAAACCAACACTTCTGGAGTCCATGTATTGCAGAAGATATTCACAAGTTTTCAATTGTCATCCCATTTTGACAAATGAACTCTGTGCACGCCTGACCACTTCGAATGAGTGTCCACCATGTCTAAAACATAGAGCCCATGATAGAACCAGCATAGTCTGCATGTAACCAAGTCTTGAGTTTACCTGGCCATTCCCATAAATGTGCGGGAGCTGCTGGCATAATTTTTATCCTTGTTGGCATTCTGGGCATTGCCCCACCAACGCAGCTATGTCAGCATCCAATCTTGCCCACCAAACATGATGTCTTGCAAACATCTTCATTTTGGAGACCCCTGGAAGACCCTAGTGGAGTTCAGTCAATATCTGATGGCGACCTTTGCTTGGGACAATCACACTTGCTTCCCATAATAATATGCCATCTTCTATGGTGATCTAGCTCACTGTGTCCAGAAAGGTTTCAATCAACTAGGCAAAAGTGAGGACTGCAGATGCTGGAAACCAGAGTTTAGATCAGAGTGGTGCTGGAAAAGCACAGCAGATCAGGCAGCATCCAAGGAGCAGGAAAATCGATGTTTCGGGCAAAAGCCTTTCATCAGGAATAGAGGCAGGAAACCTCCAGGGTGGAGAGATAAATGGAGTGGGGATGGGGCTGGGGAGAAGTAGATCACTTGAGGTACTTGGAAAATACCTTTTTCCCTTCTAAGGTGTACTATCACTTCGAAGAAACATTTGAGCACATTACCAAAGATCTCTAAATGCAAATGCTCTTTATTTGTCTTCCCAGTTATTAGCATGTCATCCAGAGAAATGGCAACCTTGGCCCCATTGATAATCCCTCGACTTTCCTAAAAAGTGCTCAGGTGTTTAATTCGGCCTTCGTTCACTTCAGTTCACTTCACTCTAATCAAAAAATGGTGAGCCGATCAAGTTGAATCTTTCTCATTCAATTTTGCCCCATTAAGCTTGGGGTCTTTTACTACAGTCCCAAGCCTTTACTACAATCAATGGTAACTTATCCAGTTGCTTCTATAAGAGACTAGAACCAAAGTTGTGCCCTTAATCTATAGAGGTTTCCCGGTATAGGTTCTCAGCCTGGCCAAGGTCTTATCCCAGCCTTTGAGTTCTTACTCAGTTCAGGTTTAGATAGACAGCTTTGGTGTCTCCAGTCTACCTACCAGCAGCACACTACCTGCCAGCCTGGATCCTCGAAAATTTTAACCGTTTGATCGAGCTTCGCTTTGTTTTAGGGTTTTGCCATGGGTTGACCTGTTCAGGATCTCCTGGGTAAGACCAATCAATTGTATTGACTCAAGTGGCCTTCCCCAAGCTCAGTAGCCTGATGAGGGTGTCCATTTCCATCAGCACATCCTGTAATTCATAAGCTCAGTTTGCTACATTTCTAATGACAAAGCCAGCTGTAGTGCCTGTTTGAAATCCAGTTGGACTTCAGCTACAAGGTCCTTTTGCATGGGTACATCATTGATCCCGCATACTAAACGGTGTCTCAACATCTCACTTAGGGTTAAATCAATATAACATGCCTTTGCCAGTCATCTTAACCTTGGCAAAAATCCTGAAATGGATTCCCCGATTCTTGAACTGTTGAGTAAAATCAATAGCATCTCAGAATTAGAGGAGGATTAGTGTTGTAATATTCCTCAACTAAATCTCTCAACTTTTGAAAGATTTTAGTATCTAGTGCCTCAGGAAAAGTTAGGCTCCTAATAACCGAAAAAGGTGTGAGTCCACACACTGTCAGGAGAATTATTCAGTGCTTTTCATCTGCCCCAATGTCATTTGCCCAAGAAAAATAACACATTCTTGCCACATACTAGGCCCAGTCTTAGATGGCAGGATTGAATGGGTCACCCTTCCCAAATAGCAGTGTGATGCCAGAAATGTTAACCCCCATTCAAAGACAAATATTGTGAGCAAATATCTTCAGGGGCATGTTTTTCTTTTGATATTGAAATAACTCCACAAAGGCCAGTATTCCATCAACAAGTCACCCTTTATTTACATGTGCACAGTACATGACACTGACCCATGTTAGCTCCTAGCTGGCACCTAGAGTGAGCAGAACCCCTATGTATATCTGTCAACCAGGACTCTCTGATTGGGCCAGGTTAGCAGCCGCAATCAGGGAATTCCTATTCAAAGAAGTCCAATTGCTGACCTCGTTCCAGTCACTATACCGATCAGTTGTAACTTTGGGTGAGAAATAGCCTGTTATTCTAAGATTCATCCTCACAGACTCTGCAGTGTCAAATATGGAGCTGATCTTGCTCTAATTCAGTGATTCTCAACCGTTTTTTTTGGCCATGGCCCTCCTAGGAGCTCTTCTCGGGATCCAGGCCCCACTTTCAATTAGGGATACAATGTGAACAGGTAGACAGAAAATCATTTATTTTTGAACACCAAGAAGACTTGAACATTCTGACATACTGGGCAAAACTTTTTTTAAAAAAAAACCTTCTGAAATTGAATCATGACTGACTCAGAAGTGAGGCTGTGTGGGAGAGTCTTCAGCAATTAATTTATCAGGTGTGCCGAATTCAAACTGTGTGTTGGAAAGGTGTCGTAAATAGGAGGGAAACTATTGACTCCAATGAAGGTTGTAGCTTAGGTATTTCATCGGTTCAGTTAGCAGGGACCCCATAAACTATTGAGACTCCCCTTCTCACAGTTTTCAGTCTATGGCCCTCTCCAAATGTGCCAGGGCACATATGGCCCTGTGTTGAGAATGACTGCTCTAATTGATCATTCCTTAGAGAGAGACACACTCCCTGATCCTTGGCTGAAGGTACAGGTCCTAGTGATAAGCAATGTCTGCACCACTCATTCCCAGACCCTGTCCTGTGCCATAAACTCTTTTGTCATAAACTCTTTTGTCATTTAATCTTAACTGTCTTCCAGCCTTTCCAAGACTCTCCTTTTTCTTTTCACCCTCCTCCCAACTTTCACTTGATGCAAACCTTATCATTTTTTCAGTTCTAATGAGAATTAATCAACTTGAAGTATTAATTCTGCTTCTTTCTGCACAGGTGCCAGTGTGAGAATTTCGTGCATTTTCAATTTTTGTTAAGATTACCTGTCTATATTTTGTTTTTATGTTTTATGATTTCTATGTTCTAATATTCACTGTCCTTAGTTACAAACCCAAGTATCTCCCACTTGTACCAGCTTCAAACATTTGTGAATACGTACCACCAGGTCCTTCTACTTTTGTTCTCCAGATGTCGGCTAGTATCATGCTCATTATATGAAGGTGCCGATGTTGGATGGGGTGGACAAAGTTAAAAATCACTCAACGCCAGGTTATAGTCCAACAGGTTTAATTGGAAGTACCAGCTTTTGGAGCACTGCTTCTTCATCAGGTAGCTAGTGGGGCAAGATCATAGGACATGGAATTTACAGCAAAATCCCAGAACTTCTTTCAAGTTACATTCCCGAGATAACTTAAGATAACATTTTATAAAAAGAAAGGTGACATCTCAGCTCAGTGCATTAAAGGTGTGAGATTAGAGTCTGTCTGTTTTCCAACCTTGAGTCAGACTGGTTCTTTTTCCAAATTAGACATTGATGAAATGTCACACGGACTGACTGCCTACAGATTGTGTGCTTTTTAACACAATAGAATGTATCTGTAAATACAAATCTCAAAATACAAATTCACCCCATAGACATATATGTGTGCATGTGAGGGAGAGAGTGTGTCTGTGTGGGTGCATGCTTGATAGAGTGTGTGCATGAGTGTGTCTGCATGTGAGGGGGGGAGAGTGTGTGTGTGAGAGTCGGGGGCGGGGGGGGGGGTGGGGGGGAAGAGTGTGGGTGCGTGCTTGATAAAGTGTGTGAGTGTGCCTATGAGAGGGTGTGCATATGTGACATTTTATCAATTCCTACTATGGAAAAATAACCCAGTCTGAATCAAGGTTGGGATACTGATAGACTCTAACCTCATACCTTTAATGCATTGTCTAAGCTGAGATGTCACCTTTCTTTTTATAAAACCTTAAGTTATCTCGGGAATGCGACTTGAAAGAAGTTCTGGGATTTACATGTTGATGAATCACGGCCTGCAGTCCCATTTGAGATGATTAAAGACTTAGATTTGTTCACTGCATCACATCAGTTGTACGGCACTTTGATCTTTTGCTATAAATTCTGTCATCTGATCCTGCCCATTTGCTACCTGATGAAGGAGCAGCAGACCGAAAACTTGTACTTCCAAATACAGCTGTTGGACTATAAACTGGTAGCGGGTTTTGAGAAGATTTGTAGCTCATGTTGAGGTTCTAGATGTAGGTTTGCTCGCTGAGCTGGAAGGTTTATTTTCAAATGTTTCATCACTATACTGGGTAATATCTTCAGTGAGTTTCTGAATGAAGCACTGGTGGTGTTACTGATGGGTAACCCAAGGAAACTCAAACATATAAATAGAAAGCGGGCTACTCCATCGGCGCTTCATTTGGAGGTTCACTGAAGATGTTATCTAGTATGGTGATGAAATGTCTAAAAACGAATCTTCTAGCTTAGCGAGCAAACCTACGTCCTGAACCTCAACCTGGTGTGACTTTTAAGGCTATCATGCTCACTAATTAGCATCTGAACATGTTGGTATTGAACTCCTGACACCTACATCCAGGTTATTTACAAATAACAAGGAAAGGAATGGTCTTAACAACAATCTCACTGCCCTTTAACCAATCATAAAGTTGCGCAGTGCGAAGAAAGTTTAGAGCCCCTAACATCATATTCATAGCTCCAGAATGCAACAGCATGTATAAGTGCATGTTCCCACAGTAACTTGAAGTTCCTGAGTAATTTGTAATATTCACACCGTCAGAATTCTGATTTTACACTCATCCCCACCTCACCATGTTCCTCCTACCAAAATATATCACTTCATATTTTATTCCATTAAAATTAATCTGCCACTTGTCTGCCATAATTCTTCTTCACTACCATCTTCACATTTAGCAATACATCCAAGTTGTGTGTCATCTGCAAATTTTAAATTATGTTGTTTATAGCCAACTTGAGGCCATTAATGTATATAAGGAAAAGTAGCAGTCTAAGTACCAGTACTTAAGAAACCCCACTGTGTACTTCACTACTATTTGGGAAAAAGATTGTTCAGAACACTTTCTGGGGAAAATGTTATGCCCTCCTCTGTGGCACATTTGGGGAGTAGGGAGGCATTTAATCAGGTAAGGATGTCGTATTTGGGAAACCTGCTAGATACATGACTCCACCCTGATTAAATGGATGGCCTTCCTAATCCATTGCCAATTGAGGGCCGTATGTGGACAACAAATGCTCACTAAGGGACTCATTGTAATGCTGCTGTGTTGGGTGGGGGCTCATCACGAAGCTAGCACAGCAAGCAAAGGCTAATGTATTTGTTTCAGGCTCCCAACTTTTGTTCAAAGACAGTGCCTGATGGAGGGACTTAGCATCTGGAAGAGGACAAGGCCATGACAAGCCATTGTCCTGCTCCTACTGACATTTCCCCTCATCATGTTGCCATGGGATGGCCTGAGTGGCATAAGGTACAGCAGGCTTTCTCTAAACAAGACATCAAGGAAGTTTCACTGGCTGTTCAGCCAATGGCTAAGAGCTCCATCATCTCCACAATATTCCTTCTCTTGTTTTCTGTATGCTAGTCAACTTTGCAGCGATACTGACATTTTCTCCTTTATTCTATGGATCTAATTTTGTTGTTCAGTCTCTATTTTTCAATATTTCTTCATGAAATGTGAATATCGCTGACTCGGCCTGCATTTTGTTTTGGGAACATGGTAGTGAGCTACCTTCTCAAATCACTGTAGTCCTTCACGTTTAGGTAAACTACAGTGCTGTTAGGGAGTTCCAGGATTTTGAACCAGTGTCAATGAAATAATGGAGACATAGCTCCAAGTCAAGATAGTGTGTGGATTGGAGGGAACTTCACAGGTGCTGTGCTGTTATACCATCCCATTGAAGGAGAGTTTGTGAGCTACTGCAGTACATCTCATGGATGATATGCACTGCTGTCACTGTGTTGGTAGTGAAGAGAGTGAATATTGAAGATGGTAGATTGATCGCCAGTCAAGCAGGATGCTTTTTCCTTGATTGTGTCATGTTTCTTGAGTGTTGCTGGAGCTTCACCCATTCAGGAAGGTGAAGAATATTCCATCAAACCCCTGACTTGTGCCTTGCAGATAGTGCTGAAAATGTGTTGCTGGAAAAGCGCAGCAGGTCAGGCAGCATCCAGGGAATAGGAGAATCGACGTTTCGGGCATAAGCCCTTCTTCAGGAATGATTCCTGAAGAAGGGCTTATGCCCAAAACGTCGATTCTCCTGTTCCCTGGATGCTGCCTGACCTGCTGCGCTTTTCCAGCAACACATTTTCAGCTCTGATCTCCAGCATCTGCAGTCCTCACTTTCTCCTTGCAGATAGTGGACAGACATTAGGAAGACAGGAGGTGAGTTACTCGCCATAGAATTCCTAGTTACAGATCTGCTCATGCTGCTACAATCTAGATACATGGCTTTGTCCAGTTCAGTTCTGCTCAATAGTAACCCACAGGATGTTGACACTGGGGAATTATGTGTTGGTCATGACATTGAATGTCATGGCATGAGGGTTAGATTCACTTTTGTTAGAGTTGGTCATTTTCTGATACTTGAGTGGCACGAATGTTAATTGCTACTTATAAGTCCAAGGCTGGATGTTTTCCAGATCTTGCTGTACATCTTCACTGACCCCTTACAAATAGTGCTGATTAATGTGCAATTATCAGTAAGTATCTCCACTTCTGGCCTCTCTGGTAGAGGGAAAGTTATTGATGACGCAATTGAAGATAGTTGGGCCATGGTCATTAACCTGAGGAATTCAGGGAAGAGGATGGCATAGCAGTAATGTGGCTGAACTGGTAACCCAGAGTCCCAACTAGTGGGTTCAAATCCAGTCATAGCAATTGGTAGGATTTATAATCAATTGATCACATTTGGTTGCAATGGATGTAGTCTATGAAATTATACGTGATTGTTGAAAAAGACTATTTTGGCACTGTGGTACTGTCTGTACTTCTGAGCCAGGTTAATGTTCCACCTGCTTCAAAAGTGTGTAAAAATCAAAAGTGTGTAAAAACATCTCTGAACAGGTCACTTAGAATGTATCTACCCTGAGGAATTCCTGCCATGATGTCATTGCACTGAGATGACAACCTCCAAAAACCATAGGCATTTTTCTTCTAGGTATGACTGCAACCAACATAGAGTTTTACCCAGGTTGCCATTGAGTCTAGTTTTACTCAGGTTCCTTGATAGCCTCCTCAGTCAAAGGCTGCTTTGGTAACAAGTGCACTCACTCCCGCCTCACCTCCAGAGTTCAGCTCTTCTATATATGTTTAGGCAAAGGCTGCAATGAGTTCAGAAGCCAAGTGGCCTTGGTGGACCCCAAGGTGAGTAGCAGTGAGCAAGTTATTCTTTTGCAAATAGCCTTTGCCTGTTAGTTGCGTTGTCTCCCACTACTTCCATCATTTTACTGATGATTAAGCATCGGCTGATAAAGCAGTAACTTGCCAGATTTGATTTGTCTTGCTTTTTGTAGACAGTATATATCTGGGCAATTTTCCAAATTGTTGGATAGATGTCGTATGTCCCACATTTTGGAAATCTATGTGTACACATCAGTTAAACAACCCACATCATTATCATCATTAGCTTATCAAAGCCGGAGACACTCTCTGATGATGTTACCTAGTCATGGCAACGAACCATCTGAAAACAAACATTCCAGCTCAGCGAGCTAACTTAAATACATATGCAAATTAGTTAAACACAATGTGCCTTTAATAAGCAAAAACAGGAATTGCTGGAAAAGCTCAACAGGTCTGGCACAATCTGTGGAGAGAAATCATCAGAGTTAAGATTTCAGGTCCAGTGACACTTCTTCATATCTCCAGTTCTGAATTTAATTAACATACTACTGTCCAAGTGACTATTAAAAGACTCCAGCCCCCATACTTAAAGCAAAAAGTGTAGCCTGGCCATTGATTAATAAGGTTATCTTGGATATATTGTAGAAGCTCTTTGCTGTCATTGTCCTTTCCACCTTTATCTTTCCCCTGTATATATTTGGCTAATTGAAATCCCCTATTATTAGTACTCTGTTACCTGTCCAAAATTTGCTTTCCAGCTTTCTCTCCCAACTCCTCATTATTTTAGCAATATGTGCTGTGGCATAGTAGAAGCAGCTCCATCCTATTGTTTATGGCTAATCTCGAAGTGCATGATGTTGGTATTGCATACCTGGAATAATTTATTTCTGCAAGTGAACGTTGGCTTCCCCAGTCATCAGAGTCTTTGATATTTGTTATTTTAGTAATGTTGCCTTGGATGCCTGGTCCTGAATAGTGTGTTTGTCCTCCACTGAGCATTTCATAGTTTGAAGTGCATTCTTCCTAAAATGCTTAGAGCTTGCTGGGTGACAGTATTTTTCATGAAACATGTCATAAACATACATGGATAATTTTAAACATTCTATAAATGAAGCAATGTTTCCTCCACAGTTATCCATACCTATCAGTTAAAATTCTGAGCATTGACATTAAAAGCTCTTAGAGCAAATATATTCTACATATATGCATAGCTTTAAGTTGGGGCTTTCCAAAATGGGAGTTGGGACCCCAAGTGATGTACAAGCATAAAGATTCGATGTTGTGAGATCTAAGGCAGCACTGGCCTCCATGAAGTTCAGATCCACATCACAACAGCCATACACCCATTCTAACAGGCAGGTTCTGTTAGTTCTCAGTGAGGATGATGTCAGTTTTGAAAGTCTTAAAGTAGGGTCACATTTGGGAAACACATTTAGGAATTTCATGTTTCAAACAAAGTTGCCCCTGACTCTTCTGAACTGAAAACACAAGCCTAGTCTTTCCAAGATTTCCTCAAAAGACAATCCACCCATTCCAGGTATCAGTCTAGTAATCTTTATACCCGATATTCCTGAAGCATAAATCCTTTTGCAATAAACTGTTCCCTCCTATTAGCTTTCCTAATTACTTGCTTTACTTACATACTAATCTATTATGGTTCATGCTCTTCAACACCCAGATCCCTCTGCACCTCCAATTTCTGTAATCTCTCTCCATTTAGAAAAAATGCTTCTTTTACATTTATGTAATCATTAGCCTTGTGCAGAGTATAGTGCGCGATTACCCAAATGACTAGCTGAACTACATGAGAAGTCATGTCTATCTCCATAATGCATAAACTAATGGCGTTTTTAGAAGTTTTATCTATGGGATAAACACTATAATTCAAAGCTTTTTTCTGTTGCATTTTTGCAAATCCTTAGGATTGCATTCCTGCTTATGCCTGAAATGTCAATTCTCCTGCTCCTTGGATGCTGCCTGAACAGCTGTACTTTTCCAGCTCCACACTCTGACTCTGATCGCCAGCATCTGCAGTCTTTGCTTTCTCCGTACTTGTATATTTGTATGGGAGGGGAAAGGTCATTATCATTTGCTTGAAAAAGTGGTTGAGTTCAACTTTACAGGCATAGTGATGTATCTAACTGAATTGCTAACTTGTGCATCTTATTGGTGGATGAATTTAATTTCAGTAGTTTTTTTTCTGAAGGCAGTTTATTTGTCAAAATGTCTTTACCTTCTTTTCTATTAAATGTAATGACAATAAATAGAACATGTTTAGTGATTTATAGAGTTTATTTGTTTCTCCTGGTACTTCTTGAAAATTGGTTCAGCTTTTTTTTACCAATTTAAATGAAATCTGCATCTCTGTTGAGGAAATGCAAAACAGTAGAGAAGACCCAAGAGTTGTGTCACAGCTGAAGTTTTTTCAGGGAGAGAGATGCTTCATTTCTGTGAAATAAGGCATTCTCTAATCTAGCCTGCCTAATGGTAGTAATAAGTCCATAAAACGTTTATTCATTATCTGACCCTTCAAAGAGAAATACATTCTTCTGGGTACTGTAAATATTCAAATAACTTTCTACTGTCTATCAGTAATGAATGCATGGAACAAAACAAATGTAGCTTTGTTTGAACTAGGGTGATTATGTGGCTTGTGAGGGCCCTTACTGCTGAAGTGAGAGATTTAAAGTCTTTCTTTGCAAAGAGATGTGTTTTTTATTTTGCTGTAACTGCTGAATCAGACTTCTCTAGTACTGTGGTTTGTTGTGTTTTTTTTATTTGACCTATATTTCTAATCAACTTGTTCAGAGATATTATTACGCACCTCTGGAGCAGGTAGGGCTTGAACCTGGGCCTCGTGGTCCAGGGATAGGGATGCTACCACTGCACTACAAGAAATCCCGAAGGTTTGTTGTTATTAAAGCATAATGATATGTATTATTTGGAAACAGGTATTAAACCCATAAGATTAATAGGGAAATTTGAAATTTGTTGCGAGCTTTCCATGGAATAAATTTATCATGTGCTCAATGCTGCACTACACTTTGTGTTTCACAGTTTTACAGAATTTATCTTTTGGCTTTTTGTCAATGCCATGAACCTATTAGTCAACAACACCCTCCATTTAATAATGATGAATTCATTGGATGGTATTTCTGACCTTATGTACAGAGCTTTCTGACCTGAAATACTAGTGATCATGTTACCACTTGCAGTGTAGAAATCACATAACACAGTTTTCTTAGATAATTTTCAAACGCTATCAAATTAGGCCTTCACACCTTTAAATAGGCCTGACCTGTGGATCAACAGCAGTTGTTAGATATTGTAAAGGGTGGAATGTAGAATTGTTGACTGCTTAAGATTTGGTCTTGAGTAGTGCTTCTTTTACTGTAATATTTAACCAACAAGTTACAGTGATGATACCAGCTGTGAGCTATTTTCACATCAGTGTCAATGTGGTAAAATGGAAGAAGAGAAAACTTGAAAGAAAATGAATTAATTGAATCAGTGCTTATGCAACCGAACATTTTTTTTTCTCCTGAGAAAGCAATAGATCAGTACTGAAAGGATTGAATATTTTGAATGAAATTGAAAAAATTAACATGTTGTGAAGTAGAAGAAATTCAATGGCAAGGAAAGCCATGACAGTTCACAATGCTGCTTCTCTGTTAATTTGCTCCTATTGCCTTGCCCTCGTGAAAGATGTGATTTCATAATATTAATCAAATCACAAAACTTATAAATTTAATTCCTGTTTTGTTTTCTGAGTTACCTCCTCCATCATCATGATAGTCGTGAAGCTGCAATTAGCTCCACTCCGTGAGTTTAGGAGAGGGAGAATTAACCCAGGTTCCCACTTCTGGAAGTGGCATATCCAACTAGGATACTAGAGGCACCAGAACAGATGCTAAAGATATTATTAAAGAAATTAATATCTAACAATTTCTTCCATTTTGACATAACTGTTATAAGATTGAAATTAACTAAAACTATTCCATTGAACGTTCTTACTTTCTTTGTAGATGTTTGTCTTTGAGACAAAAATGAAAGTAGAGTGGACAATTGATATTACATGGAGACCAGAGTACTGAACTTGGGTTTTCTTGTAAGCCATTTTAGTTTTAAGTAATTATATTTTTGACTCAATTTTAACTTGGTTTTTACTTGTCCACCCACATTTGAAATATATGAAAGGAAAATGCTAATACATGTATGTTTTAATGTTGCAATTCTTTACTTTTTTTGACCAAGTCAGCGGTGAAAACAAATTAAATGTATGAAAACCATGTTTGAACTGTTATCCATTTCAAACACACTGAAAACATCACACCACAACCTGTTTGGGTTAACAGCCAAGCATTCTTTTCTGATATATTCTTAGTAAAATACTTCACTAAAACTTTAAGTTAATATCTCATAACTTCTTTTTGAATTGCAGACAAGTTGAAAGCCCCACTGGACACAACTGAGAACAATAGGATTTCAAATATGGAAGGTAAAAGGCATATTTGTGAGTAATGGGAAATAATTCTGTATATCAAACAAGTCAGTTGAGGCCAAGTATCACTTAGACTTATCACAGGTATGCTTTGGAGATTGCTGGGTTCCCTGGCATCAGCCAACATGTCAGCATTGTGCAGGTGATATCACCAGGACTATTGCTGATTCCTACCATCACTCTGCTAACAATTGAGTAGAAGCTTTATTCTGGATGACCATGTACATTAACAGTTAGGTAGCATAGATGCACTGAAACAATTTAGCTAGGAGAGTGGCTCTCCTCCATGTCTTTTGCTGGTTTGTTGCTCACTCATTCAATTGTGCCCAAGACATGGGCAGAAGCTCAGTACAACACACAATAAACTGATTAAGCTAGTCACAAGTAATCCTGATAGTTGATATATTTGGAGAAAGACAGACAGGATCATGCATTCGGCACTTCCTGGTCAAAAAGGCTTGCATATCTCACATGATAGTCATCCTTAAATACAGGCCAGGAAAATGTATTGACTTTATGCATTGTATGCAGGGAGTGTTGGCCTGAAATATGGGAAAGATTGGTGGTATGCAGATTGTCGATACTATGCATTGTCTAAATGCTGAGGGTCTACAGTGTACCATAAATCTGTCAAACATAGCAATGCCTTCTTTCAACTTCCTTGCCACTAACTGGATCAAATTACAGTTCCAATTCGATTGCTGAGTAGCTGGTGTTCAAATACAGGTCCAATTCCCTGAATTGTTTGTACACTAGATGACATAATGTTGCCCATAGAAGCATACAACAAAATCCTTATCTTGTCCACAACTCTAAACTTGGTCATGTTGCGGCTGAACAGGGCATTGGTTAGGCCACTGTTGGAATATGGCATGCAGTTCTGGTCTCCTTCCTACCGGAAAGATGTTGTGAAACTTGAAAGGGTTCAGAAAAGATTTACAAGGATGCTGCCAGAGTTGGAGAATTTGAACTGTAGGGAGAGGTTGAATAGGCTGGGGCTGTTTTTCCCTGGCGCATTGGATGCTGAGGGGTGACCATAGAGGTCTACAAAATCATGAGGGGCATGGATAGGATAAATAGGCAAAGTCTCTTCCCTGGGGTGGGGGGAGTCCAGAACTAGAGGGCATAGGTTTAGGGTGAGAGGGGAAAGATATAAAAGAGAACTAAGGGGCAACGTTTTCACAGAGAGTAGTACGTGTATGGAATGAGCTGCTAGAGGAAGTAGTGGAGGCTGGTACAATTGCAACATTTAAAAGGCATCTGGATGGGTATATGAATAGGAAGGGTTTAGAGGAATATGGGCTGGGTGCTGGCAGGTGGGACTAGATTGGGTTGGGATATTTGGTCAGCATGGATGGGTTGGACCAAAGGGTCTGTTTCCATGCTGTACATCTCTATGACTCTATGGTGCTGTATTCAATAAAATTACAGTTTAGCTTCTACCTCAATTTCATTTTCTATCATATCTCCATATCCTTTGATTCCTTTAGTGTCCAAAATTCTGTCACAGGATTTTCTTTTGATATTCATCCACGGGATGTAGGTATTGTTGTCTGGACCAGTGTTGTTGCCCATCCCTAACTGCCATTGAAAAGTTGAACCACTGCAGTCAACAGTCACTAGTTACACTATTGTAACTGGGAGTTCCAGGGTTTTGACCCAACTATAGTGATGGAATGTGAGTTGAAGGGGAATTTCCAGGTCATGATGTGTACATCTATCTGCTGCCTCTGTCTTTCTAGCTAGTAGAAGTTACAGTTGGAGTTTGCTATTGAAAATAATCTTGATGGGTTGCTGCAATGCATCTTGTAAATGTTGCCACTGTGCATCAATAATGGACAGAATGAATGTACAAGGTAAATAAGTATTTATCAAGCAGGTCAAGCTGGTCATTTTTATATGTATGATGATTACCTCTTTGTATGTTGCAATTATGTGGGCAAGTGGAGAGTATTCATTATACAGGAGAATCGACGTTTCGGGCATAAGCCCTTCTTCAGGAATGAGGAAAGTTTGTCCAGCAGGCTAAGATAAAAGGTAGGGAGGAGGGACTTGGGGGAGGGGCGTCGGAAATGTGATAGGTGGAAAGAGGTCAAGGTGAGGGTGAAAGGTCAGACTGGGGTGGGGGCAGAGAGGTCGGGAAGAAGATTGCAGGTTAGGAAGGCGGTGCTGAATTCGATGGATTTGACTGAGACAGGGTGGGGGGAGGGGAAATGAGGAAACTGGTGAAATCCGAGTTCATCCCTTGTGGTTGGAGGGTTCCTAGCCGGAAGATGAGGCGTTCTTCCTCCAACCGTCATTTTGTTGTGGTCTGACGATGGAGGAGTCCAAAGACCTGCATATCCTTGGTGGAGTGGGAGGGGGAATTGAAATGCTGAGCTACAGGGTGGTTGGGTTGGTTGGTCCGGGTGTCCCAGAGGTGTTCTCTGAAACGCTCCGCAAGTAGCCGGCCTGTCTCCCCAATATAGAGGAGGCCACATCGGGTGCAGAGGATGCAATAGATGATGTGTGTGGAGGTGCAGGTGAATCTGTGGCGGATATGGAAGTTTCCTTTGGGGCCTTGGAGGGAGGTGAGGGGGGAGGTGTGGGCGCACATCATCTATTGCATCCTCTGCTCCCGATGTGGCCTCCTCTATATTGGGGAGACAGGCCGGCTACTTGCGGAGCGTTTCAGAACACCTCTGGGACACCCGGACCAACCAACCCAACCACCCTGTAGCTCAGCATTTCAATTCCCCCTCCCACTCCACCAAGGATATGCAGGTCTTTGGACTCCTCCATCGTCAGACCACAACAAAACGACGGTTGGAGGAAGAACGCCTCATCTTCCGCCTAGGAACCCTCCAACCACAAGGGATGAACTCTGATTTCACCAGTTTCCTCATTTCCCCTCCCCCCACCCTGTCTCAGTCAAATCCATCGAATTCAGCACCGCCTTCTTAACCTGCAATCTTCTTCCTGACCTCTCCGCCCCCACCCCAGTCTGACCTTTCACCCTCACCTTGACCTCTTTCCACCTATCACATTTCCGACGCCCCTCCCCCAAGTCCCTCCTCCCTACCTTTTATCTTAGCCTGTTGGACAAACGTTCCTCATTCCTGAAGAAGGGCTTATGCCCAAAACGTCGATTCTCCTGTTCCCTGGATGCTGCCTGACCTGCTGCGCTTTTCCAGCAACACATTTCCAGCTCTGATCTCCAGCATCTGCAGACCTCACTTTCTCCTCAAAGTATTCATTATACTTCTGGTTTGTGCATTTTAAATGGCGGATAGACTTCGGGCAGTTAGAAGATGAGCTTCTCACTAGAGTACCTAGTCTCTGACCTGCTCTTGTATTTAGTATTTATAATGCTGGTCCAGTTCAGTTTTTGTTCCATAGCAAATGCCGCCTACCACCGACACAATCAGGGACCTCACATTTTGAGGTCCACCGAGTTGACCTCGTTACAAATCTCTCCAATTCAAGACTCCTTAGAACACCTCAACGTTTCCAGGAAAAGAAAGAGACCCAACCTGTTCATCCATTCCAGTTCATTCTTTATAAATTTTATTTTCACCATCTGTGTTCATCTTCATAATTTTTCTTAAAGTGACCAGATTATTCCCATTGCTCCAGGTGTAGTCTGACCAAGGTTCGATACAATTTTAGTTTGCTTTTTTTTGCAATTCTATTCCTTTCAAAATGAACCCAGGTGCTTGCTTTGCTTTGATTTGATTTTTATTATTATGGCGTTGATGACCTTATGTTGCTATTCATGATTTATGCATTTTGTACTCTCAAGATTCCTTTGATCCTTTATCCCTTTTAAATTATTGCAGTATTCTCTAAGTAATTTGGCAACCTCCTTATTTTCACCATGTTGCAAATAATTTGATTTTTCTGCTGGTTTTGTCAATATCTCCTTGTTATATGTGGCAGCACTCCTCAGACTTGATTATGTCCTATTTCTCCCTCATTCTTGCCAACACCCCTGTAATTTGGTGTCACTTGCAAATTTTGAAATTTTCTTTTTGATTACAAGGTCTAAATTATGCACGGCAGTATCCCCAGAGCTGATGCTTGTGCCACTCTGAACGATTACCCTTAATTTAACTTTCTAATGTAGATCTTGAAGCCAGCTAGCAACCCATTCTACACCTTAACCCAAATTTCACATTCTCTGATCTTATTCATCAATCTAATATGTTAAACTTTATTGAAGGCCTTTTGAAAATCTAGGTAAATTACATTTGTGTTACTCTTGTCTATCCTCTGTTACTTCTTCAAAATTCTATCCATGTTTGCCAAACAAAACCTTACCATTGAAATCCATGTGACTACTCATTGTTCTATTTTTGTTTCTGCTGATATCAGGCTTGAGTATGCTCAACGACTGAACGTCCACAGCCCTATGTGGTAATGATCTTCAGACTTACAGCCCTCTGAGTCAACAAAGTGTCCTGGATCTCAGTCCTAAATGGTCAACTCTTAACCTGAATCTATGACCCCCCCTAAGATTAGATCGCTAACTAGGAAAGCAATTGCTCAACATCTACCCTGTAAACCTGATAAGAATTTTATACAATTTAATGACATCACCTCTCATTCTTCTAAATGCCAGAGAACGTTGGCCAGTTTGACTGTCTCCCTTTTCAGAGGATATCCCTGTCATCTCTGGATTACACAATCTCTAAGACAAGTACTGTATATCTTTCCTTAGAGAAAGGGATCAAAACTCCAATCTCACCAAGGTTCTGTATAATTGCAGTAAGAGTCTGTAGTTTTATATTCTAACAACATTGCAGCAAAGGCGAAAATACAGTTGTGTATCGAATTACTTTGTGTACTCGTATGTGAACATTCTGTGATTCATGTGCAAATAATGCTAATTCCTCTGATTTATCAAGATGTACAATTTTGCAGTTTTAGGAAAAAGCTATGAAATTTAAACTGAGATGGTGTCTCTTACAGTCGCAATAGAAAAAGCTAATTTGCAAAAATAAATACTGAATAAAGGAATTCATTGAACAGGAACTAATGTTCATTGGTGAGAAAAAAATAAATAAATTATGGCGCTAGGCACAAAAGATCAATGGCCTGTGAAATTTATTTGGTATGTTGCTATATTGTTTATATTCCTCAAAATGTAAGAACCCATTTGCTCGCACAATGTTGCATGCCATGGCTTGAATCTGGCCAACATAATGGCTGAGTAAGAACCAGTGATAATGAGGCCAAAACTGCTTTACTAATTCGCTGATGTTTCTCTTTCAAGCCAGTTAAATACAATGTTTTTTTTATTCGTTCATGGGATGAGGTCAGCGCTGGCTAAGCCAGCATTTATTGTCCATCCCTAATTGTTAAGACTCAACCACATTACTGTGGGTCTGGAGTCACATGTAGGCCAGACCACCTAAGGGATGGCTGTTTCCTTCCCTAAAGGACATTAGTGAACCAGATGAGTTTTTCCTGGCAATCGACGATAGATTAATGGCCATTCTATTCTTAAATCCAGATATTTATTGAATTCAAATTCCACCATCTGCCATGGCAAGATTTGAACCCAGCTCCCCACCCAAAACATTACCTGTGTACTACTAGGCCATCGGCTACCTCGGCTCATAGTCTGGTTAATTCTGCTCGTAGTCTAATTTGTGTTCTTCTCTGTTAAATTACTCATGAAGCCACCTATCTTGGTCTTTTCCATGAATTTCAGGGGTAACAGCACCACCTTTCTATTCACTAATTCTTTTTGCATGACTCTTTTGCATGACTTTTTACAATATATGTTAATGATATAGAAGATGGTATTAGTAATAACATTAGCAAATTTGCTGATGATAGTAAGCTGAGTGGCAGGGTGAAATGTGAGGAGGATGTTAGGAGATTACAGGGTGACCTGGACAGGTTAGGTGAGTGGTCAGATGCATGGCAGATGCAGTTTAATGTGGATAAATGTAAGGTGGCAAGAACAGGAAGGCAGATTACTACTTAACTGGAATCAATTTAGGTAAAGGGGCAGTACAAAGAGATCTGGGTGTTCTTGTACACCAGTCAATGAAGGTAAGCATGCAGGTACAGCAGGTAGTGAAGAAGGCTAATAGATGCTGGCCTTCATAACAAGAGGGATTGAGTATAGAAGCAAAGAGGTTCTTCTGCAGCTGTACAGGGCCCTGCTGAGACCACATCTGGAGTACTGTGTGCAGTTCTGGTCTCCAAATATGAGGAAAGACATTCTGGCTATTGAGGGAGTGCAGCGTAGGTTCACGAGTCAATTCCTGGAATGGCAGGACTACCTTACGCTGAAAGACTGGAGCGACTGGGCTTGTATACCCTTGAGTTTAGACAACCTGAGAGGGGATCTGATTGAGACATATAAGATTATTAAAGAATTGGACACTCTAGAGGCAGGAAACATGTTTCTGCTGATGGGTGAGTGCCGAACCAGAGGACACAGCTTAAAAATACGGGGTAGACCATTTAGGACAGATGAGGAGAAACTTCTTCACCCAGAGAGTGGTGGGTGGAATGCTTTGCCCCAGAGGGCAGTGGAGGCCCAGTCTCTGGATTCATTTAAGAAAGAGTTGGATAGAGCTCTCCAGGATTGTGTAATCAAGGGTTATGGAGATAAGGCAGGAATAGGATACTGATTAAGGATGATCAGCCATGATCATATTGAATGGTGGTGCAGGCTCGAAGGGCAGAATGGCCTACTCCTGCACCTATTGTCTATTGTCTTGTGAGTACAGGGGATCCTTCATTTACAAACACGATCCCATACAAGGGTGTAATTGTAAAGACCCAACATACGAATATTTATTTATGTATGGCTGCTTTACATTGTCCTGCATTGTGGTCTGACTTGCATACAAATTGACTTGCAAACGGACTCCAGAACAGAACCCATTTTCAACCCAGGGACTGCCTGTATCTGTATTTGATATGATTACTGAGAAATGAAGATTTGTTTGACATTTAAAAATAATTGATGTGTTTGCCAAGAAGCCTATTTTTACTTTGCATCTCAGTGGAAGGAGCAATTTTATATCAATTACTCAAACAATTGAGGATATTTGGTTTTTGTCCCCACATGTGGATAATCTACGAAAGTAAAATTGGACTCATCATCTGCAGAAAATTTGGCACCAAATATGACTAAATCTAATAGAAACTCTTTAGGCAACTTAAAAGCAAACTATTTAAAATTTGCTAATCCAATTCTGAGGGTGGATTATCACAAGGAATTTCAAATAACTTATATCCTTCTATTCTTAAATAGTCATCAATTCACAGCTGTTTTTTATTGCAGACAAGTAGATTCTCTCTCAATCATAGAATCCAGACAGTGCGGAAGCAGGCCATTTGGCCCATCAAGTCTACACTGCCCCTCTGAAGAGCATTCCACCCAGACCACCCTATCCCTGTAACCCTGCATTTCCATGGCCAATTCACTAATATGCATATCTTTGGAATATGGAGGGTACAGCGATGCAAACTGTGTAGTCATCTTTTACTGTGAGGTTAAGTCACTGGAATAAGGAAACAGTCCTTGGTGAGTTTTTACAGATAGCATAGTATTACTACACTGCTGATGAAGTTCTCCATTTGGAACAGCACTTCAGCTTTAATTGAGGAGGAAAAGAATCCTCCGTCATTGGTTTGTTTGTTTTTTAATCAAAGTATATTTTAGTAAAATTTAGAAAATGCATTTAAGCTAATTTAAGTGATTTTAAAATTTTGAGTCAAAGCCAAAATAGAAATGTTAAATTTTGAATAACTGCATTAACTGCATACACAACATTCTATGACTGACTAGTTTTTGGCATGAAATCACTAGACTGAAATAACACATCAATATTGAGCTGATTTCCCCCTATCAAAATTTTAGCTGATTAGATGAAAAATAAGTAATTAATATTTTATAATTGATCAGCTTTTAAGTTTACAGTGACTTTCAGATTTCTTCCAAGACTGCATTCCACGACAAATCTCTAAAGTCATGTAAAAGAATTAAACTGATTTAATAACTTAATGACTTTGAAAGTCTCATTTTACCACCACCACAAAATAACTTTCTAAAAAGGCAGTTACAACAAATTAAACCTACTTTATTATAAAAATCTTCCTGCTTGACAGATTTGTTGTATTTTTCTGCAGTCTATAAAATTTGTATATTTCAAACTCATCTAGAAAATAATCAAACTACTATAGAGAACTTACAGAAAAGTTCTGAAATATTTTGGCAATGGAAAGGAAATGCTGTTGCCAAATTCCTAGCTTTAGTTCTTGACCAAAAAAGGAATGCCCAAGAAACTGAGATAAACCCAATGTATTATGGGCTGATTTTCATTGCAATTTAATCAACTTGTTTGGAAAAAATGCATTTCCTGAATAACTTCCTGCTGCTATTTTAAACAATGACAAATGGCATTGAAAGTAAGACTTAATAAGGCAAGATCTGCTGTGTATGTTGGGGAGTTAGAATCTGTACAGCAATAATTCTACAATGCTGTATTTTGCTATGAAACAAACGATTTCACATTCAAAGTTTCATATTGAAAATGTTGGCTATTTTTGTAAATATATCTACCATTTAAGTATGAAATGTGAGGATACATTTATAAATAACATGAATAATATTTAATGTTGAATATATTCAACTAAGATGATTGAAAAATACACATTCCTATTATGGAGTTTTACTGGATTATGGCAGAACACGAAGTATGGTATTACAAATCACTGGGGTAGCATGCCATAAATTGAGCCCTACTATTCCTGAATCATACCAAATATTAAAGATTTGTTTAAGAATGCTTTTTTTTAAGGTACCTGAATTTACCTGACTTTCAAACCAAGAATAATAGAAAACATGGGTCAGCTTTTTATACCAAAGTAAGTTGTTTATTGCACATTACAATTTGGGGGTGGCACGGTGGCTCAGTGGTTAGCACTGATGCCTCACAGCGCCAGGGACCCGGGTTCGATTCCCACCTCAAGTAACAGTCTGTGTGGAGTTTGCACATTCTCCCCGTGTCTGCGTGGGTTTCCTCTACATGTAATCAACCATGAAAGTAATCCAGTTGTGATGTTGGAAGTTTGTTACAAGTATTTCCTCAGCATTAACATCAGTAAAACTCAATATTACATTAGAAAATGGTTATATTTTTAACACAAGATTTCCCAAGCAATCTTTACCACGCTGGGTCCTTTCAAGGCTGAGGGACTGCAAGGAAGGGTGACATGCAGCAGTGATCAGGGTGTGGTGCCAGTCATAGATGTTTTGGTTCCCTGGCTTAATATTAGTACCTTCAATGTAGAAGGTGCAAAAAACCCATAAGTTATCTTCTAAGTTGTCTGGAGTATTGTACATCCTATCTTCAGATACAGCTGAGATAGCAAAGTGACAAAGCAGTAGCATCTATCTATATGAGGCTAGCCTTGTAGACGTAAGTGGATAGATAGATTTAGTTTCAAGAGGAGTATGTTACAAAAAGTAGGTATTACATGCTGAGAGCCACATGACCAAACAAGACTTTTAATGCATAGAGGTATTCTAATAATTAGTACCATAGGGACTTCCAAACGTTTTGAATCGTTTCTCATTTCACTTGTTTGTTCATGTATTTTCCTTGTCTGATATTTCACTTTTATTTCGATTTGAGAGATGATGAGTCACCCTCAGACTGCAGTTAATAATAGCTCTTGCTTTTGAAACTCAGTTGGAACGTAATATATTTGTCTCCATGCCTCAGGGACCAAAAACAGTTCCCCACCATATCTTGTGACATGCTGAGAGTATGAAGCCTGATGTAAATTTAGAAGATGGCTCCATAAACCTTTTTTTAAACTATTTGAAACTTATGATAAGAATGTCCAGGTTTTTTTTTAATGCAAGGATGATAGTGTAGATGTTGTGCTGCTGAACTTATAATCCAGAGTCTGTGCTGACTAAGCCAGAAAATGTTACAGTCAATTACTTCGTTGTGTTGAGCTTCTTGAGTGTTGTTAGAGCATTCATCCAGGCAGGTGAGGAGAATTCCATCATGCTCCTGACTTGTGCCTTGTGGACGGGCTTTGGGGTGAAATCAGTAGGTGATTTGTTGGTGCAGTATTCCTAGCCTCTGACCTGCTTTCATAGCCACAGTAAAGGACATTTGTGAGGTTGCTTTTAGAATACTGTGTACAATTCTGAGCGCCCTTTTATGGAAAGAATGTTTATTAAACTTGAGAGGGTGCAGAAAAGATTTACAAAGATGTTGCTGGGACTGAATGTTTTGAGAAGATTTGTAGCTCAGGTTGAGGTTATGAATGTAGGTTTGCTCACTGAGCTGGAAGGTTCATTTCCAGATGTTTCGTCACCCTACTAGGTAACATCTTCAGTGGGCCTCCAGGCAAAGCACTGCTGATGATTCCTGCTTTCTATTTAGATGTTTGCGTTTCTTTGAGTTGGTGATGTCACTTTCTGCTCTTTTCCTCAGGGGTGGTAGATGGGGGCTGACTGAATATGTTTGGTGATAGAATTCTGGTTGGAATGCCGTGCTTCTAGGAATTCTCGTGCATGTCTTTGTTTGGCTTGTCCTAGGATGGATGTGTTGTCCCGGTCGAAATGGTGTCCTTCTTTATCTGTATATAAGGTTACTAGTGAGAGAGGATCATATCGTTTCGTGGCTAGTTGATGTTCATGTATCCTGGTGGCTAGTTTTTTTTTTTGAAGGTTTTGAGCTATGAGGAGAAGCTGAATAGGCACAAGCATTGGAGACTGACTGGTGACCTTCATAGAGGTTTATCTTATCCATGTCCCTCATGATTTTATAAATAGCCAAGGGCTTTTTCCTCGGAAAGATATGTCCAAACTTTGACTCATAGGGTTCTGCTCATAGGGAACAAGTTGCCAGAGGAAGTGGTGGACGTGGGTACAATTACAACGTTTAAAAGAGATCCAGATGGGTATATGAATAGGAAGTATCTAGAGGGCTACAGGCCAAATGCTGGCAAATGGGAATAGGTTAGATTAGGATGTCTGTTTGGTGAGGATGAGTTGGACTGGAGGGTTTGTTTCCATATTGTATGACTGTATATGACCTGTCCAATTCAGTTTCTGGTCAATGGTAACATCAAGGATGTTGATAATGGGGTTTCACTGACTGTAATGCCACTGAATGTCAAGGGACAATGGTCAGATTTTCTATTTGAAATAGCATTTGTGTGTTGTAACGGTGACTTGTCACATGTTAGCCCAAATTTGGATGTTGTCCAAATCTTGTTCCATTTGAACATGGACTGTTTCAGTGTGTGAGGAATCATGAATGGTGCTGAATATTGTGCAGTCATCGGCAAACTTCTGACCTTATGATGGAGGAAAAGTCATTGAAGTAGCTGAAGATGGTTGGATCAAGGACACTACCCTGAAGAATTACTTTACAAGCAGGCTATTGCTGTTAAACTTTATTAGAAATCTGCAGTTAAAATGATTCAACAGACCCAATGCACAGAACCTTGTTAGGATTGGAGTGATGCAGACTATGGTGAGATTAGTGTCAGAATCTGACAAGGTGTCTGGTGAGGCCTATCTTGATGTCAAGAGAACCCCTTTGCATTTTGTATGCATTTGTCAAGCCATGAGGTGACTTTCTCACTTGGCAGCAGTGAGTTGCCAATTGGGGGGGATTAGAGCTTGTTAATCTTTATTAATGCTGCAACTCAGCTCATTAATATTTTGCTCCCTATCTTGGCAATTGTGCAAAATAAGCTAGGTGTCGAGAATTCTCAATGTGGAAGTCAAAGCAAGAACCTGGCCGTTTCAATCCATAGCTGCCTGTAACCACCCTCCATGCTAATTAGAAACAAATAGCATCTCGAGGCATGATCCATGACCACCAAATGCATGCATCCCTCACTTACAGACATTTTGCAACATCCTCAGCCAGCAAGGTACCTCACCGAACCATTTGCAGGCCGCCTAGGAAGCATAGCTGGGCGCATCAGCATCTAACATTAAAAGATCGCAACAAGAAAAATTTGCATGTACAGAGAGGCACCCAGCTTGCAGATTGGACCAGACTGCACATCAAGGTTGCTGGCTTACTCTCTCAGCACCTATCTATATGTTCACGGCACCCATGTCTTGCCAATCCATGCCCATTATTTGTTTGGTGCTTCAGGCAGAGCCAAAGGCGAAGACTACGAGCTATTATTGTTTTGTGCAGAGGCATAGAGAGGCTGCTTGATGATAGGAGGAAAATGGGATATCTTGATGTACAATATACTATGTCGATCTAACATCTACAGCATGTGTTAGCTGCCTGCACAGTAAATGCATTGCACATTTAATTAACCAAATAGCTACATCAAAATCTGGGTAGGGGCTAGTCTTTAGTCCACACAAGAGGTGGCAACTGTTGGTCACAGAGTGCTGTTAGTCAAGGGCAAAATCCACAAACAGTTCAGGATGTGGCAATGGTCACTTGATTACTTGGGACACTCATAGCCAAGGAATTTGTCTGACTGCCTTCCAGGGAGTGGGCAACAGTCCATTCTTTCGAGGCAGCATGAGCAATCAGCGGAATGCAATACAGAGCTGCAGAGATTGCAGTCAGCTCAGTCATCTCTACAGACTGCTCATCAAAGTGTGCCAGAGCTCTGGGGCTAATGTGATCCTGGAGATCTGTCTGTCAATCTTTAAGGAGGAAGCAAGCAGGCCTGTACTAGGGGAAGCACCTCCATAAGGGATTGTGGAGTCGGGCTTGATTGGGGTAACAGGCATTTGTGGAGATGGGATGGGGGCAAAGTCAAGTCAAAGTGTAGGCAGGTATACAGAACTGCATTGGGCATGGTAAGCTACAGGAGGGTGATTATTTTCAGTTAGGGCATTGAGCTGGAGGACGTTCCCCCTAAGAAAGACCAAGTTCAACTGGATCAGACATTGCAAGCCAGACAAGACCTGATTGGCACCCGTTTCAGTAAAATGGGGCTGAATGCAGAAGACCATTGTGGACTGTCAAATAGTCATTGGTTATCATGCTGACGTATTGTTTGTATTGTGGGGATGAACTTCAACCTATGCTCATTTTCTTTGACTTCATTTCCACTAGTTGTCAATAAATGCTTATGTATGGACTTATGTAATGGCTTGTCTGTATGAGATGTTTTTCTACTGGAGGATGACAAGATTTGGGTCAACTATGAGTTCAGAGAAACGGTGACTTAGGATGTTTAGAATGGGATGTAGTGAAGGACAGGTAGCCTGTGGGGCCTGATGGCGAAATAGCAACTAAAATGAGAAAATAGGCTTCTGTAGGTGAAGGGGTGTTGACATAAGCAGTGTGGGTTTGTGGCTGCCGTGCTTTTCCTTTGCCAGTGAGGGGCAATGCCAGGTGTGAACACATTGCTGGGTGCACAACAACCTTTTAAAGATGGTGCGAGCACAAGGGATGCTCATCTTTCAGCATATATCCAGAAAACAGTGAGTTGATCTGGGAACAGCATGCGGGAATAGAACTGGACATGAGGGACTCTGTGGGGTGCGGTCAGTGATAAATGAGGTGCATTCACTAAGAAGCGGCGAAAAATGTTGCTGAGTCTCACGACGAAAATTTCTTTAAAAACTCCATACACTTTGTTGCCAAAGAGTAAAAGGTAAAATTCAGCCCAAGAAAACTGAAATGGCAGCATCTGCAAGCATGTTGTTTTATCAGAGATATAATGAATGACCAGCAAGTAAATATCAGTTTGCATAAAAGTTGAAGTTGTTATTAATTTCAATTGAGCAAAGTGTATGTTGCTGGCCACACCAGCGTTAATTTCAATTTCTAATACCATTAGTCTTTTCCTGGTAATTCCTAAAGCAAGCCATTCTTGCATCCCTTGAATAATTTGGGTTTCTTCACAGTTAGATTTTTTTTTTAAAGGTGTCCTAAAGCGTGCACTTTCCCCATATTTTTCAAGAACAATCTATATCACTTTGAAAGCTTTGCATCAATTAACAGTTGAACACACTAAAGATGAAATCCGTCCACTGCTCACTTTTTCGTCAAATTTTGGGAAGATTTTATAACCTAAAACCTAAGTAAATATATATTAGATCAGTAGGCTGCTGTGAATTAAAGTTTATCCGACTGCCTTGCTTTGCTTTGATATGGTGGAGTAGAGGAACACACTTTACTAATGATGCCATGTCATTCAATAATCAGATTTTTCCTGGAACTTTTATGGGTAGCACGGTGGCACAGTGGTGCCTCACAGCACCAGAGACCCGGGTTCAATTCCCCTCTGTGTGGGGTTTGCACATTCTCCCTGTGTCTGTTTGGGTTTCCTCCGGGTGCTCCGGTTTCCTCTACAGTCCAAAATGTGCAGGTTAGGTGAGTTGGCCATGCTAAATTACTCGTAGTGTTAGGTGAAGGGGTAAATGTAGGGGAATGGGTCTGGGTGGGTTGCTCTTCGGAGGGTTGGTATGGACTTGTTGGGCCGAAGGGCCTGTTACTACACTCTAAGTAATCTAATCTAATCCTAATCTAATCTAATCTAAAAGTTGCATATACTTCTCAAAGATTAAGTCTTTAGTCATCCAAGTAACTTTGATTGGGAACTGATTTTTATATTTCAAGGATGGCTGGATGTGCTGCAGTAAAAGAATAATCTTAATATTTGATACATCATTATAGATATGCTAGTAAACGTAAAGCCCACAAAATTACAGGCAAGTGACAGTATGGATATAAAAATGGCTAATGGACAAACATTAAACAGTAGTATAAAAATGAAGTATTGGGGTTGCTGAAAATTTGAGGTAAGAACAGAAGATGCTGGACAAACTCTTAGAGTCCTATTCGGCTCTAATATAACCTGTATGAACTGTTAGCCATTACAGAGATGTAGTTATGTGGAAACCAAAGCTGAATACTGATAGATAAGTAACACTCAGGAAGGGCAAGCAACTTGGAAAAGGTGATAGGACAGTTCTGTTAATTAAAGAATGCATTAATACTCTAGTAAAAGATGACATTAGTTCTAAATTTCAAGGTATAGAACCAGTTTGAATGGAGCTAAGAAACAGTAAGGCGCAAAACTTATGTGGGTGCTGTTTATAGACCACCAAGCAACAGATTTAATATAAATCAAATTAAAAGTGCATACAACAGGGATAATGCAGTAATCATGAGGATTTCAATTGACATAAAGCCTGGCTAAATATAATTTGTACCAATATTATGGCGTTTGAGTTCCTGGAATGTATGCAATATAGTTTTCTATGCAAAACAATAAGGAACCAATTAGGGAATGTTCTATTTTAGATCTAGTATTGTGTGATGAGAAAGGGCTACTTAATAATCTTGTTCTAAAGCAGTCTTTAGGAGAATGCGTTAGAATTTTGCATTGAATTACACCACTTTCAAACTTAATCAGAAACTAAGGCCTCACATTAAAACAAAGGAAACTATGAAGATTTAAGGAGAAAAATTGATAATTGAATGACAAGGCATCATAGTAAAGAGTGCTCCCCTATTCCTCTATATCAAAACAAAGCAGCAGGATAATCTTCAATACAAAGCAGCCTAATGCTTTAATGAGACAATGTATGATGGATTGGGAAGCCAGGTTAAAAGGCATAACAGTAGGCAGGCATTGGCTAATATTTATAGAATAAATATATAGTTTAATACAATACATTCCTTTTAATGTAAAAAATTCTAGCAAAGAAAATATTCCAACTAACAAAAGAGATTCAATCAAATGAAGAGGCCCTTAAAGTTGTCAAGAAGAATAAGCCTGAGAACTGGGACAATTGTGTAATTAGGCAAAGGAGGACCAAGAAAAGGAAGGGAAAATAGAATGCGAGCGAACAAGCTGGAAACATAAATGACTATAAAGGCTTCTATAGATATATAAGGAAAAGATTAACAAAAAAATGTGGATTCATTTCAAGTAGAGTTGGAAGAATTTCTAATGGGATGAAGGAAATGACAGGGAAAGCAAAAGAATGCTTTGTGTCTGTCTTCACTGAGGACACTGAAAAGCACCCCGAAGTAATGGAAGGTATAAGGACTCATGAAAAGGAAGAGCTGTAAAACATAGCTACTTGTAAAAATACAAAACTGGGGACATTAATGGCTGTTGCAGTAAAAAAATCACCAAACTAGCTACATTCCAGTGTGACAAAAGAAGTGGCTATAGAGATAACACATGTGTTCGTGGTCATCATTCAGAATTCTACACTTGGGAATCATCTTGCAAATTAGACATTGGTCAGAAGGAAGGAAGTAACCTATTAGCCTAACATCAGTTGTAGTGGGAAAATATATTCGAATCTATACTATAGGTACAAGCAAGACTCTGAGAGAAAAATGGTAGGATTGAACAGAATCAAAAAAGATTTATGAAAGGTGGATTATATTTGTCAGAGCTGTTCGAGTTATTTTTGAGGATAAAACTAGCAGAACAGAGAGCCGGTGAAAGTAATACATTTAGATTTTTAGAAGACTTTCAGTAAAGTCCCCTATAAGAGTTCAGTAAATGAAATGAGATTACATGGGATTGCAGAAACTGGCATAGATTAAGAACTTGTTATATGACAAAAAACTGTATAAATAAATGGGTGTCTTACAAGTTAACAGGTTGGAACCTGTGGGGTACCACGAGACTCAGTGTTTACGCCCCATCTTTTCACAACCTGTGTTGATGTTTTAGGATATGGAGATTAAATGTAGTATTTCCAGTTTTGCACAAACAATGTGAGTGTGAGTTTTGAAGGGTATACAAAGATGCTTCAAGAGGACTTTAAGAGGCAAAGTGAGTGGGCAGATATTTGACAGTTGAAATACAATGTACAAAAATGTGGGTCCATGATTGACTCTTTATTGCCTTCTGAAATGGCCCAGCAAGCTGCTCAGTTCCAAGAGTAATTAAGGATGGGTAACAAATGTTATCCATGCCAGTGAAACCCACAACCAATGAAAGAATAAAGCAAATAGCTTTGATAAGAAACAAAAAATGTAAACGATAGTGAAAGGATGGGAAATGTTCAATACCAAAGGACTTTTGGTGTCCTTATTCATTAGTCATTGCAAGTTAACATACAAGTACAGCAAGTAATTAAGAAAACAATTGAAATGCTAGATTTTATTACGAGAGAATTTGAGTATAGGAGTAAGGAGACTCAATCATTGAGTATATTGAAGACAGAGATTGTTAAATTTCTACTGTCATCAAGGGGTATGGGAATTGTGCAGAAACACAGTATTGTCAGTCATGATCTCATTGAATGGTAGAATAGCCACATAGGGCTGGATGGCCCCCCAAACCCGCTATTTCTTAAGTTGTAATGCAAGTTTAATTCTCTCTTTTTCCATCCGATGCTGCCAGCATGCTGAGCTTTTCCAGCACTTTCTGTATTTATTTAAGTAGTGTTGATTTAAGTGTGTTCTCCAACAATCGGTGTTTAATCCTGTGTTTTTTTTTTATGCAAGTGTTTTGTGCTTAGGTTTACAGGACATCATTTCAAAGTTTGCAGATAATGCCAAACTCAGGAATGGTGCAAACAATAAGGAATATGTAACAGATTTTAAGTGATCTTTCTGTTCACACCCCTTTACAATTGTAGCATTTATTTTACATTGCCTGTCTTTTCTCCTTCTAAAGTATATCATTTAACACTTCTCTGAATTAAATTTCCTCTGCTGTAATTTTGTTGATAGGATTACATGAAGAAGGAGATTGCTCATGTGAAGTATGAAAACTGGTACAGACCAGATGAACGTTATGCCTTTATTTTGCTATATGTTCCATGTAATTAATCTTTGTAAATTCTTTTCTCTATTCAGTGTTGCAATTGTCTGACCACTTTTTCTCTGAGCATTCCACCTAATGGTCATCTTGCTAAATAAACAAAAATGGTTTATGCATTTACATGAGTTTAACCATTTCTTGGCCAGATTCAAACGTAACTGCCAATGATGGACATGCCGTGAAAGTGCCATAGTCTGTGTGTTAAAGTAGATCTAGTTTTTCAACCATTGGAGACAAGCAATTGAACATTGCATTCTATTATGTATAATTGAACTGGAAACATCGTTAAGACAACTTCTGTGTTTTAAACTCTGGCTTGAATGCATCTTTGAAAAAGAAAGATAGTAAATCTAACACTATATATAAAATGGTTGTCACTTGTCACATAACATGGAATTAAAAGTAACAAATTAATCTTATTCACCATGGGTGACTTCAATCTTCATTTAGATTGGGAATATCAAATTGGCAGAGGTAATAACAAAGAATTTATTGAATATATCAGGACCAGTGTGTTTTGATTCTAACCAGGGATCAGGCTTATTTGGATCTGGTAATATGTAATGAATCAGGTTTAATGTATGATTTTAGAATAAAAGATACCCTAAGAAACAGTTATTATAACCGGATAAAATTTAGCATTCAGTTTAAGAAATGCCTTAGAAACACTGTGCTAAATGTTTAAAGGTGATTACAAAGAAAGAATGGCAGTTTGTAAAGTAGACAGGGAAAGGAGTTCAGCAGTAAACCCGGTTGAGGAATAATGGCAGACGTTTCAGAAAATAGTTCATGATGCACAAAAAAAATATTTGAGTGAGAAAGCAAGTTTTTAGGAAGGGGATATACCACTCATAGTTAACCAAGGAAGTTAAACATAGTATAAGTTGAAGGAGAAAAAAAATGATAAGCCAGAGGATTAGGGAAGTTTTTAAAACCAATTAAAGATGATCTCTAAGTAATAAAGGTGGAGAAGGTAAATTAGCAAGCACTTTTCAGATACATGTAAAGGAAGAGAGGCCATAGTGAACGTAGACCCCTTAGTAAATGAGACTGTGGAAATAATAATTTGAAACCAGGAAATGGCCTAAGAGTTGAATAAATTGTAAATAATCAAGGGAAATACCGCAATAACTATCACTAGGGAAAAAAATAGTACTCTGGGAAACTGATTAGATTAGATTATTTTTTAGATTACATTTTAGATTAGATTAGATTACATTACATTACATTACATTACAGTGTGGAAACAGGCCCTTCGGCCCAACAAGCCCACACCGACAAGCCGAAGCGCAACCCCTGCATTTACCCCTTACCTAACACTACGGGCAATTTAGCATGGCCAATTCACCTGAAATGCACATCTTTGGACAGTGGGAGGAAACCGGAGCACCCGGAGGAAACCCACACAGACACTGGGAGAACGTGCAAACTCCACACAGTCAGTCGCCTGAGGCGGGAACTGAACCCAGGTCTCAGGCGCTGTGAGGCAGCAGTGCTAACCACTGTGCCACCGTGCCGCGATGGGGCTGAAAAACTGATAAGTTTCTTGAACCTGATGGGTTGCATCCAGGAATATTAAAGATAGTAGCTGCAGAGTTAGTGGATGTTCTGGTAGTAATCTTCCAAGAATCCTTAGATTCTAGAACCGTCTGAAGTGATTGGAAAACTGCTAATGCAACCAATTTAATCAAAAAGGGGTTGAGAATAAAACTGGTAACTATAGGCAAATTAGCTTAACATCTGACATTGGGAAAATGTTAAGAGTCCATTATAAAAGATGTAATAATGGAGCATTTAGAAATTTATAACATAATCAAGCAAAGTCTCAGCATGGTTTCAGAGGGAAAAATTATGCCTGACAAATTTATAGAATTCTTTGAGGAGGTAGCAAGTCATATAAATAAAGATGATAAATAAAGATAACTAAAAATAAAGTTGATGTAATATTTTTGAGTTTCCAAAAGGTACTGACAAGGTATCACATAAGGCCATGAATAAAATAAGAGCCTTTGGTGTTGGGGCTACATTTATTAGTCTCCATAGAGGGCTGTACCATTCTCTGAAAGAAAACCATCCCATTATCTCTGCCTTAAATGGGCAAATCCTTACTCTGAGATTCTGTCCTCTGGTCCTAAAATCTGCCATACGCAGCCACTCCGCACCTATCCTGTCAAACTCCCCAAGAATCTATGCTTTAATCATGTCTCCGCTCATTCTTCTAAATTGCAAAGTGTACGGGACCAACTAATTCAATTCCTCCTCATAAGAAATCATTCCATTCCAGGAATCAACTTAGTAAACCTTCTCAACTAATGCCAGTATATCTCCCTTGAGAGAAGGGGACCAAAATTGTGCAATCTTCCAGCTGTGGTCTGATGAGTGCCTTGTATAAATTTAGCAAGACTTCCCTGTATTTGTTTTCCATTCCCTTTGAAATAAAGGCCAACATCCCATTTCATTTCCCTATTACCTGCAGAACTTGGATGCTAGCCTTTTGTGATTCATGCCCCACATATCAGCTGTTCTATTCTTCGTGCCAAAGTGCAAAACTTTACCTTTTACTCTGAGTAGGATCAAAAAAGTTATTTTCTGTATAATCAAGCTAAATATATTCTTCTGGTTTAGTGCAAAACTTTAAAGATTTGTATAATACTGACATTTTCCTTTTATTTACAGCCACTCTTATAGCAGAGGACCATCATACCAAAGGCTCAGAAGAAGCAAAGCTATTGAAAGGTTCAGTATATTTCATATATTTCAGTTATCATAGAGAATTTTTTTAAGCGATAATAGAAATTTGATGCTAAACTGAATCAAGTTCACTTGACTGTTTTCTCCCCGTTCCCTTGTCCTGGAAAGGAATGGATTTACCTGTTATAATCTGATTATTTTTCTTGACTTGAGGTTTTTATTGGGTTCAATGCTAGCGGAATCCAGGATTCTAGATTTTCATACTTTCTTAATAAGGTCATAAGAAATAGAAACAGGAGTAAGCTGTCTGTCTCCTGAGCCTCCTTTGTCATTCAGTAAGGTCATGGCAGATCTGAAACTCCTCACATCCACTTTCCTGCCCTTCTCCATAGAACATAGAAAAATACAGCGCAGTACAGGCCCTTTGGCCCTCGATGTTGCGCAGATCCTTCACCAGCCCACTATCCTCCATATGCCTATCCAATGCCCGTTTAAATGCCCATAAAGAGGGAGAGTCCACCACTGCTACTGGCAGGGCATTCCATGAACTCACTACTCGCTGAGTAAAGAATCTACCCCTAACATCTGTCCTATACCTACCACCCCTTAATTTAAAACTATGCCCCCTCGTAATAGCTGACTCCATACGTGGAAAAAGGTTCTCATGGTCAACCCTATCTAAACCCCTAATCATCTTGTACACCTCTATCAAGTCACCCCTAAACCTTCTTTTCTCCATTGAAAACAGCCCCAAGTGCCTCAGTCTTTCCTCATACGATCTTCCTACCATACCAGGCAACATCCTGGTAAACCTCCTCTGCACCCGTTCCAGTGCCTCCACATCCTTCCTATAGTATGGCGACCAAAACTGCACACAATACTCCAGATGCGGCCGCACCAGAGTCTTATACAACTGCAACATGACCTCAGGGCTACGGATATCAATTCCTCTACCAATAAAAGCCAGTACGCCATATGCCTTCTTCACCGCACTATTTACCTGGGTGGCAACTTTCAGAGATCTGTGTACATGGACACCAAGATCCCTCTGCTCATCCACACTACCAAGTATCCGACCATTAGCCCAGTACCCCGTCTTTGTGTTACTCTTACATATACCCTTGATTCTCCTACTGATTAAGAATCTATCCATCTCAACCTGAAAAAAAAAGAATTCTGCCCCACTGTCCTCTGTGGCAAAGAATTCCAAAGATTCGCATCCTCTGAAAAAAGAAATTCCTCTTCAGCTCAGACTTAAATCTTAAACCCTTAATTCTGAGACAATGCCATCTGGTCTTAGTCTGTCCCATAAGGGGAAAAAATCCTCTCAGCATTTGCCCTGTCAAGTCCTTTAAGAGTCCTATATGTTTCAATGAGTTCATTCTTCTAATTCCAATTAGTAGAGCCCCAACCAATTTAACTTTTGCTCACAAGCCAATCCTTCCATGCTGGGATCATTCTAGCAAACCTTCTGTGAACTCTCTCCAATGAAATAATGTCTTCCCTTGAGCTGTTCATGGCACTCCAGATCTGATCTCACCTTGAACAGCTGCAGTAAGACTTCCCTACTCTTTTACTCCATTCCCTTTGAAATGAGGCCAACAATTCACTAGCCACCTTGAATATCTGCTGCACCTGTGTGCTAGCCTTATTTGTTTTGTGCTCAAGTTCCTTTGTGTTGCAACTTTCTGCAACTTTTCCCTATTTGAACAATACTGTTCTTTTGTGCTCCGTTCCAAAATGAACATCTTCACATCTTCCAACATTATACTGCATTTGTCAACCTTTCGACCATTTATTTAACCTATCAATATCTCTGTAAGCTGTTTGTATCTATCTCACAACCTACCTTTCCTCCTATTTTTGTGCTGTCTGCAATTTAGGCCACAGTACATTCGCTTCCTCCCATCAAGGCAGTAATATGTTATAAACAGTTGTAGTCCCAGCCCTGATCCTTGTGGAACCCCATTGTTCACAGGTTGCTAACCTGAGAAAGAACTCCTTATCCCCATTCACTGTTTCCTGATTCATATCTTGTCTTGAAATCCACTTACTGCGACCACTTTTTCTGTGATCATTATTTATATTCCGAATTCCTGGTATTGTTACGTAGCCCACAAATAGAGTTGTTGATGCACAAAATTAAAATTTGATTTCTCTGTTAGAAGGTATGAATTTACTGATTAGGAAATGTGGTAGGAAACGGTGTGTGAAATAAAATGTACTAATTACATTTAGAGCTCAGTTAAGTATTTGTCATCTAACTATGAATGCAAATTTAATTTGGGAATTTATGAAGTCCTTTATTTGTCTGTGCAATTAAGATAAACATCTTAATTGGTTGAGCTTAGAAGAAGCTAAAGTTAGTTCCATTGCCCTGCTCTTTACCTACAGCCCTATAACTCTGTCTTTAAAATATTTTAGTTGTGAAATTCCTATCAAACATTACTAATTAAAATAGTGCATTCAAGATCTCAGTAACACGCTCTCAATACTTTATAAATATCATCTGAGGCTGTTTTGCCTATCACCTTCAATTTGTGTGCTGCGATTACTGAACTTTCTGTCACTTGAAACAAGTTGAAGTACAGATTAGTCATAATTTAAAACAATTTCAGAGCAGATTGAATGCACTATTGCTTGCATTCCTAAATTTATACTGAGATGAGGAGAAATTTCTGCACTAAGAAATCTACTGAACCAGTCCTATTCTGGGTAAACTTTAAATGTACTGACATTATTGTGATATCATTGTTACTTTCTATCCTTTTCTGTGGAAATATGTCATTACGATTGAGTGTTAAAATAGCTAGAAAGAGAGTTTAGAGATGGAAATGTGTTGCTGGAAAAACGCAGCAGGTCAGGCAGCATCTAGGGAACAGGAGAATCGACGTTTCGGGCATTAGCCCTTCCAGCAACACATTTCCATCTCTGATCTCCAGCATCTGCAGACCTCACTTTCTCCATATAGAGAGTTTAAACTGGCAAGTTATTCTGTGCACTCAACAAGAAATCTATTCCATGTGTGAATTTAATTTTATAATCATTAATCTCTGCTAATAAGTGCTCATTTAGGTCAGTCTTATACAAAATGTACGTCACATAACTAATAGGTCATAGAAATGTGGTGACTTGACCCTGTTCACTTCGAGAGCCATACAATACTGAATTATTTGCAATGTTGCTATAAATACTCTGTAAAACTTGGGAAGCATTTTAGGAATCACTCTAGCTTTTGCTTTGGGAATGCTCATACAGTTGAGTGGTAGTATAGAGGTTAATGTAAGCAAAAACTGCATGGCTGAATTATTGAAATGTTTGTTTGGAAAGCACCAGGATCGCATACCCTAATAACAGCAAAAGGGAAATGAGATTTTAATGAGTTTCTTTCATTAAATCATGTATTGTTTGTCTATGAAGTATTTTTCTCCAAAATGACTTCTCTTTCATCTATGCAGCTTAAGTTTATTATTATCTTTAATGTAAGAAATTCTGGTATCAGCACTGAGCTGTAAATTTGCAACAAAAGGTGGTGATGTAGTTGTGGATGAGCTATAGTTTATACAGGCTCAGTTTAGTAGGTCAGCAACAAGGGGTTGGAGATGTTTCGGAGGAATAGCAAACCACAAGATATTGTTCATGATTTGAATTGGGCCACCTAATTACTGCGAGACTGGAGAAATCTGATTGAAAATACGGGTAATCTAAACTGGCAGTTTATTCTGTGAACTCAATAAGAAACCTGTTCCATATATGAATTTAATTTTATAGTTATTAATATGCCAGTAAATGCTTATTTAGGCCAATCTAGTCCAGTATGCTCTTAGCATAACTTATAGGCTAAAGACATGTGTATTGATACTGATGTTTTTAGAAGCATAAAATGCCAAATTGTTTTCTAACTGTGACCTTCAGGTGAGTGTCACTCACTAGACTGCCATTTATCATCTATCCCTAATTGAGTAAAAAAGACTCGATCATGTTGCTGTTAGACAAAATTCCTATACAGGTCGTTCTGCTATAACACGTGTTGCGTTAACACGATTGATGAATTGGGGACACTGTTTCTAAAGCATGTATTGATTATAATGTGATTCGGCCCCATTAGTTTAGATGATGTTGCTATTACACGATTTTCTTATAACACGGGATTGCACGAGAACAGAACTACCATGTTATACCAGAACTGACTGTATCAGTCACTACGTGATTATGTTTATCAGAAATAAAACCAAAAATGCTGGAAATGCTCAGCAGGTCAAGCAGCATCTGTTGAAAACAATCTGATAGAGTCATCAAGCAGACCTGTTAGCTCTGCTTCTTTTTCCATAGATGTCACCTGACCTGAATATTTCCAGCTTTTTCTGTTCTTGTTTCCAATTTTTAGCATTTGCAGTATTTTACCTTTGTATTTCTGCTTATGGTTTCAGTTTTGTTGTCAGGATGGTAGCAACCTGGAAATCATTTACTCAATTTAACAAAAATATGGTTTGCCATTTGTTGTCTTCCCTGTCCTCCTTCCATTTAAATGCCATTTAGTGACAATGCACTTAGATCTGTGGGGCTTTCGTGGTATTCAGAAGGATAATGGTCCAATTGCTCTTGAAAGTTTCTTGAGGAATCTAGTGACATAGGGTATTAACATTTTAGCTAGTAGGTTTGCAAATTAATTGAGGTGCTTAAGTGATAGTGCAACAGCACCAAAAAGTGTTTAGATTTCATCCTAATAAATTTGTTGAAACAAGCAATTTAAATCAATATAGATCAATTCTAAAGGAAGAGATTACAGAAGGTTGATTATGATCCAAAGATTTATTAAATGCCCAAATCCTTTGGTCCAAAATGACAGGGCATATATAAGGCAGGAGTCAGCGCAGAAGCCAAGAGTTGAGATTGTTGATTCCTTCCCCTCTTCATGTCCAAAGGAAAAACAGTTTACTCTTGAAAAAGTTCTATTTATATGAGCTCGGTGTTAGAAACAGAATACTTCAGTTAACAGATTATCACCACCCTTTGAGAGTATGTACAGCAGTCTTGCATTGTATCAGAATAAGGAGTACAGCTTCAATAGGGTTTTGTAATCCATCTGTTTCAGTGAGTCATGATTGCTGATGTTTTAAATACTATTTTCAAACATGTGCTTTGTTTTATTAATATTGCATATCTTTTGTATTTGTATCAAAATGGCAACCTGATCATTATAATTTTGCAAAACTTTGAAATTCTTCTGGACAACATTGATTCAGGAGTTATATAGTGGATTATAAGTCACCCCAAGTTATCTCAGTTCTATTTTATGTTTTAAAAAATCAAATGATTGAATTAGTTGCTTTGTTCAAATGATCAGTTTTTGAAGCAGCACTTAAATCATAACAAGTCCAGTTGTGAAAGTGGACAGTAGCATGTGTTTGTTTACAGAAAGGGTTATGTTTAGTCTAGAATTATAAGATCAAAACATGGTAAATTCATAATTAATGTAGTAAAGAAGAAATGGATAAACATATGCGAATAGGGATTGAAAGAGTTGAAGACAGATGTTGAAAGCTTTTTAAACAATGCTTTAATTGTTGCACCACTCATCTGTAAAGCTTTCTATTCATATTGCATGTGCTGAAAGAAAGGCAACAAAAATCAACCCAGAGATTCAGTGTTAGTTTTTGTGTAAATTATGATTTATAAAATGTATGATGCTTATGAAAAGCTATGCAAAGAATTTTAAGAAATTGAGACCTAATTTAAAATTACAACAACATTCAAGAAATAATAAAACAATTTATAATGCATTGTCTCTCTTCGATGGCCAAATATGAAAACACTGGTAAGCACAGCTAACTTTGAAGAATTCACCGATTAGTAAGGAAATGACCTTATCCCCTCCTAAAAAAGCATGAACTATTTTAGCCAGGCAGCTGTGTCCTGAGTTGAAGCTTCAGCTTGATTACATGACCATTTGTGGAATATAATAGAAGCTGCCAAACCTTTGAGAACATTTGGGAGTTCCCATGTGCATTATTTTTAAATATAGTTATTTTAATGAGAAATTCTATCTGTTGTTTTAAATATTTTAGGAAATGGATAGTTTAATTCTGTATATTTAAATTTGCTACCAATTGTCAACTTTGAAAGAAAAACTAATGATGTGGTGTTAAACAGTGAAGTTATTGTGCACCCCCATGTTTATAGTGGGCTCTTCTGTCTCCTCAGAAAATCAACTGGAAGCAAAGGAATCTGATATGTCTGACACACTTAGCCCAAGTAAGGACAGGAGCAGTGAAGACACTACAGGTAATTTAATAGGATTATTCAATGAAACTGCAAAGGTACCTTTGCTGCTAAAGACTGCTGCATATTTTTTTAATTTAAATTTATTATAATTTAAATTTCTAATGTGCATGTTTGTTAAATTGTATTGTGTCATATTCTGATGATTTTTAAAATAGAATTCTATCAAATAGATTTAGAAAGAACCTTACATTGTGCGCATATATGTACACCAAAATTAAAATGAAGTATCTCTATTGTTTCCATTATTGCTGAAGTTTTACTATGCTTCTTTTCACTTCAGTGGAATTGGAATTTATTTAGCTTACTTGCGTTAGAAAATAGGTCAATAACTAACATAGTTAAATTTGGACAGGGCATGTCTTTCAGTTAGGTTCCACTTGCTTTTAAATGTTTGCTTATTTGGATTGTTGGTAAGATTTGGCAGTAATCCCTTTCTGTACAGAAAGTGTCACTAATTATTTACAGTTCCTTAAACATCAGACTCTTTATATTCTGTAAAATTATGGAAATATGCATTTGTATGATGGCTTTGCATAATGCATATTCAATTCTAAAACGTTTCAGTTATTAAATACAAACTCAAACTGCAACAAATTTTAGTTTTGTCAAACAATTTCCTTCTGTTGTTGTTCTTTCTAAATCTATAAACTTAATAAAGCTGTCAAAGCATTACATAGGTCATTGCCAAATATGTATTCAAAATTAACAATACATAGTTTTCAGAACTTTGCATGTTGCTTAAAATTTGTTGCTGTGCATGCTTTCGACAGGGGCAAGTGTAGTTATTAATGTTGCTATATATCTTAACCACTCATTAGATCACACATGGTTTTACTGTGACATATGGTTCTTTCAGGAGGTTCTGATAGTATGTAAGAAATGATGTACCGTCTCAGTTACTGCATAAGCTTAAACTCCTATTTTTAAATTAAAAACAGATTACCAAATGGATGAACAGGAGTTGAATGAATCTTTAACTAAAGTTTCATTATTAAAAGGTAATTTTTTGTTTTCCATTTTTCTAATGTATTTTATGTTAGTCTTAACTGGAATGTAAAACATTCTAGAAGTGGCTCTTTGTCTTGAATACTTTAGTAGTTATCACTGATAAATTATCACTTCATTTTCTTAATGGAACATAGTTTTACGTTGTTTCCTTTAAGTTAGCCTTTAGCGTTTCTATAGATAAATCATCTTAATGAGTAATGTTCACACAGCAGAAGTTTACATTTTCAATGATTAAGTTTTATTCATGGATAAAGATTTTAATTTTAGGAATTAATTAATGTGTTCTCTCTCAAAAAAAATTCTGAACATTGATATCAATTGAAGGTTATCCTATTGTCCTCCTTACACCATTATGCATATTTGATACACCAGTAAATAGATCCAAAACTCATTTCATACTACTTCCCTATAGAATTGTATGTGCAAAAGGCAATAATTAATGTGTATTCAAACTGTTCTGCATCTTCACCTGCTTTTAGTTCCAGTTCCAACACTCCAACACTTAGTGTTCAGAATAAGAGTTGTCATATTGTGAAGTTTAATTCATTTATTGCATCATCAGACACAACTTTGTTTTCTGTTCAGGACAATATTTGATTTTCAAAAATGTTTATAATCTGAATTATAAACATGATTTTTCGAAAAGACCTTGACTGCAACAGAATATGAAGATATTAGGTGAAATGTTTCCTTCATTGGAATACAACTAAACACTTTCTCAGACTGAAACAGCCCTACTAGTACAAATGAACAGTATTATTATTTGCGGATGTACAATGTGTTTTATAATTGTCATTGGAGATTGGAGGAAAGCCACCTGTGATTATTTCTGGCCAGTTAAAGCTCAACCAGTGATAGAAGGCTGCTTGCTTTCTGACTATATATGGACTTCTACTGTGCAGTTCATTTGTTTAACCATTTCCTTTTATAACCTTTTTTAATGCATGATCATCCTATAACTATTTGGCTGTTAATGATATATTTAAGCATATCAATGAGTATTGTTTTGCTCGTACTGTGCATATAAATTTTCAAGTCTAGCTGTTACATTTATGCTTTCAAGAGGATTATATGATTTGTCGAATTGCACAAAGATCCAATTCTCACATGGCATTGGTTTATTCTTGTTGATATCTATTTTGATTTTCTTTGGAGATTATTAATTACGTATGCGTTTCTTTTAATTATGGAAAAATGACATCATTGAAATAGTTTAGAGCAGCAAAGTGTTTTTTATTAAGAAACCTTTAGATTTAGAATTTTTATAAGTTTTAAAAATCAATTAGTTTTATTAGATAATCTGGCCCAGTGAAAATCCTGTTTGAAAAGAATAAAATGTTGGACAATTGATAGATAATACAGTGAGATTCTGTTTCACACCATGTTCAAAGATACCGTTGTCATCTGGTTGAAGTTAAAACAGACCACTGATGGGAACAACTTTATGTACTGTGATGATATCTAAATTAATATGCTTTTGTTTATTTGTGCTGTTTGCAAATATTCTGCAGAAAAGCAATAATTTATTTTAATTAAAATGCCTTCACTTCCTTCATTCGTTTCAAATAAAAAATCTTTTTGCATTGCTTAAAAATTTTGAGTTATAATGCATCTTGATTGCCACTGTTTACAATATAATTAACTTTTATCAATTGCTACTTCCAAAATACCATTCTTGTACCATGCTGAAACCATGCATTCGCATTCCTTACATTTGAAGGTGTGGGATTTTGTTCAAGTATGTTTAAAAACACACAGCAGCCATCTTGATTGTGATGACTTGAACAATGCAATCCAATTAATGTGACGAGTAACTACTGAAGATTTTTTTTTTAAATACCTCCAATGAAAATGTGTTCAAGCGATAGGATGAAGAAATGAATGTTTGATCGCCTTGATACTTTTATTTTGTAAAGTATTTATTTAAGAGGAGGGGATTAATTAGAAGACTTATAATCTGCAATTCTGTGGTAAGCACTGGAAAAGAAAGTTATGGGATAGATTTTGACTCTGCTGAGACAGCTTTTTTGTATCAGAAGTGTATCAGTACAGTAGTTCAAACCGTCTCCAACCCCCCCCCCCCCCCCACCGTATCTGCGGGGGTATGTTCTAAGACCTACTGCAGATGCCCAAAACCGCAGATAGTAGCAAACCCATTCATTTAAATGGGAAATTTACCTTCCTGGCAGCCTCCAGTTCCTTGTTCTGGAATATTCTATATAGTATTTTCGGGCTGCGGCAAATCGCGGAAAACTCAAACCCTGGAAGCTGATTCCACGGATACAGCAGTCACTCTATTTTTATAATTTCTGTCACCATAAAACAAAACATCTATTAAAAGTCAATCCAGTATTGGAATGTTTTATCAATGATATAGTGTTCTTGAATAAAGCAGTTTAAGTATTATGCTAAGTTTGTAAAAACATTTTTATGTGCTTCTGTTGCTGTTTCCTAAATAGTACATTGGTAACGGTTTATTAAATGGTTTTACTTACGGACCTTCAACCAGTAACATTTTAGAAAAATAAACAGGAACCATATATATCCTTGGAGAACATACAATATTTGAATGAGAAATTTTTATTTAAAAATATGTGATGTCATCCAAATGGATCAGAAGAAGCTATCAGTGATGGATCGGATGAAATTAGCTTGTATTTGATTTTAATTTGACACTTTATTTGATTTGACTATATTGCTTACATTGCTGTTATTAATCTTGAAACAGTGTCCCCGCTCCCTATGTAGTAAGTTTAGAAGCAGGAGCGCACGATTATACTGACCTAAATTACTGTCACAATAGAGAGTCTTTCCAGGATGACAAAATGGCTGGAAATCACGGTAGTTCCCATTTCGTGAAGAGCGGAATGGATTCGGTCTAGGTTTTAGAGGTGGGCATTTCATGAAACAGTTTGTAATCTAAAACATTAGCTCCCCTCAAGTGGGATTTGTGCATCTCTTGCACAGAACTTTGCATGTTCACATTAGACCTGCTAAAACAGAGCAAGTCTAAGCTTTGTAAGTTCATTTAGATTGCTGGGTAGGACATTCTTTGGGTATGATTTGGCATTGTTTTAATTAGTTCAGGGAATATCGGTTTTGCTCAGCTGGGCCAACATTTATTACTCTTGATAATTGCCTTGAGAAGGTGGCAGTGGACTGCTGCCTTGAACCCCTGAAATCCATTTGGGGTCAATACATCACAATGCTGTTAGGAATGATGTTTCAGGATTTTGACCAATGGCACTGGAGAAACTGTGATAGATTTCTAAGTCAGAGGTGGGATTGCATGGGGTGAGTTCAGGGGCAGGCTTAGTGTGCTGAGATCCCAGGCTGAAATCTGGTTTTATAGATGATATTTCACTCTTGTTTATTTAACATGTTGATCTTTCACAGAAACACAAGCAAGCAATGTTATACGCCTGGTTTTAACAGTACAACAGGAGTTTACTATGCAAATGAAAAGATAAAATAGAATAAATCCAGCTATTTGCATATAACGCAATTTGAAAGATTTTGAATCACAATTAAAAATACAATCTCATATGCCTCAACACCATCACTGTACAGTACTTAAAGACTAGAGAAAAAGCACTTCTCTAATCCCATCTATTGGATTAAATTAACTTTGTCTTTTAATTTCCTCTTCTTTGCATATTCATACAACTGAGTTTAAACCTTTTCAGCTTCAGATATAACCTTCATAGTTCTAACCAAACACTTTGGGTCTGAAACTTGCAAATTATAATCCTTATGCTGAGGCAACTTGTTTCATAACTTCTGAATTATCACCTTACTTCAGAAGGAATTGTTTTTACATCCAACTTCAACTGGGATTTTGCAAACTGAAAACAAAAGCTTCCTACACTATGGGTTTTTCCCCCATATATAAAAAAATTACTCCCTGACTCTAACTGAAATGAAAGTTCTTCAGTGTTTACTGTTTGGCCATCTGTTAAAACCTTCCCAATACATTCAGTCAGCAATTCTCTTTCTCAGATTGGTTTTTAAGGCGTCATGGCTCCAGAAATACAGACATGCTAATCATTAAAATCCCTCATATTCACAAAGTAAAATTTATGTGCCTGTCGTTCAAGATTTGAACTCTAAAATAACTGGTATGCGCCCCATTTCGAATTGTTAAAGGAATACATGCATTATTCCAAAAAAATGTTTAAAGTTCATCAGCACAGGTTTCGGTTACCCTTTGGGATTGTGAAAGGAATACTTGCATTATCCCAAAAAGTATTCAAATCCATTGGAACTAACAAACTGTCAAATAACTACTTTTTGAAACAAAAGTGTAAGGGTTGAAAACAATCAGTGCTAGGTATTTCAGTTGCTTGTTTACATAATCCATTATAGGACTGATTTCCCAACATATAATTTTCATAATGGGGTGCCTGTTAAGTAAGCATTTTGATGGCCAACTCCAAGTGTTTATAGAAGAGAAATGTTTTTATAAGAGATCAGTTGAAAGAATTCTTTTGAATGATATGTTATCAATAAGATTTTTTTTATAATATCATCAGTTGGCACAACTTGTTCAAGTCAGCATGTTTTGCCCACAGTAGATGCTAGGTGAGTTAGTGACGAAGGGCAAAGTGTGTTGAGTGGCACACAAGTGGCTTGAACTTATAGAAAATTAGCATAGGGTATAGAAGAGTTATGGGGATGAGTGAGGGGCATAAGTTGGTATGTGGAGTTATGGAGTTGGGAGAGAGGGGTATAGGTGGCATGGCAGCCAGAATGGGCCATGGGGAGGAGTGGAAAGCTTTGGGTTGCAAAGGAGATTTGGGGTTTTATCGGGATGGGGAGAGGAACATAAGTTAACAAGAAGGGTGTGTGGAGCCAAGGACTTGGTACTGTGCATAAAGTGGTATGGGTTATCATGAATGGGAAATGTGTTTTAAGACAGGGTGAGAGATCAATTGAACAATGATCTGAAAGAAGAGAATCTACAAATTTTCCCCATCCTCAGTGATGGGAGGGTTCCAGCACATGAGTGCAAAAGATAAGGCTGAAGCATTTGCGATAGTCTTCAGCCAGAGGAGCCGAGTTGATGATCCATCTTGCCACCTCCTGAGGCCCTCAGTATCACAGATACCAGTGTTCATTCCGTTTAATTGACTTCATAAAATATCAAGAGACTGCTGAAAGGATTGAATACTGCAAAGGGTACAGTCCATACGAACATTCCAGCAATAATACAAGACCTGAAATCCAGAACTTGCCACACCAATAGCTAAGCTGTTCCAGTACAGCTACAATACTGGTATCCAGCCAACAATGTGGAATATTCCCTATGGATGTTCTGTACACAAAAAGCAGAACAAATCCAACCAAGCCAATTACAGCCCCATCAGTCTATTCTTGATCAACAGTAAAGTGACAGAAGGTGTCATCACAGTGCTGTCAAGCAGCCCCTGTTTAGCAACAACCTGCTCACTTAGAAGCACAGTTTAGATTCTGCGAGGACCACTCAGTCCTTACCTCATTACATCCCTGGTTCAAACATGGATAAAAGAGCTGAAGTCCACAGGTGATATGAAATGACAGCCCTTGACATCAAGGCTGCATTTAACCATGTGTGGCAAGAAGGAACTCTAGCAAAACCAGAAGCAGTGGGAACCAGAGGCAAACTCTCCACTGGTTGGAGTCACACCTGGCACATAGGAAGATTGATTTGGAATCAGTCATCTCAGCTCTAAGACATCTCTGTAGGAGTTCCTCAGGGTAGTGTCAATAGGCTCTACAATTTTCAGCGGTTTTATCAATAATCTTACCTTTGTCATAAGGTCAGAAGTGGGGATGTTCATTAATGATTGATTGCACAATGATCAGCACCATTCACAACTCCTTAGTTAAAAAAGCAGCCTGTATTCAAATGCATCAAAACCTGCACAATATCCAGGCTTGGGCTGACCAGTAACATTCATATCACACAAATGCCAAGTAAAGATGATCTCCACTAAGAGACAATCTAACCACTACCCCTTGACATTCAGTGGTGTTACCATCTGTGAATCCCTCCCCATCACCATTCTGAGGTTTGCTGTTGACCAAAAGCACTACTGGACTGGCCATATAAATACAGTGGCTACAAGAGCGATCAGAGACTCGCGTTCTGTAGCAAGTAACTCACTTAGTGACTCCAAATGTCTGTCCATTTGAAAGGCATGAGTCAGGGATACGATGGAGTACTTTCCACTTGTCTAGTGAGTGCATCTTCAAAAATACTAAAGAAGCTTGACACTGCCCAAAACAAACCAGCCTAGTTGATTGCCACCTCATCTACAAGCATCCACTTCTTCCACCACCAGCACTCAGTCGCAACTGTGTGTACTATCTATAAGATGCACTGCAGGAATACACACAGATTTTTAGACACCACCTTCCATCCAGAAGGACAAGGACACCACCTGAATGTTCCCCTTCAAGCCATTCCCCAGTCTTGAGTTGAAAATATATCACTGTTCCTTCACTGTCACTGGGGTCAAAATCCTTGAATTCCCTCTCTAAGTGCACTATGGGCCTACCTACAGCATGTGGACTGTAGGAATTGAAGAAAACAGCTCACAATCACCTTTTCAATGGTAACTAGGGGCAGATAATAAATGCTGGCCTGCCCATGAATGAATAAAATTTTAAAGACCTTGATCTTTAAACAGGGAGCCCAATTCTAGATTCCCAAGATTTCCTCATGAGGAAACATTGCTCTCTACGCCGACGATGTCAAGACTCCTCAGGATTTTCTGTTTCTATCAAGCCACTTCTTACTCTTCTAAACTCTAGCAGGTACAAACCTGTCCAACCTTTCCTCATTAATCTCTGAACTGTCTCCAACATGTTTACATTCGTCTTTAAATGAAGTGACTAATACGATACATAATACTCTCGTTGTGGTCTCACCAATGTCCTGTATAACTGAGTATAATCTACCTACTTAATTGCCCACTTCATGATAAATAATAAAATTCTGTTAGCTATCATAATTGCTAAGTGTAATACTTTCACCAATTCTCATGTCTGATTACCTTTAATCTATCCAAGTGTCCTGCTAAAATGTCAATAATATATTGTAATATTTTCCTTATGACAAAATATCATACCAACTGGCTTGTAGTTTCCAGCTTTCTATCTCCTTTTTTTGAATAAAAGTTATTTATATTCATGATCTTCTTATCTAATTGGACCATCTGCAACTTTGATAAATGAAAACCAATGCATCAGCTATCTCATTAGCCACTTTAATATTATTGAATGAAGTCCATCAAGACCTGGGCACGTAGTAGCCTGCAGCTCCATTAATTTGCTCAATGCCACTTCTTGGTGATCGTAATATTTCTGCGTTCTTCTCTATCTTTCATTTCCTATTTTCTCAATGCTTCTGGAATGTTTTTGATGTTCTGTATAATGAAGCTCAATGAAAAATATCTGTTCAATTCATCTGCCAACTCCTTATTGTCCTTATCAATTCTCCAGGCTCATTTTCCATTGGACCTGTGCTCACTTTGTTAACTTTTTCTTTTCTTAAAATATGTATAGAAAACTTGTACCTGTTTTTTCCTAATATGTCTGGCTAGCTTTCCCTGTACTCTAAATTTTGTTTCCTTGTTCTTTTTTTATTGGTAATTATTTGTGTGCTTTAAATTAATAGAGGGAAATTGAGGAGAAAATATGTATATTGATCTCTGATATATGTAAGAATAATAGAATTGTAATAGTAGGGGATTTTAACTTTCAAACATAGTGTGGGCCATAATGTTAAGGGCGCGGATAGTGTGGAATTTATTAAATATATTCAAGAAAATTTTATTTCAGTATGTAGATGTACCTACTAGAGAAGAAGCAAAAGCTAACCTTCTCGAGGAAAAAAATGGCAGGTTAAGTGACTAAAGTGTTCGTCGGTGAGCACTTTGGGACCAGTGATCATAATTCTTTTAGTTTCAATATAACTATGGAAAATGATAGGTATAAAAGTTGAAGTCAGGCAAATTTTGATGGTATGAGACAGGAACTTTCAAGAGTTGATAAGAATAGACTGCTTGAAGATAAGGGGATGACTGGCAAATGAGAGACTTGTAAATGTGAAATGATGAGAGTTCAGAGTCATAATGTTCCTATTAGAGTAAACAGTAAGGCTGATAGGATTAGAAAACAATGGATGAATAAAGATATTGAGGTGCTAGTCAAGATTAAACAAGAATCATATAATGGATCTAAACAACTGGGTTCAAATGAATCTTTCCAACAATATAAGGGTATTCTTAAGAGGGAGATCAGAAAGGCAAAGAGAGGATATGAGATAGCTTTGGTAAATAGTGTGAAGGGTAATCCAAAGAGTTTTGACAAGTACAGTTTTGTTTGTCATTTACATAAATGATTTGGATGAGAACATAGAAAGCATGGTTAGTAAGTTTGCCGATGACACCAAGATTGATGGTATAGTGGACAGTGAAAAGGGTTTTTTAAGATTACAGAGAGATCTTGATCAATTGGGTCAATGGGCTCAAGAGTGGCATATGGCGTTTACTTTGGATAAATGAGCCGTATTGCATTTTGGTAAAACAAACAAAGGTAAGACTTATACAATTAAATATAGGGTCTTGTGTAGTGTAAAACCGAGAGACCTAGTATTCAGGTACGTAATTCTGTGAGGTTTGCATCATATACAGGTAGGGTGGTTAAGAAGACATTTAGCATGCTTGCCTTCATTGCTCAGACCTTAGAATATAGGAATTGGGAGGTTATGTTGTGGTTGTACAGGACTGAGAGGCAAATTTCTTACACGGGGTAGTTCATGTGTAGAATGAGCTTCCAGAAGCCATGATGGATGTGGCTACAGTTAAAACGTTTAAAAGATGTTGAGATAGGTACATGAGTAGGAAATGTTTGGAGGGATATGGGCCAAGCACAGACAGGTGAGACAAATTTAGATTGTGATTATGGTTGGCATGGACTCCTTGGACCAAAGTGTTTGTTTCCATGAGTTTCTTGAAGAATATAAGGGGTGTAAGGGCAGTCATAGAGCCATACAGCACACAAACAGACCCTTCAATCCAACCAGTCCAAGCCAAACATAATCCCAAACTAAGCTAGTCCCATCTGCCTGCTTGTGGTCCATATCCCTCTGCCTGCTTGTGGTCCATATCCCTCCAAATCTTTCCAATTCATGTATTTATCCAAATGTCTTTTAAACATTACAATTGTACCCATATCCACCACTTCCTCAGAAAGTTCATTCCACATGCGAACCACCCTCTGTATAAAAAAAATTTGCCCTCCTGTCTTTTTTAAATCTCTCACCTCTCAGCTTCTAAAATGTGCCCACTAGTCTTGGGATCTCCCATTCCACAGAAAGATTAACTACCAAGAACCTATCTAAACACTCATTATTTTACAAAACTTCTGTAAGGTTGCCTCTCAACCTGCTATGCTCCAGTGAAAAAACTCCTAGCTTATCCAGTTTTTCTTTGTCAAAACTTCCATACCCGAAAACATCCTGGTAAATCTCTTCGGAACTCTGTCCGTCTTAATAATATCCTTTCTATAATTGGGCAAACAGAACTGGATGAAGTAGTGGGCGGCACGGTGGCACAGTGGTTAGCACTGTTGCCTCACAGCGCCAGAGACCCGGGTTCAATTCCTGCCTCAGGCGACTGTGTGGAGTTTGCACATTCTCCCCGTGTCTGCGTGGGTTTCCTCCGGTTGCTCCGGTTTCCTCCCACAGTCCAAAAATGTGCAGGTCAGGTGAATTGGCCATGCTAAATTGCCTGTAGTGTTAGGTGCAGGGGTAAATGTAGGGGAATGGGTCTGGGTGGATTGCGCTTCGGCGGGTCGGTGTGGACTTGTTGGGCCGAAGGGCCTGTTTCCACACTGTAAGTAATCTATTCCAGTAGAGGCCTCACCAATGTCCTGTATAATCACAACATGACTCCTTTCCACCTCTTCCGCCCACCCCCCCGCCCCCCGCCAGGGAAATCAAGAAGGCAAAAAGGGGATGTGAGATAGCCTTGGCAGATAAGGCTAAGGATAACTAAGGATAATCCAAAGAGATTCTACATGTACATTAAGAGCAAAAGAACATCTAGGAAGAGAATAGGGCCCCTTAAAGATCATCAAGGTTATCCATGTGTGGAACCACAGGAAATGGGACAGATATAAGACAAATATTTTGTGTCAGGTTTTACTATGTAGAAAGAAACTGAGGCTAGGGAACCCAGGGAAATAAATATTAATGTCTTGAAAGCAATCCCTGTTACAGCTGAGGACTTGCTGGAGGCCTTAAAAACACAAAGGTAGATAAACCTCCAGACCTGATCAAGTGTATCCCAGGATGTTGTGGAAAGTTAGGAAAGAAACTGCAAGGCCCCTGTCAGAGATATTTGTATCACCTACAGCCACTGGTGAGATGCGAAAGGGCTGGAGAGTGGTTAATGTGTCTTTATTTAAGAAAGGTTGTAAGAAAAAGGTTGGGAACTATAGAACTATGAATCTGAATCTGACATCAGTGATGAGTAAATTGTTGGAGAGGATTCTGAGAAAGAGGATCCATGTCTTTTATGTAAATGACAAACAAAAGTGGACCCAGCACCAATCCCTGCGGAACACTGCTGGTCACAGGCCTTCAGTCCTAAAAACAACTCTTCATCACTAATTTCTGTCTCCCACTGTCAAGCCAATTTTGTATCCAGCTGGCAAGCTCTCCCTGCATCCTACATGATGTAACTTTACTAATGAGTCTACCATGCGGAAGCCTTGTCAAAGGCTTTACTGAAGTCCGTGTATTCAATGTCTACCATTCTGCTCTCAATGTTTTTGGTTACTTCTTCAAAAAAATTCATTCAAGTTTGTGAGACAGAATTTCCCATGCACAAAGCCATGATGACTCTCCCTCATCAGTCCTTGCCTCCACCTTTGTTTGTCATTTTATAAAAAAAAAAGGATTCAGATGAGAATTCAGGAGGCTTGGATAGTCAGTTTGTAGTTGACAGCAAAATTAATAGTATCATCGACAGCGAAGGAGGCCATCGATTACAAAGGGATCTTGGCCAATGAACTGAGGTAGAAGGAGTTTTATTTGGATAAGTGCGAGGTATTGTATTTTGGTAAAATAAACAAGAGTAGGACTTATACAGTTAAAGGTAGTGTCCTAGATAATGTTTCAATAGAGACATCCAGGGGTACAAGGACACAGTTCTTTTGAAGTTTCATCACAGGTAGACAGAGTGGTTAAGATGTTTAACACGCTTGCTTTCATTGCTCAGACCATGAGTATAAGAATTGGGACGTCATGTTGAGCTTGTACAGGATATTGCTGAGGCTACCTTTGGAGTACTGTGTACAGTTCTGTTATTATAGGATATTATAATATCCTATAATACTATTAAATTATAACGTATATCATTAAATTGGAGGGGTTCGTAAAAAATCTACCAGAATGTTGCCGGGACTGGAGGGTTTGAGTTATATGGAAAGGCCGGGCTTAGGATGTTGAGGGATGACCTTTTCGAGGTTTTTAAAATCATGTGGGGCATAGATAAGGTGAGTAGCAAAGATCTTTCCCCTAGGATGGGGAGTTCAAAAAAGAGGGGACATATTTTTACGGTGAGAGGAGAAGGGTCCTTGTTAAATCTAAAGGACAACTTTTACATCGAGTAATTCATATGTGGAACTAACTGCCAGAGGAAGTTCTAAATGCAAATATGTTTACAGCATTCAAAAAACTTTTGAATAGGTACAAGATTAGAAAACATTTGGAGAGATATGGGCCAAACACAGGCAAGTGAAACCAATTTGATTTGGGAAACTTAGTCAGTGTTGATGAGTTGGACCGAAGATCTGTCTCTGTGCTATATGACTCAATGTCTCTATTCTGTGCAATTTTCCCACCTGCCACTTGTCTTTACACATTTATATGCTTTACCTCTTTGATTTAGTTTGATTTGATTTATTGTTGTCTTATGTATTGAGATACAATGAAAAGTATTGTTTGGCAGATCGTACCATACAAACTGTGTCAGGGTTGTAAAAAAGTGCAGCATACAGTGTTACAGCTGCAGAGAAGTTGAAGGGGAGAAATCAACATTTACATTTGAGTGGAACCAAAAGAACTGTGGATGCTTTAAATCAGAAATAAAAACAGAAGTCGCTGGAAAAGCGCAGCAAGTCTGGGAGCATCCGTGAAGAGAAATCAGAGTTAACGTTTCTGAGAAAGGGCCTCAGAACTGAGAAAGGGTCACCGGGACCTGAAACATTAACTCTGATTTCTCTTCACAAATGCTGCCAGACGTGATGAGCTTTTCCACTAACTTCTGTTTTTGTTTAACATTTGAGAGGTCCGTTCAAAAGTCTGATAACCGCAGGGGAGAAGCTGTTCTTGAATCTGTTTGTACATGTATTCAAACTTCTGTATCTTCTGCCCGATGGAAGAGGGTGGAAGAAAGCATGACCAGGGCGGGAGGCGTCTTTGATTATGGTTGATTTCCCAAGGTAGTGGAAAGCATTGATTATGCAGTGGATGGAAGGCTAGTTTGCGTGATGGACTGTTTTCACAACACTGTGTAGTTTCTTGCGGTCTTGGGAAGAGCAGTTGCCATGCCACACTGTGATGCAACCAGATAGGATTCTTTCTATGGTGCATCTATAAAAATTGGTAACAGTCTTTGTGGATATGCTGAATTTCCTTAGCCTGTTGAGGAAGTAGAGGATTATTGTACTTTCTTGGCCATCTTGTTGACATGGGTTGACCAAGACAGCTTGTTGCTGATCATTATTCGCAGGAACTTGATGTTCCCACCCATCTCCACCTCAGCACCATTGATACAGACAGGTCTAATACTATCTTTAACATTTCTGGTTAGCCCTAGATGATGGTTCTGTGCCTTAGAAATTCTCTTACTTTTTGGAATGCATGTATTCTGTCTATTCTTAAAATATCATGTTAGATATTTGGCACTGCATTTCTGTTGGCCTATTCTTTAACCTAATTTGTCAATTGACTTTAGCCAGCTCTGTTTTATGTCCTCATAATTGTCCCTTTATAAGTTTTGAAACAAAAGGTCCTAGTTTTCATCAATGTAAAATTCAATCATATTATGATTTAAGCTATCAGGGATGCCTTCACTGTGAGATCATTCATTAATTCCATCTCATTTTCACATTACCAGGTCAAGTTTATCCTGTTTTCTAGTCAGCTCAAGAACGTGCCATTCCAAAAAACTACCCTGAAAGTATTCTGTGAATTCCTTGTCTGGGTTACTTCTAGCCATCTGACATTACCAGTCCATGTGTAGCTTTAAATCTCCCATGATTATTACCATTCCTTTCCAATAAGTTCTCATTACTTTTTCCTTTATGTCCCTCACAATTGTGTGCTTATGTCTGGATATTATTCTTATAAGTGACTTCTGCCTTTATATCTCATTTCTATCCAAACTGTTTCTATATCTTGATTTCCTGAGCTGATGTCATTCCTCTGTATTGTGCCAAAACCTTTATTACAAGAAGAGCCATGCCTCCACCTTTTCTTGCTTCCTGTTATTCCTAAATGTTCTGTGCCCTTCAAGGTTTATGTCCCAATCCATGTCATCCTGCTGTCATGTGTCTGTAATAGCCACCAGATTGTACTTGTTCATTCCCATTTGTGCTGTCAGTTCATCTGTTTTGATTTGAATGTTATGTGCATTGACATACAGTGCCTTTTCCCTTTATCTTTTTATTCTCTTTATAAATTCTACTGTTATCTATTGGTTGACTCTTAGATTTGTACTCTCTATTCCTTCCTGTCATGATCTGTTTATCATTTCCCATATTAATGTCTTTCTCTTTGGCCTTGACTTTACTCTTTGATTTATCATATCTTCCCAAATTTTGTCCTTGGTCCCAGTATCCAGATAATCTGTACTTCCCTCATTGTGCTCTTGGCAAAAAACATCGATCCCAGCACAATTCACATGGAGCCCTTGCCCATGGTCCCCCTCAAAACATTTCAAGAAAGTAGCCCGCGCCCTAACTTGGCTAGTTGTTTTAAGCAGGTCTAAAGTGTCTATTCCAGGAGAGATATAGCTGGTCAAACTACTTAGTTTTAGACAAAACAGAATTTATTTACAAGATTACCAAATGAAACTCAAACAGAGTACAGTATAACTTAACCTCCTGAAAACCCAACAGATTATCTCAACTCAAATATTGGAACATTCCCCATAAACAACCCTTGGCAAAAAGGTAAAATCAAACACAGGGTCTTACAGGAGAGAGAGAGACATGGCAGAGGGATTCAGCGTGGAACACCTTCCATGTAGCTGTTCCTTGCACCAGCAGCCTCAAACTGAACTGACTGACTTCAGTGAAAAGCCAGACTGCTAAAACCAAACCAAACCAAAGAAAAGCTGAGCTGGGAGAACAGGCCTCTCCCCTTTTATTGTACATGTTTTCTTTAAAACTTAAAAGCCTTTTGTCTGAGGCAGTATCTGTTAGCTATGATCAATTTGGCCCTAAAACCCATCCAAGCCAGACTTTTCAGAATTGTTGCTTTTACGACCTCTGAAAAAGAATCGAAGGACAGCATAACCTTGTTAAAGGGGCAGTATTGTCGCATTTGCACCATACATTAATGTGATTTGTCGTATGTGAATTTGCACATGGCTTAGGTAATAATGCAGATATTATGACATTTGAGGTTCTGCAATTTGACAAAGGGAAAAATTAAAGCTATCAATAATGAGTTTTGGAATTATGAATGATCTTTAAGATGACGGTTCTTCAGTGGAACTTCTTTATGAATCATTTGAGTTCCAAAGCCACAAGTAGAATCAGCTCAACAAGGGTTTTTATTTAAATACCATTGTGCAGTGGAATCTCATTATTGATGACTGGCTGACTTCTAAACCTTCTAATGTCACAGTTGTTAAGGGGACTGAACACTTTTATTTCACCTGATGTATGAACAGTTGAGATGATTGTGGCTTTTTAAAATGGATTTTCAAGGACTGGTTGTTTATTTTGACAGAGTAATGCGCTTCTCAAAGACTTTTCAATGTTACTATAAGGCTGGTGAGTTTTATATGTAATGGATACTGGATTATAGAGTCATACAGTCATAGAAATGTACAACATGGAAGCAGACACTTTGGTCTAACTCGTCCATGCTGACCAGATATTCTAAATTTATCCCCATTTGCCAGCGTTTGCCCCATGTCGCTCTAAACTCTTCCTATCCATGTACTCATCCAAATGCCTTTTAAATGTTGTAAATGTACCAGCCTCCAACACCACCTCTGGCAGTTCAATCCATAGACACACCACCCTTTGCATGAAAAAGTTGCCCCTTAGGTCCCTTTTAAATCTTTTCCCCCCTCAACATAAACCTCTATGCCCTCTAGTTTTGGACTTCCCTACCAAGGGGAAAGGTCCACATCCATGCCTCTCGTGATTTTATCAATCTCTATAAGGGCATTCCTCGGCCTCTGATGATCTCAGTAGTTCAAAACCTATAGCTCAAACCCTCCAACTCTGGCAACATCCTTGTAAATCTTTTCTGAACCCTTTCAAGTTTCATAATGGTTTTCCTATAACAGGGAGACCAGAATTAAATACAGAATTCCAAAAGTGGCCTAACCAATGTAGCTGCAACATAACCTCCCAACTCCTATACTCATTGTACTGACCAGCAAATGCAAGTATATCAAAAGTCATCTTCATTATCCTGTTTACCTGTGACTCCGCTTTCAAGGAGCTATGAACCTGCAGCCCAAGGTCTCTTTGCTCGGCAACACACCCCAGGTCCATACCATTAAGTGTACAAGTCCTGCCCTACCAAAATGTAGCACCTCACATTTATCTAAATTCAACTCCATCTGCCATGCCTTAGCCCATTTTGCCCATCTGATCAAGGTGTCATTGTAATCTGAGGTAATCTTCGCTGTCCACTACACTGTCATCTGCAAACTTAACCATACTGCTATATTCCCATCCAAATCATTTATATAAATTAACAAAAGCAGTGGATCCAGCACCGATCCCTGTGGCATATCACTCGTCACAGGTCACCAGCCTGAAAAGCAACTCTCCAGCACCACTCTCTGTCTCCAACCTTCAAACCAATTCTGTATCCAAATGGCTAGTTTTCCCTGCATGCAATGTGATCTAACCAGTCTACTATGCAGAACCTTGTAGAATGCCTTTATTGAAGTCCATCTACATCATTTCCACCACTCTGTCTTCATTAGTCTTTGTCACTTCTTCAAAAGCTGTCAAGTTAGTGAGACAAAATTTCCCCCATACAAAGCCACTTTGATTATCCCTAATCAGTCCTTGTCTTTCCAAATACATGTCAATCTTGTCCCTCAGAATCCCCTTGAGCAACCTACTCACTGCTTACATCAGGCTCACAGCTCTGTGGTTCCCTGGCTTTTCCTTACCACTTTTCTTAAATAATGGCACCACTCTAGCCAACCTTCCAGTCTTCCAGCACCTCACCCGTGGCTATTGCTACAAATATTTCAGCAGAGGGCTCAGCAGTCACTTCCCTAGCTTCCCATTAAGTGCTCGGATACACCTGATCAAGTCCCAGGGTTTTATCCACCTTTTGTGTGTTTTAAGATGTCCAGCATCTATTCCTCTGCAATATGGGCACTTTTAAGATATAACTATTTGTTTCCCTAAGTTCTCTAACTTTCATATCATTCTCCACAGTAAACACTGATGTGAAATCCATGTCCTGGTTCCACACACAGGTAGCCTTTCTGATTTTTTAAAGAGGCCCTATTCACTCCCTAGTTACTGTTTTGCCCTTAAGGTTAAGGGGATCTGGGTGGTGAGGTGGATTTAGCATTACATAGAGGAAGGTGAGAGTGGGTTGAGGGCTGAATGGATGGTGGTAGAAGAGTAGGGGTGGGGTTGAAGAAGGTGGAATTCAGGATCAGGTAATCTTGCATTGATCTTGAGATCTGGGCTGATGTCTTCGTGAATGGAGTGGGCCTTTTAATCAGGCACTCCAACATTGCTCGGCTTTTTCTCCGCCTGGTGTGATTCTCTGCAGGTTTAATTCCAACTTGACCCTGACTGTATATCATGAAAATCAAGTTACTATGTGCTGCCAGTCGGGACAGGAGATCGGGTCATTATGTCAAAGGCTCCCCCTGTTTTTGATTCCCATCCAAAATGAAAATCTAGCCCCATATTTTCATTTATGAGGAAGAATGCAATTGGAGATCTTCAATAAAGGATAGTTAGCAATAAATCATAATGGGAATTCAGACAAATATACTTTGCAAAGTTAACAACTTGGAAATTGCTACGATAGGATATGTTTGAAGAGGATATAACAGATGCATTTCAGGGAAAGCTGGATAAACGCAAGGGAACTGAGAATAGAGGATTAGCATAATCAACTTAGATTTCATAAGATGGAACAGGGTTTGAATAAAGTGCAAATTTCAGCATGGACTTACAGGTTGCATGACATGTTTCTGAGCTGCACATCCAATGTAATCTGTCATGCTCAGTCTTCAAAACTTTAGCTGACCTACCATTTATGGCCAATAGAAGAAAGGAGGGGGTTCGAGGTTTTCAGTACCGATTCTGTGAAAGCACTTTGTGATTTCATTCCGAAATGACTCTTCTGATTTTACAATTTTGCTTCCTTTTTTCTGGTATTTCAGTGCATTTTAGTTCTGAACTGTCAAATATATTTAATCTCTTTTCTCAAAGTATGGTTCCCTTCTAGCTGTGCTCTCTTCTTTTCCCAAGCCATCAATAAGAACATCAATTTCTTAACTCATCTTTTTTAGTCTTTTTCGCCTTTTTTTCCATTAAATTTGTCCTGCTGTAAATTAATGAAGTGTACATTAAATTCTATTTCTCAGCCATCAAATTTGAGCTCAGTTTTAAAATATTGCTGCTCTTTGACTAAAATTTAAACCTAAATGTTGGGTTATCTTGAGTACATGGTGACCCCTGTGTCCACAGAAGTGTTTTCCGTAGTTTCAGTTACCGTGGTTTACTGCTGCCGGAACCTTCCAGAACCAGGGACCAGAGGGCTGCCAGGACAGACAATTTCCCACTTAAATTAATGGGTTTGTTCCTGTCCGTGGTTTTGGGCTTCCGCCATAGGACTTTAAACGTATCCCTTGTGGGTACGGGGTGGAGGGACTACTATATTTCCATCTCATAAACTTGCTAACATAAGCATTATAATAACTTAAAATAAAACCCAGAATTATGATCAAATAAGCAGACTGGATAATGTTTCCTGGATCCCATTGGTATCCAGATTAACCTTTAATGAACTGCATGTAATTTAAATAATGTATAACACCTTGATGTTGGATGTCACCTAAACAATAGCTCCCATTACATAATTGATCATAAACATAGATAGGTGCTACTTATAATTTTTCATGTAATTTATGCTATCCAGTGTATGTTTTCACATTTAACAGAATATGTTCCAACATTTTTCCTTGTTTTTCTTCCTTTTCACATGGTAATGCTTTTGCATTTGGGAATCCTTTTTAAGTACTCCTTTCTGCTTGGTGTTTGATAAACTTCAAGATTATTTTAGAACATTGTAATTCAGAGTAGAAGTGAGCTGTTAATTTTTTCTTTTTCGTTTTTGGAACGTCGGTATTGCTGCTGGCTCACATTTTATTGTCCATCCCTAGTTGTTCTTGAGAAGGCGGTGGTGAGCTGCCTCCTTCAGCTGCTAATGGCCATGTGCTGTTGGTTGACCCACAATGTCCTTCAGGACAGAATTCTAGGATTTTGACCCAGTGACAGTGAAGGATCGGCAATATGTTTCCAGGTCAGGATGGTGAGTGATTTGGAGGAGAACTTGACTACCCTTTTCCTCCTGTATCCTGTGGGTTTGGAAGGTGCTGTCTAAGGATTTTTAGTGAATTTCTGCAGTGTATCATATAGATTGTATACACTGCTGGTGGAGTGAGTGGATGTTTGTGGATGTGGTGCCAATCAAGGGACTGTTTTCTGTTGAATGGTGTCAAGTTTCTTGAATGTTGTTAAAGCTGAACTTATCCAGGCGAAATGTTGAGTATCCCATCAATTTGACTGTGCCTTGTAGGCTATGGGGAGTTAGAAGGTGAATTATTTGCCACTGTATTCCTAGCCTCTGACTTCTTTTGTAGCCAGCGTGTTCATGTGGTAAGTGCAATTGAGTTTCTGGTCAGTGGAGGTCCCGAATGTCAATATTGGTGGTAATGCAATTGAACGTTAAGGTGTGGTGGTTAGATTGTCTTTTTTTTGGTGATGGTCATTGCCTGGCATTTTTGTGGCATGAATGTTACTACCACTTGTCGGCCAAGCCTGGTTATTATCCAGATCTTGTTGCATTTGAACAAGGACTGCTTAAGCATCTAAGAAGGCATAAATGGTGCTGAAGATTGTGCAATCTACAGCCAACATCCCCACTTCTCACCTTATGATGGAAGGAGGATCAGGAATAACTCCTGCAGAGATGTCCTGGAGCTGAGATGATTGACCTCCAACAACCAAAATCATCATCCTTCATGCCAGGTATGACTCCAATCAGCAGAGAGTTTGCCCTTCTACCCATTGATTCCAGTTTTGCTTGGGCTCCTTGATGCCCCATTCGGTCAAATGAGGCCTTGATGTCAAGGACTGTCATTCTCTGTTAGTTTGTTTGGATAAGCATGAATAGGGATTGGAATGCAGTAATTTTTCTGAAAATCTATGACTGATCCTCTTGTCCTATGTGGGACAGTAGCCATCTTTTGTCGGATTTGAACACTCATTTCTGGGTTATTAGTTTATGCCTCTGGATTATTAGTCCAATAACCTAATCACTATGATACCTTTCCATAATTATTAATCAACACAGGGGCATAATGTTATTGGTTGTAATATTGATGTGATTATATGTATATGGTGGTTTTACAGTTGTTTTGTTTTCAATCAGTGGACAAGAGCCCAATGCTGAGCTTGTTGAATTTTGATTGTTAAATATCTAAAGTTGAGATCTTGCAACACAGATGCTAAGAATCTTTGCTTTGTATTATTGTGTATTGCTTGGCTATTCATTTTAATATTACACTTTATACATTTTCAAATGAATATCCAAGTCAATTTTTTACACAGTAACCATTGTATTACTTCATAGTGATGCTTGATTTGTTGGCCGCAGAATAAAGAACTTGAATTTACATAACAAGAGGCCTTAAAAAGTTTCATTGTCAATTAAATGATATTGTAGTGTAGTCACGACAGTAACGTAGGGAATGTGACTGCTAATTTCTCACAGTTCATTGAGAAGCAGTCAATCAAATAATATGTTTTTAGTAATGTTGCTTGGAAGATAAATATTGGCCAGGAGAAAATGTGGAGAACTGGCCTCCTCAAATTTTGAAATATGTTCTGGGATCTTTTGAAGAGATTGAGCAGCAGCACCTTCAATAATGCAGGAACTCTTTGGCTCTCTACTGAGGCACCAACCTAGATTTGTTCAAGTCTCTGAAATAGGGCTTGAAACCTCTATCTTCTAATCCAGGCAAAATTGTTAGCAATGACTTAGAATGTATGACACATCAATAATAAAATATCCTTAGCTATTTATTTATTTATTTGTTTGTTTGTCTTTAAGAAAAGCTTGGCTAGGACTGAATTCATGCCCATAAATGCATATTTCCAAATTTGGGTGAAATATTTCTGCCATTACCAATTGGCGTGTCCATTTTTCTAATTCAGTTTCACTGTCAGAGTGTGGGTACAAACTTTTGCCACTGGATAGCAGTAAGGAACAGTTTCTGATCATTTTCTAATTTTCCAGCAAATTGGTTTTTGTGCTTTTTTTCAGGTGTTCAGAATTTGATTTTTTTTTATTATTTTATCTGATAATATCTATCAATTTTGAAACCTTCCCCATTATACAACTGCAGGTTTTGATTATTTGAAGTTTGAGTTTACCATTTTTTTCCAGTTTGTTATTGTCATGTAAGACTTCATAGAAACGTAGATATTTGAGCAGTAGTCATAGAGTCATAGGGATGTACAGCATGGAAACAGATCCTTCGGTCCATGCCGACCAGATATCCCAACACAATCTAGTCCCACCTGCCAGCATCCAACCCATATCCCTCCAAACCCTTCCTATTCATATACCCATCCAAATGCCTTTTAAATGTTGCAATTGTTACCAGCCTCCACCACTTCCTCTGGCAGCTCATTCCATACACGTACCACCCACTGTGTGAAAACGTTGTCCCTTTTGTCTCTTTTATAGCTTTCCCCTCTCACCCTAAACCTCTGCCCTCTAGTTCTGGACTCCCCGACCCCAGGGAAAAGACTTTGTCTATTTATCCTATCCATGTCCCTCATGATTTTGTAAACCTCTATAAGGTCACCCTTCAGCCTCCGCTCAAGGGAAAATAGCCCCAGCCTGTTCAACCTCTCCCTATAGCTCAAATCCTCCAACCCTGGCAACATCCTTGTAAATCTTTTCTGAACCCTTTCAAGTTTCACAACAGATTTCCAACAGGAAGGAGACCAGAACGGCATGCAATATTCCAAAGTGGCCGAACCAATGTCCTGTACAGCCGCAATATGACCTCCCAACTCCTGTACTCAATACTCTGACCAATAAAAGAAAGCATACCAAATGCCGCCTTCACTATTCTATCTACCTGCGACTCCACTTTCAAGGAGCTATGAACCTACACTCCAAGGTCATTTGGCTTTTTGAGCTTGCCCCACCATTCAATATGATGTGGCTAATCATCCAAATCAGTGCGCTGTTCCCATTTTCCCTCCATACCTTTTGATCCCTTTATCCCCAAGAACAATATCCAATTCTTTCTTAAAAATATTTAATGTTTGGCCTCATCCCCTTTCTGTGGTAGTGAATTCCATGGGCTCACCACACTGAGTGAAGAAATTTCTCCTCATTTCAGTTAGAAATGGTCTATCGCATCTCCTTAGAGTGTGACACCTGGTTCTGACCTCCTTGGTCATCGGAAACATCCTTTCTGCATTTATTCAGCCGAGACCTATTAGAATTTTAAAGATTTTTGTAAGATCTGGTCTAGTTCTTCTAAAGTCCAAACTTTCTCCATATGTCAGTCTGGTAAATTTGCATTGCACTCTCTCTATAGCTGGAACATCTCGGATAAGGAGACCAAAACTGCATGTAATACTCCAGGTGTCGTCTCACCAAGGCCTTGTACAATTGCAGCAAGACCCACCTTTCCCTGTACTATAATCCTTTCATCATGAAGGCCAATGTACCATTTGCTTTCTTCATGCCTGCTGCACCTGCATGCATATTTTTGGTCACTGGTGTATAAGGATAGCCTGGATTCATTGCACCTCCCTCTTTCCCAATTTGGCACCATTCAGACATCCAGGAGAAAGTGAGGACTGCAGATGCTGGAGATTAGAGTCAAAAAGTGTGGTGCTGGAAAAGCACAGCCAGTCAGGCAGCTTCCAAGGAGCAGGAGAGTTGACATTTCATGCGTAAGCACTTCATCAGGAATGTGGGTGGGGGGAGCCAAGGAGGCTGAGAGATAAATGGGAGAAGGGTTGCCTGGAGTAAGATAGCTAGGAATGTGATAGGTGGATGAAAGTGGAGGTGATAGGGATAAGTCAGGTAGACAGGTTTTCCTACTTTAGGGACCTCCAGCACATCTCATCCACTTCCTGCACTTCCACCATTTGAACCCCCACCCCTTCAATTGCAACAAGGACAGAACACCCCCCGGTTCTCACCTTCCATCTCACCAGCCTCCAGATACAATGTATCATCCTCAGCCATTGTTGCCACTACAGTCATACCCCACCACCAGAGATATATATACCCCTCCACCTCTTTCAGTATCCTGCAGAGACCATTCCCTCTGTGACTCCCTCATTAGGTCCACATCACTCACCAACACACCCTCCATTCCTGGCACCTTTCCTTGCCACCACAAGAGGTGTAAAACCTGCACCCACACCTCTCCCTCACCTCCCTCCAAGGCCCCAAAGGATCCTTCCAGGTCCGGCAGAGAATTCCTTCCACCTCATCTGCGTTGTCCGTTGCTTTCAATGTGGTCCCCTCTACATTGGGGAGACAGAAAGCAACTTGCAGAACGTTTCAGGGAACATCTCCGGGACACACGCACCAATCAACCCCAACTTGCTCTGGCCGAACACTTCAACTCCCCCTCCCACTCTGCCAAGGACATGCAAGTCCTGGGCCGCCTCCTCCACCAGATTCTAACTATCATCTTCTGTCTTGGGACTCTCCAATCGCACGGGATCAATGTCAATTTCACCACTTTCCTGATCTCCCTTTTCCTCACCTTATCTCAGATCCAACCCTCCAAATCAGCACCGCCTTCTTGAACTTTCCAACCTGTCCATCTTCCTTCCAACTTATCTGCTTACCCTCCACTCTGACCTATCACCAACATCGCCCCCCACCTTCATCTATCTATCGCATTCCTAGCTACCTTCCCCCCCAGCCCCACCATCCTCCCATTTATCTCTCAGCTCCATTATCCTCCCTCCACATTCCTGATGAAGAGCTAATGCTCAAAACATTGACTCTCATGCTCCTTGGATGCTGCCTGACTGGCTGTATTTTTCCAGAACCACACATTTTGACACCATTCAGGTATCTGTTTGCCTTCCTGTTTTTGCCACAAAACATCACATTTATCCACATTATATTTTTGTCTGCCATAGATTTGCCAATCATTCAACTTGTTCAAATAACTCTGAAGTATTTCTGCATCTTCCTCACTTCTGTGTTATCTGCAAACCTGAAATAAAATATTTAGTTCCCTCATTTAAATTATTGATATGTATTGTAAGTAGCTGTGATCCAAGCATTGACCCCTGTGGTACCCGAAAAATCATTGCTTGCCACTCTGAATAAGAACAGTTTATTCCTACTTTCTTTCCTGTCTGCCAATCTTTCTGTATCCATATCAGTACAATACCCCAATCCAATGTGCTTTAACTTTACCAAAGTACAGGTAGTTCTTCTACAAAGTGATGGTTGCATTCTTGTGCAACCCCTGCTCTTGGAAGCAGCGCTTAAACTGTAGGCGATGTAATCGTCTATTACAGCCAACATATGTTGTAAAAGTTCACGCTTTAGAAACGCTGTCCCCAATTCGTCAGTCTTGTTACATTGAATTCACATTAACAAAGCGTGCATTAAAGCAGAACGACTAATAATTTCTTATGTGGGACCTTATCAAAGGCATTGCCCCTAGTGTTAGAATTATTATCTTGTTGGTTGGAGGCATCAAGATAAAGCCTTTTTATGATGTTCGTATGGATCTTAAATTCCCATGGTACTGTAAAAGAAATTATTACTATAACCTAGCAGTACTAATGGAAAGTTAACGGAAGGTTGCAATTCATAGGTTTGATCTATTATTTTAGTGAGCTTTCTGCCCCTTCACTTTCATCATTTAACAACATTTAAACCAGTTCTTTAGCTGAGTTTTTACTGATCCTTTTGCCATCTAAACATTTGAAAGACAGTTCATATTTCCTGTGAATCAAAGAATATCCTTGAATTTCAAGCCATCTGTAAATTATAATGCTTCTCGTGACCAATAAACCATGCATACTCCTGTAAAGATCATTTAATCAAGTAGAAGCTGCTCATTGTTTTCCAAATGTCTGCAATAGATCATCAAATAACTTGGAAAATATGGACTAAATTTTGTTCTTTTATCTAGTCTCCAATCAGTAGGCTCAGAGGGAGGCACTATCCCTGCTTTGACTGTATACAGGACCCAAGGTTGTATCTTATCTTGCATCAGGTGGGCAACTGATCGCAACTGCCTTCCTGAAAGCTGCTGGCCAAATTTGAGGACTGGCAGATTAGAAGTTTCAGCAGTGCCACTGAAAGTGGTGGCCCCTGCTGAGATTACGTCTGGAAGCAAAGCACGCCATAGAAGGACTGCACTTTCCCATCTAAGTGAATGCCCTCGCCATCCCAGGAGCAAATTAGGAAATTTTGATCCCTATTGCCATGACATCATCCCATAATACGTTCAGGAACCCCACCTCTCAAAGAGCCTACCATGAGGCCATCAGGATTGAAATGCCCGCAATCCTTTCAAGGAAGGCACCTTTTAATGGCCAAATTGGCAACTTTGACATCAAAGTGGAAACTGGTAAAGTTGGTAGACTGGCAGAGAAATGACTTGCACTACTTTTCCTGCCCTGTCTTCCCTTGCCCCCTCAGCCTGTCCCCAGAGGACTGATCAAATTCAGCCCAGTATATATGGCTCAGAACTATGTGAACCATCTACTAAATTCACTGCAGAAATTCACCAAGGTTCCTTAGATAGCACTTTCCAAACCTATGACCACTACCATCTAAAAGGACAAGGGCAGCAGAAACATGGGAATACTGCCACTTGCCAATTCATCTCCAAACCACTCACCATCTTGATTTCTACATATCGATCTGAGTATCACTGGGTCAAAATCCTGGAACTCATTCCTCAGCTGCATTGTGGGTGTATCAACAGCAAATGAACTGCAGGAGTTCATGAAGGATACTCCATAATTGCCTTCTCGAGGACAATTATGGATGGGCAGTAAATGCAAGCGCGAATGAATCAGATTAATGATCATGAGCAAAACCATAACAGTTTTCCCCAGATCTTATTTCTTCTATCATTAAAATATACTTCACATTACTCATTCTAAAATGGACATGACAAACTCTTTGTGATAATAATACTTAATTTAAACTGCCATCAGTCATATCAAATCTGTTAACAAAAAGGTTAGGTATTCAAAGTGTTTCTGTTAGCCCCCATTGTCACAAGATTGTTGAAACAAAAAAGCAATGAAAAGTCAGATACAGATGACATTTATGCCCTCATGTGGATTTTAGAATTTGAACTGAGACACCCAAGTAATCCACAAACGCAATTCATCATAAGAATATTTTTCAAAACAAAGCACAACAATGATTCATTCTTTGGTTGAAAGGAAGCATTGTATCCCAAAAACCTACTGTTCACTATTTCACTTCTGCTAATAACTTTAGTTGTAGTACCCAGTATTGGAATGGAACAGAATTGTTACAAGAATCTGGTTGGAAAAAGCATAAACAATGTGTTTGCAGTAGACATTAATGGATAGCCAGAACGGAGGTGGGGAGGTCAAGAAAGGGACTGGGGAAATCAGTATTCAAATGTGTGAAATTTCAAGAAGGGTGCAATTTAGAATCAAAGTTGACAATATTTGCCAATTCTAGCCAAGAGTAAGAAGCAACGTTGACACACTCATCAATGTATTGGAAAAAAGAGGTCTAGGAAAACACTCTGAGGACCTGTTTTTAGCTTGTAAATTGTTCAGGCATGTAGTCATGCAAAGCTATGTTGAGCATTTAAAATTATTTTGCTATTATTGGCTTTTTGAATCGAGTATATAAATGCATTCACGCAAACAATTAATCATAAAGTATTTTTAACATGAATATTGCAGTTGATAAAGCACACAATATATGACTTGTTATTCAAAATAATATTGAGATCATGCAAGTTTAGTTTGGGAAGTCAGCAGGAAAGAGAAGAAGCAGTAATAATTCTAAAAAGTTTTCTCCAATTTGTGGCACGGAGGGAACATTTTATGTGAGACTGTGCAGTAAAAATAATTGACTGACTATTATGCACCTCTCAAAACACCGACTATTCAGTTTCTTTACAATATCATACCAGAACACACCATCATTTAAGTAAACCCAATCTTCCTTCGCAGGGGGAGTAGGTAAATTGCTGAACTTGTGTGAAGTTGCATTATTATTTGGCAGTTTCTTATTATCCAGTAATCATTTCATATTTTTGAGTTTTTAAAATAATTTTTAAACGCTAATTTTTGAAATCTGTTTGCAATAAATTAGTTGTAAATTTTAAGCATACATTGTTACACAAATGGTTAGTCACTTTTCAAGTTATTAATTGTTATTAGTATATTTCAAATTATTATTATTATTATTAGGCTAATTCAAATGGTTTTATTGTTCAAATTAGATGCTGTTTATCTTCTTTTGCCTTCACTGGAAAAAGAAATTAAGATCATTCTTCTATGGTCTGCTACTTCAATGTAAAACCTGTCCCACCTTAAAATGATGACCTCTAGTTTTGAACTCCCCTATCCTAGGGAAAAGACTTTTGCCATTAACCTTATCTATGCTCCTCATAATTTTAAAAACCTCTATAAGGCCACCCTTCAACCTCCTACCCCTTCACATCCAGTGAAAAAAGTCCCACCCTATCCAGCTTCACCCTATCCAGCTTCTCCCTATAACTCAAACTTTCTATTCCCAGACATATGCTGGTGAGTCTTTTCAGAGCATTTTCTAGCTTGATAATATCCTTCCTGTAACAGGACAAACAAAATTGGACATAGTACTCTAGAAGAAGCCTCACCAACATCCTGTGCAACCTCAACTTAACATCCCAGTTCCTAAAGAGCTGAGTGATGAAGGCAAGTGTGTTAAATACCGCCTTAAGCATCCTGTCTACCGATGATGGAAACTTCAACGAATTAGGTACCTGAACCTGAACCTTAACCCCTGGGTCTCTCTATTCGACAACACTACCCAAGGCCCTACCATTAATTGTATAAGTCTTTGTTTGTTTTATCAAAATGCAATACCTCGCATTTACCCAAATTAAACTAAATCTGCCACTACCCAACCCATTGACCCAATCGATCAAGATCTCTTTGTAATCTTGGATAACCTCCTTGACTGTTTCCTATACCTCCAATTTTGGTATCATCTGCACATGTACTAACTATGCCTTCTATATGCTGATCTAGATCACTTGTCAGCAAGTTTTGAGAAGATTGTATCAATTGTATAAATAACAAACAAAAGCAGACCCAACCACTGTTCTCTATGGAACACCACCAGTAACAGGCCTCCAGACCGAAAAAAAACCCTGTACCACCACTTTCTGCCTCCTGCTGTTCAGCCAATTTTATATCCAATTGGCAAGCTCATTCTGAATCCCATTTGATCTGACTTTACTAATCAGTCTACCATGTGGAACCTTGTCAAATGTTTTTCCGAAGTCAAAGTGATCAACATCCACTACTTTGCCCTCATCAATCGTTTTGGTTAATTCTTTAAAAAAAACACAATCTTTATGAGACATGGTTTTCCTCACATGGTGGCTATCCCTAATCAGGAATGCCTCTCTAAATGCATATAAATCCTATCTTTCAGAATCACCTCCAACAACTTCCCCATACCCCCAAAGTCAGACTCACAGGCCTTTAATTCCAAGGCTTCTCCTTACATCCCTCTTTAAACATCAGCCACTATCTAGTCATCTGGAACCTCACCCATAGTTAGAGATGACACTCTTAATTATTCAGAATTGGTATTTGTATTTACTCTGAGAAGCCCTAATAAATTGCAAAGCAAATGCAGATTTACATGTAAAATGAAAGCCATGCTTCAAAAATGACCTGTACCTAATAAAGCAACGTCAATGCTGTGTTCACTGTTAACTCTAGATGGGGACTATATTCATTCTCTCCTCCTTCAAAAATAGGACTGGTAGTGCATGTATTAATATCTTAAATTGCTGTAGCCAAAGCATATTCATGTGTGTCTATATGTGCTTTCTTTTGTCTTGGACTGTCACAGAATACACAGCATTAACAGTCTTGTTCTGAAACACTTGAGCTATTGCAAAAAGTGGTGGTTGGTAACTGTAACAATCCTTTTTTTTTGCCTTTCTTTAAACTATCAAACATATTTAACTTTTGGTGATCCACAATTGAACAGAAAACCATTTCAAAGAAGCAGCACTAATATCAATCCCAACAAATTGAAATTAAAAATGATTAAATATGAAGCCCTGCATCAAAATTAGGGTACAATAATACTTCAGATAAGTGCCAGTCACAGTAGACAGTTTTGTCATAGCACTTTTCCATAATTGGATATATGGCAAATGCCTTAGGAGTTACGTTTAGCTACATGGAGCAAAATGTATGAACTATTTGGGTCATATTCTTTGTATGTAATTGGTGAAGTAGTTTGCAATTGGAGAAGATTCTTCTGGCTTCAAACTATTATTATTTATCTTGGGGAATTTAATTTAAATTTGAAATTCTAAATTCTGCACACATTCCCAGTTTTAAAAACAGGTATGAGCCAGCACTTAAAGAGATAAGGCTTTCATGTTGGCTTCTGTGTCATTCTCACGCAGCCTTTCTTGCTTTTCTGTGTTCTATGTTTGCTGGCTTCTGTTTCATCTGCAATGTTCTTCTGCCTGTCTTCTGCTTCACCCCACCGCAGACCTCTTGGCAGAGGCGAGAGCTTCCAGCAGAAAACATGAAAGTGAGCTGGATCATCTCAAGTGTAAGTATAGGGTGTATTTATTAATTAGCTGGCACAGTACAAGCCTCCATGAGGTGGCAGTGGTTGATGGTAATTTTATGATTTTATCTTTCTCTCAGTTCTTTACTTTTAAAAGTTCTGAACTGATACGGAAAATGTACAAAGTTTCTGATGAATTATTAGAAATCTGAGTGTATACATATTCTGTTGTTACATACTTTCTAAACTTCCATTTTTCCAGGTTAATTTTGATATTAAAACTCTGCAAAGAGCCTCTCGGTTTATTATGACACAAAATGAAGATTACATTTTGATTTTCCACAGTCACTACTTATATTGGTTATGTACGGAGGTTGCACTATCTTGTCAACAATCCATTTAAAACATTTATCTGATATGAGATGGTAACTTTAATAAGGCAATTGTGATTGTTCAGATTGGTGTCAGCAAAATTCATCTAAGGGCCAGCGCCATTAAATTTTATAGTATAGGTTGGCCATTTAGCCCATCATTATCTATGCTTGCTCTTTTCTAAAGCAATCTGAAACTAAATATAGCTGTATATTTTTATCTGCAAATAGTCATTTAATTTTACCTTAAAAGACAGAATACTTATTCCTGATGGCAAAAGTCTTTCCACAATGAAACATTTCTTATTCCAACAGTTGTCATTAATCTTGGTGGCTATTTCAAATTGATGCCCCCCCCCCCTTGGTCACTTTTGTTGCTTGCACGTCTTAGTCTGCTGAATCTGATTTTTCCACTGTCTGGATGTAGCAACGACTTGTCAGCTTAACTTTTTGGTTCGAGATAAGAAGGTTGATGGGCAATATTCTCAATATGCCACCAATTAAAGCCTTCTAGGGGCAGATGGTGTATGCTGAAAGTCATACCCTTGTGCTTGCCTCCCATGCAACCAAATAAACACCTCCCTGCTGACTGATGCGGCGATCCATGGCTGTGCACCCTTGCGCTCCAGCAACATCTTAAGCTCCCTGAAGCTGCCAGACTTTAATTGGCCAACAAACGTCAGAATTTAAGTGGTGAGGCTACTGCTGGGCAGTTCCTGAGCAGCACTTAAGTCCTAATAAGTGCTTGCTCTGGTGAACCTTCTGCTTTTGGAGTGGGGAGTCAATTGCACCTGAAGTGGCTCACTTGTACACTTGCTGAACAGAGCACTAAATCTTGGTCTTCAATTTGTTTTATAGGGGATACAAAAGGTGAAGCTCTGCCCATTCTGATATATAACTGTCACTGGATGGAGTATGGGAATATTGTGGCAGAATGTCTGGGATTTTTGACCGTTTCAATCAGGGAACTACAGTTGAAGATGGTGGTGTTGGGACACCGTCTTCTGATGAAGACGCAAGTGTCTTATTTGCCTTTAATTATTAGTTAATTTAACCTGTATGTAATTACTAAGGTGGTGTAGGCTACCTTCTGTAATCTAAGACGAAAGCCTGTAAAACTGAGACTTAATAATGACTACAGACTACCAAACAGCCCCTTTGGTTAGCATTGAAAAGAGGATTGTTGGAAGCTCTCTACCACATTGGTGGTTGATACCCAGGCATAATATAGCATTATTTCAGTGGGTTTGATCCATAGCATGAGGAGAAGGAATTCAAACAAATCAGAAGAGAAAGAAAGAAGAGAAATTTTCAACCTAAAAGCGAATTATCACTTTAAATCATTGCCATTTTAAGAAAGGAGAACCAACTCATTTGGCTTCTGAATTAGTTTAAACAGAAGCAGCAGACAGTACTTCCTGCTGGAAGTTTTACCTACAAAGCTGAACTGGAGCTGTAAGAAAGCTGTTCTAAAGCTTTTTTTTAAATCAGCCAGACCAAAAAAGTGGCATCGAAAAAACCAGTTTGAAGTGGAGACAGTAAAATTGAATTGAATTTATTGTCACGTGTACTGAGGCACAGTGAAAAGCTTTGTCTTGAGCAATACAGGCAGATCACAGAGTTAACTAGCATAGATAAGTAAATAAATGGTAAACAGCAGCAAAATCAAATACACAGGAACAGACGAATGTTAAGAGTTTGTGAGTCCATTCAGTGTTCTAACAAAAGTAGGTTAGAAACTGTTTCAAAACCAACTGGTGCGTGTGTTCAGGCTTCTGGGCCTTCTCCCCAGTGGTAAAGGTTGTAGAAAAAACATTGCCAGGGTGTGATGGACCTTTGAGAATGCTCGCAGCCTTTCCTTGACAGCAGGCCTGGTAGATGGATTCTATAGATGGGAGGTTGGCCTTTGTGATTGTCCGGTCTGAGTTCGCCACTTTCTGTAACCGTCTCCAATCTTGAATGGTACAGTTGCTACACCAGGTAGTGATACATCCAGACTGAATGCTGTCGATGGCACACCTATAAAAGTTGGCAAGGGTATTCACCATCATGCCAAATTTCCTCAGCTGCAGGAGGAACAAGATAGGTTGTTGGGCTTTTGTAACCAATGCATCCACATGAAGAGTCCAGTTCATGTTGTTGATGACCACTCCCACGAGCTTGACACTCTCTCCACTTGTTCCACCTCTGAGCTGGGCATGAGTAACATCCCGCTGAAAGTCAATAATGAGTGCCTTGGTTTTGCTGACATTGAGAGTTAGGTTGTTCTCAGTGCACCATTTTTCCAGGTCTTCCACCTCCCGTCTGTAGTCTGTTTCATCACCATCTGAGATTCGACTGACTATGGTGGCATTAGTCTGGTATTTGACTAAGCAGTCAAGGGTATACAGTGAGTACAGTAGGGGGCTGAGTACATACCTCAGGGATGCTCCAGTGTTGAGTGTTTGGGATGATGAAATATTGTCCCCAGTCTTCACTGATTGTGGCCTGTGGGTCAGGAAACTGAGCATCCAGTTGCAGGGAATGGGGTTTAGTAATCAGTCTCGAGGGATAATGGTGTTGAAGGTTGAACTGTAGTCAATGAGTAGGATCCTTATGTAGCTGTTCTTGGTGTCAAGATGTTCTAGGGAGGAGTGAAGGGCAAGTGATATGGCATCTGACGTGGATCAGTTGGTCCAATAGGCAAATTGGATTGGGTCAAGAGTAGTGGGGAGGCTGGAGTTGATTAATGCCTTGACCAGCCTTTCAAAGCACTTCATAACTACCAAAGTTAGGGCCACTAGGTGGTAGTAATTGAGTCACGCTGCATGAGCCTCTTTAGGCAAAGGGATGGTGTTGGCCCTCTTGAAACCAGCAGAGAGACATTGAAGATGTCTGAGAAAACCTCTGCCTGTTGATTTGCGCATGCTCTGAGTCCACAGCCTGGTACTCCATCTGGTCCCATTGCTTTCCTTGGATTCGCACAAAGGAAAACTGATCTGACCTCTGATGCAGTGACTGTTGGGATAGGTTCATCAGGACTTGTCAAAATAGATCTTACCTCTATGCCGAAATTCTGCTCAAGGCGAGCATAGAAAGCATTGAGACAATCTGGGAGGGATGTTTCGTCGCCTGCTACTTTGGAATGACAGCAGCAAAACTAAACTGGGAATCAGCAAGAAACGATTGGATCTTGGGCTCTGGCAACAAGTTAAGTCATTAAGAGAGAAAAGGTAAATATCTTAGTTGCACTACACATTTTAGGCTGGCAATTCTGGAAAATCTATAAAATAATGCCAACCATTAAAACATGAATTGTTGCAGCTGCAGACAAACATCATAGAGCCAGAGAAGAAATCTAGCTTAAAAACAAAGCCATGTTTAAAAATTTTCAAAGCCACTGATCTGAGCAAGTCCATTGCATACGAAAATACACTTTACAAGCAATTTAGAGATTAGAAAAAGTCTTAACGAAAAATTTGAAGTTTTTTAGCATAAAAAGTCCGAATCACTATTTTGTAGGGGGGAAGTAATGCAAATGAATCAGTGAAGAAGGAAAAATGGCATGAAGCCTCCATTTATTTTACGTTAAAGAGAAATCAGGGTTATTTCTCTGGCAGATTAAGAAAATTGGGATTTAAAACTTTGAAGTTGCTGAAAACTAGTCTAACAGCTTTTTCTTTCAACAATATTGCTACTGGACAGAATTTGGAAACTAAGTAATAACTTCAAGAACGGACATTAAAACAGTATCAATTTAAAAAGCAAGAAGCTTTAAGAAGACAAGATATAGTAAGAGTAGAAACTTTAATAAACATGAATTTGTAACATTTGCAAGGTAACATCTTAAAAAAACATCTTTTTTAGAAGTGTGGAAATAGTAAATCACAACAACTATTAAATACAAATTAAACCTTTGAGAATAATTTGAGAGAGATCAATGGTTATCAAGAATTAGCTACAGATTGGAAAATAAATATAAATCTTTGAAGATTTTAACATGTTTATAGCAACTTAGTTTGGAAGTTTTCTGAATGCAAAGACGACCTTGCAGAACTTCAAGTTTAAACAATATTAAAATTATACAGATTTTAAATACTTTCACAGGAGTAAGTTTAATCAACACATTAAGAAGAAATGGGAAAAGACAACACTTCCAAGCAGACTCAAGATCAGAAACACTCCTTATAGAGAGAAGCAATCTGAGGTGTTGAATTGCTTCAAGGTTAATCACATAATTTAATATAATGCTATTTGCAGTTGATCCATTAGCGTGTTCTTGCTGCAATCACCAAAAAATGAAAGAAGACAGATCCCTTCAATGATTTTGTAAAAGTCCTTCATAGTTAGTCTAATTTAAGAACAAGTCGAATTCTTTGACAGGCAAGATTCAACAGAAGAATCCAACTTCCAGGTGAATCTGGAGACAGTTAAACAAATATTAGCTTTACAAACAGATTTGATAAGAGACAGAATTGTTCTTGGTATTTCTGATCCATCTTTATTGACTTTTGATCGTCCAAGAAAAATGTAATTTTAGAAAATGCTACCTAAATTATCTTTGAAACAGAGACCAGGAAAAATCATTGGCAAGTTCTACAAAAACAAAACCTTATCTCCGAAGATCTAACAGGGCCTATCCATTTTATAAAGTGAGATATCGGCCAAATCTTATGTGTATGGTGTAAAAGTTAAACTACTTTCTCTGTCACAGTCATTGAGAAATCAAAGGTTCCCCAGATAGAGTAATAGACTAATGTCAACAACAATGTCAACAATCAATCAGGTTCTCAGCAAAAGATGTGTTGCAACAAAGGATTGTCCAGATGAGAAATAACGAAAAAATTAGCATCAAGGGCACCATGTTCAAGTTATGACCAAGTCTAAAACAAACACATTCTAGAAGAATTGTCAAGCCAACAGTTCACTGAGAGTTGTGAACTTAGATGTAATGGCTTGGGTTGGAGAAAAGTGGTAGAGGTAAATGTAATATAGTCGTTTAAGCCTTTGCAAAAATTAAGTGGGAACGGCTTGACGAACAGATGTTGAATAAGGTAATGAACCTGAAGTGGTTCATCTGAGCTAAGCTGAAGCTCTGCCAGCTCTGATTTATATCCTAGCCACTAGGTGGAGCTTCGAGCAGGCTTTTTAGCAGTTACAATCAAGCAGCTACACTACAATTGGAGCAAGTTGGGAGTAGTATCTTCATAAAGATGCAAATATCTTATCTACTCCTACATATTAATAGTTAATATTCTTTGTTAATGTAATCTATATATAGTTATTAAGATGTAATAAATTATCCTGTTACCTAAGAGAAGAGCCTCTTCTGGTGAGAGGTATTCATAGTCCATCCTCTGCCACAACCTACTGAACAGCCCCTTAGACTAACATAAAAAGGGTTGATGTCAGTAATCTACTCCAACCACAAATGGTTGGTATCCAGGCAACATACCATATTGTAGCAAGATTATTTCCCAAGCTCATTTTACCCTGGACATTCAAAACTGATTCATCACAAACACCAGTCCTCTTGGATAAGTTCAGCCTTGATCACAGAAGTTTCAGGACAGTATGCTAATTTACTGTGCTTCCTTCTGCCAGTGTGTTTGCATTTCTCACCTCTTTTCTAGCTCCTTGTGAATCACAAACCATAACCCATAATAGGCTGTATAGGTAATCTGCTTGAGGGCCTTTGTGCCGTCCTTGTGGTGTGATAATCCACATTGATTTAATTTCTCTTTCACCTTTTGATGTGAATTACCCTGAAACTATAGTAACTTGCATTGGAGTACCAATGAACAACATAAAGGCAATCATTTTATTAAATATCTATCATGTTTACCCCATGAAATTAGATGATTGAAACCATAGTTTTCTTTTCTAAGTAATCTTGAAATTAAGCATCTATCAACCTTCTATTAAACTTTGTGAATTGCTGTTAGTTAAGATTCTATTCATTGCTCCATCATTAGCAGTGAAGTGTAAGCTTCCTTCCAAACCTGATCATGTCTAAAATTGTTACAAGTATGTCTATATAGCAACCTAAATCCTATTTCCTCAAAGTAAATCTACTTTTTGCGGTGTAAAGTGCAATAATGTCATAAGATTGCAAGGAACTTATAGAGAAAGTGAAATACTGATCTGTACTTAAAATTGTTCAATTTACTGCATGTACTTAATAATTAAGGATAGATCACATGGAATGAATATAGTTGGCACGTGTCTTTTTATTTTGGAAATATTTTTGAAATTGGAAAATAATTGTTCTGAAAACTAAGGATTAAATGATGACGGATTTCTGGAATTTTTCAAAGCATGTAACCTGACAATGATTTTAAATACTATTTTCACAACTGCTGGTTCAAGCAGTGATAGATGGTTTGCAAATGGCACCAAAGGCTGTACAGAAATGGAGATGCAACAAGTAGCTGTTAGGTCTGTGGACTATTGACCAGCTATCGATGACATAGGCCTTCAGCCTACCAACAACTATGTGATTTATTCCCAGATGGCTGAAATGCTTTGGGCAAAGAACAAGATAGGAAGAGGCCTTTCACAGGCTCAGGAGTTGTCTATCTTTTCTGCAGTAAAAAATACTTTAAGCCTAAAGGAAACTGTTCTATTTTCTTTCAGTTGCTATAGGCTTTAACTTTTAATTAATGTCAGAAAACCTTCTCAAACATATGAATCAGTCATTTTTTTGCCTCCTGCAAACAAGTAAAAGCATCATCTCAGTAAATCCTGTGAACAGGAACCATTGAATTACTTTTCCAGTCTTTGCCTGTCCTCATCATACTCAGTCTTTTGTCCAATCTGTGTCTGTCCATAAATCTGTATGCGTAAGGGAATTAGAATTTTAACCAATAAAGTTATATACCAATATTTCATAATTGTTCGCCTGTGGCTAGTGTCTTTTTAACTATTAAATAGCAATTATTGTTAAATGCAAAAACCTGATCCAGTTTTTTTTATCATCATGGGCCTAAAAGTTCGGTAAATTGGGAATTCTAATACTTGTTAAAATCGTTAACCACTGTGATGATTTGAAGAATAACAGGGCTTGATTTCCAGAGCATTACCCTAGTGAAGTGTAACAGGAGCAATGGATCAAACAAGATTCTCAAAATGTGATATAGAATGATTGATAGTAAGATGAAAAAAAATTAGTTGATCCCAGTAAGATACTTTGGACAATGGATTGATAATTTACTACACCTATATTTAGTTTTCAGTTAGTAATCTCTTTTATCACTGGAACTGAATATATGCTGAAATCACTTATCTCAGTTGATCTTTGATTAAGGATAACATATAAGGATAACCCTTTGCAATGGTTCATGTCTTAATGTAATCTGATCTGACTTTAACCTCAAGTCAGCAGTTAGAGTTTGTGTCATAGGAATAAATGGATTTCTTAGAAAATTAACACCTGGATTTTTTTTTCAGTATAACTGTACACTGAGGTTAACTTCTTTGTAACATACTTTGGATAATTAACTTCCATTGGAATTGAAATGATTAGCCCTTCATCATGAGATTATATCAGATGAGGTTGACCACATCTAAAATTTCTTATGTTTTTTTTAATCTGTTAAACTGTACTCAACAAAATACCTTTGGTTTCTAAAATTTCAATGATAAAATTCCAAAGAGTTAGCAGTGTAATCTGAGTTTCTATATATAGATGTTTTCTTCCAACCTGTTCAGAGATGTTATTACATATCTCTGGAGCAGGTGGGACTTGGACCCCAGTGTCCTGACGCGCCTTCCTGACCTTCAAATTATATTCTTAAACTTGCATTCATGTCTTTAACTTTGACATTAAAATCACTGGTGATTGCTTTCTTATGCTGAAATTAATGTGATCAAACAATGGCTAAGTAACTACTTTTGTAAGATTTCAGAGATTGATAAGTGAAATGAATGCAAAATAACATTTGTTCACTAACATCAAAGAGGCTGATATTTCAGGATGGAGATACCAAAATACTTGTGTCACACTATACACTAAAACTAAGAAAGTGTTTAACTGGGGTTCAGGCTATTATAGAGGGAAACAAATGTGGTGGAAACTGTTGTAATGAACACAGTTTCAATCACGTGAGGGAACTATTTTCATCCCTAATTTGTTGTGGTACAGGCCTGAGTTATGTACTTCTGCAAAGGCAATGCAGTCCCAATTACATATCACTACACATTAATGTCATTACAATTGGCCCACTGTTTGACGTGGTTGATATGACAAAGACAATTTTAAAAAAGCACAAAGGAAATGTTCATTCACTATTTGATAAAATGTTTAGGATGCACTACAGTTATTCAGTTGGATATCAGTACAGTTATTCAGTTGGATAACAGTACACAACCTGTGAGAAATGGAAGTTTTTGTCTCACTCAAACTGTGAAGAGCTGAATGAATGCAGCTGTCTAGCCAATTTCATCTTAGGTCATCTTCATCACTATATCCGATAAATGTAACCAGCAATTACAGATGATGTCACTGGCTGTAAGCCTAAAGGCAGAGGGGTTGCTGGAAGGATTTAAGGATAGGTCGTCACAGTTTGGCATGGTGATAAAAATTACTTAAACCTTTTCAGTGTAGTTAGTGTGCTTATTATAGTTTAAAAAGTACAGGTAGTTCTATAATGTGATGGTTATGTTTTGTGCAACCCCACATTACAGAAAAATCATGCTTTAGAAACAGCGCTTTAAGTGTTGGTGATGTAATTGTGTTACAAGCAACATACATTTTAAAACTTGGTGCTTTAAAAACAGTGCCCCCAGTTCGTCAATTGCGTTACAGCGAACTCACGTTGATGAAACACACATTATAGCAGAACGGCCTGTACTATTGTATTTGACACCTTTGGTCATGCAAATTGTTGTCTTCAGGGTTTCTGAACTTGAGCAGCAGCAGCTCCATTACAATGGAGTATCCATGAAGTTGAGAGTTTGTGCCTAACATGTTTCTCCTCCTCGGGTAATTCCCCAGGACTGAGATTGACTTTATTTCCACTCCAGTGTTGTGTGTCCTGAGAGACTGATGGTCAATTGCTGAATCCAGACCACCTACCACAAGTGAGGAGGAATGGGGTTGGGTGGGATGTTTGGATTCTTGTACACTTCTTCTACTGTTTCATTTGACCTCCACTTAGGCATGCCAGACTTGCATAAAATTGTTGGCACTTTCAAGATCGCTTCTTGTCTTGATTGGGAAATTTTGAGGTATGGATTCCCACAGGTCAATAGGAAGATTGCATTTCATTTCAGTAGACACTCAGCAGGCCTGACAACTTCGTAGAGAAGGAGAGAACCTGAAAAAATGATGTTTCATCAGAACTGTTCTGATGAGGGCATTTAATGGTCAACCATATTGCTTGTAGGTATGGAGACCCATATAAGCCATACTGTGTAAGGAAAGCAGGTTTCCTTGCTGGAATGGCGTTAATGAGTCAGATGGGTTTTAATGACAGCTGATGGTCACCATTGCTATGATTAGAGTCAAGTTTTCCCGGAGAAGGCAATAAGGTCTATCTCCTTATTAAAGACCCCATATTTTCATTCCCTGAGGTGTAGCCATGATGGGGTCAGGCCAATTGTAAGGAGGTTATGAAGGCTGTTTTTCCCCCTCTTGGGACTGAGCTCCTCCCATTGTCTGTGACACCCTAAGAGGCTGTGACCCATATTTATGTAAAAGGGCTTGGCTCCTATAAAATTGTGGGATGTTGGAGCTCTTCACCCCCATAATGGTGTTGCATGTTCGAAAGTACTGCAAGTGGTCTGATTGCTCATTTTGAATCATCAAATTTGCTGGCAACAAGAACTGTGTTAGCAGTAAAAACACAATATTGTGAAATCCAGGCCCAGATTTCAATTCCAGGTTTATTAATTAATTTAATTCAAATTCTGCCAGCTGTCATAATGTCATTTGAAGTCATGTGACCCGAGCATTTGCTGGGCCTCTGATCTGCTGGTCCAGTGATGTTACCACTATGCCACTGTGTCTGAATGCCACCAATTAGAGATGCCTTATTTAAAGTAGAATTAAGACACTGACAGATTGTTTGTCATTGACTGTTGCCTCATAAGATCCTCAGCAACTGAAATAGGGTTTTGAATCATGTAAGATTCCAAAGGAGCTTGACAGGTCAAATGCTTAAAAGATGTTGGGCTAGATATTACATGTACCCACAATGAGTATTTTTGTTTTTATGTAATATTAATTGGATGGCAAGCTCACCACTTTGTCACCCACACCCAAACTCATCTCATAAAACAGCTGGCAGATTGGTGCTGAATTTGGCAGCCCTCCCACCATATGTAAATAAATTATTAAGGATTAATTGAACTTGTTTAATGTCAACTAACCCAATATTATGCTGCTGGTATTACAAAATGATTGGAGGAGTAGGGGGGATGATGGTGTCCCTTTCTCTTTAAAAGTGTTTAAAATGGTAGGAAGAAAATGTGTGCTATCTTTGTGAGTTTGACTGCCCTTTATCTATCAGGGGCACCACTCCAAGAAAGTAGTACACTCTTCCTATCTGCAGATATGTTTCCTCGACCCATTAACCTTTTTCTAAGTTGCCAAATGTTCCCCTACCTAGAATTCCTGACTTACCTTACTCTGTAATCCATTTGACCTCCTTTGCAAGCCTGCCTGCAGCCCCACCAGTGTCCACCACAGACTTCTGGCCCTGCCTAGACTGCCAGTTGTTAGCAGCTTCTTGAAATGGGACTTATTCCCAGTGAGGGACAACATCACACAACCCATTAATTTAGTTCACCCACAGCACTTTGTAGCTATGGGATAGGTTTGTTTTTGGCTTGCCACCAGCCTGCCTTTCTTGGGGGAGTGGTGGCTACAGTGGGGGTGCTGTCTGTCTCCCCATTATCTTCTCACCATTTCAAAGTGAAAGCTCTCCCATTTACGACTAAGTTGAGGAATTTCTTCTCTCAGTGGGTCATTAATCTTAGGAATTCTTTAACCCAGGGAACAGTTGAGACTCATTCATTGAATATACATGTACTCGAAGCTGAGATATATTTTTGAACTATAGGGGAGTCAAACGTTATGTGGAACAAGCAAGAAAATGGAGTTCAGACAAAGATCAGGTCAGCCATAGTCTTATTGAACACCAAAGCATGCTTGAGCGACTGAATAACGTATTTATGCTTCTGTTTGCTCCAATTCTCCTATTTGCTTCAGTTCTTTAGAGTTCTTACTGTTCCTCGGAATACACAAATCAAGAAAATTGAGTACTTCCTTAAACATGAGGAAAGAGGTAAATGAGGAAAGTGGGGTCTAAGGACAAAATTCTCAAACACCAAGCCTGCAGAGCAGAAGGTCCATCAGCTGATGGTATAAGAAAAGAAATCAAGGATGTACAAGGTACCAGAACTGGAGCAACACAATTCCCAGAGGATTGTAAGGCTGCAGTTGAGTATAGAGTTAAGGGGCAATGTCATGGAGGGACTTGATGATAATACAAAGATGATAATTTTAGATTTGAAACAATGCTGGATTCAGTGCCATTTATGTCAGAGAACACTGGGATAATGAGTGAAAGCTGTAACTGGCTTGGATTAATGTTTCAAGCATTACTGTTTGATGCTGAGATCTTTTCACCTTGAACCTGGGTCCATTTTGCATTCTATCCATGTGAATACAGGCTACAAAGCATTAAATAAAATTGACTGCGGATATTTGTGTAGTTTAAGATCTGGAATTCTATGCTAATATGACCTGTGTGAGCCTTTGGTTTGAGCAGACGTTCTAGAACAGACTTTGAGGGGTTTTTTTTTATGTGACGCATAGAGTCGTGGAGTTATACAGCACAGAAACAGACTCTTTGGCCCAACTCTAGTAGTATATTAGAGACACTGATAACAATACTCAAAGTCCTCCACACAAAATCCGTCTCCATTCCACTTGTTATTCATGAAATGAAAATCTGAGATTACCAGTATTTATTTTCAATAAATATGAAAATGAGCAACTTTTAGCTACGTTTGTCTATCTTTAGTAAATGTGTTGTGCAACAGAAAAAAATCAATAGAACAAAAAACCAATATGATCAAATAAATCCTTCAGTTTTCTAATGGTTTTTCAGAAGAATTTTGAGTGAAGGGCAGTACAGTCCTACCCATTCATGTAAATCCTGTATATGTCAACAGCCCACCTATCTCAACCACAAAATAAAGTGTTGTTCCTTTATTTTATTTGCCTATTCTAGTTCATCTCATTATCTCAATGTCAGCATAAGAGATTGTCCTGATGAGTCAGCTGACCGTCTTTGTTTGGCCTCAATGTAACCAATTGCAAAAGATTGGTATATCTTGACATCTTCTGAGTGTCAACATTTTTTGAATATGGTTCAACATAACGGGCAAATTTTAGCAGGCTCAAGCCAAATATGGAAGCCTTTTAAAAATGTAGGCAGGACCCTGATATCAAGTCCACCCATGTTCTCAGCAGATTCTTTTTATGTCAGCAGGGTCTCTTGAAACTTTATGTTGATACCTGTTTATATCAACAAAAGTCCTCTCGGGGCCCACAGACATTGAAATATTTGGATAGAACTTGTAGTGATGATATAAGATTTTGGGAAGTTCAGAGAGCAGGGTCTGCTGCCAAAAGTAAATGGGATTGCAGAACATAATTAAGGAACTGATAGCTAATTGGTGGTTGTGGATGATGCAGACTTGAATTTGGGGCAATTTGATGTTTTGTGGAGGAGGGCAAGGAGAAAACTAAAGAAATTAGAAGTGATGTTTTTAATGTCATTTCTCCAACATAATTCTACTTGTACTGATTTCTTTCAGTTCCTGCCTCCCGCAAGATTCTGTTGTCCCCATGTTTGGGATGTTATTTGTGTCCTACTTTAAAAACAGAACCAAAATATGTATTTAGTTGATCTGCCATCTCTTGGTTCCCCATTATAACATACCTGCTTCTGACTATAGGGGATCTCTATTTCTCTTGATTAATTTTTTTGTTGTTCACATAATTTAAATCAATCAATTTGTATGTTCTCCATAAAATGACTCACTCTATTTTCCCACTCTCTGATGCACTTCTTGGCCAATTTGTATGCTCCTTCCTTTGATCTAGTTCTAATTTCCCTTGTTAGCTATAGTCAGGTCACCTTTCCCTTTATATTTTTGTGCCAGATGAGAATGAATATTTGTTGCATCTCATTCTTATGTTCTTTAAATATTTGCCATTGCCTGTCCCCCATCATTCGTTTAAGTATTATTCCCAATTTATCATAGCTAGCTTGCACCTCATTCTGTAGTAGTTTCTTTTATTTAGATTCAGCACGCTAGTCTCAGAATCAATGATGTCGCTCTCCATCTTAAAGAAGAAATCTATCATTTTATAGTCACACTACCTCCAGGGGTCTCTCACAGTTTGCCAATTAATCCTTTCTCATTACACAATACCTAGTCTAGGATTGTGTGTTCTCTAGTTGGTTCCTCTCGTTTATAGAACTAGATACTGATATTCTACTGTAAACTTTATTGCAAGAAAGCTATCAGAAACTGATCTTCATTTGGAAGAATTTTTGTTTCATTGTGCAAAATGTCAGATTGATTTGTTGAATTTACTCACAAGATGAGAGTGTCCCTGTAAATAATTATTGCCCTTTGTGAACTGCTGTAATCTGTGTGTTCAAGGTACCCCAACAGTAATGTTAAGGAGTACCAGGATTATACCCAGAAACAATGAAGAAGCAGCAATACATTTTCACTTCAGGGCAGTGTATGACTCAGAATACTTGCTGCTAACTATGGCATTTCCCATCACATAGTCTAACACAATGAAGGTTTGAAAAGTAAAGGTCAATGTGGTCAGCATATGTATGGCTAAAGACTTTTTTTGATTTACTAAAGAAAAAATGCAGTACACTTTTTAAGTGTGTATTATGTTTTGAATTTCTAAGTTAAAATGCTTCATTTTTGCCAGAGAACTTTGATTTTCATTCATTATGTTTAAAGCAAATGATATATTATGCAGATAGAGCATTATTGAAGTGTCCCTACTTTAGACAATTTATTATTCACTTGGGTGTCTAGGTTTTCTACTATATTTGATGTAAAACTGATTTTGATTTATTTTAGATATTGTTCTAAATTGGGATAAGTTATGTTTTGTTTTTCAGATGAGCTGCGACGTGCCCATGCACAAACCGGTGATTCAGACCGAGAGATACAGCAACTACACCAAGAATTGAAGGAAGCACGGGAATTGGCCATAACTAGCAAACAAAAATGTTTTGAAGTGCAAGGTGAATTTTTACAGACATATAATGGCTTGCGCAAAAATAAATCTCACTTATTTTCAGATTGTGTAGTTTCAGCATCAGAAAATAGTCTGGATTTCTTTGAACCCCGGTTCACAAATTCCAGGTGAAACTGTAATTTTCATTGGTTCAGCTATAATATTGTGGCAGTGATCTGTGTAAGAAAGATAGGCATTGGTAAAAATCTGCTGGCCTTCTGGTACAAATAGATCTTTTTGTTCAAACAGATTGTACATTAAGGTGATCTCTGCTAGTGTTACTATTGCCTGTTGAATCCCAGATTGAAATCTGACTTGATAAATCATCCTTTGCTTTTTATTTTACTTAATGTGGTGGTGTTCTTAAAACTGTTCGAACATATAACGCCAGCATCTCTTATGCAAGCTGTTTGAGAGCTTTTCTAATCTCTGGGTTTTTCTCAGCTAAGATTGATTCTTGATGGTTCTGAATCAAAAGCAAGGTAATGCCTTCCAATGTTTTCTCTGCCTAGTTGTAAAACTCTCACAATACAAACAAATTCGCATTATCACATGAGGTGGGACTACAGTCAGCTGTTCACTGACAAATGCTGTTTGGTGATCATTGTCTCCAGAAAGACCGTCAAGTTATAATTAAAACCCTCATATACACAGGCCAAAGCCATACACTAGTTCAAAATCCAAGCTTTAAAATAAATGATATCAATATGTATAAATCATAACTTCATGGGGATCACTGTTTTAGTTGATATTTTTTATGTGATCTCATGTTCTTGTACACTTATTTTTATCAGCTGGATTGAATATTGTTTAAGATTTGGGAGGCCCTTCAACCCTCCAAGCCTGAGCCAATCCAAATTCTAAATACTATTTATCTTTAAAGGTACTTTCCAGCTAATATATTGGAAGGGGACCCTCAAATATAGGTTTTACTTTTAAATTGTGAAATAGTTATATCCTGGCAAGTTCTACCACTTACATTTTCTTGAAGTTGCTTTGCTTTTCAAAAAAAATCTACATTTTAAAAAACACCTGCATCAGATCCAACATTAAATCCATTAACTTCCATGTTGTTCTGGTTTCTTTACAGCACTACTAGAAGAGGAAAGAAAGATAGCTAAACAGCAGACTGAAGAATCAGCCAGCCAGATCCAAGTGTTGCAAGGTATAAGCTTTCACAAGTTGTTTAATTGGTATAAGTTGACTTCGGAGGTATTATGTCAGAGCAATGCTCTTCATCAACCCATTTTGTATTGGTGTCCTTTAATTTTGGATAGATGCCATCAGTCCTATCTGAATGGCATGTCTTAAATTTAGTTTTAAGAGTTTCACTTACATGATATTATTATGTTGCAAACCAGTAGTTAGAAAGCATAAAGACATTTGTATTTAAATAGCATGATGATAAATGCAAATTTACATGGCATGCTGGAAAGATATTTTTGTTCTCTTGGTACGGATTTAAAACAAGTCCAAGACACTTGGTCAATTAGAATGTCCAAAGTATTACTTGCATTTAGTAAGAACTTATGTTCTTTTTCTATGAAAATGAATTTGGTCATGAAAAATAAAGTTAGCATATGGCAATGCAAACTTTCAAACAAGTGAAAATGACTATTGCTTTTTTCTGTATGCAGCCCAACTCCACAAATTACAAAAGAACATTGAGATCCTTAGAGAAGAAAAAGAGAATGAAATTATTGAAACACGTGATCAATTAGCAAGTACCCGTAAAGAGATTGTGGCTTTACGACAGACAGCAGTAGAGGCAGCAACAGGTCGTGAAAGTGACATTGCCATTCTCCGAGGGGAATTGCAGAAAGTGCAAACTGAGCTTGAGCAATGGCGGCAAACTGCCTCAGAATTTGAAGCAGAAATTTTCAACCTTCAAACCAAGCTCCATCTTCAAACAAAGCAACAAAAGGATAAAGAGAAAGGGGAAGCAATGAAGTTACAAGGTAAGGAGAATGGGAAGGCACTTAGGAAAATGAAGTTTCCAAGATCTTTTGCTACTTTTGATTTACAGAGCAGGATTCCCTTAACAGCATTCTCGCACAATTGTGTTCAAGTCTCTGGAATGGGACTCAAAAATGAAAATACTATTACTGAGCCACAACTGATGGGGCAAGTACAGTTTCTTTACCTTATTAAAGACCTTTACCATTTTAAAACGTGTTAAATCATCCCCAAATTTTATAACTGAAAATTGAAGAAAAGCCATGTTAATATAATTTTGCTCAGTTTAACTCAAAATATTTTATTACTGTGGTGAATCTGTGTCCGGTAACTTCCAACACCAATCTTCCCTATGGTAGAATGCCCATAGGGGTGTTCCAAATGAAACTCTACAACTGAAGAATCTCTTCCACTATTTTTGAACTCCAACCCCTTTAAGATAAATGACAACATTTAATTATCCTTTTTGATGAGAACAAAGAACAAAGAAAATTTACAGCCCAGGTATAGGCCCTTCAACACTCCAAGCCTGAGCCAATCCAAATCCACTGTCTAAACCTATCACCCAATTCCTAAGCATCTGTATCCCTTTGCTCCACACCTACACATGCATCTGTCCAAACGTAAGTTAAATGACTCTACCATGCCTGCCAATACTACCTGTGCTGGTAACCTGTTCCAGGCACCTACCACCCTCTGTGTAAAGTACTTGCTGCATATATAGTTAATCAATGTTCTGATCAATGGTCACTGGACTTGAAACATTAGCTCTGTTTTTCTTCCTGTGGATCCTCCCATACCTGGTGAGTTTCACCAATATTTCTGTTTTTGTTTCAGATCTCTAGACCTCAGTTCTTTGTTTTATTCTTTTTTGATTATTTCCTACACCAGATTACTAGCTTATTGCCATTTGTGTGCATTGATGCATAAAATGTATTTGCTCCTCATTGCTCAATGTCTCTCATCAATAGTAAATATTCTGATTTATCTCTTGGATCCAAGATGAATTGCCTCATTTTCCTTTGTTCTACTTGCTCCCATCTACATTTAATAGTTCCTCTTTCAGTTCTACTTGTTATATCCTCAAAGAACTCAAAAGAAACTTGACTTCCCTTTCACAAAACCATGTGGCTCTATTAATCGCATTAAGCTTTTCAAAGTAAGTCCTTACTTATTACTAGACTCTGACATTTACCCCGTGATAGATGTTAAGTTAACTGGCCTATAACTTCCTGCTTTCCATCTGCCTTATTTCTTGAAAAAGGCCATTACTTTAGCGGTTTTCCAATCTGCTGGAACTCTCCTGGAATTCAGTGAGTTCTGGAATATTTTTAACGATGTCTCCACTATCCATGCACTAAGATGCAACCCATCTAATCTTGGTAACTTGTTTGCCTTTAATCTCATTAGTCTTTCAAACACCTTGTCCCTCATGAGAGAGACTGTTGGAAGATCTTTCTTCCTGTTAGCACTTTACTTGTCTGTTATCCTTCAGTTGTTTATAGTGTCCTCCACTTTGAAGAACGAGGAACAATATTGGTTTACGTTTTCTGCCATTCTCCCATTATTAATTCCCCAGTTGTATCCTCCAAGATTACCACACTTTCTTTCACTACTCTCTTTTTATATACCTGTAGAAGCTCTTCTGTTTCTTCTTACATTTCTTGCCAATTTATTTTCATAGTAAATTTTCTTCCTTTTTAGCCATCCGCCACTTGTCTCCAAAAAAAAGCAATCCCAATCCTTTGATCTATCACCAGTTATGTCATTTTATTTGCCTTAGTTTTTGATTGGATACTTTCCTTTGCCACCTTTGTTAACCACAGGTGGGTCATGTTCTCATATCATTTTAACCAAAATAAAGTTTTGTTGAGCGTTATGAAACATTTGCATGAATGTCTGCCACTGCTCATCCACTGACCTACCACTTTGTTTTATTTTCCCAGCCTTTGCCTGATACTTTTCTCTCTTCGTGCCTCTTATTTAAGTTGGGAACGTTGGTTTGACACCCAACTTGTTTGTCCTAAAACTGAATTCAAAATTCTACCATACTGTGTTTACTGCAGAGCTCTTTAATCCTACATTATGCATTATTTGATCAAGAATAGCCTGTTCCCCTGTACGTTCTGTAATGTGCTGCTCTAAGAAACAAACTCTGATGCACTATCCAAATTCATCTTCCATGTTATCACTGTCCATCTGATTTTTATCCAGTCAATATGCAGATTTAAATTATACATTTAGTGCTCTCCTTACACACCTCCATTGTTTCCCAATTTATACTTTGTCCTACAATGAGAAAACTCTTTAGCACCTATGATTTTTTTTTTTATTTACTAGGCCTTAGTTTCACCCAAACGGATTCCACATGTACTCATATCATTACAATATTGATACCATCCTTTATTAACAAAACTATCTCATCTGCTTTTCTTTGTGCCAACACTTCTTATTTGTCAAATAGCCTTGAGTTTTGAGTTCCCATCTTGATCACCCTGTAACTATGTCTCCATAATAGTTATCAAGTCCTATTCATTTATCTCTGTGTCATCAATGCATTTGTGTTGTTACAAGTGCTCCATACATTCAGCTAACGATCCTAAGATATAGCCACAGCCTGCCCTTTCATCATAAGATGAGCCTTTCATCTCAGAAATGAGTCGAGTGAACGTTCACTGCACTGCAATATATATAATTTCTTAGGTAAGGAAATTACCTGACAGTATCAGACACAGTAATCCAGATGCATCAGTAGGCCATTTATAGCTACAACAACACTTTTGTATTTGATTCCCCTTGCAATAAATGCCAATATTCCAATTGCTTTCCAAATCAATTGCATTACATGCATTCTAACGTGTTTCATGTAGCAGAACTCTCAGATGCTTCGAGACCTCAGAATTCTATAATTTCTCTCTATATTTAATTAATTTGCTACTTTTCTATATTTTCTGCTAAAGTGGACAAGTTCACACTATCCTCTATCTGCCACATTTTTACCATTCACCTATCTCTGTCCCTTTGCAGACTTCTTGGATTCTCGAACAACTTATTTTACTACATATCTTTGTGTCATCGGCAAATTTAGCTATCGTACATTTTGTTTCATCCAAGTCATTGATAATAGATTTGTTATTAGTTGAGCACTGACTCCTGTTGCACTCCACTAGTTGCAGTTTACCAGCATGAAAATGATTCATGTATCCCTACTTTTGTATTTCTGTAAGTTAACCAATCTTCTATCTATGCTAACATGTTAACCCTACACCATAGAGCTCTTAGTTTTGTTGAAGATATTAACAAATGCCTTTTGGAAATCCACATAGTCTGCATCTACAGATTTCCCTCTATCCATGTCTCTTGGTACTTTCTCAAAGAAGTCTAATAAATTAGTCAAACACGACTTTCACAAAGTAATATTGACACCACTTGTTTGTATTATGATCTTCCAAGTGTCCTGGTATTTCTTCCATAATAATAGATTCTAATATTTTCCCTATGACAGATAATAGGCTAGACAACCTATAGTTTCCTGCTTTCTCTTCCCTCCCCCCCCCCCCCCATTTTTTTGATTAAAGTTTATCACCATCATCCTCACAGTTGACAGTACTTACAATTTTATGTCCTCTGCAAATTTTGAAGTTATGCACTGCAGTCTAAGAGTGAGTTCTTAATATAGATCAAGGAAAAAAATGGTGCTTGTAGATCACTTCACACAGATCACTGCACACATTGGTATGTAAGCTTGGAATTCAAGCCTTTTGATTCAGTTTTAATATAGGATAACAATCCATGTTGGAATTTTTGCTTTCCGCACATTTATCAGTACATACTTTGATCTGTGTATACAAAACCCATGAAACAGAATTTTTAAAGTGAAGAAAGGTATTCTGTCTTGGAATTAAATGTTTGCTATTGGTCTAAAATATCAGTATTTGCTTAACTGAGTTATCTCTAATCTGTTTGGGTTTGGCACATAAAGCAAAACAAGATTGAGTGGAGACTATTTGGTATCCAAAATCATGTAATGTGCTTAACATAAACATAATGTATTTCCATCAACTATAAAAATTTATATTTTTTACAGGACTACTGGCACAATTGGTAATTATATTTTTTGCAGTCACTACATTATGATCATAAAACGGCAAAGTACTAAACTTTGTAACAAGCTTGTCAAGTTTGGATGAGAACTAAAATGTTATTGTCACTTGGGAAAATGCTCTGCTTTGTATTACACAATTTGTGTGTAAAGAGGCAAAGGTCAGTGCTATGACATTGATGTACTCATGCCATTGACCTGTGATCCATGCTTGAGTTGAGCGTTGTGATTAATTAGTGGCATAAAAATGCAGACAACGTGTTACCCTTTGGCCAAATGACATTTTCAACCAGAATGGATGACCAGTTGACTGGCAGCATTCACAGAAAGTCCTGCCAGTAAAATCTGCTGGGCCTCTGAATAAAACACACACAGGACTGCTGTCCAGTTTATCTGAAGTTAAGAAGAGCACTATGACGCATCAACTAATCCAGTAGAGATGTACGTTGGCCCTGCAATTGTAATTATGGCACTTTAAGAAGGATCAAGAAAAATGTTATGCATAACCAAATGGGCAGAAACCTTGACAATATCTAAACTATTTATTCATCCTGTCCTTAATCATTTGAAATAGCTTACAAAATAGGGGATAAATTATCTTGTTAAAAAGCACTAAAATGTATGACTGTATGATAGTGCTAACTTCCACTTCCAAAAAGAAATTTGACTTTGAGAATAAAATCTTTCATCTCTATGTCTTCAGTGAATTAGTAATTGACCCAGAGTTTCTTCTATTGCAGTTTTACCATTTTATGTTTCATCAGAATTGGCACAACTGTAGATTTAAGTGGGACTTTCATTGGTTGCATGTCATTCAATAGGCGTTACAGGATGGGTGGGAATCTGCCCAACAGCCATAGTCTGAATCATCAGGCACATGAGAATGTGTGTGAGAAAATTTACATCATCAGATTCTTGCCAAAATGCTTATGCAATGAGAATGTTCATTTTAGATCATTTTTCATTTTGTTTTCTGTTGAAGTATAATAGAATTTTATAAATCTTATTTGAAATCTTAATTGTTTAATAAAAGATATGTTTTGTTTTCGGCGAATAACAAGTTTTCTTTTCCCCATGTGACAAATACTTCAATGAATAACACAGTAGACAGCTTATGTGTTATCAATTTATTTTCCAGTAACTGGACCTTGTCCCACAAGGCCTTAACATTTTCAGTGTTTATATTTTGTTTTGACTCCCTTTACCAATAAGCCATGATATCACTTCCAGAGAACATCCTGTTAAATTGGAGGCATGTACTTACAATTGGCTAACTTGCACATACAAGTCTTTTTTAATGTATTTTGTTTTAAATTTAATCACTTTATTAATCCTGACATTCAGCTCACAAATTAATTTAAGTTATCTACTGATCCAGACATAATTCTGAAGTGAAGAAAGAGTAGTTCAGAGGCTCCCTCTTTTTTCCTTCTGAAATATTAGTAATTGATTGGAAAAGAAAAGCACACCAGTGTATTAAGATACTGATGGGAAGTTCACTTATTCGGCAGCTGAAGTGTTCGTTTTACAAAGATGATACTACCACGGGCAATATTGACCTTATTTTACAAATGTAGAATCGCTTAAGTCATGAGTATCAAAGAGAAAAATGAGTTATGAGAAGAAAGAACAGGCATTAATATAAGACTCTTGCACAAGCGAAAACTGTTTGTAAACTAACTTCAAATTTAGCGACTGGTAATACAAATTCAGCAACAAAGATTTTTGTGCACTTTTATAACTGCAAAATTTCTTTTATTTTCCCTATCTGATGTGGCAATTGCTTCTACTGTATATACTTAAGTTATAGTCGATCTCATGTAAAAGTCGACACTAGTTCTTTACAGATAACAGATCAACATTTATGAGTAAGCGTCCTGCTGTTGCTTTCCAGTCTGCCGGTTGTTCTGCTCCACTCCCTGTCTTCCAGTCTGCTGGCTGTTTGTTCCGTTCCAGATTTTCAGAATTACCATAATTTGTTTTTTTTTAATTCATTTCGAGATCATTTGGGCTTCTGCTAAAGATACGGTATAAATTTTGATGGGCATGAATTTCAGCCCCTCAAAATTAATATCCATATAATAGTCAACCCCATAAATTTAACTTTAAAAAGTAGTCAAAAAGATTTGACTATTACTTGAGTATATATGGTAATTCAGAACCATCTTGATCAATATATTTATTATTATTATCATAAAATTAAAATGTGGAAAAATGCAGATTCTGTTTTGTTGTAGATGTTTTATTGAATATTGTGGTACAGCTACCCTATTGTAATCTTTTAAATGTTGTTACTGATAGGTAAACTGGATGAATTACAAAAGCAGAGCAATGGGCTACAGAATGATTGTGATTCTCTTCTACAAGAAAAAGTTATTCTGACAGAAAAGCTACAGTGGTTTGAGGAAGAGCTCCGATGGCAAGTTCCAGCAATTGCTGCTTATTTATTTTTCATGTTTTTATTTCTGGTGTGTCTATTTCTGACCTGTGTTCATTTTAAAAATACGTCTCTTAACTTGACTTGCCAAAATACTGACATTATTTCCCACTAGCATCTCTATTCAAATGATGCAGTCAGCACATCCTTAGCTAGGGGTTCAGGTACATAGTTGCATCACTGGGTAGACCGGTGGTTAAGAAGGCGTTTAACACAATTGCCTTCATTGCTCAGACCATTGAGTACAGGAGTTGGGATGTCATGTTGAGGATGTTGGTGAGGCCACTTTGGAAGTACTATATACAGTTCTGGTGACCCTGTTATAGGAAGGATGTTATTAAAGAGAGTTCAGAAAAGATTTACTAGGATGTTGCCAGGATTGGAGGGTTTAAGTCGTAAGACGAGGCTGATAGGCTGAGACTCTTTTTTTTTCACTGGAGCTTAGACTTTTGAGACATGACTTTATAAAGGTTTATGAAATGATGGGCATAGATAAGGTGAGTAGCAAAGATCATTTCTCAAGGGTGGTGGAGTTCAAAACTAGGGTCATATTTTTAAGGTTTGTGGAGAAAGATTTAAAAGGGACCTGAGGGGCAATGTTTTCTTGCAGAGGATGTTTCAAATGTGGAATGAACTGCCACATGGTAGGAGCAGGTATAGTTACAACATTTAAAAGACATATGGACAGGTAAATGAATAGAAAAGATTTAGAGGGATGTGAGCCAAACGTAGGCAAATGGGATTATTTAGTTTGGGAAACAGAAGGGTAAATTGACCCAAAGGGTCTCTTTCTATGCTGTATGACTCTATGACTCAAATCAGATTCAGCATTTGCTAAAAAATGAAGTTTATAGCAAAACACATTTGTGTGTCAGTATATTGTGTTTCAACTCCCCACCCCTCAAGATGTCTAGGGGATCTGAGATATATCCCAACAAGGCAAGGAAGAAAATAATCTTGGACTAATTAAACCTCAATCATTTCTGTATACAAAGTCTATTGGCTAGTTGTACAACAGCATTGCCAGCAGCTTAGAAGTATATTGCCTCTCTTTATCCTGAAGTATTGGAACGGTGGAAATGATAATACTGATTTATTAGAATATCCTGTCAGTTTCTTGCCTTGAACTTGAAATCATTGAGTTTACTAATCAAAAGCTGTAAGAATTTGTCACAGAATATTGTTGTGTACCATGTATTCCTAATGTGGAAATTCTAGTCAGCCACCTGTGAAGATACTTCAGGAGAATTTAAGGTATATGAAGGAAAAGGTCTGGTTGAAGTGGAGTTTGGGTAAAAAGGTGTTTTTGCGCAGTGTCATACACTCTACTTTGGATATGTTTCCAAGAAAGACAACAATCATGTCATCGTACTAACTGATGTATAGTATATCTCTTAGTTAAAATACATATAAGATTCTTTAGAATTTACCTCAGTTACTCCTTGTGGAAAAGTGTATTATATCTTTTAACAGATATTTACAGGTATTTAAAGCAAAGGGGGATGTAAAGTATATGGGAAGAAAGCAGGTGAGTTGAATAAGTTTTGAACTACTCTACCAAACTGTTGACACAGGCTTGATTAACATAGTTCTCTACTCTGCTATAAACTAAGTTCTGAAAAGTTGTTTAACAGATGAAGTTAATTTCAACTTTTGTTTTAAGTTGATTATACTTTAATAGTTCACTTCTGGATATGAATGAAGGAAATATTGAAAAGCAATCTTTGATTATTGTTACAGTGCTCAGCAACAGAGTGTTAAGCTGACCAAAGATGTCAGTGGACTAGAGATTTCTCGGAAAGAGCTAGAAGTTCAGGTTGGAATGTTGAAGGAGCAACGCTTACAAGAGACAAATGGATTAAGAGGACAATTAGCACAGGCTGAAAATGAGACTCAGAAATTTCAGAAACAGGTAATATACCTCTTATGGAAGAACTGCATTAACTATAACGTACTTCACAAGTGTTTATTCTGATAATTTCATACAACAGTGATCTAGGTTTTTTTTTCAATTAAATGTGCATCATACTGCAGAATATATGGGGATAGTGAGGAAAGTTACCCAAATAAGATACACATACCATAAAGAGAGTGAATGTATTCCATGAGTTAAAAGCTAAAGTTTACCTGAAAGGCAACAAGGTAGATGCTAAAACAGAGACCTGATTACAATTGTGGAATGATTAATCCAAACTCTATCTTTGGAAAGGATAGAGAAATTTGAAAAGGTTTAAGTCGTAGTATTGATGAAACACAATAACTATTGCTATGAAAAGAAGGCATTTCAACGAAGATGACCATTGCAGTGGAAAGATTGAGCAAGATTAGAGAATAACAAAAGATGAAAAATCTATCTAGTTACAATGGGAGATTCTAATTTTTACTTTGACTAGGAAAAGTAATGCAGCTGGAATAATAAAGACAAATCCTTTTGTTTTCTAGAACAAATATGTTTTAGAATCAACTTTATTTAATGATGAACAAGCCATCATCATTCAACAATCTGACAGTAAGGGAGCATTGTTTTTTTACAGTGTGACCATCATATGGTTGAGTCTGTCATAGGTTCAGATGAAGAGGGTAAAGTCACAGATTGGTTTGTTAACTAAGAAGAGACTCAACAAGTTGGGAAATAAACTGAACATAGTAAATTAGGTTGGACCGTTGGTGGGATAACCTACATGAAAATGTTAAATGCTTTACAAAAAAGTGATGGTGCAGAAAAACAATGGAACTTAAGGTCAGCAAATCTCAAGGACCTGATTATTTCCTTTCAGGGTGTTAAATAAAGTGAAAAAATAGTAGATGCATTTGTCTAATTCTTTGAAAAGTGTCCAGCTTTAGCAATTGTGCCTTTGGATTGAAAATTGCAAATCTGGCTCCATTATTTAAATTGAAAGGGAGTAAATAAATTGATAATTACCAGTTTAAAATGAGTTGTGGAGAAGTTACTGGAATCTATCAGTAGAGACAATAACTGACCACTTGGACAAATATTCACATCGATGTGTATTTGAATGGATTTATGAAGGTAGATGATGTCTGACTTGACTTACTGAAATTTTGGATAAAATGAGTTTCTAAAAGACAGTTGATAAGGTTTCACACAAGTTAAATAGCAAACTTAGAAATCTGATGAAATTACTTTTAGACTTGAGATTGGAATTGATTTAATTGGGTGATAGGTGATAGAGAATTGGGATAAAGTATTTGTTCTGTAATTGGTAGGATGTGACTAGTGGTATTCACCTGGGAACACAGGTCTCTGTTTTTCACCATACACTGTATATATTGGTGACTCAGACAGACAAATGAATGAGAGTTGTGTTAACCAGTTTTCAGCTAACAGTATGTCAGTAGGCATAATAAATTATATGGGAGTATTAAATTATTAAGCAGTATAGGCAGATATAGGAAGTGGGCACAGCTATAGCAGATGGAGTTAAGTGTGGGCATACATGACATCATTCAGTTTGGATCAAGAAGGACACTGAATGTCAGGAAAGTATTAGAAGCCCTGGAAAGCAAGCTAAATTTATTTTACCTACCATGAAAATTAATCATTTCAGCCTCTGTTTAAAAAAAAAAGGGCTAGATTACCAAATGATACCAAGGTTTAAATTATTAATTTTAATGACTGATAAAATAAATTTGACGTATTTCCTGAATTTAGAAATTAGGTATTTAAAGTGACAGTTATTCAGTATGGTAGATAAAAACTACTGCTCCTGATAAAATCAAATTCATGAAGCAAGATAAGAAATTAAAAGAATTTAATGTTGTCTTCGAAGGAGTAGTGCAGTGGATTAGATTTATCTTCCTTTAACCTTGGGTGGGGGGGGGGTGGTTGAAGGAAGGGAATGATGTGTTAAGTCATTCCGGAGCATTTTCTGTGCTGTATTGCACCATTTCTGCTGTGAGAAGCTTCCAGTAGGTTGGTACACCACGAGTACAGTCATCTCATTAAAGAAGTAGAGGGAGACTGTACTATATGGGTATGCGATGGCCTAGTGATAATTATCACTGGGCTGTTAATCTAGAGTTGAAAAGGGTGGCGCTAGAAAAGCACAGCAGGTCAGGCAGCATTTAAGGATGAGAGGCAACATGAGAGTCAACATTTCGGGCATAAGCGTGAAGGACATTCCTGATGAAGGGCTTATGCCCGAAGCATCTACTCTCCTGCTCCTCAGATGCTGCCTCACCTGCTATGCTTTTCTTGCTGAAGTCCTCGGTTTCTCCCTGTTAATCTAAAAACTCAGGTAATGTTCTGGGAACTTGGGTCAAAATCCTGCCATGGCAGATGGTGGAACTAAGAATCTAATGATGATCATGAAGCCATTGCCGATTGTTGAGTAAAACCCATCTGTGTCACTAATGTCCTTGAGGAAAGGAAATCTACTATCCTTATCTGTTCTGGCCTACATGCGACTCCAGACCCACAGCAATGTGGTTGACTCTGAACTGCGCTCTGGCCATTAGAGAGGGGCAATAAATGTTAGACCAGCCAGTGACACCCTATTATCCCACATCAGTGACACATGAATAAATTTTTAAAAAACTCAAACTGAGGTTAACTTGTATTGGCTGTGTAGTGGGAAAATGTTGTACTGCTGTACTACAGTCAGTGCACACAAAACAAAGCCATTCATTACCTCACAAGTGAAAATGTCATTGAGATCATTTGGAGAGATCATAAGCAGCTCTCAAGAATACCTCTTCCTGTTCTTTCCCCATGCTGACAAAAGTGAAAGTTTGATTTTATTTTAATGTACTTATTGGAGAGATTAATTCTGTACTTAACATCTGCACCAATTGTGATGCTTAATGTAAGCTCAGAACAGCAAACTTACCTGAATTTATAACTTGATAAGAAACATTAGCCTTTTGAAAGAAGGAGATTCTTTGACTAAATTCATTTGATTGAAGAGCAAGTTCAAGCTACTTGTTCTTCCTGGAAGTTATTTTGAGGCTGGCTATTCATGCTGAAATATCAAGTAATAGTTGTCTTCCTACACCTTTTCCATTTGATCTTTCTTCTTGTGTTACCCTTAATTGTAAGTAGTGTTAGGTTATTTGACTGTGGTATGTACAGCATATCTGGCACTGAGCCACACAGATCAGGATCCACTGCATAAGTAATTGCATTCAGGAACAGAGTAATGTGAGAATGCCAGAGGGAAAACATCGGAAAGAAAAATAATATTAAATAGTTTGTTCAATTAAAAGTATAACTGCATTTGTGTAGATCATGCAAAGACTACTTTATCAAAGGATTAGATGCAAACTGAAACATTCTGATTAAATCATTGAATTTAAAATTCTAAAGAAGTACTTGCTACACATGTTCAGAATAAGCATAGTATCTATAACATCCTCCCTATATTTGATATATGTTCTAGTATGAGGCAAATCAGACTATGTATCTGGAGTTGAAGGAAAAGCTTGACAAGACTCAGAAAGTGAATGAGTCCATCACAGAAGAACTCGAAAATTGTAAAGAAAATTTGAAGCTGCTGCAACAGAAGGGAAACAATGTAAGTCTTACTGATTAGCTTTTATGCCTAGTGTTCTTTAATTAATTTTATGTCAAGTTCCACGTTAAATGTTTTTCACCTGTTAAAATAAGCTTGTAAATTTTAAGTCTGATAGGAAATCAAATTTTTATATCATTTCCAGTTACAACTGCACAAACCATTGTAAATTATACAGCAGACTTTTATTAACAGTCACCTGTGGGATCAGAAGTATATACCAGTTAATCAACTATTCCGGTTGATCAAGAGGTCCACATAATCAGTGTAGAAATGTAATACGGAGGTAAACACATCACTGTTATACTTACTTACAACATAAATCACTTAATAACACAACTTTGACCATAAGACATAGGAGTCGAAGTAAGGCCATTTGGCCCATCGAGTCCACTCCGCCATTCAATCATGGCTGATGGGCATTTCGACTCCACTTACCCGCTCTCTCCCTGTTGCCATTAATTCTTTGCAAGACCAAGAATTTATCAATCTCTGCCTTGAAGACATTTAATTACCCGGCCTCCACTGCACTCTCTATGGTAATGAATTCCACAGGCCCACACTCTTTGGCTGAAGAAATGTCTCTCATTTCCATTCTAAAGTGACCCCTTCTAAGTCTAAGGATGTGCCCACAGGTCCTAGTCTCCCTGCCTAGCGGAAACAAATTCCCAGTTTCCACCCTTTCTAAGCCATGCATTATCTTGTAAGTTTCAATTAGATCACCCCTCAACCTTCTAAACCCTAATGAATACAGTCCCAGGACTCTCAGCTGTTCATCGTATGTTAGGCCGACCATTTCAGGGACCATCTGTGTGAATCTCTGCTGGACACACTCCAGTCCCAGTATCTCCTTCCTGAGTTGTGGGGCCCAAAATTAGACACAGTATTCTAAATGGGGCCTAACTAGAGCTTTATAAAGTCTCAGTGGTACATCGCTGCTTTTATATTCCAACCCTCTTGAGATAAGTGACAACATTACTTTTGCTTTCTTAACCATGGACTCAACCTGCAAGTCTACCTTTAGAGAATTCTGGACTAGCACTCCCAGATCCCTTTGTACTTTGGCTTTATGAATTTTCTCACCATTCAGAAAATGGTCTATGCCTGTTTTCCATTCTTTTTTCCAAAGTGCAAGACCTCCCATTTGCTTCCGTTGAATTCCATCAGCCATTTCCTGGACCACTCTCCTAAACTATCTAAATCTTTCTGCAGCCTCCCCACCTCCTTAGAAACACTTGCCTGTCCACCTAACTTCGTATCATCGGTGAACTACGCCAGAATGCCACCAGTCCCTTCATCTAGATCATTAATATATAAAGTGAACAGCTGTAGCCCCAAAACTGAACCTTGCAGGACACCACTTGTCACTAGCTGCCATTCTGAAAAATAACCTTTTATCCCAACTCTGTCTTCTGTCAGACAGCCAATCCTCAATCCATTCCAGTAGCTCACCTCAAACACCATGGGCCATCACCTTACTCAGCAGCCTCCCATGAGGCACTTTATCAAAGGTCTTTTGGAAGTCTAGATAGATAACATCCACTGGGTTTCCCTGGTCTAACCAACTTGTTATCTCTTCAAAAAATTCTAACAGATTTGTCAGGCACAACCTCCCCTTACTAAATCCATGCTGACTTGTTCTAATCCGACCATGCACTTCCAAGAATTTAGAAATCTCATCCATAACAATTCTAGAATTTTACCTACAACTGAGGTTCGGCTAATCAGCCTCTGAATTTCCATCTTTTGTCTTGATCCTTTCTTGAACAAGGGGGTTACAACAGTGATTTTCTGATCATCTGGGACTTTACCTGACTCCAGTGATTTTTGAAAGATCACAACCAAGGCCTAAGCCATTTCCTCAGCCACCTTCCTCAGAACCCTAGGATGTAGCCCACCTGGGCCAGGAGAGTTTTTCAATTTTTAGACCTTTTAGCTTTTTAAATACTTTCTCTTTTGTACTGGCTACCATACTCTACTCTGCCCCTCAACTCTCCTTAATTATTGGGATATTACTCTTGTCTTCCATGTGCAGACTGACACAAAATACTTATTAAGTTCTTCAATTATTTCCTTATCTCCCATTACTAGCCTTCCTGCATCAATTTGGAGTAGCCCAATTTCTACTTTTGCCTGTTTGTTTCTTATGTATTGAAAGAAACTTTTACTATCATTTCTAATATTACTGGCTAGCTTACCTTCATATTTGATCCTCTCCTTCCTTATTTCTCTCTTTGTTATCCTCTGTTTGTTTTGTAGTATTCCCAATCTTCTGATTTCCTAGTGCTCTTGGACAATTTATAGGCTCTCTCTTTTTCTATGATACATTTCCTGACTTCCTTTGACAGCCATGGCTGTCTAATGCCCCCTTCCCCCCCGGATAATCTTTCTTTTCTTTGGAATAAACCACTGTACTGTGTCCTCAATTACACCCAGAAACTCCTGCCATTGTTGCTTTACTGTCTTCCCCATTAGGCTCTGCTTCTAGTCAATTTTCGTCAGTTCCTCTCTCATGCCCCTGTAATTACTTTTATTTAACTAACACCATTTCATCCGATTTTGCCTTCTCTTTTTCAAGCTGCAGACTGAACTCTACCATATCATGATCGCTGCCTCTTAAGTGTTCCCTTACTTTAAGATTTTTTATAAAGTCTGACTCATTACATAGCACTAAGTCCAGAATAGCCTGCTCCCTTGTGGGCTCCATCACAAGCTGTTCCAAAAAGCCATCCTGTAAGCATTTCATGAATTCCCTTTCTTTGGATCCACCAACAACATTTGTTTACCCAGTCCATTTGCATATTTAAGTTTCCCATGATCACTGTGACCTTGCCTTTCTGACATGCCCTATCTATTTCCTGGTACATCTTGCACCCCTGATCCTGACCACTGCTGAGAGGTCTGTACATAACTACCTTCATGGTGTTTTTGCCTTTGTCATTCAACTCCACCCACACAGGCTCCACATCTGACCCTATGTCATTCAGTGCCATAAATTTAATTTCATTCTTAACTTACAAGGCAACCCTGCCCCCTCTGCCCACCTCCCTGTCTTTTCGATAAGTTGTAAATCCTTAGATGTTTAACGGTCAGTCCTGAACCCCCTGCAACCATGTCTCTCTGATGCCTATCACATCATAATCATTCACAATGTCTAAAATAAACTTACCAGCAGACAACCTTCCCACTTACATCCTCCGTTGACTACTTGGATGTCGCAGGGATTGCGATAATACAATGAACTTCTGGTATTTCAGATATATAATTTTTTGCCTGTTTATTGAGAGTCAATTCAAAAGATGCTGGTTAAAATAAATTTTGCTGTATATTATATCTAAATCAAATGTTTTAGCCTTTTCATGCCAAAGTAATACACTAACCAAATTAGTGTTGAAATACAACTTTTATGGCTTTGATTTTTACTAAAAGCTTAAATCAAGGAATCATAATTGGGCTTGAAAGCATTAGGAAATAAACAACTGGGATTTCCTGTTGAAGTGCTGCTATATTCAACTGGCTTACCTACACTTCTCCCACTCTTGATTAATTTCCTACATATCTTTTTGCTTTTTCACAGTAAAGTCTGAAAAATATCTTTGAAATTATACTGGAAAAAAGCAAATTCTGATAATCTTGGGCTACACACTCCTGATAAACCAGGAGGGCCAACTGCTGAGTAGAATGATGGCAGTACCTATAACCTGACATAACTTGTGAAGAATGAAATACAGATTAGAAATGTGGTTCAGGTGGAGGCCATCCCATCAGTTCAGGTGCTCCTTTCTGCAGTATTGGTGCCACTGCCCCTTTGCGCTGGAACCCATTCCTACATCAGTCCTTGAATCACTTACTTATCTCCCTAACCGTATATTCTCTATTCCAATTTGCATGTGGCTCAGGTTATAATCCAGAAATTATAACCTTGAAGGTCTGCTTCTTAATTTGATACCAAGCATCTACTCCTATATTCTACTCTGTCATTGGTATCTACATAGACCACAACAAACTGGGCACACCCCTTCCTCTGTAAGTTCCTCTCCAGCCCTGAGAAATATCCTGAACCTGGAATATGCAGGTAATGCAACCATCTGGACTCATGCTCTTAGTTAGAGCAAACAGTGTCACCTCCCCTCACTTCTCTGACTGTCATGCATTCCATTTTGCTCCCCAACTTGAATGGCTTCTTGTACCATGGTGCAGTTTGCTCATCCATGCTGCAGCCCTCACTCTCATTCAGACAAGCTGAAAGAGGATGTTAGACCATTTCATAGTTTCCTCTGGGTCCCCTACCTGTTTCACTTACAGCCACACTCTCCTGTGCCTGAACACTGATGAAATCAGGTGACTAAGTCTTAAGAGATGTGATTCCGACCTGGTAGAAAGAATTCCGATATATTTCATCCTTCCTGATCTGTTGCAATATCTATGGATAAGTCTGCAGCTCAAACTCTGAGCCAAGTCTGCTCAAACTTGAAAAGTATACTGCAGACATGTTTACTTTGATTAAAGCTGGCATTCAGAAAACTCCCACATGCTGCAGTTGTAATATATTGCCCATCTTGCCATGTTTAACATGTTCCAATGAATTAAGTACAAAAATTTATAATTGAATCAAGTATGTTTTTATATACTTTACTAACCTTAATAGTGGTTGCTATACTATGCTGAACCGTCAGAATAGAATAAACCTTAATGACTTACCAGATACTTGCCCAAGAACTAGCTTCTTCACCTGTAGCCAAGTGAGAACCAATATCTAGAGGCAGAACAAGTTAGAAAAAGCAGAAGCAGCAAAGCAGTTCTTTCCCTTCCTCTCCTTTTCCCTTAATCACCTAATTCTCATACAGCTTTATGCCAGGTTCAATCCTCTTCTCATGTGCTGCTTTACTCATATTGCTTCAAACTAGATTCAGTGCTCACCTTTTGCTCTGTTTTATAGTGATTTCACTGCTTTCTTCCCCCACAGCTTCAAACCAGGTTCACCACTGTTTTGCACTACTTTGTACTGGGTTCACTGCTCCTTTTTCACACTGCTTCATGCTGAGTTCACTGGTCTCCTCTCACCACTGCTTCATATCGGGTTTGTACTGCTTTGTACCAGGTTCACTGATCTCCCATTGCACTGCTTTATACTAATTCACTGCTGTCCTCTCACACTGCTTTATATTGGATTCACTGCTCCTTTCTCATACTACTTTATGCTGAGTTCACTGCTCTCCTCTCACATTGTTTTGTACTGAGTTCACTGCTCCTTTCTCACACTGCTTAATACTGGATTCCCTGCTCTGTGCTCATACGGAGTTCACTGCTTCATTCTCACACTGCTTTATACAGAATGAAAAACTGAAAGAACTGCAGATGCTGGAAAATCTCAGCAGGTCTGGCAGCATCTGTGAAGAGAAATCAGAATTAATGTTTCGGGTCTCGAATCTGTTTTCAGGCACTGCTTCACACTTGGTTTACTGTTCTCCTCATTCTGCTTCATATCAGATTCGCTACTTGTATCTTGAACTGCTTCATACTGACTTCACCAGTCTCCTCTCCTGCATGTTTTATGGATTCATATGATGCACTGCACCTGTTACAGTGTGGTACTCCTTCTGTGCTCATCTCAATTTTCAATTTAGATTATGCACTCAAGCATCTGGATTTGACTTAAGCACTCTACCTTCTGACATATTAAGGCTGACACTAAACACAAAGCTATAAAGCACTTGGGACACCCAACAAAGGAGGTATGGCAAGGCACCATGTGAATCTGCAGTGTTATTACTGGAGATAAGGTATTAATCAGAGATAAGATGTTAGTTGTGAAGACAGTTGAAAAGTTGTGGCCTTGCAGTTGTTCTGAGAATGGTAAAGGTTAATCCAGTGCACATCTTTAAAATTGTGATAGATTATGATAAGTTAAACAGAGTTACTTGATTTAAACGGGTAAACGACAAGTCTTAAATTAAAGATAATAAGGAAAAATTGCAGGAAGTTTTGGAAATGAAATCCTTACATAGCAGTTAAGTAGAATGAGATATTTTCTGCTGCAAAGTGATAATTGTTGGTGAAATTGAAATGAAGTCATTAAACACCTCTCAATAATGCCACAACAACACTGGAGATGAGAGTTAACTAGTTAAATAAGTGAATCATAAGACCAACACAGTGTGTTCATGTACATTGTCATTTTTACATTGGTAGACGTTGTGGTATCTACATCTTACTACAGAGAGCTGAGACACATTATTTGTACATTCAAAAAGGGCTCTGTTAGTCCAGTTGGGAGCTTCATTTATTATTGCAAGGGTTTCCCAGTGAGAGAGGAATGTAAATTGTCAGCTAAAGAAACAGTGCTTCTTCCAGTATTTCTTGCTTGCAAGTGAACTAAGTGCTCCCCCAGCCACTCAAGAACAGCTTCAGCTTTCCACTGCTGAGTATGGACTCTCTTATCTTACCTACACATGGAACAGTTGTCCCCACGACATCCCCTCACTTTACTCTACTTACGCTCTGCCCCAGCTACTCTCTGACCTAATTTCCCCATCCACCACCTCCCAACTCCTGATCACTGAGACTTTCCCTGAAGGTTTGGCCGCAGTGTCCTGACACTAGATATCCTCCTGAACTAAGCTATCAATTTGTCTAACTCTTTAGGTAGTAGTGATCATGGGATTGGATGATGTATTGTCAGTGGAACCTTGGTGAGTTACTGCCATTACATTTCAATAGTACCTCATTGTGCTCCTTCCTGGTTTTGCTAGGTTTTAGAGCTATTTGACTTCTCCCATGTCATCCACCCCACTACAGTTACAACAATGGCATCTACCCAACAATGTGGAAAACTGCCTACGTAGGCGCTGTACGTGCAAAGCAGGGCAAACCCAACTCAACCAATACCACCCCATCAGTCTAATTGCATTTAGAAGTAAAATGATCAGAGGTGTCATCAACAGTATTATCAGGTAGCACTTGCTTAGCAATAACCTGGTCACTGTCACTCAGTTTGCGTTCCACAAGGGCTACTCAGTTCTGGATCTCATTACAGGCTTAGCTCAAATGTGCATAAAACAGTTGATGGTGACGTGAGGTGAGGTAAGAGTGACTGCCCTTTACTGACTATGGCGTCAGTGGGAATCAGGAAAATATTGCCACTGGTTAGAGTTGTTCCAGGCACAAAGGAAGATGATTGTGGTTGTTGGTGATCAGTCATCTCAGCTCAGAAACCACTCTGCAGGAGTTCCTCAGTATAGTATCCTCAGTCCAACTATCTGCTTCATCAATGACCTTACCTCCATCATAAGGCCAAAGGTGGGAATGGTCACACAAGATTGCACAATTGCAATCTTCAGGTCCTGAAGTAGTCAATGTCCAAATGCAGCAAACCCTGAATAATATCCAGGATTGTGCTGACATACAAATGATATTCATGGCACATAAATGCCAGGAAATAACTGTCTCGGTAAGAGAGAATTTAACTATAGTCTCTTGACATTCAATAGCATTACCAACATTGATACCCCAACTATCAGCATCCTGGGATTACCATTGACCAAAAATTGAGCTAACTGTCAATGCAAGTCCTGTACCTACATGACCAGGTCAGAGGCTAAGACTTCTGCAGCAAATAATTCTCCTCCTGAACATCTCCCCCCCCCCAAAAAACCTGTCCTCCATCTACAAAGCACGAGTTAGGAGTGTGCTGGATGAGTGCAGCTCTAACAACACAAAAGAAGCATGACACAGTCCAAGACAATCAATCTACATGATTGGTACTGCATCCACAAACATTCACATCCTCCACCACCAACACTCAGTTACAGTAGTGCATAACATCTACGAGATGCACTGCAAAAATGCACCAAGAGTGCTTAGATAGTAAGTTACAAACCCATGATTACAATCATCTAGGAGTACAAGAGTAGCAGATACATGAGAACAATTTCACCTACAAGTTCACAAGCCATTCATCATTCTAAGTTGGAAATGTATCTATTACTTCAGTGTCACTGAGTCAAAATCCAGGAAATCCAAATTCCCTTCCCAATGGTTTTGTGGGTCTACCTACAGCACATGGACTACACCAGTCCAACAAGGCAACTAGGCCTCACCTTTACGAGAGCAGATAAAGATGGACAATAAATGCTGCCCCAACCAAGGACACCCATTAATGAATGAAACAAAACTGGGCCAGAGATGTTATGATTTGTAAAGGGCATATAAAAATTTGTATTGGCAGATATATATAGCAACATTGAAAATAAGAGCAGCCAAAATCCATTTGATCCGTGACCCAGCTCCACAAGTCATCATGATTGTGGCTGATAGCCTATCTCCAATCTGTTTAACCACAAGAACTATATTTATCTTCTTCAAAATAACGCAAACAGCAAGTAGCCTACTTCTGTGTTGAATTATAACCTTTTCTAAAAGAGATATGCAAAGTTATTAATCTTTAAACAGGCTCTAATTGTATCATTGTTATCTGATTGGGGTTTCTAGCAATCTGCAGACAGTTAAATTGCTTTCCTTATGCTTTTATTTCTCAAAATGCTTTGCAGTCAATGAAGTATTTTTGAAGTAGTCAGTTTTGTGTAAAGTACAATCATACAATTACAAAGAGAATCAGTTAGGATAACTTGCCTTCACCTTTTTCATGGGATTTAAACAATTAGGCCACCACTCAAATAATATTTAGAGCCATGATCTGTAAGATAATAAAGTATTTGAAGAATTAGTATAAGTTATTGCAGAATTATCCAGCATGAATATCCTTTTCCACGTATTTCTCTAATTATAATACTTAAAAGTACTTGTCAGAAGATGTGCTCAGCCAGGTAGTAAGTATCATATTTCTCAAGAAATTACATTTTCTTTTCTGCTAGTAAGATGGCTAGCCTGGGCCTAGTCTGTAGGGAAATGTGTAAAATATTTTGCAAGACAACGCTTTGCAAACAAGTTGAGATCTATTTTAGAGCTATTATTTTTCCACAGTACTAAACTTGGGCTTACGTACATTTATATCCCACCAATATATTCCCTGAAAATCTTCACTGTGCATTCTGGTGCTTTGCACACAGTGACTGTGAATATCCCTTACCTCCTTCAGCCTTCCACTATATTACAACCCATCCCTGCTCTAGGCGTCGCCCTAATCCTGGCTTTCCTGTTCTGGTGGTCCGATCACCTATGGTAGATGAAGGTACACAGCTCCAATTTATGTCTGTGTGTTCCTCTGCTACTCGTATCCCTTCTTCACAAAATGCATGGATAGTCTTAATGCATTTTAATTTGCTAATGTATGTTGCAGAGTTTTCTACTACCAATATTAACTATGTTTTGGAGCACATCTGTATTTTTTCTTTGCTTCTCTGCTGAATTTTCTTTGTAAACTAAATACTGCTTCAGTACCTATTTTGCTGTTTTGCTGCACCATCACAGTCATGCCAGTCTAGCATGCTTATTATATACTTAACGCAAAATTATTTTGTAGTATTCATGCTTAAATGTCATAATAGTACAGCAGATTGGGGTAACATTTAATTAAGTACTTTGTGGTATGAGCTTCTTTATTTCAATTTAACGCTTGTAATGCATATTAAGGTGATGCAATCACATTTAATTATATTTAATTTACAAGATAGTGGAAGAAAAAAGCCTATTTTCTGCAGCAGATAGTAATTATCCTAAATAATGTTTTTGAACTTTTGAAAAATTATATTAGTACAATTAACTAATCATGGATACATTATCAATTCTTCATTGTTTGAAAATACTGGAGATTTGCCCTGCATAAAGCACAGTTCTCATTTAGTCTCAATGTGTGATCAGCGATTTGTAGCGAGGTAATATTCAAGTGTAGTACTACTGCACAGTGATTATTCTGTACTTAAAATTTATTTTGCCCCAAACTGCTTGTTTGTATAATCAGAAAACAATAGCTCATAAACTGTCAACTTGCCTCTTCAATGAAATTTTTCAGGATGGATTGTTCAAGTGGATGCCAGTGATGGCCGTGCTGGTTGCTGTGACGGTGGTAGTGTTATACCCAGCATTGAATAGGGCCTCGCCATAAAACTGCGAGAAGTGTCTCAAACTACCGAATGTCCTCCCCTTTGACATTGGCTTTCTTTTACTACAGGGAACAAGCAGATCTGTTTCCTTTTTACCTCTAACAAAAACATGGCTGTTTCAGAGTACGACAGTAGGATTTTTGCTTGAACTGTATAAAATGTAATTGTATATAGAGGGAATAAAAATTTGTGACTGGATTCTACTCTAGATAATGTTTGGTTTGCATTTTTCCTTTTTTAAAATAAATCAGTACTTTGGAATTATGTAAAGAAATATGGTGGCCTAAACTAGGCTTCTTGGTACCAAAATATTAAAAGCATCGAAGTTAATTTAGTTTCACTTCTGAGTTCTACTGTATCTTTTGATAATAGTGATGCAATTCCACCAACTGATGCACTTATGCCAGAAAACTAATGCTAATGGAAACAAATGGTTCAGCTGCTGCCTGTTTGATCCACATACAAGAGGTGATAGGCCATTTAAATAGCAGTCTCATTTAAAACGTAAGTGTAATGCTATTGCACGGTTGAGAGACTACACCTGAATTTCACTGGATTTTAACTTCTCCCAACATTTTTTTTAAATCTCAGTGTACATTTTATTGAAGAAACAGCAGTAACCTTGAGTCATGCATACATAGTAGATGCATTTTAATTGTTTCTTCCTTTTGCTGACTTTTTATGGTCATCCATCTCAATTAGTGTTTCACCTGCAAAGGTAAGTGGACCATAAATCCCTAAAATAGCATCAAATTCACACTTCTCTGTATATCAGTTGGTGGAAACTGTGCATCAATTGGTTATAAAAAGACTAAATGTTTATATGTTTTCCCTAGTGATGGGGATACCGATGTAAGAGGCTGACTGAAATATTTCTGATGCACAGCATTTGCTTACAATGTAGACTATGACTGGGACTCAAATCTGCAACCATAAAGCAGTCTAATGCTACTGCCTTAATCACTACATTCCCAGGACAGTCCTTCATCTGTCTTTCAGACAGCTGTCATGCTCATTATAGGAGTCATACCAGCAAGCACTTTGTTTCAAAGTGAGTTAGAGGAAAAAATGGATCGTCACCTTAATTTTTTCATGTCACCTTTTTAGCCAAATGAGTTGGGTATTGCCTTATTTTAAAAATAATTCAATTTATACATTTTCAACCACAGCATGATATGTTGAAGTTGTACTGTATAATTGCATATATTGGTACAAGATTCCATAGTCAAATTTTGGAAAAAAACACTTTAACATTACAGCTGTTTTAAAATATTCTTGAGAATAGAAATAGATCTTCAAGAATGTATTGAGAAATCTGCTACATAGGTTATCTTAAAATGTGTTGAGGGTGAATGTTGGGTTTTGTTAGATGTCCCATTCATTCAGGAATTTTATTTGTTTAAACACAAGGTTGTGGGGAAAAGAAACACTTGTTTATGTGAAAACAATCTGTTCAAAAGTCTGTCAACCTGAGCATTTGTTTGAATGGCCAATAAGCTATGATATTCCACCCCAGCTACACACACATGCTAATGGTCCTCGGTACCTCCTGTACATAGGTTGTTTGCAAATATTGTTCTGATATGCTGAATTACAGAAATAAATTTTTTAAAGTAAAATAATTGTTTTAAATCTATTTTGTAAAAAAGGTTGAAAGTACAGTAGAATTTCTGGACTACAAATTAAAGTATTTGCACTAACATACGTGATGTGCATGATTTAATAAAATAAAGTTTGCTCTCTCTATGTGCATTTGAGTTTATTGCAAAGGGAAATTATACTAATGTATGAGTTTGAAAAACACATATTTGGGATTAAATGTTTGTGATAGCACTAAAATTGAGTTATTGCTGGGATTAAGGATTACCAGGGACAGAAATACTGCCTTCACTGTGAGCCGCTGGCCAATAAAAGGATGGCAGCTCTCCACTGCTTGTCAATAACCGTAGGAGTGCTGGTTGCTATACTCCCCAGAGATCCAAGATCTAACATCTAGGATCATAGGAAAGACTGTCAAAGACAAGGATAGAAGTGAGGCTTTCAGGGGTCCCCTACCCCCCCCAGTTCCTGGTCTGATGCCTCGATCAGGCATTGAGCTCCATTGACCAAGGGTTTCTACCACTTTGGGAAACTGCAATCTTTGTTCTACTCCATGAATACCAATGATGAAGGGGTGGGGCCCAGATCTGAATTGGCATTTGGGCAGGAAGGCTGTCATAAGCATTCCCATCCCAGACTTGATCATCCAGAGGCAGAGTCCCCATAACTCCTGTGGGGAATGGGGTGGGAACATTCAATTCTGTTATGGTTGTACAATAGTTATTATTTGATGAAAGAAGAAAAATAACAAAACATAATGCAGTAGAATTTCTACCATTATGCTGGTTTCTCCAGCGAATTCGTACAAAAATTGCCAAACCAGCACAAATTATAAATAAATTTCAAATGCAAGATGCATACAGTTTAAATCCAATTTCCTGGTTCAAAAGCATCACATTGAAAATCAGCACTGCCCACAAAACTGGCCATATTCGAAATTGACCATAAAAGTAAGTTCCCACTAAATGTAACAACCACTTATAAACATTTGAGGAAGCCCTTAAAATTGATCTTTTTAAGGAAGAAATTAAGCTTTAAAAGTCTTAAAATAATATATATTTAACTTACTAAGAAATTGTCAAAAAATACACCAATAACCATAATTCTTCTGTTGTTTTTAGTTATTTGTAATGTGGATTCCTACAACCAGCACACCAGACACTTTTTGCTTATCCTTTACGATACAACCTTTCTCAACTGTGTTAACAACTACCTGGACCAAGGATGCCATTCTCAAATCTATCGAGTTTTTTTTACTTCAAAAAACGTTTAAAACATTTCCTGATTGAACTGGCTGAGATGGAATTTTACATGTAGAACCATTGAGTCATAGACCCTTCGGTCCAACTCGTCTGTGTCGACCAGACATCCAAATCTGACCTCGTCCCAATTGGCCCATATCTCTCCAAACCCTTCTTATTTATATACCCATACAAGATGCCTTTTAAATATTGTAATTTTACCCACTTCCACTACTTCCTCTGGCAGCTTATTCCACACATACACACCATCTATTGCATGAAAAGTTTCCCCTCCAGTTCCTTTTAAACATTTCCCCTCTCATCTTAAACCTACTCTCTCTACTTTTGCGCTCCCCTACCGTAGGAAAAAACACCTGGGCGATTCACCCTATCCATGCCCCTCATGATTTTAAAAACTTCTATAAGGTCACCCGTCAGCCTCTGACACTCCAGGAAAAAAGCCCCAGCCTATTCAGCCTCTTATAGAATCATGGAGATTTACAGCACAGAAGTAGATGTTTTGGTCCAACTCGTCCATGCTGACCAGATATCCTAAATAAATCTAGTCCCGTTTGTCAGCATTTGGCTATATCCCTCAAAACCATTCCTATTCATATATCCTTCCCGAAGCCTTTTAAATGTCATAACTGTACCAGCCTCCACCACTTCCTTAGGCATCACATTCCATACACTCACCACCCTCTGCATGAAAAGGTTGCCCCTTAAGTCCCTTTTAAACCTTTCCCCTCACTTTAAATCTATGCCCTCTTGTTTTGGACTCTTCCACCCCATGGAAAAGACCTTGTCTATTTATCCTATCTATGTCCCTCATGATTTTGTCAACCTCTGAGATCATACCTCAGCCTCCGATGCTCCAGGGAAAACAGCCAAACCCTGTTCAGCCTCTCCCTGTAGCTCAAACCGTCCAATCCTGACATCCTTGTAAATATTTTCTGAACCCTCTCAAATTTAACGACACCTTCCTGTAGAAGGGCATCCAGAATTGTATGCTGTATTCTAAAAGTGGCCTCACCAATGTTAATACAGCTGCAACACAGTGTCCCAACTCCTATACTCAAATGTTCTGACCTATAAAGGCAAATAACATCTTCACAATTCTGTCTACCTGCAAATCCATTTTCAAAGCACTATATGATTGACTATGTATTTGACTATATGGAATAAATTTAAATGAAAACATGACCCTAAAAAATAAAGTCAGAAAACGATTGCAATTCATACCAAGATTGCTGATCACACGTTCAAGTGGAAACTGTTCCAATATGCCATTCTCTAGTTACATCTAGTATGGTTACAAATATTGTTTTAACAAATATTGCTTCCTCAACACTGTTTTAAATTCAGGGTTTCTGAAAGAATGCTAGAAAGTTTTAAAATAAAATGTAATCAAGCTTGCCAATAGCCTGATTAGTAGATGAATTCACTTTGTGGTGTGTTACAAAATTATTCACAATAGTTCCAGGGCGGCACGGTGGCCCAGTGGTTAGCACTGCTGCCTCACAGCGCCAGAGACCTGGGTTCAATTCCTGACTCAGGCGACTGACTGTGTGGAGTTTGCACATTCTCCCCGTGTCTGCGTGGGTTTGCTCCAGTTTCCTCCCACAGTCCAAAGATGTGCACGTAAGGTGAATTGGCCATGCTAAATTGCCCGTAGTGTTAGGTAAAGGGGTAAATGTAGGGGAATGGGTGGGTTACGCTTCGGCGGGTCGGTGTGGACTTGTTGTGCCGAAGAGCCTGTTTCCACACTCTAAGTAATCTAATCTAATCTAATAGTTCCCAAGTTGACTAATTTAAGCAGTGGAGATTATATAACAAATTTTGGTATACCTACATTATGAAAGATGATTTTTAAGGGAAACTTCTTGATTCAAGCTTACGTTTTGTCCCTTTGAAAGCTCGTCACAAATGCTGCCGGTTCTGAATATTGAATGATAGTAAGATAGAACGTGGTTAAGTCTGTCAACTCATGCATGTCTAGGTTCACATATAAATGACATAAACTGGGTGAGACACTAAAGAGCCTACTGACTGAAAATTAATATACCAGTACTATAAAATTATTTTAACATTAATTTTTCAAGCCATTTAGTGATTCTATGTTAGCTTCATTAACAATACTTTAGAAAAGTAGAACTATTTTAAAGAAGTTTGCATAATCTGTGAGGTACTGAATTATATCTGGGTGGCACACTAGCTCAGTGGTTAGCACTGCTGCCTCACAACACTAAGGACACTGGTTCAATTCCAGCCTTTGGAGACTGTGTGGAGTTTGCACATTCTCCCTGTGTCTGTGTGGGTTTCCTCCGGGTGCTCTAGTTTCCTCCCACAGTCCAAAGATGTGCAGGTTGGGTGAAATGGCCATGCTAAATTGCCCATAGTGTTCAGGGATATGTAGGTTAGGTGCATTAGTCAGGGGTAAATGTAGGGGAATGGGTTTGGTGGGATACTCTTAGGAGGTTGGTGTGGACCTGTTGGGCTGAAGGGCCTGTTTCCACTCTCGAGGGATTCTATAATAGCAGGAATTCTTATTAAAATAACAGGAAGTTTAGAATACATAGATCAAAATGTTTCCAATTTCATAACTGCACTAATCACACTTGATAGTATGTCTATGGTATTCCTCCTGTCAAAATAATTCTATGGATGGTAAACATTGATGCAAAGCAGGAAGGCAAACTGGAGATATTTTGGAAAACAAGATTTTTGAAAAATTATTTACATTCTTAAAGTGTTGTATCATGTTTCCAGAATCATCAGTATAAAATATGCAGTGACACATTTTAAACATGATCAATCTGACAATGAAATTAATAATCTGTGATCTGCTGTGGGGAATTTTGATCAAGGCATTGTTTTGGGGTTGTCAGCTATTCCTCAGTTTGAGCGTCACAGCTACTTGGAGTCCTGAGTTTCCGCCATTTCAGAGTATAAAAAACAAACGTTTGTGGGGGAGACACTTTGCAACCATCTGGCCACAATGTTCAGTCATCAAAACTGATTTTTCGTGAATGCTTGTGGAGCTGGGTTCACGAAGGACATTAGAATTTGTTTGATGGTCATCCAAATGGAATCCAGAGGATGAGGGGAGGCATTGCTCCTGTTTTCACTACAGTGTAGAAGTGTGGTGATTACAAATGCTCTCATCTGTAAGACCTTTGCCAACTTGGGTAGTCTTTGCTGTCATTTGTTGCCGTCATTTGTAGAAGACTGAGCTAGCGTAACTAATCCGGTATTGCTGGAGGCATTAGCAGTGATCTTTCAGGAATCGCTTGAATCAGGGAGGGTTCCAAGGGACTGGATAATCATTAATATGACACCCCTGTTTAAAAAGGGAGTAAGGCAAAAGATGGAAAATTACAGATTGATTAACCTAACCTCGGTAGTGAGTAAGATCCTGGAATCCATTGTGAAGGAAGAGATTTCTGAATACTTGGAAGTATATGGTAAGATAGGGCAAAGTCGGCATAGTTTCATCAAATGGAGTTCATGCTTGACAAATCTGCTAGAATTCTTCAAGGAAGTAACTAGCAGGTTAGACTAAGGAGAGCCAATGGGTGTTATCGACCTGGACTTAAAGAAGTTTTTAGGTTATAGATTCCATACAGTGTGGAAACAGGCCCTTCAGCCCAACCAGTCCACACCAACCCTCCGAAGAGTAACCCACCCAGACCCATTTCCCTCTGACTAATGCACCTAGCACTATGGGCAATTTAACATAGCCAATTCACCTAACCTGCACATCTTTCGACTGTGGGAGGAAACGGGAGCAAACCCATGCAGACACGGGGAGAATGTGCAAATTCCACACAGACAGTCACACAAGGCTGGAATCGAATCTGGGACCCTGGTGCTGTGAGGCAGGAGTGCTAACCACTGAGCCACCGTGCCGCCCCAGTTCTTTAACAAGATGCCACTGATTAAGATAAGGATCCATGGTGTCAGAGGCAAGGTGCTAGCATGGAAAGAAGCTTGGCAGTCTGGCAGAGAGTGGGAATAAAAGGGTCCTTCTCAGGATGGCAGCTGGTGACAAGTGATGTTCCGCAAGGCTTAGTGTTGGGACCACAACTTTTCACTTTATACATTCACAATCTAGATGAAGGAACTGAGGGCATTCTGGCTAAGTTTGTAGATGATACAAAGATAAGTAGAGAGACAGATAGCATTAAGGAAGCGGGGAGAAAGTGAGGTCTGCAGATGCTGGAGATCAAAGTTGAAACTTTATTGCTGGAACAGCACAGCAGGTCAGGCAGCATCCAGGGAACAGGAGATTCGACGTTTCGGGCACAGGCCCTTCTTCAGGAATGAGCAGAGAGTGTTCAGCAGGAGAAGATAAAAGGTAGGGAGGAGGGACTTGGAGGAGGGGAGTTGGAAATGTGATAGGTGGAAAGAGGTCAAGGTGAGGGTGATAGGTCGGAGTAGGGTGGAGGCGGAGAGGTCAAGAAGAAGACTGCAGGTCAGGAAGGCGGTGCCGGGCTGGAAGGATCCGGCTGAGACAAGGTGGGGGGAGGGGGGATGAAGAAACTGGTGAAGTCCAAGTTCATCCCCTGCGGTTGGAGGGTTCCCAGTCGGAAGATAAGACGCTCCTCCTCCGACCGTCGGGTTGTTGTGGTTTGGCGGTGGATGAGTCCAATGACCTGCATATCCTCGGTGGAGTGGGAGGGGGAGTTGAAATGCTGTGCCACAGGTTGGTTGGGTTGGTTCGTCCGGGTGGCCCAGAAGTGCTCCCTGAATCGCTCCGCAAGTAGGCGGCCTGTCTCCCCAATATAGAGGAGGCCACACCGGCTGCAGCGGATGCAGTAGATGATGTGGGTGGAGGTGCAGGTGAATCTGTGGCGGATATGGAAGTTTCCCTTGGGGCCTTGGAGAGAAGTGAGGGGGGAGGTGTGGGCGCAAGTGTTGCATCTCCTGCGGTTGCAAGGGAAGGTGCCGGGAGTGGTGGTTGGGTCGGTGGGGGGTGTGGATCTGACAAGGGAGTCGCGGAGGGAGTGGTCTCTACGGAAAGCTGATAGGGGAGGGGAGGGAAATATATCCTTGGTGCTGGGGTCTGTTTGGAGGTGGCGGAAGTGACGGCAGATGATGCGCTGTACATGGAGATTGGTGGGGTGGTAGGTGAGGACCAGTGGGGTTCTGTCCTGGTGGCAGTTGGAGGGGCGGGGCTCAAGGGCGGAGGAGCGGGAAGTGGAGGAGATGCGGTGGAGGGCACCGTCGACCACGTCGGGGGGGAAATTGCGGTCCTTGAAGAAGGAGGCCATCTGTGTTGTACGTATTTTGAACTGGTCCTCCTGGGAGCAGATGCGGCGGAGACGAAGGAATTGGGAGAATGGGATGGCGTTTTTACAGGGGGCAGGATGGGAGGAGGTGTAGTCCAGGTAGCTGTGGGAGTCGGTAGGTTTGTAGTAGATGTCCGTGTTGATTCGGTCGCCTGAGATAGAAACAGAAAGGTCTAGGAAGGGGAGGGAGGAGTCCGAGACTGTCCAGGTGAATTTGAGGTCGGGGTGGAAGGTGTTGGTGTAGTGGATGAACTGTTCAACCTCCTCGTGGGAGCACGAGGAGGTTGAACAGTTCATCCACTACACCAACACCTTCCACCCCGACCTCAAATTCACCTGGACAGTCTCGGACTCCTCCCTCCCCTTCCTAGACCTTTCTGTTTCTATCTCAGGCGACCGAATCAACACGGACATCTACTACAAACCTACCGACTCCCACAGCTACCTGGACTACACCTCCTCCCATCCTGCCCCCTGTAAAAACGCCATCCCATTCTCCCAATTCCTTCGTCTCCGCCGCATCTGCTCCCAGGAGGACCAGTTCAAAATACGTACAACACAGATGGCCTCCTTCTTCAAGGACCGCAATTTCCCCCCCGACGTGGTCGACGGTGCCCTCCACCGCATCTCCTCCACTTCCCGCTCCTCCGCCCTTGAGCCCCGCCCCTCCAACCGCCACCAGGACAGAACCCCACTGGTCCTCACCTACCACCCCACCAATCTCCATGTACAGCGCATCATCCGCCGTCACTTCCGCCACCTCCAAACAGACCCCAGCACCAAGGATATATTTCCCTCCCCTCCCCTATCAGCTTTCCGTAGAGACCACTCCCTCCGCGACTCCCTTGTCAGATCCACACCCCCCACCGACCCAACCACCACTCCCGGCACCTTCCCTTGCAACCGCAGGAGGTGCAACACTTGCGCCCACACCTCCCCCCTCACTTCTCTCCAAGGCCCCAAGGGAAACTTCCATATCCGCCACAGATTCACCTGCACCTCCACCCACATCATCTACTGCATCCGCTGCAGCCGGTGTGGCCTCCTCTATATTGGGGAAACAGGCCGCCTACTTGCGGAGCGATTCAGGGAGCACCTCTGGGCCACCCGGACGAACCAACCCAACCAACCTGTGGCACAGCATTTCAACTCCCCCTCCCACTCCACCGAGGATATGCAGGTCATTGGACTCATCCACCGCCAAACCACAACAACCCGACGGTCGGAGGAGGAGCGTCTTATCTTCCGACTGGGAACCCTCCAACCGCAGGGGATGAACTTGGACTTCACCAGTTTCTTCATTCCCCCTCCCCCCACCTTGTCTCAGCCGGATCCTTCCAGCCCGGCACCGCCTTCCTGACCTGCAGTCTTCTTCTTGACCTCTCCGCCTCCACCCTACTCCGACCTATCACCCTCACCTTGACCTCTTTCCACCTATCACATTTCCAACTCCCCTCCTCCAAGTCCCTCCTCCCTACCTTTTATCTTCTCCTGCTGAACACTCTCTGCTCATTCCTGAAGAAGGGCCTGTGCCCGAAACGTCGAATCTCCTGTTCCCTGGATGCTGCCTAACCTGCTGTGCTGTTCCAGCAATAAAGTTTCAACCTTAAGGAAGCGGGGAGACTGCAGAAGGATTTAGACAGGAGAGTGGGCAAAGAAGTGGCAGATGGAATACAATGTGGGAAAGTGTGAGGTCATGTACTTTGGTAGGAAGAATAGAGGCATGGACTATTTTCTATACTGGGAAAAAATTCAGAAGTCTGAAGTACAAAGAGACTTGGGAGTTCTAGTCCAGGATTCTCTCAAGTTAAACTTGCAGGTTGAGTCATTAGTTAGGAAGGCAAATGTAATGATGGCATTTATATTGAGAGGGCTTGATTATCAAAATAGGGTTGTGGTTCTGAAGCTCAATAAGGCTCTGGTCAGACCACATTTGGAATATTGTGCGTAGTTTCGGGCCCCATGTCTCAGGAAGGATGTACTGGCCCTGGAGTGTGTTCAGAGGAGATTCCAGGAATGAAAAGCTTAACATATGAGGAATGTTTGAGGATTCTAGGTTTATACTCGGAGTTTCAAAGGATGAGGGCGAATCTAATTGAAATGCACAGAATACTGAATGGCCTAAACAGAATTGATGTTGGCAAGATGTTTCCATTGGTAGGAGAGACTAGGACCCAAGGGCATAGCTTTAGAGTAAAGGGAAGAGCTTTTGGAATGGAGATAAGGCGAAACTTCTTCAGCCAGAGTGGTGAATCTATGGAATTCATTACCACAGAAGGCTGTGGAGACCAAGTCATACTTAAGACTGAGATAGGTTCTTGAGTACGAAGGGGATCAAGGTAGAAAGCAGGAAAGTGGGGTTGAGAAACTTATAAAACATGATTGAATGGCGAAGCAGACTCAATGGGCTGAATGGCGTCACTTCTGCTCCTATATATTACAGCCTTACTGGATCACCTCATCATTGGTTGTCTTTTGAGAGAGTTCATTGTTAAGGAATGGAAGTACACAACATATTCCAGAGTTTTTCCTTCAACATATATGGGTGGTGAAAGATTTAACTGATAAATGAGTTTTGCTTTGACAACATTCAAGAATGGGCTGAGTTTCTTGAATCCAGACTTGAAGAGATTGAGAGTACCTTGTAATCTGGCACAGAGTGGGCAATAATACTGTAAACTGTAGATCAGTTTTGGCACTGAGGTATGTGTTAAGGAATTTTCCATTTTGATTGTACTTAATATGACATTAGAGGCAGTTGATCTTTGAAGCAAATCTCCCCACAGATGGTTATAACCATATTATTATGAAGCCAGTTCACAGGATTGTGCTGAACTTTCTTGCTAGCCAAATCTTTGGGCAAAAATCTACAAAGCCTTACAATTAACTGAGTTAAATGCAGTGGTCAGCTCAATGTTGTTCTTGACACTTTTCCTGGATTTGTCTGACAAAAACGACTATGTTAGAGGCTCCTATAGAAGGTCCAAAGCCATATTGTGTCTCTGGAAAGACTTCCACAGCCACAGGAAGTAGGCAGTTCAGAAGAATGCGTGTCAGGATTTTCCCTGGCATCAAAAAGAAGCAAATACCTCAAGCTTCCATCGCATATTTCCATTCTTTAAGTCTAATTATTTTCCTCCCAAACCCTCAGATAAATGCATGGAATATTGATGTGAGCATAAGCACAAGAGAAGTGTGAAATACTGGAGGGACTGACTTCCTTGAAGGTGGCTAAATCACAAAGGTTGGTTGAATTGTATGCTAGGCTGCTAGTTGGTCAGTATGACCCCAGTTGTGGGCAAATTATGAGCATCATTACTGAGATGTTTTATATCTGTTACTTAGGCACAGGTTAGTCAAGGAAAGAGAGGCTTTGTTTGGGAAGCTCATGTCTTACTTTTTTTTGAGGAAGTAACAAAGAGTGTTGATGAGGGTTTTGTAATGGATGTTGACTACCTGGATTTTAGTAAGGCATTTGACAAGGTTCCACTCAGCAGACAGGTCAGAAAAGCTAAAACCCATGAGATACAGAGGATTTGATGAGTTGGATCCAAAACTGGCTTAATCATAGAAAACAAAGGAATGTTTTTGTGAATAGAAAGTGTTTTCCATTGGTGTTCTGCAGGATTTTGTTATTTGTCCCTTACTGTTTATGGTATATATTAATGATATATTTTTAAAACTGGGAGGCACATTTGGGAAATTATGCAGTTGATTCAAAATTTGGCTATGTAGTTGATAGTTAAGAGGATGACTGTTAGCTGCAGGGTTTTTTCAATGGTATGGTTGACTGAGGAGAAAAGTGGCAAATGGAATTCAATCCAGAAAGGTGTGGTTGTTTGGTTCTAGGTTCACCCACATTGCTCTTAGGAAAGGAGTTCCAGGATTTAGACTCAGTCACAATAAAAATATGGTCCCATATCAGGATGGTGTTGGAGAGGAAATTGATGATAGTTGCGTTCCCATGCATCTGTTGCCCATATCCTTCCAAGCTGTGCAGGCCACAGATTAGGAACGTGGTGTCAAAGGAGCTCTGATGATTTACTGCAGTGCATCATGTAGATGGTATACACTGCTGCGGATATGCATCAGTAAAGGATGTAAATATTGATCATAGTGGCTGGGTTGCCAATTAAGTGAGCTGCTTTGTCCTGGATGGTGTCAAGCTATTTGAGTGTGTTGTTGGAGCTGCATGATCCAGTCAAGTGGAAAATATTTTATCAGACCTCTAACTTGTTCCTTGTACATAGTGGGTCGGCTTTGTGAGTTACTCACTGCAGAATTTCTAGCCTCTGACTTGATCATGTAGCCAAAATATTATTTGGTTCATCCAATTCAGTGATGAATGCTAGCCCCAGGATGCGCTGAATAGTGCTGAACATTGTGCAATCATCAATGAACATCTCCACCTCCTCTATAATGGAAGGAAGGTTATCGATGAAGCAGTTGAAGATGATTCGGCACAGGTTACCACTCCAAGTACATCTTGCACAGATGTGCTTGGTACCGCTGCAAATTCCCATTGATTCCAGTTTTGCTAGGGCTCCTTGAAGACATAATTGGATGAACATTGCCTTGGTTTCAAGAGCAATCACTTATCCCTCATCTCTGGTGTTCAGCTCTTTTTTCCATGTTTGGATCAAGATCAGAAGTTGCTCTGGTAGTATCCAAACTGGGCATGCAAGTGCTGTTTGATAACACTGTTGCCAATCCCTCCCATCACTTTGCTAATACAAAAGTAGATTGATGGCACAGTAATTGGCCAAGTTGGATTTGTCTTTTTGTGCGCCTGGACAACTTTCCACATTGTTGAGTAGATGCCTGTGTTGTAACTACATTTGAACAGCTTTGCAAGGGGCACGGCTAGTTCTGGCACAAAAGCCTTCAGTATTACTTCCTGAATATTTTCAGGCCCCATAGATTTTGCAAAATCCAGTGTATTCAGCCAGTACATTTGATTTGTGGACTTAGTTGAATTGGTTGAAGACACGCATCTGTGATGCTGGGAACCCCTGAATGAGGCCCTGAAGAAGGCTGAAAATAGATGCAAATATTTCTGTCCTTGTCTTTTGCACTTGTGTGCTGGGGTCGACCGGCATCAAGGATGGGGATATTGTATAGCCTCTATCTCCTGCTAGTTATGTAATTGGAAGGGCTTATGCCCGAAACGTCGATTCTCGTGTTCCTTGGATGCTGCCTGACCTGCTGCACTTTTCCAGCAACACATTTTCAGCACCATCAATCAAGTCTGGATGTGCAGGACTGCAGAGCTTCAATCTGATCTGTTGACCGTGGGATCACTTTGTCCCGCATATTGCTTGCTGCACATTATTTGGCAGACAAGTAGCCCTGTATCATAGCATGGCCAGGTTAGCACCTGATTTTTTTTAGCTATGCACGTTGATGTTCCTGGCATGCCCCCATGCTTTACTCATTGAATCTGGATTGATCTTCCAGCTTGATGGTAATGGTAGGATTTTTTTATTTATTCTTTTTCGTGGGATCTGGACATCACTGGCTGGTGAGTATGTGATGCCCGTTCCTAGTTGCCCTTGAGAAGTAGTGAGCTGCCTTCTTGAATCATTTGACCCACAATGTCATTAGGGAGGGAATTCCAGGATTTGGACCCAGAGACAGTGAGGGAACACTGATATGTTTCCAAGTCAGGGTAGTGAGTGACTTGAAGGTGGTGATGTTCCTATATATCTGCTGCCCTTGTCCTTCTAGATGGAAGTGGTCATGGGTTTAGAACATGCTGTGTGAATTTCTGCAGTGCATCTTGGAGATGGTACACACTGCTGCTACTGAGCATGGGTGGTGGAAGGAGTGGATGCTTGTGGATGTGGTGCCAATCAATTAGGCTGCTTTGCTCTGAATGGTGTCAAGCTTCTTGAGTGTTGTTGGAGCTGCGCCCATCCAGGCAAGTGGGGAGTATTCAATTACACTCCTGACTTGTGCTTGTAGATGGTGGATAGGCTTTGGGGTTTCAGGAAGTGAGTTACTCGTCACAGTATTCCTAGCCTTTGACCTGCTCTTGTAGCCACTGTGTTTCTATGGTGAGTTCAGTTGAGTTTCTGATCAATGATAACTTCCAGCTGTTGATCATGGGGGATTCAGTGATAGTAACGCCACTGAATGTCAAGGGACAGTGATTAGATTGTCTCTTAGAGTCAGATTTGTATAGCACAGAAACAGACACTTCGGTCCAGCTTGTCCATGCCGACCAGGTATCCTAATCTAATCTAGTCCCATTTGCCAGCATTTGGTCCATATTCATCTAAACCTTTCCTATTCATATACCCATCCAGATGCCTTTTAAATGTTGTAATTTTACCAGCCTCCACCACTTCCTTTGGCAGCTCATTCCATACATGTACCGCCTTCTGCATGAAAAAGGTGCCCCTTAGGTCCCTTTTAAATCTTTCCCCTCTCACGTTAAACCTATGCCCTCTAGCTTTGGACAACCCTACTCCAGGGAAAAGACTTTGTCCATTTATCCAATCCATGCCCTTCATGATTTCATAAACCTCTACAAGGTCACCCTCATCTTCCACCTTGGGACCCTCCAACCCCACAGCATCACTGTGGATTTCACCAGTTTCCTCATTTCCCCTTCCCCCATCTTATCTTAGTTCCAACTTTGCAACTCAGCATCATCCTCATGACCTGTCCTACTATCCATCTTTCTTCTGACCCCTCCGTTCCACCTTCTTCTCCAATCTGTCACCATTACCCCCACCTCCATCCACCTATTGCACTCTAATCTACCTTCCCCCCAGCCCCACCCACCCTCCCATTTATCTCTCCACCCCCTCGACTAACAGCCTCATTCCCGTTGAAGGACTTTTGCCCGAAACGTCAATTCTCCTGCTCCTCAGATGCTGCCTGACCAGCTGTGCTTTTCCAGCACCCACACTCTCGACTCTAATCTCCAGCAGCTACAGTCCTCACTTTCGCGTAGTTGGGAAAAAAGCCCCAGCCTATTCTGCCTGTCTCTTCTTCACCATCCTATTTACCTGTGACTCCACTTTCAAGGAACTACGAACCTGCACACCAAGGTCTCTTTGTTCAGCAACACCTGCCCAGGACCTTACCATAATGTGTATAACTCCTGTCCTGATTTGTCTTTCCTAAATGTAGCACTTCACATTTATCTAAACTAATGTTATCTGCTACTGCCCAGCTCACTGGTCCATCTGATCAAGATCTTGTTGTAATCTGAGGTAACCTTCTTCGCTGTCCGCTACACCTCCAATTTTGGTGTCATCTGCAAACTTACTAACTATATCTCCTATGTTCACATCCAAACTATTGATAAAAATGATGAAAGGCAGTGAACCCAGCATCGATCGTTGTGGCACTCCACTGGTCACAAGCCTCCAATCCAAAAGGCAACTCTCCAACACTACCCTCTGTCTTCTACCTTCAAGCCAGTTCTGTATCCAAGTGGCTAGTTCTCCCTGTATTTCATGTGATTTAACTTTGCCAACCAGTCTCCCATAAGCAATCATGTCAAACACGTTATTGAAGTCCATATAGATCATGTCCACCTCTCTTCCCTCATCAATCCTCTTTGTTACTTCTTATTGGTGATGGACATAGCCTTGCATTTGTGTGGCATGAAGGTTACTTGCCACTTATTTGCACAAGCCTGGATATTGTCTAGAACTTGTTGCATTCGAACATGAACTGCTTCTGTATCTGAGGAGTCACAAATGGTGCTGAATGTTTTACAATGTCAGCAAACATCTCCACTTCTGACCTTATGTTGGAGGGAAAGTCATTGATAAAGCTGCTGAAGATGGTTGGGCCTAGGTCACTACCCTGGGGAACTCCTGCAGCTGAGACGAATGACTTCTAACAACCACGACCTTCTTCCAATGTGTCGGGTATGACTCTGACCACCAGAGGTTTTGCCCCCTGATTCCAAATGATTCCATTTTGCTAGGGTTCCTTGGTGCCACATTCAGTTGAATGCAGCCTTGATGTCAAGGGCTGTCACTCTTACCTCAGCTCTTTTGTCCACGTTTGAACCAAAACTCTAATGAGGTCAGAAGCTGAGTGGAACCCAAACTGGGCATCATTGAGCAAGTTGTTGCTGAGCAGGTGCTGCTTGATAGTACTGTTGATGACATCTTCCATCACTTTACTGATGATGGAGTAGATAGATGAGGCGGTAATTGGCCGAGTTTTGCCCTGCTTTTTATGGCCTGGATATGCTTGGGCAATGTTCCACATTGTCGGACAGATGCCAGTGTTGTAGCTGTACTGAAACAGCTTGGCTAGGAGAGAGACAAGTTCTGGAGCACACGTCTTCAGTACTATTGCTGGAATGTTGTCATGGCCCATAGCTTTTGCAGTATTCAGTGTCTCCAACCGTTTCTTGATATCAGGTGGAGTTAATCAAATTGAGTGAAGATGGTGTCAGTAATGCTGGGGACGACTGGAGGAGGCCAAGGTAGATCATCCACTGGGCACTTCTGGCTGAAGGTTGCTGTGAACATTTCAGCCTTACCTTTGTGCTGGGCTCTTCCATTACTGGGGATGGGGATATTTGTGGAACCACCTCCTCCAATGAGTTGTTTAATCAGTAAGACACAGTCTTCCTTTGCCTGTTAGGCTATTGAGGACTTTTTGTACTGCACTTTTTCTGGCATCTCCCCTCTGCCTACCATGAACAAGGAGATCCAACAGCATTGCTCACAACACCATCACAGCACACCCCAACCTCTCCACATGGCGAAGTCACTAAGATATGTCCACAAAGCCTTCATCTAGACTTGAGAATCATATCTGGAGTTGGCAGTCCCAAGAGCTTGGAGAATTGCATAGATTATGTTTTCAGGTCTTGGAAGTTCAATAGTATTTTGAAGGGTCAGAAAGCAATGGTTAACCTAAACCAATATTTTGCAATACATGAGGCTTTTGAAAACATTCTATGTAGAAGGTGGAGACATTTTGAAGATGGATAATAATTGATAGCAATCACTAAAAGTGAAAATGGAAAACCGCACTTCCAGAAATCTGGTGAATATGTGTAACGTAATGGATCTGAACAGAGTCTATTATGGTACCATAGGTGTGACCACAGAAATTCAAAATTGAATTTACGGCATTGAAACACGAGGAAAATAGATATTGGAAATACAATGCAATGATCCCAGCTGGTGTTAGAACTTGCCAAGTCAGGTCCAAGAATGAAATCTGGTTTGATTGATCATACTTTGTTTTTTATTTAAATTAACCTGGTGGTCCTATATTAAAACATAAGCACAGCAAGCTACAGATTTGATTTTAGCAATAAAACATAGTTTATTATGCAAAAGAAATAAAAATGAAACAAAGCATATTAAGCTCCCTACATAATGCAGTTCCAGAAAAACAAAATTCCATCTACTCACAATACTTTCACTTTACATTTAATCAAAATGCAGAGAAATATTTCTATCAGATTTGTAGCTTGACTGCTTCTTTTCAAGTCTGGTCCTAGAGACAGTGGAGTCCTTTTCCACAGCTGAGATCTTCAACTTTCACAGCTTTGAAGAAGCAAAGTTAAAAATCACACACCGGTTATAGTCCAACAGGTTTATTTGGAGGCATAGCTTTCGAAGCACTGCTCCTTCATCATTTCAACCTACCTAGGTTTATCATTTCAGCTGCATGACACTGTAACCTTTTGCTATAAATTCTGTGTGTTATGGTCCTGCTTCACAACCACCTGATGAAGGAGCAGCACCTCGAACATTAGTGTCTTCAAATAAACCTGTTGGACCATAGCCTGGTGTTGTGGGATTTTTAATTTTGTCCACCCCAGTCTAACACCGGCACCTCCAAATCTTGAATAAGCAATGCAGACTTCTAACCAAACACACATGGTCTGAATGTTTTTGCAAACTATAATCCTTACACTTATCTCCTTAACTGGTCTGAACTATCTTGTTTTCTGGGAGAAACTATCCTTATATCTGACTCCAGTCAGGTTTTCCTCAACCAAATAAAACACTTTCTAATCTAAAATATCAATCCTTGATTATTCTAAACCCAAAATGAGCTAATGTACTTCAATGTCGTCTCTCTCCTGTTCTAAAACTCCACAATATAAAAAAATTTCATTAACTTGTCAGAAGGCCTTCAGTCATCTCTCTTTCACATACTAGTTTAAAACCATGGTTCGAAAACGACTGCTTTCGTTATGCATGAAATTCCTTCAGACAAATAGACCACCACTCAGATGACACTACCTTAAAATCCAAACACCTAAAAAATAACAAATATATGCATAAATCACACTCCTTTCATAAATAGATGCAAAAATCACACCTCATTCATCGAGTATAGAAATGCTGGATGAAAACTTGACATCCATTTTAAGTTTGCAGGCAGAGGGAGAATAAATTAACAGAATCTTGATTGGTACAGATTTTCACTTAATTTGTATGTGGGGTATGGATGTGATTGGCTAGGCCAGTATTTATTGTCCCATCCCTGTTCCTCCTGAGAGCTGCTTTCTTGAATCGTTACAGTCCTTCAAGTGTAGATACATGTAAAATGTTATTGGGAAGGGAGTCCCAGGATTTTGACTGCAACAGTAGCAATTTAGTTCCAAATCAGGATAGCTTATGGACAGAGGGGAAACTGAAGATGGTGGTCCTTCTCAGTGGTGATGGTCACAGTTTTATATAAAACTGGTTTAAGAATAGTCTTACTGGTGAAATGAAGTTATAATGCTTTGCTCTTAAATAGGCCCCTCAGGCTATTCCTCAATGGAATCCTGCTAATTATAATATCTAATCAATTCCTATGGTAGACAGTGCCCTACTCAATTTAGGTTAAAATTAATTTCATTAGCTTTTGTATATTTTTAATTATAGATAAATAGATAGGAAAGGTATATGGCCTATAACAGGTGAGAGCAGTTTATTAGTCCTGGAGGACCAATGACAAACAGCTAGTACACAGAGTGGAAATCTCTGGCTGATCTTGGGAGCCTTCAGCTGTCCAGCCAAAGCATCAGAAAGGAGATCTGGAACAAACGATTATTTTAATATTCCTGTTTGTTGCTAAAAATTGTTTATATTTTTAAAAAAGCAACAAGAATCACATTTCCTTCGCATTCTGATTCTAGGATTCTTAAAACTACTATTCCTTACATAAACTCAAAATTGAATTCTCAGCTTTTAAATTTGCAAAATTAATTTGTATAAAACAAAGATAGATGTGTAGTGTAAACACAGAACTAAATAGTAATCATCTCTTGACTAGCTGCATATAACGTATATTTAATAATTACATACAGTATCCTCCCATTGGCAAAAACATAATTCAAAACACTTGAATCACCATTTTCACACTTTCATCCCAACTTACACTCTGGTTTCACCCACGACCATAAATGGATGAAATGGGAGAATATTTTGGCGAAAGCTATGCCTTCTGGAAATGCTAGCAAAATAATAATCAATATCTTGTTCTGATATTCCAAAATCCATATTTCCATGAAGTGTGTTCCATTCAGTTTCACTATCTGCAAGTGCCTCACCATCCTGTGATACATAAACATTGGAATAGATAGATGGTGGCCTGCTCTGGGTATATTCTGCTACAGCTAAGTCCAGGTGTTCAAGATCCAAAAGGTCTTGTTCTGTCCAGAGAATGGCTGATGGATGGTTCCAAGATGCTTCAACTCTGGGTGTTGAGGTGGTTTGATGGTCTTCCAAAACGTGGTCCAAACAAGTACAACTTTTGAAAAGAAATGTAAAGAACCATAAGGATCAAAAATTGTGCAATTGGTTTCAATGAAATGAGCTGCCTGTAATCTAATTGCAAAGTTACAATAAAGACATCATGTAAATTCCATTGGTTGTTATTTTTGGAAACGGTGAAAATAACCCAGTAATTACTTATTTTAAAGATGACAATGAAGATTAAACGCAAATTGTGATCTATGTAGTGTCATGGCTCAGAGTTGCCTGTTTACGTAACAAAAAGGCTAGGCTACTCACTGATATTTGTGCACAAATTTGGATGTAAGAGAGTTGAGGTTTAGCATTGATTGCAGGACGTTGATCAATTTGCAGACGATGTAAAAGTTGGTGGGTAATGAATAGTGAGGAAGATAGCCCTGGAGTACGGAAGGATATAGATGGGCTGGTCAGATAGGCTGATTAGCAGCAAATGTAATTCAATCTGGATAAGTGTGGGGTGATGCACTTGGGCAGGACAAACAAGGCAAGGGAATACATGATGAATGGTAGAACCCAGTGATAAGCACTGAGGATCAAAAGGATCTTGATATGCATGTACACCAGTTCCTTGAGGTATTAGGGATGGTAGATAAAGTGGTTAAGGAGGCATATGGTATACTTTCCTTTAATAGTTGAGGCATAGGGTTTCATAGCAGGGAGATTATTGCTGGAAATGTATAATACATTGGTTAAGCCACAGTTAAAGTATTGTGTGCAATTTTGGAATCTATATTATAGGAAGGATATGATCGTACTGGAGAGGGTACACAAAGAGATTTGCCAAGATGATGCCTGGGCTGGAGAGTTGCAGTTACAAAAAGAGATTGGACAGAATGGGGTTAGGTTCCTTAGAACAGAGGATACATGATTGAGATGTAAAAAAATTAGAGGGGCATAGCTTGAGCAGACAGGAAGAAATGTTTTCCCTTAATGGAGACATTAATGACCCTGGGACGTAGATTTAAAGTGAAGACAGAAGGTTTACAGGAGATGTGAGAGAAAATGTTTTTACCCAGAGGGTGCTGGATTTGGAACTCACTGCTTGTGTGAGTGGTAAGGGCAGGAACCCTCACAACATTTACCAAGTATTTAGATGGGTACCGGCAATGCCAAGGTATAGAAGGCTATGGGCCCATTGCTGGAAAATGGGATTTGAATATTAGATGGTTAATTTTGACTGGCGCAGATTCGATGGGCTGAAGGGCCTTTTTGACCTGTCGATCTCTGACCCTAAAGCACACAGTAATTTGAAGTAAGGACAAGTGGATGGTTTAGCGCAAGACTCTTGAGGTTCTAGGCCACTCTTGTGTATTAGCTTCATGAAAACAAAATAAATGAAGTTGAGCCTCAGGCACAAGTCCGACTGATAGATCTGAAAGTGCGTGGACCTTCCAGTTGCAGTAGGAACGGCTCCCTGACTGTGATTAGAAGGCAGCGGTCCAGTAAAACGTTGGTAGGAACAGGCCTGATCAATTGCAAGGTGGGGGGGGGATGGGTAAGGAGTTACCGACTTACCATTACCACTAGAGGTCTGGACATGAATTTTAAGCAACGCCAAGCCATGTATTCAATGCCTCCAAGTCAACAGTATCCGTGTGGGAACTGCTTACAGGAAACCTTGAGGTAACACTGTGGTTCCAGCCTTCCCCTCTGCTACTGATATCTGAAGTATCATTAAGCTCTCCATGCTCAACTGACAAATGTCTCAAATCAGACAAAGCATGACACCACATGACATTTTCTATCAAAAATGTCTGAGAACAATGAGAGTTGCTCTTCCCTTACTAACAGCAATAAAAGTCTCTCCTGACCGTGAAAGGAAGTCTGGACAGACATTATTGCAGAGGTTAGCAGGCACTGGGTCCTAGGCACACCTGGGTTGACTGCAGGAACTGAATCAATGACTATCTCTGCACCACCAGGGCGATTAGAATGGTGGCATTGGATCAATATGGCTCTCATGATAGCAACAATTAATGTCTCTAAGTGAGAGAAGCCATTGGGCAGGCAGTAGAGTACAATGTGAGGCACAGCAGTAGATATATCATGTGGCCTGGATATACATGGGCCAGAATTTGCAGGCTCATCCTTCCATCTTTGTACAAATGGCATGTGAGCAGGTACAGGTTACCTGATTGGCCACAGACAAAAGGGTAACTAGGGAGAGAATAAGGCCCCTCAAAGATCAGCAAGGCGGCCTTTGTGTGGAGCCACAGAAAATGGGGGAGATACTAAATGAATATTTTACATCAGTATTTACTGTGGAAAAGGATATGGATGATATAGACTGTAGGGAAATAGATGGTGACATCTTGCAAAATGTCCAGATTACAGAGGAGGAAGTGCTGGATGTCTTGAAACGGTTAAAAGTGGATAAATCCCCAGGACCTGATCAGGTGTACCCGAGATCTCTGTGGGAAGCTAGAGAAGTGATTGCTGGGCCATCACATCATTTGTATCATCGATAGTCACAGGTGAGGTGCCGGAAGACTGGGGGTTGGCAAACGTGGTGCCTCTGTTTAAGAAGGGCGGTAAAGACAAGCCAAGGAATTATAGACCGGTGAGCCTGACCTCAGTGGTGGGCAAGTTGTTAGAGGGAATCCTGAGGGGCAGGATGTACATGTATTTGGAAAGGCAAGGACTGATTAGGGATAGTCAACATGGCTTTGTGCGTGGGAAATCATGTCTCACAAACTTGATTGAGTTTTTTGAAGAAATAACAAAGAAGATTGATGAGGGCAGAACAGTAGATGCGATGTATATGGACTTCAGTAAGGCGTTCAACAAGGTTCCCCATAGGAGACTGATTAGCAAGGTTAGATCTCATGGAATACAGGGAGAACTCGCCATTTGGATACAGAACTAGCTCAAAGGTAGAAGACAGAGGGTGGTGATGGAGGGTTGTTTTTCAGACTGGAGGCCTGTGACCAGTGGAGTGCCACAAGGATCGGTGCTGGGCCCTCTACTTTTTGTCATTTACATAAATGATTTGGATGTGAGCATAAGACGTACTGTTAGTAAGTTTGCAGATGACACCAAAACTGAAGGTGTCGTGGACAGCAAAGAGGGTTACCTCTGATTACAACAGGATCTGGACCAGATGGGCCAATGGGCTGAGAAGCGGCAGATGGGGTTTAATTCAGATAAATGCGAGGTGCTGCATTTTGAGAAAGCAAATCTTAGCAGGACTTATGCACTTAATGGTAAGGTCATAGGGAGTGTTGCTGAACAAAGAGACCTTGGAGTGCAGGTTCATAGTTCCTTGAAAGTGGAGTCGCAGGTAGATAGGATAGTGAAGGAGGTGTTTGGGTATGCTTTCCTTTATTGGTCAGAGTATTGAGTACAGGAGTTGGGAGGTCATGTTGCGGCTGTACAGGACATTGGTTAGGCCACTGTTGGAATATTGTGTGCAATTCTGGTCTCCTTCCTGTTGGAAAGATGTTGTGAACTTTGAAAGGGTTCAGAAAAGATTTACAAGGATGTTGCCAGGGTTGGAGGATCTGAGCTACAGGGAGAGGCTGAACAGGTTGTGGCTGCTTTCCCTGGAGCTTCGGAGGCTGAGGGGTGACCTTATAGAGGTTTACAAAATTATGAGGGGCATGAATAGGATAAATAGACAAAGTCTTTTCCCTAGGGTCGGGGAGTCCAGAACTAGAGGGCATAGGTTTAAGGTGAGAGGGGAAAGATATAAAAGAGACCTAAGGGGCAACTGTTTCACGCAGAGGGTGGTACGTGTATAGAATAAGCTGCCAGAGGATGTGGTGGAGGCTGCAATTGCAACATTGTTACAATTGCAACATTTAAGAGGCATTTGGATGGGTATATGAATGGGAAGGGTTTGGAGGGATATGGGCTGGGTGCTGGCAGGTGGGACTAGGTTGGGTTGGGACATCTGGTCGGCATGGACGGGTTGAACCAAAGGGTCTGTTTCCATGCTGTACATTTCTATGACTCTATGACTCTATGACTCATTAGCTGTCAGAGGGATGTATGTTCATAAGGTGGTTAAGTCGCAATTGAGCTGAGGCTCAGTTTTCCCACGTATCTGCAGGAGAAAATTACACTTAATGCCAAAGAACAATCAATGATAGTTGGAGGAGTACCCAACATGAGGGACACATGCCTACAGAAAAGGAGGCAGGGGAATCAGCCAGAGAGCAGGACAGCGAGACAATTGTAAATGGTGAAGCTGGAGTGTAAAGAGCTGATAGTGAGGATGCATCAAACTTGGCATCAACCACTAGGAGAAAAAAAATGGACTTCATAGAGGAATGGGAGAATTGATTGTGAATAATGGGAACCTAATTTTTTCTGCTCTTCAATCCTGGGCTTTGCATTCTGGAGGAATGTCCTGTTCCATCCACTATAACCCTGCAATCTACCACTGAGGAGGAGAATATCAAAGCCTCAGTGTTTGCTCTATCATCTATTCCTCCTGCACTCTCACCAGCACCGATACAATCATTATGGTCCCAGCTGATGGTGAAACTGGACAAGTCAATTCCTGGTTAGAAACCTGACCTGACAGGTCATAAGGTTTATTTTTGTAATTTGGTTACTTCAGTAGTCATTCAGCGAGCACACGTAAATGAGGCTGCCAATGTACTTTCAATAATATGTCATATTGCATAAAGGAAAGGGGGTAAAAAGATATATATATATAAAGTCAGTTTGGAAAGATAATAAACAGAAAAAAAAATTCAATTCTTTTTTCCAGCAATATTCTTTACAGACACTCAATGCTTTTCTTACTCAACTGGCGAGGTCACAAGCATCTCATTTCAGCAACTTTCTGCACATGTACCAAATAGGATTCTCTCTTTCATTCCTCAGGGCATCTATGACTTTTCTCACTGAACACAAAGAAAATGAATTCAGAGCTTTTTCCAATCACTTTATCCGTTTTGCAATTTCTAAACAGCACATTGTGGTCCCAGCTGGTGAAACTGGACAAGTCAATTCCTGGTTAGAAACCTGACCTGACAGGTCATAAGGTTTATTTTTGTAATTTGGTTTTTCTTTTTCTGGTCATAAAAACACAACTGAGTAAACACTTCAGGAATTATCTCACTAGGTAGAACGTCTACTCATTTAACTTGACTTCAGCTCCATACCATCATTTCATCAAAATTCATCTTCACATTCCGAGATCTGTGACTCTGCTCCCCCTCTTCAACCGGATCCTCAACTTCCTGTCCCACAGACTATAATCAGTGAGAATAGGTGACTTCAACACCGGTGTATGACAATGCTGCTCCTTTAACAAGGTTATTCAGTCCTTGGTTTTTTTTAAAGAGAGGAATCATCAAGGCAGAGGTGCCAAAATGTCTGAAGTGGCTACTTTAATAATGGCTAACAGATGCTACCTAAGTCAACAAGCAGAAAATGTTTTCAGGTTTTTTTAAAAATCACCTGTACAATGAAGGGGGAGTAGCCAGTTCTCCCAGTTCAGGATTTTATCTAGTTTTGGGTTAGTTTTAGCTGGGGACACAAAGAAACAGCTCCCTGCTGATCCTCTCTCTCTCTCTCTCTCTCTCTCTCTCTCTGACATCTCTCTCCTGGAAGAACCTGTTTTTGAATTTGCTTTTTTGGCAAGGAGTGTGTTTATGGGATGTTGCAGGAAATCGGAACAGCTTTTCATCAAGTTGCGTTTCATCTTGTTTGGGTTTTCAACTAGTTATATTTTTCTAAATTTGGATTCTTTGTGTTCGTGTGTTAAAAAATCTGTTTTGTTTTATTAGCTGTGTCACTCCTGGAGTATTCGCCTTTGGTCTGCTTAAAACAACGAGAAATTTTAGGGTCTGGGCTACCATCTTAAAATGTTTTGAGGGGATCTAGTCTGGTCCAAAACAGATTGGGGGCTCACCTGGAATTTGTTCTATAGTTCCCATTTGGGATTAGGGTTGTTGGACTTAAAGGCAGCCAGTGGTAGGTGTGAGTGTCTTTTGTTCCGGGTGTTGAATTCGGATGGTTTAAACAATGCTTGGTGTAGTCTTGGCTCTTTCAGTCACAAAGAGTTTTCTGGGGGTGGAAGAAGCAACTTTGGGGGCTTTACAAAAGGTGAACAAAGAAAAGCTGCTGGGGTTGGAGTTATCTTCATCTGTAAGAAAGGGAGATAATTACAGCAATAGCTCAGCATTTAAATTTGTTGGAAACACCATTGGAATCTTTAGAGATGGCTAAACTCCGATTGAAAAGGAAGCAGCTTCAGGTAGAGAAACAAAAGAAAAAGAAATGAAACTGTCCGAATTACGGTTAAAAGCTGAGGAAAGAAAAAACAAATGAAAGGCCCAAGCAGAAAAAAAACCAAGGATGGAATAACATTGTTAAAGGAGCAGCATCATCACAGATGCCCCACAAGCTGTATATTCAGCCCCTTACTGGGCTCCTTATGCATTCACAACTGTATGGTCAAATTCAGCTCTAACTCCATTTACAAATTTGTTGATGACACCACCATAGTGGGTTGGATCAACAATATGACAGAACAGGATGAAGAGAGCTTAGCGGCATGGTGTAACGACAACAATCTCTTCCTCAATGTCAGCAAAACAAAGGAGCTGGTCATCGACTTCCGAAAGGGGAGTGGAGGACATGCCCCTGCCTGTATCAATGGTAGAGATGGTGGAGCTGGTCGAGAGCTTCAAGACAGCTAATCAGGTGGAGCTAGGTCTTTACTTATATTTGAATTTTGTTTTAAGTCTCTGGGTATTTTTGTCCTTTCCCTTACAACACAGAGAGAGAGAGAGAGAGAGAGAGAGATGTCTTACCAGCTCTAGGTCTGTAACAACCTGCAGTTAGACCAATCCAGCAGCTGCTGTTAGGCCGGTTAGCTTTAGTTCAAAGACTCCTGATGCCGCTCTGTCTCAGTAGCACAAACATTTTACTGCTCCAAAAGCAACTTAGTCTCTTACAACTAACAATGTATACTACTTGATTTTCAAGTTGCAAAACTCTCCTAATACACGAGGGCAGTGCCGAGTTGGAAGGTTGGATCTGGGATAAGGTGGGGGGAGGGAAGATCAAGAAACTGGTGAAATTGACATTGATGCCATGTGGTTGGTGAGTCCCAAGGTGGAAGATGAGGTGTTCTTCCTCCAGGCGTCGGGTGGCTTGGATTTGGTGGTGGAGGAAGCCCAGGACTTGCATGTCCTTGACGGAGTGGGAGGGGGAGTTGAAGTGGTCGGCCGCAGGGCGGTGGGATTGTTTGGTGCGTATGTCCCTGAGATGTTCCCTTAAACATTCTGCGAGTTGGCATCCTGTCTCCCCAATGTAGAAGAGGCCTCATCGAGAGCAACTGACACAGTAGATGAGGTGTTTGCATGTGCAGGAAAATCTCTGCTGGATGTGGAAGGATCCTTTGGGGCCTTAGATGGGGCTGAGGGGGAGGGTTTTACACCTCTTGTGGTGGCAAGGGAAGGTACAGGGAGTGGAGGATGGGTTGATGGGGGGTGTGGACTAATAAGGGAGTTGCAGAGGGAATGATCTCTGAGCAATGCTGATAGGAGTGGGGAGGGAAATATATCTTTAGTGGTGGGATCAGATTGTAGGTGGCGAAAATGGCGGAGGATGATGCGTTGCATCTGGAAATTAGTGGGGTGGAAGGTGAAGTCAGGGGAGTTCTGTCCTTGTTGCAGTTGGAGGGGTGGGGTTCAAGGGCAGTGGTGCAGGAAGTGGAGGAGATGCGTTGGAAGACATTGTTAACCATGTGGGAGGGGAAATTGCAGTCTTTGAAATAGGAGACCATCTGGGATGTCCTGGAATGTAATTTCTCTTCCTGGGAGCAGATGCGGCAGAGGTGGAGGAATTGGGAGTAAGGGGTGGTGTTTTTACAGAGGGAGTAGGAGGAGGGGGTGTAGTCCACGTAGCTGCAGGAGTCGGTGGGTTTGAAGTACATGTCCACGTTGAGTCGGTCACAGAGATGAAGATGGAGAGGTCCAGGAAAGGGAGGGAGGTGTCTGAGATGGTACAGGTGAACTTAAGGTCAGCTGTTAGTGGAGTTGATGAACTGTTCAACCTCCTCATGGGAACATGAGGTGGCGCCAATACAGTCATCTATGTGGCGGAGGAAAAGATGGGGAATGGTGCCAGTGTAGCTGCGGAAGATGGACTGTTCCACATACCCGATGAAGAGGCAGGCATAGCCGGGGCCCATGCATGTGCCCATGGCTACCCCTTTTGTCTGAAGGAAGTAGGAGGATTCAAAAAGTTGTGGAGGGTGAAGATCAGTTCAGCCAATCGAATGATTGTGTCAGTGGAAGCGTACTGGTTGGGTAGGCAGGAGAGGAAGAAATGGAGGGCTTGGACATGTACAGGGACTGTAATCATATCATAATGAATGCCCCATTATCAATATCCTGAGGGCTTCTTCTCAATAAATACTGAACTAAACTAGTGGTGTCAATACTGTGACTATAAGTCATAGGCCAGGAATTCTCCTACAAGTCACTCTCCCAGTTACTGTCTACCATACAAAACATGCAAGTCAGGAGTGACGGATGGGCAGTAACTGTTCATATAGCCACACCATCCACATCTTGTGAATGAATTAAGAACTACACATTCACACCTACATCTCCAGACTCAACTTCGCTAATGGTCTCTCACATGCAAATTAAACTAAACTGGCAGCTACGTCTTATCGCATAACAAGTCCTTCTCCACTATTATAGTTATTTTTTTCTTTCCCTTTTTGCAAAAAAACCTAGAAAACAAACAATCACAATAAACAATAAAGAAGAAACAAAAACTTCAAAATAAACTCCTCCTCAACAGAAGACACCAACAGAATCAGTCTCCTCTCCTCTTTAATAAAGGAGAAAAAGAACAGAGTCCTTCAATCACACTGATCCAGCTCCCTCAGAGGCAGCTCTCAGAGTTAACAGGATGTTTGTCATTCATATTCTTTTTTTCTCTCTTTTCTCCTGGCACTCATGTCGTTTGTGTGTAGGTGTTGGACACAATGAAGAACAACAAATATTTAAATCTTTATTCATTCTCCATTATTATAGCATTCTAAACCACTCAGCACATTTCAATTAATGCCTCACTCCTCCCAACATCTACCACCCTACACAACAGCCCAGATTTTATGTTTTTCTGATGCCAGTATCCACTACATTCTCTGACCTCACTCCTCTATCTTTATTGCACATCCTTCAGATGGCCAGATCCCTCCTTTGGAATATTCATTCTAACCTTTTTTAAAATTTGCATCCATTCTTTATTTTCTCATTTGATATTGGCCATCACATCCTTCATTAATACCTACATTAGTGATTGAAGTCTATTTTAGCCTTTATGTAATTTTACTAGATTAGAAATCCTATCTACTCCACTGAATATTTCAGGAAGCAATTTTCAACATTAGTTCAAGGCTTCCGCTATATGGGAACCTGTATGTTTATATAGTGGGATGGAATTCATCACAGTAGAAAAACACAGAAACAACTGCACAATGAAAATATTTAATCAGCCTGGTTTCCTGAGCATTTCTTATTTTGCTTCTGGCTACTCTAATAGCTAGGGAATGAATATACAGATAGTAACTAAAAAGGGGGCTTATACAGACAAACTGCCAATGACCAGAGAAATCATTTAAATACCACAACGTATAATTTTGCTTTCAGAGAAACTATGACCATCCATCCCTTCAGGTGGTCTCTGAATCCCCAAACCAGAAACATAGTTTAATTTACAATGCTGTACAATCACCGCTGTCAGTGTTGCTATGAAAGGTAACATGATCGAGAACCTGATTTATCAAGTTATTGGGTATGTATCCAACTACCAGAATGAAACTGACTGAGAAGAGACAGTTCAAACAACTATAATGGATTTTCCCGGGATTTGGAACGGAGTTATAAAAGATAGACTTAGGGTTGAACTTGTTTTCACTGAGGAAAAGATTAAGTGGAGGAAATTGAATCCAGATGTCTAAAATAGGAAGCATGGTGCAGCCATAAGTGGGTAATTAAACTGCGATTGGGCAACTACAGGACAAGAGTACAAAATTAACAGGGCTTAAGGTTAGTGGAAATTTTGATCCAATAGGATAATAGATATTCCAGCAACAGCATTTCATGCTTGGGCATGATATTTGCTGTTTAAAAATAAAGTTAAGGACCATTATATTTTAAAATCATCTATACAATACGATGTTTCATATACTGCTAGTACTATGTGTGGATTATTGTGTGAGCATACACTTGGTCAGATGAAACTATACAAATTTGACAGAATAAAACTTAAGTTGAAATAAAATTCTGCAGTACTATTTGATAAGGAAAGACCAACAAACCTGATTCTACCAACATCTGTCTAATTTTCTCAGTGATAGTTTCTATGTAAAGCATTTAAATTGCAGAAATTGCTTCTTTTAAGATCGGTGTTAAATAATGCTTTTTGGAATTCTGCTATACTACTCCCTCAGATGGTGACATAGAGGTGGAGGGGGGATTAATGTCAAAAAGGGCAAATAATTTGATATATTTATAAAGTTGTTTCAAAGGATGTGGATCCATGGAAATTAACATAGACCGTACCATTATGAGGACAGGATACAGTTTTGGAAAATCTGTGCAGATTAAAGATCCCTGATCAGTTTCATACAATACTTATGAAGTAGGAGCAGAAGTAGACCACTCAGCACCTTTGATCAAGAATCTATCTGCTGCTGCCATAAAATATTCACCACTGGGGTGACCTTACAGAGGTTTATAAAATCATGAGGGCGTGGATAGGGTAAATAGATAAGATCTTTTCCCGTGATGGGGGACTCCAAAACGAGAGGGCATAGGTTTAGGGTGAGAGGGGAAAGGTTTAAAAGGGATCTAAGGGGAAACGTTTTCACACAAAGGATGATGCATGTATAGAATGAGCTACCAGATGAAGTGGTGGAGGTGGGTACAATTACAGCATTTAAAAGGCATCTGGGTGGGTATATGAATAGGAAGGATTTAGAACGATATGGGCTAAATGTTGGCAAATGGGATTAGATTAATTTAGGATATCTGGCTGGCATGAACGAATTGGACTGAAGGGTCTGTTCTGTGCTGTATGTCTCTATGACTCTATTTTCATCAATCTTTGAGGAAGAGAGTTCCAAAGAGTCATACACTTCAGTGAGAAACAAGTTTTATATCTTTCTGAAATGGGTGACCTCTAATATTTAACCAGTGAACCTGAGTTCTAGAGAGTTCCTGAAAGTAGATTTTTTGCTAAAAGTCCACAATCTTACTATCAGTAAGACATGAACATTTATCTTTGGATTAAACATATTTTGCTCAGAACATTTACAACTGGGTAAAAGCAGTGTCTTTCAAGCATTGGATCCTATATCCATTTGGGTACTGTGCAAGGTCTGGAGTAGTAAAAAAGTGGAGGAAGTGGATACTCCATGCTCTGAAATTTGTTGCAAGACTAACCTGAGGGAACCACTGATCATAGTCGGGTAGCTGGTAAAATGGTTGCCGTGACGACAGGCTATTTTGCTCCCTCTTCTACGCCTCTTCATTGGCTCCTTTTCTTTTTCAGTTTTAGCAGCCTGATTCTCCAAGAGAGTATTCAGTTTTCTAAGAATGATGACAAACTTACTATTAATCAATACCTCCATCACTTGTGTTAGAGAAGTACTGATTTTAATTGGAAACATTTCCGTAAGTAGTATGTATAAACTGATTATCTTTACTTTCTACGAATATAACAGAATAGTTTCAGATTTGTCAAGAAATTGATTTGGAAATGCAGTTATTAAAAATTAAACATCTAAAACTGCACTGACATCCTTGAAACCAATACAGAAAATGCTGTAAACACTCCAGTCAGTCAGCGTCTACAGGCATATTAACATTTTATGTTGAAAGAACAGTAGTTAAAGTGAAACAGAAAAATAGGACAAAGAGGAGGCAGGGAAGTGTTACACCTTAAAGTAACTCTCGGAATAAAGGAAGTGTTAAACAAATCAGTCAGCTAATCTGCATTTAGTCTCTTTAATGCCAGTTTGAAATGAAAAAGAAGAAAAACATTCATATTGTGTGTTTCATAACTTCAGTAGGACCTAAAGCAAATATAGCTAAAAAAGTACTATGCCACTATTTTTAATACAAGAAGCTCATCAGCGTACAGCAAACTTCCATAAACAGCAAAGTGACAACGTTTCAATATCTGTTTTAGTGATGCTTGTTAAAGGATCAATATTGGACTATTTGCACTATGGATAATATTACACTATGGATAATTCTTCTGCTTGGGAGAGCAGACAGACTGGATTAATATTGCATCTGAAAGGAGGCACGTCCAAGTGTGCACATCCATAGAATCACAGGGGTCTATAGCATAGAAATGATCCTTCAGCCCATCAAGCTTGTGCTGGTAAAACAAAAACCTACCTAACTAATCTAATCCCATTTCCCAGCAATTGGCCCATAGCTTCATATGCCTCAGCTTCTTAAATGCATATCTAAATACTTCTTAAATGTTAATAAGGCTTCTGTCTCTATTACGTTTATGGGCCGTGAGTTCCAGATTCCCACCATCCTCTGGGCGAAAAAAACTGTTTCCTCACATCCCCTCTAAACCTCCTGCCCCCCAGACATTGATCCCTCTATCAAAGGGAAAATTTCCTTTCTGACCAGCTATCTTTGCCCTCATAATTTCATGCAACTTAATCAGATGCCTTCTTAATCTCCTCTGCTCCAAAGAGATTAATCCCAATCAGTCCAATCCCTCTTCATAACTGAAACTCCCTAGCCCGTGCAACATCCTGGTAAATCTCCTCTGCATCCTCTCCAATCCACTCACACTGTTCCTATAATGTGCATTTCAGAATTGCACACAATACTCTAATTGTACTACATTAGAAGATTGGCCGAAGTGCTTGTAAATTGGAGTTTCACCCAAAAATAAGGTTGTAGCTTTGGACAGTGTTGTGGGAGGAAGTTTGCTAATGATACAAGCTAAATGGGAATGGAAGCTGTGATGAGGACACAGAAGCTACAGTCACATTATGTGACTGGAAAACAAGGTGGCACATAAAATATAATTGGGAAGTGTGGGGTTATTTGCTTTGGTCATTAGAATAGAAAAGCCATTTTTTTTTTCAATGGGAATGTTGTTACATTCAGAGGGACTTGAATGTAATCAAAGAACACAGGAAGCCTGCTTGCAACCATAGTGAACAATTAAGAAAACAAATGACACTTTGTCTTTTATTACAAAAGGAGTACAGGAATTATAAGAATAAAAATAAGGGAAACACATGTTTGAGAATGGGATCATGTGGAGATGGTAAAAATGGCTGAGAATTATATGGCAAATGTGGGAGCTGTTGAGTTCGAGAATATGGATAAAAGAAACACAAGGTCCCATATGGCAGGCTAGTCATGAAGGTTGGGTCACATGGGATCCAAGGAGAGATAGCTAATTGGATTCAAAATTGGCTCAATGGTAGGAAGCAGGGGGTGATGGTTGAAGGCTGTTTCTCAGACTGGAGACCCGTGACTAGTGGTGTGCCACAAGGGTTGGTGCTGGGACCTTTGTTATTTGTCATTTCCATAAATGATCTGGATGTGAATGTACAAGGCATGATTAGTAAGTTTGCGGATGATATAAAATAGCAGGTTTTGTTGATAGCAAGGAAGGTTATCAAAAATTACAGAGGGATCTTAATCAAATGGAGAAGTAGGCTGAGAATTGGCAAATGCAATTCAATACAGATAAGTGTGATGTGTTGTACTTTGAAAAGTCAAACCAATGTAGAACTTATACAGTAAATGGCAAGGTTCTGAGATGTGTTGTGGAATAGAGGCATCGAGGAGTACATGTATATAGTTCTTTGAAAGGTGTCACAGGTAGACAGGGTGGTGAAGGTATTTAGCATGCTGACCTTCATTGATTGAGGCATTGAGTATAGCAGTTGGGATGTTAGATTAAAGTCGTATAAGTCATCAATGAGGCCACAGTTGAAGTATTGTGTACAGTTTTGGTCACCCTGTCATAGGAAAGACATAGTTAACCTGGAAGGAGTACAAAGAAGTCGTATGAGGATGTTGCCAGGGCTAATAGGCCTGAGTTATAGGGAGAGGTTGGCCAGGGTAGTGCTTCATTCCTTGGAATGTAGAAGAATGAAGGTGACTTTATTGTGGTGTATAGAATCATGAAGGGCATAGATAGGGGAATGCATATAGTCTTTGTCCCAGGGATAGGGAATCAAAAACTAGACGCCTTTGGTTTAAGGTGAGAGGGGAAAGATTTAAGAAGGATCCATGGGGCAACCTTTTCACACAGAGAGTGGAATGGGCTGCCAGAGAAAGTAGTTAAGGCAGATACAATAGCAGGTACATGGGTGAGAAGGGTTTAGAGGGGATATGGACCAAATGTGGGCAATTGGAACTAGATGAGTGGGCACCATGGTCAGCATGGACCAGTTTGGGCTGAAGGGCCTGTTTCCTTGGGCTATTACTCTATGCCTCTATCATTCTATTATCACTGTAAGGAGAGTGGTGAAAACAAAAGACAAAGAACACAGCTAATGAGAAACACATCCATAAAATTGGAGGGCAATTCACTAGGGAGTAATGAAAAATTTTTCAGAAGCTCTGGTGTTACAAGTGGCATCTGCAGAGCGAACAAAGGCAAATTCAGATAAAGGAATGGAGTTCTTACAGGAAGAAATAGTGTAAAGGGATGGGGGAAGGAAACTCAGAGTTGTACTAATTAGTGAGTTTGTAAAGATGGACACATATTTAGGAGGTGAAAACTGGAACATCTGGTAGTAAGCAGTAAAATTGAGAGTTGCGAAAGGGAGACTAAGTAGGAAATACACTGAGGAGTACAAAGCAGAATAAGTATAAAAATTTGAGAACAACACTAAAATATTGGGCATTATTGAAAACTGGACTTTTGGGAGCCATGATCATCTAAGTTGTAGAGGCTTGCCCTTAAAGAAGAAGAGTAGATGTCAGTGGAAAATCCATCAACAGGGATAAAGAGAGAGAAGCTCAAGAATATCAGAGATAGATCATTGATAGGGATGGAATGTGTAATGAGAATTTCTACATCAGCATGAAAGCAGGAAGCAGAACTGATGCAGTCGTCCAAGCAATAGAAAAACAGACCAAGAAGGAAATACAAGTATCATTGGAACAAACAGCATTCAGCATTTCCTACATCAAGATGGATGGAGCTCACGGGCACATAGGCTTCATAATGGCATTGTTACTAGAATAGGTGAGTCAGTTAAAGGCAATGTTGTTCAAGGTGAGAACATGTTCAACCTGGCTCTGGAGAACATGATGAATGGGAAATGATTGGGAAGCTGATCGGAGAAGAAATTCAGGATTCCAAGCAGTCCCTGGGGAAAGAGAGAAATGTAGAGACATTGTGGGCTAGTAATGATCAGTGCAATGTCCACTGAAAATATTACATCAGATAGTATGCCAATCTTCCAACGTCCCAAGACACACCTTAATTTTTAAAAGGAGGGCAGGGATGAGAGGAGTTGCCTACTCACATGCTTCAAGTTAAACTCAGAAGAATTTACTATCAGGTTGGAGAGGAAGAAAATTAAAATTTCAATACTAACAAAATGTATGACCCATTCTAGGCCCATTGCTGCAAACCCATCAGGAGCACAGTTCATAGAATCATAGAATCCTTACAGTGTGGAAACAGGCCTTTTGGACCAACCAAACCCATTCCTCTTCCCTATTACTGTACATTTTACCCCTAAATTACACATCCCTGGACACTATGGGCAATTTAGCATGGCCAATTCATCTAACCTGACATCTTTGGACTGTGGGGGTAAACTGGAGCACCCGGAAGAAGCTACTCAGACACAGGAAGAATGTGCAAACTCCACACAGACAGTTGCCTGAGGCTGGAATTGAACCCGGATCCCTGGTGCTGTGAGGCAGCAGTGCTAACCACTGAACCACCATGCCACACTTCCTCCCCCACACTCCCAACCCAGTTGAGGGAGTCATTACTGATCGTGGTTATTGATGAAAACTCTTCGATAGAAAGGATAGTCAAACTAGGGTGCCCATGCTACGGTACAAAGGTGCCATCATTTGAATACAGTGGCAAGCCCATTCCCAAAGCTTCAATATTCTGCTCATTCTGTCCCTTTTAATAGTCTAACTCTGACAGTTCCATTCCTGTTCACTTTATAGAATCATCGTCTGTCACAAGTCCTTGTCTCTAGCCCTGAACCTGGTGCCAAACTAATTGGGTGTCAAACTCAGCTCATGGCCATTACAACCTCTGCTTTTAACCTATGTTGCAGTAGATGTTGGATTGGTGCCAAAAATCCTGAATTGAGAAACTGGCCCAACCATGTCCACCATAAGCTATACATAGTACATCATTGTCTTTGCAATTGTAACTGAATGGATCTGACCTACTGTGAAAGTGAGGACTGCAGAATATTGGAGATAGGAGCATCTGCAGTTCTCACTTTCGCCTAGATAATTTTAACCTCACTGCGAATCGTCTTCCAAGGATGCCTACCTTGAAGAAGTTCTCCTCCTCACTCTACAAAGTGCTCAGTGAGTCTCTCTCTCTCTTACTGCAGCCCCCAGGTCATCTCCTCTGCCCTTAAACTCTTCAGCCACGTCCTGAAGCAGACTCGACCTGTACATCTTCCTTCCCACCTATTTGCTCCACCCTCCCCTCCAACCTATCACCATTACCTCCACCTCCATCCACCTATCACACTCTCAACTACCTTCCCCCCAGCCCCACCCCCCTCCCATTTATCCCTCCATCCCCAAGGCTCCCAGCCTCATTCCTGATGAAGGGCATTTGCCCAAAACATCTATTTTTCTGCTTCTAGGATGCTGCCTGACCTACTGTACACCTGACCAAGCTGTTCCCAAACATCTACGTTAATTTTCCATATGTATTCAACGTAGTGAAAACATCTTTGCACTTAAAGAACCATTTCCAGTACAGATAGCTGGTACTCAGAGTTAACCCAGTTATATTCAGAAACAAGACAAGTGACTGAAAATGCACAAATCCAAATTCTAGTGAGCAAATATTATGAAATATGGATTAAGTTCTCAGAATCCTTGTAAAAATGGCCGTACGTGATATCAAGCACTATCAAGGACAACCATGAATGACTGTTTGCCATGCTGCTTTATCTTCAGGGTATCAAAAAAAGCCCAGTTCCTATTAAAAGATCTATTATAAACCAATGATTCTGTGCCTAATCCAGTATTGCAGAAATTGCACAACAAATAAAGAACAATGTCATTTTTTGTTTTACCTTCGTTTCCTGCAGTCAAATAGAACAAAGACACCTGCAGCTCCATACCCGAAAAAGCCCAGCAATGGCCACAGAAGAGAATTCACTGCCATTCCCCATGTCAGCTGGAAAATCCAAATTGTTAACAATGTATAACACCAAAAAAGGGACATTAAGAAAACTGCTATATACAATAATTGAATGTTCGAGCCATAGTTATTATTAATTCTGCTTTATTTGTGCAGGAATTCTTCGTGCATTGCTGTGTACTATCTACCTATATTCATTTGCACAGACTTGTGTCAAATATACAGCACTTGTTTCTGAAAACTAATCTTTTCATGATTTGCTTATAAAAACTAATCTTCTCATTGCACAATTTGAAATAAATCTAAACTTTTGCCAAAACAAACTCATTTTTTAAAATTGTAGTTAAATGTATATAACCTGTATCTGTAATATTCGATTGTCACTGCAGTTTATTTTGAAAGCTGGTATATTGCTTTACTGAGGTCGTTGCCAACATTAATTTCCTTTCATTCTTACATCATTTCCTCTGTTGTTTCCCTCTATTGTTTTACTGTTTCCTTGGCCAGAGTCTCTGCTTGCATAGCAACAAAAATATGTGTCCCTTTGACTTCTCAAACTAAAGAATAGTTGCATTTCCCCAACATCTGTGATAGAGTGAAAGATTGATCTCTGAAATGTCATATTATTCACTGTAGTGCTGAAAATAAGTTGGGAATTTTTCTGTGTTTGATTTTGGGGGAAAAAAAAACACATCATTTCTGCGTGCTGGGGTTTTCCTGGCCAGCCTACCTGCTTTTCCCTGATCACTTCATGAGGCTTGAATGGATTGTAGAAACATGGGAAGGTGGTATTAATCTAGAAAGGAACAATACAGACAGCACTAATCAAAAGATAGCTGAGATTACAGTGTATCAAACAAAAAATTAAATTCTTAACTTCTGGCTCAGTTTCAGCATAGACTCTAGGAAATTACAAATGCTGCCGGTAAACCATCCCAAAGGGTGTATGTTTGCAGTTATACCCGAAAAATAGGAAAAGAGTCAAATTCAAATTTTTTTTAAAAACAAGCTTATAAACAGGAACAACTTTGGCTGCAATACAGGTCATCTTCAATTTAAATTCTTAATTTCATGACACATATATTGCCAACATTTTTGTTTCAGCAGCAGGAAGAATGGGAGCGTTGACCAGCGGGCTGATGGGAAGGTGAATCACTGATTTAACAAACTTACCTCGAGTGTCGGGGCCCTCCATTTTTGTTTCAGCAGCAGGAAGAGTAGGAGCATCGACCAGGGGGCTGATGGGAATTGTTGATTTTAAAACTCACCTCGTGAATAGGCAGAACGCTCGCTGAGCAGGAGTGGACACAGGACTGCTGAGTAAGTGAAGTAATATATTTGGGTGGTTGCGTTAACCGAAACACTACTTACAAGGTGTCTCCCATCCATTCTCCTCCTCTAATCAAAAAAAAGGTTCGGTGCGCCAGATTGGCAAGGTTACTAGATTTTATTTTTTCTTTTTCTACAGTCTCTTTGGGAATTTAGAATAGTGGGAATGGCGGTTAGGGCAGTTGAATGTTCCTCCTGCAGAATGTGAGAGGTAAGGGTCACCACTAGTGTCCCTGCCGACTACATCTGCGGGAACTGCACTCAACTCCAGCTCCTCGAAAACCACGTTAGGGAACTGGAGCTGGATCTGGATAAACTTTGGATCATTCGGGAGGCAGCAGGGGTTATTGAGAGGCGTTACAGGGAGGTAGTCACTCCTCAGATGTAATAAAGAGGCAGATTGGTTACAGTCAGGGGATGGAAAGAGAACTGGCAGGCAGTGCAGGGAACCCCTGTGGCCATTCCCCTCAATAATAAGTATAGCTTCTTTACCACTGTTGGGGAGGTCAACTTACCAATGGTAAGCCATGGGGCACAGGGTTCTGGCACAGAGTTTTCCCCTGTTGCTCAGAAGGGAAGCAGGGAGAAGAGCAGAGAATTAGTCACTGGGGATTGCATTGTTAGAGGGACAGATAGGAGGTTCTATGGGAACGAGAGAGACTCACGGTTGGTGTATTGCCTCCCAGGTACCAGGGTTCGTGATGTCTCGGATCACGTTTTTAGAATCCTTGAGGGGGAGGGGGAGGGGGAGCAGCCCAAAGCCGTGGTCCACATAGGTACTAATGACATAGGTAGGAAAAGGGATGGAAATTTAAGGTAGACATTCAGAGAGCAAGGGTGGAAACTTAGAGCGAGAACAAACAGAGTTGTTATCCCTGCTTTGTTGCCCCTGCCATGTGCTAAAGAGGCGAGGAATAGGGAGTGAGAGGAGTTGCACATGTGGCTACAGGGATGGTGCAGGAGGTAGGGTTTCGGCTACCTGGATAATTGAAGCTCATTCTGGGGTAGGTGGGACCTCTACAAACAGATGATCTACAGCTGAACCAGAGGAGTACCAATATCCTGGGGAGGGAGGGTCGGGGGGAGATTTGCTAATGCCCTTCTGGAGGGTTCAAACTAATTCAGCAAAGAGACGGAAACGTAAATTGTAGTTCCATTGTCCAGGAGGTTGAGAGCAGTGAGGTCAGAAATGAGGTTTCAAGGTGGCAAGAGTTCACCGGCAAGCAGAAAGGTAATTTGAAGTGTGTCTACTTCAACACTCGGAGCATCCAGAATAAGGTGGTTGAACTTGCAGCATGGGTTGGTACCTGGGACTTTGATGTAATGGCCATTTCGGAGGCATGGATAGAGCAGGAACAGGAATGGTTGTTGCAGGTTCTAGGATTTAGATGTTTCAGTAAGAACAGAGAAGATGGTAAAAGAGGGGGAGGTGTGGCATTGTTAGTCAAGGACAGTATTACGGTGGCAGAAAGGATGTTTGAGAACTTGTCTACTGAGGTAGTATGGGCTGAGGTTAGAAACAGGAAAGGGAAGGTCACCCTGTTGGCAGTTTTCTACAGGCCTCTGAGTAGTTCAAGTGACGTAGAGAAAAGGATAGCAAAGATAATTCTGGATAGAAACGAGAGTAACAGGGTAATTGTTAAAGGGTCTTTATCTTTCCAAATATTGACTGGAAAGCTGATAGTTTGAGTACTATAGATGGGTCCATTTTTGTCCAATGTGTGCAGGATGGTTTCCTGACACTGTATGTAGACAAGCCAACAAGGGGAGAGGCCACATTAAATTTGGTACTGGGTAATGAACCTGGCCAGGTGTTAGATTTGGAGGTGGGTGAGCACTTTGGTGATAGAGACCACAGTTCGGTTATGTTTATTTTAGCAATGGAAAGAGATAGGTATATAGTGCAGGACAAGAGTTACTGCTGGAGGAAAGTCAATTATGATGTGATTAGGCAAGAGTTAGGATGCACAAGATAGGGAAAGAAACTACAGGGGATGGGCACAACTGAAATGTGGAGCTTATTCAAGGAACAGCTGCTGCATGTCCTTGATAAGTATGTACCTATCAGGCAGGGAAGAAGTGGTCGAATGAGGGAGCCATGGTTTTCTAAAGAAATTGAATCTCTTGTCAAGAGGAAGAAGGTTTATGTAAGGATGAGACATGAAGGCTCAGTTATGGTGCTTGAGAGTTCCAGGTAAGCCAGGAAAGACCTAAAGAGAGAGCTAAGAAGAGCCAGCAGGGGACAAGAAAAGTCGTTGACAGATAGGGTCAAGGAAAACCCTAAAACTTTCTATACAGGTACATCAAGAATAAAAGAATGACTAGAGTAAGATTAGGCCCAATCAAGGACAATAGTGGGAAGCTGTGTGTGGAGTCTGAGGAGACAGGGGAAGTGCTAAGTGAATATTTTTGTCAGTATTCACACTGGAAAAAGACAATTTTGTCGAGGAGAATACGGAAATACAGGCTACTAGGCTAGATGGGATTAAGGTTCACAAAGAGGAAGTGTGATCGCTCCCCCCAGTGCCAGCTCTCCTACTCTTCACCTCACTCCTCCCAGTGCCCCTTTTCCCACTCTGCACCTCAGTCCCCCCAGTGACAGCTCTCCCACTCTTCACTCCTCACCCTCCAGTGCCAGCTCTTCCACTCTTCACCTCATTCCCCCAGTGCCAGCTTTCCCACTTTTCACCTCACTCCTACCTGTATCAGTATGAAGATAGACAGGTCCGCTGGGCCGGATGGGATTTATCCTAGGATTCTCTGAGAAACCAGGGAGGGGATTGCAGAGCCTTTGGCTTTGATCTTTGTGTCATCATTGTCTACAGGAATAGTGCCAGAAGACTGGAGGAAAGCAAATGTTGTTCTTTGTTCAAGAAGGGAAGTAGAGACAACCCTGGTAATTATAGACCAGTGAGCCATAGTTTGATTGTGGATAAAGTATTGGAAAAGGTTATAAGAGATAGGATTTATAATCATTTAGAGGGGAATAAGTTGATTAGGGATAGTCAATACAGTTCAGTGAAGGGTAGGTCATGCCTCACTAACCTTATTGAGTTCTTTGAGAAGGTGACCAAACAGGTGGATGAGGGTAAAGCGATTGATGTGGTATATATGGATTTCAGTAAGGCGTTTGATAAGGTGAGGGTGATTTAGCGGTTTGGATCAGAAATTGGCTAACTGAAAGAAGACAGAGGGTAGTGGTTGATGGCAAATGCTCATCCTGGAGTTCAGTTACTAGTAGAGTACTGCAAGGAACTGTTTTGGGTCCACTGATGTTTGTCATTTTTATAAGTGACCTAATGACGGTTAGTAAATTTACGGATGACATGAAGGTCGGTGGAGTTGTGGATAATGCTGAAGGATGTTGCAGGTTACAGAGAGATATAGATAAGCTGCAAAGCTGGGCTGAGAGGCGGCAAATGGAGTTTAATGTGGAAAAGTGTGAGGTGATTCACTTTGGTCGGAGTAACAGGAATGCATAGTACTGGGCTAATGGTAAGATTTTTGATAGTGTGGATGGGCAGAGAGATCTCGGTGTCCATGTATAAAGATCCCTGAAATTGCCACACAGGTTCATAAGGTTGTTAAGAAGACATACAGTGTGTTAGTTTTTATTGGTAGATGGATTGCATATCAGAGCCATGAGGACATGCTGCAGCTTTACAAAACTCTGGTGCAGCCACACTTGGAGTATTGCGTACAGTTCTGGTCACCACATTATAGGAAGGATGTGGATGGTTTGGAAAGGGTTCAGAGGAGATTTACTAGGATGTTGTCTGGTATGGAGGGAAGGTCTTATGAGGAAAAGGCTGAGGAACCTGAGGCTGTTTTCATTTGAGAGAAAAGGTTGAGAGGTGACTTAATTGAGACATATAAGATAATCAGAGGGTTAGATTGGGTGGACAGTGAGAGACTTTTTCCTCAGATGGTGATGGCTAGTGCGAGGGGGCATAGCTTTAAATTGAAGGGTGATAGATATAGGACAGATGTCAGAGGTAGTTCCTTCACTCAGAGTAGTAGTAGCTATATTAGAGCCATTCTGTGACTCTTTGTGAAACTAACTCTGGTATGCCTTTTCTCCTTAAGAAAGTGGACATTCATCATTTAAAATTCTAGTACAACATCAGCAAGACCTGACAGAGAGAGAGTGTTCAAATCATGATCCAAGGTTAAAGGCCAGTAAAACAGGGCAATTCGACTATAGTGGGACTCTCCATTGCTTAAGTGAAATGAAGATGATTTTCCTTTAGATAATAAAAATGACGTAAGATCAAGAATCTGTAAATTATGGTCCCACAGGGCAGTACTGCAAAACTCCAACCTCAAAAATGAAGGCAATTAATAAATTAATGTCCATACCATAGTCCTAGCAGACCACTGGGCTGCTGTCTCATTAGAGAGTATTGACTGGCAGTGGTTTAACCTGAGGGTCACGATGCATTAGGTGAGGTTGAGAAAGAAAAACCTTCATGGTAACCTCACCTGGTGCAGGAATTAAACCTGTGTTATCAGTGTTAACTCTGCACTGTAATCCAAAGATGATGAGGGCAGAGCAGTAGATTTGATCTATATGGGCTTCAGTAAGGCATTCGACAAGGTTCCCCATGGGAGACTGATTAGCAAGGTTAGATCTCATGGAATACAGGGAGAACTAGCCATTTGGATACAGAACTGACTCAAAGGTAGAAGACAGAGGGTGGTGGTGGAGGGTTGTTTTTCAGACTGGAGGCCTGTGACCAGTGGAGTGCCACAAGGATCGGTGCTGGGCCCTCTACTTTTTGTCATTTACATAAATGATTTGGATGCGAGCATAAGAAGTATGGTTAGTAAGTTTGCAGATGACACCAAAATTGGAGGTGTAGTGGACAGCGAAGAGGATTACCTCTGATTACAACAGGATCTTGACCAGATGGGCCAATGGGCTGAGAAGTGGCAGATGAAGTTTAATTCAGATAAATGCGATGTGCTGCATTTTGGGAAAGCAAATCTTAGCAGGACTTATACACTTAATGGTAAGGTCATAGGGAGTGTTGCTGAACAAAGAGACCTTGGAGTGCAGGTTCATAGCTCCTTGAAAGTGGAGTCACAGGTAGATAGGATAGTGAAGAAGGCGTTTGGTATGCTTTCCTTTATTGGACATAATAGTGCGTACAGGAGTTGGGAGTTCATGTTGCGGTTATACAGGACATTGGTTAGGCCACTGTTGGAATATTGCCTGCAATTCTGGTCTCCTTCCTATCAGAAAGATGTTGTGAAACTTGAAAGAGTTCAGAAAAGATTTACAAGGATGTTGCCAGGTTTTGAGGATTTGAGCTGTAGGGAGTGGCTGAACAGGCTGGGGCTGTTTTCCCTGGAGTGTCGGAGGCTGAGGGGTGACCTTATAGAGGTTTACAAAATCATGAGGGGCATGGATAGTATAAATAGGCAAAGTCTTTTCCCTTGGTTCGGGGAGTCCAGAACTAGAGGGCATAGGTTTAGGGTGAGAGGGGAATGATATAAAAGAGACCTACGGGCAACGTTTCACACAGAGGGTGGTACGTGTATGGAATGAGCTGCCAGAGGATGTGGTGGAGGTTGGTACAATTGCAACATTTAAGAGGCATTTAGATGGGTATATGAATAGGAAGGGTTTGGAGGGATATGGGCCGGGTGCTGGAAGGTGGGACTAGATTGGGTTGGGATATCTGGTCGGCATGGACGGGTTGGACCGACATGGTCTGCTTCCATGCTGTACATCTCTATGACCCTATCCAGCCAACTGTGCTAATCAACACCCAAACATTCATTAATACAAACTACAAGTACCAGGTAAAATGTAGATATGCTAAAAAGTGGTGGGCCTGTGGAATTCACTGCCACGGAGTGCAGTGGAGGCTGGGATGTTAAATGTCTTCAAGGCACAGATTGATAAATTCTTAATGTTGCAAGGAATTATGGGATACGGAGGAGAGTGTGGGTAAGTGGCATTGATATGCCCATCAGCCATGATTGAATGGCAGAGTGGACTTGATGGGCCAAATGGCCTTACTTCCACTCCTATTTCTTATGGTCTAATGGTCTTAAAGTCAATGGTGCACAAATTCTATTCAGGAAGAAATGACTAGATTCAAGCATATAATAATTAACTTTAACCAAAATTTGTTGAACAAACTTTACCTGCCCAAAATGACGAAGATATTTCATTACACAAGCAGGTCTATTGTAGTCTTCATGCCAGCCTTGACAGTTCACTAAACGATCAGCAAAAACCCCATGACGACCAAAAGTAAAAGAGCACTAAAGAAATTAGATACTCTAATAAGAATCGGCTATTGTTACTTCAAGTTGTAAATATCAGATCTACATCACCAATTATTTACGTAGGTTTGTACCTCTTGTTCCAAATGTTCAGTTTTATAAAATCTCTGTTTTAAACTCAAGGCAAAATGGAGTAATGACATTTGCTCTCCTATGGGATTTGCTCAATGATAAGCCTATGTGACCTAATTGTCGTGGTATTTGGGAGCCCAGGGGCATGTCCTATTTAAATTGAAGTGCCAGCTTTCTTACCTGGACAGAAAAGGGACCTTGGACAAAGAGAGAAAATATTCCAGTGGGAAGGACAAGGAAACAACTGCTTATGTGAATAGAAGGGAGAAAACTGTTCTCTGTTAGTCACCAGAGCGAATGCTGGAGGGAGTTTAGTCTCTGGTCAGAGTCCAGACCTGTTGAATTTTTAAAGCACTGGATAGTTCTATCTGATATAACCAGGAAAGGTCTGAACCTGGCTGTAAGAGGCTGATTTGGAGATTCTCAGAGGACCAAAGGAAACAACGTCTGCTGGACACTCAACATCATGACTCAGCAAAACAGGGACAAGTCAGTCTTTTGAAAGCTAGGAGTAACTTTGGACTGGTTCCCATAAAAAGCACAATTCTACAGAGAGTATGGTGTAATGCATAAACACAGCATAAGTTTTTCAGTTGTGTTATGAAATTACAGAGGGATATATTTTCTGTAGTTTACCACATTAGTTGTTTACTAAGTCATACTTAGTTGATGTTGACTTTAGTTTTTGTGAAAGTTAGGGTCATATAAAGTGAAATCTTGTGTGATCCATTGAGTTGGTCACTGGGAACTCAATGTTCTTCTTAAAAGTTTTTAGTCTCTACGTAATTCATCGCATTGTAAATTTTAACTATTTGGTATTGTTCCATTTAGAATTCTATTCAAAAATTATTTCTGCAAGAGAGGTCACTGGCACTGGCAATTGAACACTCTTCACATTTAATGGAGAGTGCAGGAGGCCACGCCAGTCAGACCTGAAAATGAGGTGACAACCTGGTGAAGCTACCAACCAAGACTATCTGTATGCCAAACAGCATTAAGCAGCAAGTGATAGACAGAGCTAAGAAATTCCACAATCAATGGATCAGATCTAAGTTCTGAAATCCTGCCACATCCAGTCATGAATGGTGGTGTACAATTAAACAACTCACTGGAGGAGAAGGCTCTCCAAATATTGCCATCCCCAATGATGGAAGAGCCCAGCACATCACTGCAATAGATAAGGCTGAAGCATTCACACCAATCTTTAGTCAGAAGTGCCTAGTGAATGATCCATCTCAGCCTCCTCCATTGAGCCCAGCATCACAATACCAGATTTCAGCCAATTTGATTCACTCCAAGTGATATCAAGAAACAGTTGGAGACACCGGATACTGCAAAGGCAATAGATGCTGACAACACACCAACAACATTACTGAAAAGGTATGCCTCAGAACTTATGGCCCCCTTAGCTAAGCTCTTCCGGTGACTAAATGTGAAGAGTGTTCAAGTATCCCCTAAGTGCCGGTGACCCTTCTTTCAGAAATAATTATAGTTACAACACTGGCATCTACCCGAAAATGTGGAAAGGTATGTCCTGTACACAAAAAACAAGACAAATCCAACCCAGCCAATTACTGCTCCATCCGTCCACTCCTGATCATCAGTAAAGTGATGGAAGGTGTCATCAACTGTGCTATCAAGCAGCATCTGCTCAGCAATAACCTGCTCAGTAATGCCCAGTTCGGATTCCGCTCAGGTCATTCCGCTCCGGACCTCATTACAGTCTTGGTTCAAACATGGATAAAACAGCTGAATTCCAGAGGTGAGGTCAGAGTGACTGCCCTTGACATCAAGGCTGCATTTAACTGAGTGTGGCATCAAGGAGCCGTGGCAAAACTGGAATCAACGGTTATCAAGAGCAAACTCTCAGCTGGTTAGAGTCATATCTGGTGTGTAGGAAAATTGTTGTAGTTGTTAGAAGTCAGTCATCTCAGCTCCAGGACATCTCTGCAGGAGTTCCTCAGGGTAGTGTCCTGGGCCCAACCATCTTCAGCTGCTTCATCAATGACCTTCCCTCCATCAGAAGGTCAGAAGTGGAGATGTTCGCCAATGATTGCACAATGCTCAGCACCATTCATGGCTCCTCAGACACTGAAACAGTCCATGTTCAAATGTAACAAGTTCTGGACAATATCCAGAATTGGGCTAACAAGTGACAAGTAACATGCATGCCACTCAAATGGCAGGCATTGACCATCACCAATATGAGACAATCTAACCTCTACCTCTTGATAATCATGGGGTTACCATTACTGAAGTTCCCTACTATCTACATCCTGGGGGTGACTACTGACCAGAATCTCACTGGAATCACCACATTAACAAAGTGGCTACAAGAGCCAGGTCAGAGGTTAGGAATATTGTGGTGACTAATTCACCTCCTGACTCCCCAGTGCCTATCTACCATCTACAAGGCACAAATCATGAATATGATGGAGTATTCCCCACTTGCCAGGATGGGCTCAACTCCAACAACACTCAAAAAGCTTGACGCCCATTCCGGACAAAGAGCCCATTTGTTGGCACTACATCAGCAAGCATCCACTCAACCCATCACAGATGCTCAGTAACAGTAGTACATACTATTTATAAGATGCACAGCAGAAATTTACCAAAGATCCAAACCGATGACCACTTCCATCCAGAAGGACAAGGACAGTAGATACATGGGAACACCACCATCTGCAAGTTCTCTCCAAGTCACTCACCATCCTGACTTAGAAACATTTCACTATTCCTTCACTATCACTGGGTCAAAATTCTGGAATTCCCTCCCTAACGGCATTGTGGATCAACTTATAGCACATGGACTGTAGTGATTTAAAAAGACAACTCACCATCAACTTCTCAAGGGCAACTAAGGATGACAGGCAAGAAATGCTGGCCCAACCAGCAATGCCCACATCCCATAATGAATAAAAACAAACATTCATTCCCAAGTATTACAGGTTTTTAACTGGTTTCTCCTTGTAAATTCCCAAATCAAACCCCCACACAGAAGTCCAATCCCTATTGTTTGGCCACACTTTCCGGTACCAAGTACCCTAGTTCTATGTGAAACATTGATCATCCACCTCATTCCTTATTTTTCTCAGCTTTTCCATAAAACCTCCTAAAATAAAACAATGGACCTACTTTCCGAAGTATGCTGCCAACAATTAAAAAGGAATGTTAAAATTCTGTCCTTGATCAGTTCTCTTCCCAGTATTGTGTTCTTAATAATGTTAAAAGAAATTCCTATTCCAAGCTATTTAAAAAGAAAGCTGCATTTGTGTTCCTCACTGTTGGAATATGCAATGCTTCCACTGGAAAACTGTGCATCCCCGATGCACTATGACCAACATCAACTCTACCACTCATAAATCATCAATCTTCCTTTCTGCCCTTATCAAACTTACTTCCTGCATAACAGTTTTAAACCCTGCTTTTTATGTCAATGTTCATACTGAATTGTATGACAGCACTGTTTCACAGAAACTTCCTATTTGCTTTCCATTTTCTGATTGGTTTTTCTCAATTCGCAGTTTGACCGATTTCTGAATATTGGTTCTCACCTGCTGACAGTTTAGCAAAGCTTGTTCATTCTCCATTATTATGGCGTTCCTCTTGGAACCATCAGACAGATGAAAAGTGACCTGGTGACATGAAGAGGCTTCAGTTTAGACTAGGAAAGGGAATCTTGCAGAGTTAACCTGTCTGTTCCTATATATTTCAGGAGTGCCATATTTTTATGGGGGCTGCATCTGGATCTACTTTGGAAGGAAAATTACAATTAACTAATTTAACCATCAATATGCCTCTCTCTCTAAAATACACATTCTAAGCACCATGTCACAATTTTTTTCCATTTTTTATATAGGCAACTGGAACCTTGTTTCTGAGTGAACGACTAAAAGGAGAAATCAGTTAAAAAAAACCTGTACTACTTGGGAATGAATGTTTGTTTTTATTCACTGTGGGATGTGGGCTTTGCTGGCTGGGTCTGCTTTTATTGCCTGTCCCTAGTTGCCCATGAGAAGGTGAACACCAATGTGCAGTCCCAGTGTCAGCAAACATAGCCTTTCCCCGCTGTGTGGAACTCTAATGTTCGGTGAAGCAGTACCTCTGCAAGCAGAGGCCAATATATTGGCATGCCAACTGGCATGAGCAGAACCACTCAGTGGCTGTGTGACCTACTGATTTTAAGCTGCATACACTTTCATTTAATTAGCTCAAATTACATTGTCCATTAGAGAAGCCCTTCTACTCCAGCAATGTGGCAGATTGTCTTGGTATGTCCTGTTCACAAAATAAAACACACAAACTTGATCTGCTATCTGGATAAATCCTGGTATTCCATTCTGATAGTTGCTGGAGGCATACGTCCCAATGGAGGACTCTCCCTTAGCACTGGGGATTTGGGGTAGTGGGTATTTCACACAACTAACCAAGACAACTATAGGTCAGGTTGGTTCACAGACTTGCAGGCCTTCAGTAATTTGTTACGGTCAGGTGGAGTCTGCAGCTACATTTATATTAACTGCTATAGACTCCAGCCTCCCTTTTGCATTTTAAAGAGTTTTTTTGCTAAATATACAGCTGCTCTTTGGCCTCACACTCTTGACTTTTGAGCACTCTTACTGACACCTTTTATCACTTTACTGAAGATCCAGAGTAGATTGACAGGGTGGTGATTGGCCAGGTTAGATTTGTCTTGCTTTTTGTGTACAGGATATACCTGAGCAATTTTCCACATTGCCACAGAAATGCCAGTGTTTGGCTGGACTGAAACAACCGTGTTTGACCCCTAGTTAATTCTGCAACCAAAGTCTTCAGTAATAGTTCTGTAATGCTGTCAGGGCCCATGGACTTTGCAGTGTCCAATGTCTCCAAGATTTGGAGACGCCGGTGTTGGACTGGGGTGTACAAAGTTAAAAATCACACAACACCAGGTATAGTCCAACAGGTTTGTGGAGAATAAGAACAATTACTTGATGAAGGAGCAGCGCTCCGAAAGCTAGTGCTTCCAAATAAACCTGTTGGACTATAACCTGGTGTTGTGTGATTTTTAACAGTGTCTCCAACTATTTCTTGATTCTGTAAGGGACCACCTTTTTGGACTATAACCAAAATGGAAGTCAAACACTGCTAAAACAGAGAGGCAAGTTTTACAAGTTGAAAATCACGTAGACTAATAGACTTGAACACATAACAGCATAGAAGGAAATAACTTAACCTACCATATCTGTCCATTGCCCATTTTCCAGCTCTTGGTCTTCAGCCCTGGAGGCTACGCCGATGGAAGTAAATAAATAAATGCTACATAAATATTTTCAGAGCTTTTGACCCAAGCACCCTTTCAGGTAGTGAGTTCCAGACTCCTGCCATCCTCTCAGTGAAAAAAAATTCTCTTCTTACCTTTCTACTCCTTACCTGAATCCAACGCTTTCTGGATGTTGAGCTCTTTAATAATGGAAAAAGTGCCATCTTACCCATCATATCTTTGCCTCTCATAATCTGATATACCTCTATCAGGTCCTCTCTCAACCTTCACTGTTCTAATGAAAACAGCCAGAGACTATCCAGCCTTGTCTCATATCTCAGACACTCCAGCCCAGGCAACATCCTAATAAATCTCCTCTGAATTCTCTCTATCACATCTTTCCTATAATGTGGTGACTGGAACTGCACACATTACTCCAATTGTGGCCTAACCAACATCTTATACAGTTCCAACATAACATTCTTGCTCTTGTATTCTATGCCTCAGCTAATAAAGGCAAGTATCCATATGCTTTAGGGTTAACCCTAATCCTCATCCTAACCCTAACCCCTTCAGAATATCCTGTTCTGTGATCATCTTGACCCAAATACCTAGGAGGCAACATGGCATCCTGGAGTCATGTTCACAGATGCAGCAGTACCTGTCCACTCCCCTCACTCATGAATTCCTTACCTCTATTGCCCTTCCATACTTCTTACCCCATAAGCAGCTGGACCACCCACATTGTCATGGTCTTGTCTGACCTTCAGAGAGGAAGCATCACTCTCACCATTTTCCCAAGGTGAAAAACCGTTGAGGGGTTCCTTGAGTGAGATGCACTCAAGAAACCCCTCCCTACCTGCCTGGTCCCCGTCTTCTCACTGGCAGTCACCCATTCATGGAATCATACAGTACTTATGAGGCCCTTTGGCCCATTAGCTCTGTACTACCACTTTCTCTGCATGCACTCCCTTAAACTGTGAGTGATCAGATTTTTGTAAAGTTTTTCAGCTATACTTACGACCTTAGCTTAAATTAATATCAAGTCCACAAGCAAAATATATCAATTACATACCTGCTGTCCTGTGATAGGATACTTCGATCTTGGTGAAGTATCTATCTAATGTTGCTTTCAGAGCAGTTAGATTGTAATGTTACTGAGACTGAGTGCGACAAGGAGTCTTGGAGTTAAGGAGGATCTGCCTGACAACAGCTGCTGGATTGGTTCAGCTGCAGGTTGTTACAGAACAGTGAGGGTAATGCAACCAGAAACATCAAGAGCTGATAAACAGGAGACATCTGTCTCCACTCTCTCCCTCTGTTAAAGGAAAAGGACAAACACACCCAGAAACTTAAAATAAAGAATTCTAATACAAGTAAAGACCTAGGTGCATCCAATTAGCTGTCTAATCAAAGACTGGTCATTGCTCTGCAGGTAACATCACTGTCAAAATCTAAGAACCATGAGAGATAACTCTTCACCTTGTGCTCTGGACTATTGACTGACAGAAATTATTTCTCCCTGTCTATATTTTTGATAATATTTGTGTCAAACAATTTGTCTTTTGTCTGTCTTATTTGTGAGTGAATGTGTGTGTTTGAGGCATTAAAAGGGGATAGGTTAAGTCACATTATAAATGAGTGATCCTTGTTTTCTCTGCCATTTGTTAAAGAATAAGTTTGCTTACAATAAATACAGTTGTTTTCCTATTAATAGTGACAACTGGTGTAAGTGACTTTTGTCCTGAGTAGTGAGCCAGCAGCAAAGTGATCACCTCAGTGGTTAATTGGGTATAAATGCATTTCTGATGGCTAATAGAATGGTTGCATTCAATTATCAGCCGACTCTTCCCACTTATGTCATAACAAAAGCTTGGTGACTCATCTGGGATCTTTAAATGGGGCCAACGAAAGATTGGATATGGAATAAGAGTAATTGATAAATTATAAAAAGACAAGGTACCAGGTTTTTCATACTGAAATAAGATGGCTTTGAAAGCAACTACAAGCATCCTGCTGTTGAAAGAGGTAGCTCTGATGGCTCTACAGGGATTAACAAGAGCCAAGCTGATAGAATTGGCAAATAAATTAGAAATGGAATTGTCTGTCAGAGCCAAGGATGCAGAGGCAATTAAAGGATTGGCAAAGTGCCTAGGACTGATGGAAAAACAGGAGTGCACTGAGTGGTAAGTTGCCTGAGCTAGCATGAATTCATTCGTTAAAGCAGCTTAAAATGAAAAGGAAACTGAAAATTTATCAAGATGTTGCCAGGACGAGAAGGATTGAGTTATAAGGAGAGGTTGGATTGGCTGGGAACTTTTTTCACTAGAGCACATGGATTGGCTGGGGACTTTTTTCACTAGAGCACAGGAGGTTGAGGGATGACCATACAGATGTTTATAAAATAATGAGGGTCACAGATAAGGGAAACAGCAAACGTCTTTTCCCTAGGGTAGGGGAGTTCAAACCTAAAGGGTATATTTTTAAGGTGAGAGGAGAAAGATTTAAAAGGGACCTGAAGGGCAACTTTTTTCACAGAGAGGATGGTTTGTATGTAGAATGAACTGCCAGAGGAAGTGGTAGATGCAGATACAGTTACAACATTTAAAAGATATTTGGACAGGTACATGAATGGGAAAGGTGTGGAGGGATATTGACCAAATGCTAGCAAGTGGGACTAGTTTAGTTTCGGAAACTTGGTCGGCATGAATGAGTTGGACAGAAGGGTCTCTTTCCGTGCTGTATGATTCAATGACTCTATAACTTAAAAGACTTGAGCTTGAAGAAAAAGAGAAAGACAAAGAATGAGGGAGAGGAAAAGGCATGAGAAACATAATTAAAAAGCATGAGACTAGAAATTCCATAGAGAGATGGATAAAGAAAGGAGAAAGAGATTGGGAAAGCAGGTTAAAATAATACAGTCAACAAAAAGAAACATCAAATAATAAACGAAGTACTGATAAGCAAAATCCTAGCCATAACCTAAAGTCCATGCCTGATTAAAAGTTGGATTGAAAATATATGCTCTTAACTGGTGGTAATATACATTTTCTCAATGAATTAGCACTTTAGTTAATATTAACGAGTGGGATACGTACTTCAATACCTGCATTCAAAGAATGGATCTTTATAAAGGTGAAATGAGTTCAAATCTTATTAACTTAGATCTTGTCATTCTTACCTTGATCTGAACACAAGGAGAAAATGTGTCTCGTCCAGAGCCACAACTGCCCTGAGGTACCTGCTGGGTCCCAAGCACAGTGCAGGTGCTGCCAGTGAAATTTAAGACTGTTTTTTTGGGAAAAGTAAAATGGGAAATTTTAAATTAAACCATAACCTTGACAATAATTTTTTATATCATAAGATTACCTTTTGGCAGCATGCTCTCACATTCCAATACTAACAAATGGCATCTTGCTTCTTACTGAATCTCCCCCTGCCTGTCATGGTAGAATTGCAACTCACTGCATGTCACCTGTTTGGTCTGCTTACAATACTTCAGCGCCTTCTCATTTGTTGAACAAGCTGGTTTCTTTCACTTCTCTTGCTTCTCCTTTAAAATTCTCTTGATTGCCTCTTATGATCAAGTCTAAGCATTTCATAGACACGCTCATTAAAAGAAAAGCATAATACTGCAGTGTCTGGAAATCAGAAATAAAAGCAAAAAGTGCTGGAGAAGGGGAGCTGGTTTGAGAGCATTCGTGGAGAGAGAAACTGAGTTAACATTTCAAGTTCAATATGACTTTTCTTCAAAACAGAAGATTCTGAGGAAGAGTCATATTGGATTTGAGATGCTAATTCTGTTTCTGTTTCCACAGATGCTGCCAAACCTGCTGTAGCATTGCCTATTTTTACTTCATAGCCCCCTCACTTATGTTCTCAATCAGCCTCTGCAATTAGCAACCCCGCAAGCTTCAAATTTACTGCCACATTTTGATTCACTGTCCTTCCTTAATATCTCTGGCCAACTTAATTGCCCATGCAGACGTTTGTGTCTACTTACCTTTTCAATTATATCCCACTTCTGTCTTTCATGCCCTTTATTCACTACTCTGCTCCATCATTCAATGGCTGATCTGATAATCCTCAACTCCACTTTCCTATCTTTTCCCCATAACCCTTCATTAAAAATCTGTTTATTTTAGCCTTGAATATATTCAACAACCAAGCCTCTACAGATCCCTGTGGTAAAGAATTCCACAGAGTTACTACCCTCTGAGAGAAAGTAAATCCTCCTCATTTCTGTCCTAGCTGGGCGAGTCCTTATTCTAAGATGATGCCCTTTGATCCCACAAAGGCAAACAGCTCTCCCACATCTACCCTGTCAAGCCCCTTAAGAATCTTGTATGTTTCAATAAGATCATATCTCATTCTTCTGAATTCTAATGACAACATGCCTAACCTACTCAACCTTTTGTCATAAGAAAATCCTTCCAAACTCAGGATTAACCTAGTGACCTTTTCTGGACTGCCTCCAATGCCAGTTTATCTTTCTTTAGATAAGGTGCCCTCAAGTTTTGAACTCCTTATCTAAGGAAAGATAAACTGGCATATTCCAGCTTTAGTTTTAACTACTGCCTTGATGGTTTTAGCAAGACCTCCCTATTTTGGTGCTCTATTCCCTCTGAAATAAAGGCCAACAGTTCATTTGCCTTTACCCACTGAACTTGGATGCTAGGTTTGTGTGATTGATGAATGGGGTCTCAGGAATGCCTTTGTGCTGCAGGTTTCTGCAGTCTTTCTCTACTTAAATAATATTCAGCTCTTCTATTCCTCCTGCCAAAGTGCATAACCTCACATTGTCCCACATTATATTCTATTTGCCAAACCTTTGCCCACTCGCTGAACTTTCTGCAGAAACTTTGTGTTATTTTATGACATGTCTTTCCATGTCATAAAATTTGGCTAAAGTCCATTCACTTTGCTCATCTAAGTCAATTATGTATTGTAACTAACTGTGGCCCCAGCATGAACACTGTGGCAATTCATCAGTTGAGGTTGCCATCTGAAAAATGGTCCCCTTATCCCAACTCTCTGTCTTCTATTACTTACCCAAACTTCTATGCATGCTAACACATTGCTGTTGATTCTTATCTTATTAAGTAGCCTAACATGTGGCACTTTATTGAATAGGGTGGCATGGTGGCTCAGTGGTTAGCCTCGGGGGGAGGAGGGGTAGGGGAAACTATGGAAGTGCCTTGGAAGGTAAGAGCCACCAAGTTGGCACAGAGAGAATTAATAGATATGGGACTGAAGGATACAGCATCAGAAGCACAGCAAATAGGAGCAAGTGTGGGCATTTCCACCCCTTGATCCCGCTTTACATTTAAAATTTTCTTGGCTGATCTTGCATCTCAATGCCATACTCCAGTACTATCCCCAAGTTCCTCGATGTCTTAATATCTAGAAATTTCTTGATGTCAATTTTGAACATACTCAATAGCTCCACAGTACTCTGGTGTGGAGCCATCAAAAGATTAATCAAACTATGAGTGAAGACATTCCTCCTCATAGCAATCTTAAATGGACTACCTCTTATTCCAAGACTATGTAAAGCCAAGAAATACATGCTTTCTGCATCTACCCACTTTGTCCTGTAAGAATTTTGTATGTTTCAATGAGATCAGCTCCCATTCTTCTAAATTTGAGAGAATACAGATCCAGGTTCCTCAATCTTTCCTCTCGAGATAATCCACCATTCAGGAATCGATGCTGTGAACTTTTGTTGAATATTGCCAATGCCAATATATTCTTCTTTGGGTAAGGAAGCAAAAATTGTATGTAATACTCCATGTGGAAACTAACCAAGCCTCTACACAATTCCAGCTAGACCTCTTTACTGCTGTCCACAAATCTTCTTGTAATAAAGGCCAGCATACAATGTATCTTTGCTATTGTTTGCTGCATCTGAATGCTAATGTTTCGTGAATCATGAACAAAAACACTCTGGTCCCTTTGGACTTCCAAATCTTTCACCATTTAAGAAATTCTTTACATTTCTACTTTTTCTACCAAAGTTAGTAACCAGCAAGCTATTTACTTTACATTTTCTCTATTATATTCCATTTGCCATGTCCTTGCCCATGCACTTAGCGTGTCTTAAATCCCCTTATAGCCTCTTTGCAACCTCCTCACAACTTACATTTCCAATTAATTTTTGAGACATGAGCAAACTTGAAAATATTATATTTGATCCCCACATCATTTTAAAAATTTTTCCTCATTTTGACCTTATTTTATGCTGACCTTTTCATGCACTGCCTTCCAACATTGCTTACTACCTTCCTTCCTACCAGCTTTGAGTTTCTCCCATTTGAATTCCCTCTCACATTCCAACCTTTGCCACTGTCCCCAAGACACTGCCGAGCTAATTTACGCTCTCCCCAACAGCACAAGCAATATCCTCCTATGGTGACATTAGACCTGATTCTATGGAAGGTGTATTGTAACCTGTCCTCCTTGTACAGAACCAGTCCCAATGCCACAGCAATCTTAAACGGTCCCTTCCACACTATCTGCCTGCCACTTATTCATTTATTCCATCATCCTGTTTCTCAATTCACTCATAACTGGACAGGAAACCTGAAATTACTGCCTTTGATGTCCTCCTTGCAAACCCTTTCACAACTGTCTCTGTGCTTTCAAACCAATTGGCGTCAATGTGGATAACCGATCTCTGTCTGTTTACCTTCCCACATAAGATTGTCCTGAAGCTGCTCAGTGACATTGTTGATCAAGGCACCAGGGAGACAACAATCCATTCTGTTCCTCTACCTGTTGAATCTCCTCCCATTATTGCTTTCCGACTCTTCTTCCTTCCCATTTGTCCTACTGAGCCAGCCATTGTACCAGGGACCAAAAGAGAAAATGCTGGAAAATCTCAGCCGGTCTGGCAGCATCTGTAAGGAGAGAAAAGAGCTGACATTTCGAGTCTAACTGGCCCTTTGTTAAAGCTTTGACAAAGGGTCAGTTAGATTCGAAACATCAGCTCTTTTCTCTCCTTACAGATGCTGCCAGACCGGCTGAGATTATCCAGCATTTTCTCTTTTGGTTTCAGATTCCAGCATCTGCAGTAATTTGCTTTTATCCAATGTACCAGGGACTTGGCTGTGGCTGCACTCCTCTGAGAAACTCTCCCCCCCAGAAGTATCCAGAAAGGAAAAGCAGTTAATGAGCAAGATGCAATCAGGGGATTCCTGCACTGGTCCTTCTTGAATGTTGACAAGAACCCATCCTTCTCTGGTTGTACTCATTTAACCTGCAGCATGTCCATCTCCCTAAGTATGCTAGCTATATAGTTCCCAGCCTTGCAGATGCACCACAATGACTCCAGCCATTGCTCCAGTTCCAAAATCTGGAGGTCTAGCTTCTGCAGCTGGTGATGCTTCTACCTACAGATTTCTGCCTCAAGGTAACTCAGCAAAATGTGTTCCTTAGTCTTTGACCAAGCCTTTACTCTCTCCTCGTAATATTTAATATTGATTCTGCACCAGTCTTTGCTTACACATCCGTGAAGTATCTTCAGACATTTTCCAATGCCAAAGGTGTTAGAAATGTAAGTTATTATCAGAAGAAAATGAAATATGAATCGTGACAGTACTCCTAATTTTACCAAGTACGCATTTACCATCTCAATCGCCCCTGAAATTTAGACTCTGAATCCCACTGCCAGTTGAAAATTCAAACCATTATATCATCTGGAGGATTTTTTTTAAGAATAATTTCTACTGCATCAAAATTTACATTTGAAAAGAATATGACAGTCTTACCCTTGTGAAATGGTTTCAGTATGTAAATACCAAATAGAATGAGAAGTAACATAAGAATCAAGATAACAGGAGCCAGAAGGACAAGTGGATACTTGAGCTTATCAGCCATCTCTTCTCGTCTGAGATCTACAGCAGACATGTTGCTTCTCCTCTGTGCCCTCCTCACTGCTTTCTCAGTTCTAGATCGTCCAAAAATGGTTGATGGTTGCCGTGTTATATTTGCCTCCTCTCCATTACTGTTGCCTGGGCAAACTGAACTGGGGAACTGCAGGCTAGTGACAAACATAGTGAGAGGAAATAGAAGTCATAAAAAAAATGTTGTTTTTAAATTGAATTCTGAAAATTTAAAAAGAATTCTTTAAAGACGGTCGTTGATTAAAGGCTATTTTGTTTTGGTCCTTTGAAGCTTGCTGACATTATTTCTTCGATCAAAATAGTTGAACCTTCAAATTATTTCAAGCAACTGAAATAGACCTGCAAGAGAGATGCAAAAGAATAATTAAAATGTGCATAAAATGCACTAATATACAGTCAAAGCCACAGTGAGGGTAATAAGATTCACTTTTATATTTATACAAACATACAGCAAATCAGATCATGGCGGATGGGAGGCTAATTACATAAATCCAAAGTCATTGTTTGAGATTTGCTATTCCACTGTTAGCTGACTCACATTAATGCTTTGAACAGCATGATAATGATGTTTTGCCTTGGTAAATATGAACTAAAGCCTCTACAATCAGTTGGGTCTTGTCCATTTCAATCAAACTACAGTTTTATTCCTATATTAAATGTTAATTATGGCCTGCAATCTATCTGGTATTGAAAATTAGCTATTAGAAATGTGGGGCAGAGTGTAATGCTCTCCTCCATGGTGAGATTGGCAATAAGGGACATTTAATCAGGTTGGACAGTTGCGAACCCCATCACTTTCCTGTCTCATTAATGAATAAAGGACAACCTCCTCACAGAACTAAAGACCTTAATTAGGCAATAAGGCACACTTAGAGCTGCCATCACACCACCACAGATATGATCACAGCAGCATGTGGGCACCCACCTTGCAGGGTTGTTTGCAGAAGCACCACAGTGTTTGTTATTTAAAGGTCCCAATTAACTGATCAAGGGATCCAGGCTCAGAAAGGCACCCCCCCCACCCCAACTCCCCATCCCACCTTTTGTACCTTAATTGGTACTGAATTCACTACCTTCACACTCCTTGTTCAATTTCACTATTCTTAAATCCGGTTGGTTAAGGAAATGTATAATTTAAACCCCTATATCATAGTTGGTGATTCTGTTTATTCAAGTCCCAGATTCCTGGATTCCCTCACACTTCCAGCAACTTGACAGCAAGTTGCAAATATATTGCAATTTTTAGGATGCAAAACATTTACAACGTAAATGTGCAAATCTAATTAACTAAACTAATTAACTTTTAAGGTCATTGCTACAGCAAACTTTACCCATTACTGTAGCTTAAGAAGTGTCAATATCAATACCAGTTCTCAGTCATCCAATAGCTCCTATGTGTTTTGAAATAAATAAGCTTCTATCTGTATTACACAAAAGAATATTAAAACAGTTTTACCTGAGGCATGGAAAGTGCTTTCTTATACGAGGTGTTAATGAACTTTCTTTTAATGTGATAATAAAGAGAACAAAGCATCCAACAAGAGTTGAATTTACTGAACTAACTTAATGCCAGCTGTTAAGTGGAACTGTAGAACAATGTTAGATGTTTTCTTTCCATCCAAAATATTAAATAAATGCAGATTATTTTACAATCTACTTTACCCAAAACTACAACACTTCAATTAATACTTTGTCCATTTTTTTAATGTTTCCAATCCATAGAGGAAACACATCTGATTGTAGACCACCTAAACCCCAATTGTGTTGTATCCCTCATATTTGGATTTTTTTTTGCTGAGTAAGTGGTAGCTGTTACAGAGATGTGACTGCAGGATGGCATCAATTGGGACCTGAAATTAAAGGCTTTAGGGCATTTAGGAATTACAGGAAACTAGAAAAAGGTGGAAGACTGGCTCTGTTAGTTAATGATGTTAATGGCAGAGTAGACAGGAGTGAGTTCAGTAAGCCAAGATGTAGAAACAGTTTGGGTAGAGCTGAGAATTGATAAAGGCAAGAAATCACATGAGGGAATGGTATCCAAGCTCCCTACCAGTAACCACATAGTACAGTAGAGCATAATAATGAGAGCTTGTTAGAAAGGCATGGTAATAATCATGAGTGACTTAATCTACACATTGACTGAAAAAGTCAGGTTGGCAAAGGTTGAAAGATTGTCAGGTTTCATCCAGAGGGCTCATAACATATAGCAACTCATTCCAAAATGGACAAAATATCATGGTGTTGGGAAGCGTTCCTTAATTGGGTTACATTTTTTAATGTTCACTGGCAACAGGAACTATGAAGCACCCCTCCTGAGGTCTCGCTCCCATCAAACTTGCTGAAAAATGAAATTATTTTAAAAAGCTGGTGTAAAACAAATATTTCACGCTGATTGCTAAATGAAAGGCAACAGCTCGGTACATGTATGAGTAAATCCATGATTTGTCATAATGTTAATTAAAAATGTACAGCGATGGCACTTAACAATTCCTTTCAAACTGGGTGGGATTTGGTGCAGGTGACTGGGATCTCGCCTGCTACCTGGAGATCCAGCAAAGCTAGTGAGAGCCCCATGCTACCTCCTTTAAGGGAGATCTGCCATATTAACTGCCAGCAGACATTTACATGGCATTTGGTGGGCATTCGCCAGAATCATGGACTCCAGGTCCAGAAATTGCCAATTGGAGCCTGGCAGTTCTTCATTGCCAGCAATGCTAGTGGAGATGTTGTGGTAACTGCCAATAATGCACCCACCAAAGGCCTGGGATCAGCAAAGGAATCAGTCCAGAGGTGAATGGGGTTCATAGGGAGGGTTTTGCCGGCTGAGGTGGGGAATCAGACTGGTGGGAAGAAAGGGCAGAAAATGACTCTCAGGAGGTCCCTCTATTCCCCATACCAGGTTCCTCAATTAGGCGCTGAGTGCCATTGAGCAATATAAATGTGTGATATATTCTGATATTCTTGCAACAATATTCTGTCATATTGCACAATCAATCAATCAAACAACTTGTTTTCAAGTTTTGGGGATTGGTTCACACTTAAGAAGTATCACATTGATAAAAAGAATCCTTCAAACTGGTTAAAGATTATTTTTGAGTGTAATGAAAAAAGTTATAAAAAGGTTTATAGCCAGCTGGCTGCCATTTCCCATATTTTACATACCATCATTATCTCTACATGGAGGAAATTGTCCTCGATGTCTCTAATCTTAGACATTCCCACCCCCCACCCAACTTGCTTGTTAAGAATGTCTAATGAGACGGGTTCACTTTTCAATCAGTTTCTTTAACTTCCTCAGTTTAGCTGATATGTACATCACCTATTCTGGTTTGTGATTTACCTGACACTTTACTTTTGTGTTGAAACAACCCCAATTCTGGTATTTCTTTCACACTGCTGCTCCCTGCCACCAAAACAATCTTAAATTGCACTCAGGGCGTTTCAGGTAAGCAATGTTTCCTGTCCATGGAAACTTTTGCTGTTCTGCATAAACAAAGCAATTACATTATTTGCAGAATATAAACACCCAAGATGCCAACATTTCCCACATCAGTTAGTTTTCTGACTTTAACTATGTTGCTTCCAACTCCAATTTTAGTAAACTATAATTAATACAATTTTCACAACTTTCTTTTAACTTGTCACAATCCAGCTCCTTGGTCTGAAAAGAGTTAAATTGTTATTCAGCTGTTTATCCCTGACTACGCCCACGTTTTCTCATATTTCAGAGCATCTCATGTAAGACTACAGAAAGCAGAATAGACTGATAACGCAAATCAATAACAAGACACCAAACATTACAACGTTATAATAAGAAACAATAAAAACAATAGTCCCGGATTTGCAGTGTAACACTTCTGGTTGGGTTCTATTCTCAATTGTACTGAAAATATGTTATTTAGAGGTAAAGCAAAAGACCGTTCAAAATGCGATGAATACAGCATTAAATAGCCTCGGTTTCTGCCCCAGACCCCATTAAAACTAAACCATGTACGTGAAATGCATCCATATTTGGAATTGCCAGCTATACTTTGTCAATATTTGTTTCTGATCCACTATGTTCATTATCAGAAAGAACAATGTCTGCATGACACTGAACTGGAAGATTTTTATTTCGTAATCAACTGTGAACTTGTTTGACCATTTCGGATGCAACAGGATCATCTGGTAAAACAGCGTGGGGACAATATTCTGTATTAACAGAAAATATTTTCATTCCTTTTGAAAGGATTTTTTAAAAATCCCATATCTTCCCACAAAATGTAGTTGCTAGAAGAATGATGAAAACCAGCCTGCTCGCCGTACTCAAACAGGAACTGTTCTCTTTTCCCTCTCTGACAATGTGCCCACTTACATTCTTAGACTGGAACAATGTGTTGAGTCTTAGACACTTCAACCTCTCAGATGTCCGAGTGGACGGGAGAACACGTCTCTGCAGCGGGAAGTCCAATTTGAGAGAATTCCTCCTCTTCGGGGTCGATTGTCTCCCGGTATAATGACAGCTCCAGAGGCTCAGCACAATGCACACAGGCTGAAATCTGGCCAACAGCAAACGTCTGTACTCACCGGGAGTCCGAGAGCAGAAGCGACGGAGAAGCTGAGCTCTTGTACTATCTGGTCCCTTCCTCAGTCGGTCGGCAATGGGCCTGGGGTCAGGGCAAGGCTTCTGACCAGCTTAAAGCGGTAACCATGCAAACCTTTGAGGCAGTTCCAAAGCAGCGTGACAGTTCCGCTCTGGTCACTGGGCAGTCCAAGAGATCAAATGTAAATGCAATTATTACAACTCGGTTTTTTTCGGTGTGTACACGCCAGTTTCGCCAGTATCCATTTGACCGTTATTAAAAGGGACACGAGGGGCACCGTTTTCACACAGAAAAGTATTGGCATTTGGAGTGAACTGCCAGAGGAAGTGGTAGATGCAGGTTCAATAACAACGTATAAAAGACATTTGGACAGATACATGAATAGGACAGGTTTAGAGGGACATGGGCCAAATGCACAAAATGGGACTAGTTTAGTTTGGGAAAGTCGTTTGGCATAGATAGGTTGGACCAAATGGTCTCTTTCCTTGCTTATGACTCTATGACTATATGACTCCAATGTGTGGAAATCTGAGTCCCACGGAGTCTTTGAGCGGCTGGACACAGATGGTCACACCTATGTTGTCGAACCAAGAGCTGGAGGACAGCCTCAGCAAACAGATCACAGGCTGGGGATTTTGGAGTCATGGCATCATAAAGATGTACAGCACAGAAACAGACCCTTTGGTCCAACTGGTCCATGCCGATCAGATATCTGAGTTTAGATTAGATTCCCTATGGTGTGGAAACAGGTGCTTCTGCCCAACCAGTCCACACTGACCCTACGAAAGTAACCCACCAAGAGCCATTCCCCTACATTTACGTCTGACTTGGCAATTTAGCATGGCCCATTTAGCTAACCAGCACATCTTATGGATTGGGGGAGGAAACTGGAGCACCTGGAGGAAACCCACGCAGACACAGGGAGAATGTGCAATCTCCACACAGACAATCGCTCGAGACTGGAATCGAACCCGGGTCCTTGGCGCTGTGAGGCAGAAGTGCTAACCACTAAGCCACGTGCCACCCCATTCCTAAATTAATCGAGTCCCATTTGCCAGCACTTGGCGCATGTCCCTGTAAACCCTTCCTATTATTATACCCATCCAGATGTCTTTTAAATGTTGTAACTGTACCAGCCTCCACCACTTCCTCTGGCAACTCATTCCACATCTGGTGGATAATGTGGAGTCAAACAGCTCTCTCAGAGATGCTCAGAAACCTGCCGTATCTGTGCATGCTGGTTCGAGTGAAGTGGAGTTATATAGCGCTGAGGAAACCTGGAGTGATCTGTGAGCTGTGAATCCAGGAAGTGCACCCAGAGTTGGGAGGTCTCCTGCTGTCCTGCAAGGTGGCTCAGGGAGGACCTTCTGGGAGGCTGAAACTGTGGCAACAAATACCACCCAACACATGACTGGAACCCTAACTGACCTAATCCCTAATATGGGTGATCTGTCACAGAGCCTAGATCCCTTGGAATGTATCAGTCCAGATCAGAGGCTAAGAAGGTGTTCTTGAGCTAATGTTGCATATCACTCCAGCCCTTTTATCCAAATTGGTGATGAAAAAGGAAATACTGCCATTAATCTGAGCTCAAACATTTTAGCCATCACGGCAGAGCTGAACTTGCTGATCATGCAACTGCTTAGCAAAAAGTCATTGTGTGCTATGTGTAGTTGCCACATCTGCAAGTTTCAAACAGGGAGAATTCAAATGGTACATCTAGCTGCGGGTGGCAATGGTGATGAGTAGCACCAGGCAGGGCAGCTGATGCAGGAGAATGGGTCTCTTGAGGAACGGGTGTTCTGGGGGAAAGGAGATCTCATGAGGAGAAGACAGACAGACAAAGGATTTCCTCAACCAGATGTAAACCACATGCTTAATTCTGTGTAACCACTGTGTCTTCCTTGTTTAGCCTTACTTTCCCTTTATGTTTGTAGTGACCTTATGCCAGTAAAATGAAGAAGCCTTGCTTCATGATATTTGAGCTGTCTGTGTTCAAATGTGTATTCAAATCTCAAGTTACAAGAGTAAATATGCTCGTATTTGAGAAAGATTCTGGACTAACTGCATGCGCAGAACAAAATGATCTCTGCTTTTCCATCAAAACATTTTACAATTTCAACATATCTCAATTTACACAATTTTATTTCTGGGAATACTTCTGTTTTTAGAACTTTTGCTTCTCTCTGCTAAATTATACCTCAAGCAATGATATTTACCAAGGATTTTCACACTGTTGTCAATTAATATCCAATGTGGAATGAGGGCAAGTAACATTTTTTGACAACTGTGCATGAAAGTGACTAATGTAACTTTGCCATAAGAAAATCAATCTCCTAAAATTTCCTTGTTTTTTTGCGCATGGGGAAAAAGAAAATGAGCCAACTTTAAGGAGATATGGACTTCAGCAGATATCTCTGCCCATTGGAAAATATAAATATAAACAGGGAGTTTACTGAAGAGAATTAGGAAGCACTTCACCAAGAAGAAATTAGGGAGCTCTGCTATGCTATGCACTGCAGGAGGATCTGCTGCCATTGTCATAATGTTTTCATCCTTTAAATTCAGGTGATCATGACCTGTTCTTGTTAAAAAAATTGTGGTCTGGTATATATCCAACTGGAGTTGTCAGCCCTTTATCTGGCACCTGATTGATATATTGGTGAGATGTTCTTTGATTGGTCTGAGTTATGCCTTTTAGTAGTACCTGGCTTGGATTACTGTTGAACGCATTGATTAGTGTTACTTCCAATATAGCTGCCATCTGTGGCTGAAGATCTGGCTTAAAATCTTATGGTGGTCTGCAATCATTTTCTTGTTGGGGAATAACTTATATTCATATTGTTCCTTACTGACATCCACAAAGGTGACTTGTTATATTTTTATATCATGTCAGGTAGTATTTTCTACAAGTTCACCTTAAATGTCTCAAACATCCCAGGCATGGACTTCGGATGTTGCTTTTAGAAATATGCAGACTTTGATGGGAAGTCCAAATAGGGCAGCATAAAATTAGAACTAGGCCAATCCCTCTACAAATCCAAGAACAACAGAGATGTTATTACACCCTTCCATAGCAGAGTCTCCAGGGTCAGAGGTAGGGACACTACTACTGCACCACACAAGAGCTGTCCAGTTTGGTGCTTTAATACCACCTTTAAACAGAATAAATTAACACACATCCTGGGAGTGAATTAAAGAATGCATATTTACTCATTCCATGTTAATTGCAACTTAACAAGCAATTTAAGAGCATTAAGTTAAAAATATTAACAAAAATGATCAGCGTGATGTCTATACTTAATGAGGTCCAATCACATATTTCTAACCTATATAATTATATGTTGAAAGCTACATTGTTCTAATCAAATATCATAAGTTGGCTTCAATTCTGTTTTTAAAAAGTCTATTTTAATTATCTACAGCAAAAAGGTCCTATAATGAATTATAGCCAATATTACTGTTAGTCAACAAAATAGATAGTCAATGACATAGGAGAACTGCAGGGACAACTTTCATTTCTCATCATCTCATTGCATCCTCAGATGCTGACACTGTTTAGCTTTATGTTTCTTTCAAAAACTCCTTATGATTTCACCACAAAAGTATTTGTAAAATACAGGCATTAAGGAAATTCAAATATCTTTGAGGCTTGTGGCCTGGAGATAATTGTAGAAAATGAAAAGAGTAAAGCCATAGTAGGAGTTCATAACATGGATGGCATTTTTAAAATTGAGATGTTTCTAAAATGGAACCTGTGTAAATCAAGAGAGAACAAGGGTAATGGGTGAATGGGATTTGGTACAAGTAAGCATCTGGGCTGTAGAGCTTTGGATGACTTCAAGTCAATGCAGAATGTGTAAATTGCTGGAGGACTGTTGTTCTGAAGAAGGGTTATTGGCCTCAAAATGTTAACTCTGTTATTTCTCCACAGATGTTGCCAGACCGACTGAGTTTCTCCAACAATTTCTGATTTTGTTTGCTTCAGGTTTCTAGCATCCACAGTCCTTTGTTCTATTTTAGCAGGTGAAAGATTGGTCACGGAAATGTTGGAGTAGTCCAGCCTAGATGTAACAAACAAATAGGTAAGAATTTCAGCAGCACATGAGCTGATGCAGAGATGGATTTGGACAATGTTACTGAGATGGAAAAAGTTGGTCTTAAGTGATGATACAGGTATGTGTTTGAAAGCTCATCCCAGTGTGAAATATCTCATCAAGGTGATGAACAATCTGGTTCAGCCTCAAAGAGTTGCCAGAGACAATTTAAGTCAGTAGCTCGAGAGAGGAGTTGTAGCATGGACCAAGCACAATGACTCTGATGTCATTCGTATTAATTGGTAAACATTTTCATTGGAACCAACAACAGAGGAAGGGAAAAGGTTGAGATTCTGAAGGGTGATTACAGAGAGTTAGGCAGGAATTTAAAAAGGAGGTCCTCGAGAGTAGTAATATCTGGAATACTCCCAGTGCTACGAGCTAGTGAGGGCAGGAATAGGAGGATAAGCAGATGAATGCATGGCTGAGGAGCTGGTGTATGGGAGAAGGATTCACATTTTTGGATCATTGGAATCTCTTTTGGGGTAGAAGTGACCTGTACAAGAAGGACGGATTGCACCTAAATTAGAAGGGGACTAATATATTGGCAGGAAGATTTGTGAGAGCTGCTCGGGAGGATTTAAACTAGTAAGGTGGGGGAAGTGGTGGGGGGGGGCGGTGGGAAGGTCCAGGGAGATAATGAGGAAAGAGATCAATCTGAGACTGGTACAGTTGAGAACAGAAGCGAGTCAAACAGTCAGGGCAGGCAGGGACAAGGGAGGACTAATAAATTAAACTGCATTTATTTCAATGCAAGGGGCCTAACGGGGAAGGCAGATGAACTCAGGGCATGGGACTGGGATGTCATAGCAATTACAGAAACATGGCTCAGGGATGGGCAGGACTGGCAGCTTGATATTCCAGGATACAAATGCTACAGGAACGATAGAAAGGGAGGCAAGAGAGGAGGGGGAGTGGCATTTTTGATAAGGGATAGCATTACAGCTGTACTGAGGGAGGATATTCCTGGAAATACACCCAGGGAAGTTATTTGGGTGAAACTGAGAAATATGAAAGGGATGATCACGTTATTGGGATTGTATTATAGACCCCCTAATAGTCAGAGGGAAATTTAGAAACAAACTTGTAAGGAGATCTTGGCTATCTGTAAGAATAATAGGGTGGTTATGGTAGGGAATTTTAACTTTCCAAATGTTGACTGGGACTGCCATAGTGTTAAGGATTTAGATGGAGAGGAATTTGTTAAGTGTGCACAAGACAATTTTCTGATTCAGTATGTGGATGTACCTACTAGAGAAGGTGCAAAACTTGACCTACTCTTGGGAAATAAGGCAAGACGGGTGACTGAGGTGTCAGTGGGGGAGCACTTCGGGGCCAGCGACCATAATTCCATTAGATTTAAAATAGTGATGGAAAAGGATGGACCAGATCTAAAAGTTGAAGTTCTAAATTGGAGAAAGGCTAATTTTGATAGTATTAGGCAAGAACCTTCAAAAGTTGGTTGGGTGCAGATGTTCGCAGGTAAAGGGACGGCTGGAAAATGGGAAGCCGTCAGGAATGAGATAACGAGAATCCAGAGAAAGTATATTCCTGTTAGGATGAAAGGAAAAGCTGGTAGGTATAGGAAATGCTGGATGACGAAAGAAATTGAAGGTTTGTTTAAGAAAAAGAAGGAAGCATATGTAAGGTAGAGACAGAATAGGTCAAGTGGATCATTAGAAGAGTATAAAGGAAGTAGGACGGCAAAACGGGGACATGAAATAGCTTTAGCGAATAGAATTAAGGAGAATCCAAAGGGTTTTACAAATATATTAAGGACAAAAGGGTAACTAGGGAGAGAATAGGGCTCCTCAAAGATCAGCAAGGCGGCCTTTGTGTGGAACCGCAGAAAATGGGGGAGATACTAAACCATTTACTGTGGAAAAGGATATGGAACATATAGAATGTAGGGAAATAGATGGTGACACCTTGCAAAATGTCCATATTAAAGAGGAGAAAGTGCTGGATAAATCCCCAGGACCTGATCAGGTGTACCCTAGAACTTTGTGGGAAGCTAGAGAAGTGATTGCTGGGCCTATTGCTGAGATATTTGTATCATTGATAGTCACAGGTGAGGTGTCAGAAGGCTGGAGGTTGGCTAATTGGTACCTCAGTTGAAGAAGGGTGGTAAGGACTAGCCAGGGAACTATAGACCAGTGAGCCTGACGTCAGCGGTGGGCAATCCTGAGGGACAGGATGTACATGTATTTGGAAAGACAAGGACTGATTAGGAATAGTCAACATGGCTTTGTGCGTGGGAAATCATGTCTCACAAACTTGATTGAGTTTTTTTTGAAGAAGTAACAAAGAGGATTGATGAAGGCAGAGCAGTAGATGTGATCTATATGGACTTCAGTAAGGCGTTTGACAATGTTCCCTATGGGAGACTGATTAGCATGATTAGATCTTACAGAATACATGGAGAACTAGCCATTTGGATACAGAACTGGCGCAAAGGTAGAAGACAGAGGGTGGTGGTGGAGGGTTGTTTTTTCAGACTGGAGGCCTGTGACCAGTGGAGTGCCACAAGGGTCGGTGCTGGGCCCTCTACTTTTGTCATTTACATAAATGATTTGGATGCGAGCATGAGAGGTACGGTTAGTAAGTTTGCAGATGACACCAAAATTGGAGGTGTAGTGGACAGCGAAGAGGGTTACCTCCGATTACAACAGGATCTGGACCAGATGGGCCAATGGGCTGAGAAGTGGCAGATGGAGTTTAATTCAGATAAAGGCGAGGTGCTGCATTCCAGAACTAAAGGGCATAGGTTTAGGGTAAGAGGGGAAAGATATAAAAGAGACCTAAGGAGCAACTTTTTCACGCAGAGGGTGGTACGTGTATGGAATGAGCTGCCAGAGGATGTGGTGGCGGCTGGTACAATTGCAACATTTAAGAGACATTTGGATGGGTATATGAATAAGAAGGGTTTGGAGGGATATGGGCCGGGCGCTGGCAGGTAGGACTAGATTGGGTTGGGATATCTGGTCGGCATGGACGGGTTGGATCGGAGGGTCTGTTTCCATGCTGTATATCTCTATGACTCTATGACTCTATGCTACTAATCCCTCGCCATTGGCAGGATATTCCAGAATGAACCAGAATTGCAGCAGCTTTATGGTTCCTGACATTTGCCCTGGACACAGCAGCCAAGTGAAAATTTATGGCCTATTTGGTGTCAGGGACTTAGTGGGTGGAGTGATGCAGATATGGGAAATCCTCTTCCTCCCAAAAGCAGCAGTCAAGACCACACTGCCAGACTATGCCAGTCTGCTCCAGTCAGTGTAGCCTCAGCCTCTGAAAAAATACCCAGCATTGTAGGAAGACTTCCACTGCTCTGCCAACATAAATGCCACCATCTTCTTTCTGAAATTTCACACTCACTCTACCTCTGCTACTGTACCCATCTCTTGCTCTACCAACCTCACTATTGCCTGTAGCATCTTCCCACACTTGCTGTCACTCCAACCTCCTGACAGCATTAACCCTCCATGCCCTCTGTGCTGCCTTAACAGCCGTGCTTTCACCTTCTGTAATACCTGCCTCTCTCTCATTCCAGCAGCACAGAAAAAGTCAAAGAGGGTGGTGGGCTGCCCAAAGTTCAGCTCCCAACCCTGTATGGAGAGACCATCCTGATTCTGACCATCCCGAGTGGCTGACTGACTGTTTCTGAGACTCTGGACTAGTATCTCAGGCTGCCCTTGACTTGTTGGACCTCCAGACTGAAGGCTTGAATTGACCAAGGACTGTTGACAACCATGACAAGTTTCCTGACTTTGGTTCTGAACCAACTATAAGGTGTGAGCCTGGTGTCTCTAGTTGAGGGACAAGGCCCAAAAAGACTTCACGCCATTGGCTGGTTTTCGAGCTGACCCCCATTCCTTCCTCAGGAAAAACATCCCACCTCTGAATCTTGGCAGGTAGCTGAATGGCCAATAGCTCTATGGCACCAGCGGAGCCACCAGGAGCAGTGGTCAATGCTGGGACTGCACCAAGTCCCAAGAAACAAGGAGCTCAGGCTGTGGGGCCTCTTGGATGGGCCAGAACAAGAGGACCTGGAAGAGGATGTGAGGAGACCTGTTAATGATGTATCACTGCAGTAAATACAGTCACCATGGCTTAGTGAATGAGGAAAGGAGAACCTCCTTCTCGCTATACGCAGGAAAGTGAAATACGGAAAACAGTGAGCAATGACATACTACTCAAATGCAGTATAGGTGACCCTAAGACATAGCACGGGCTTGTTTGTTGAGTTCAACAGTAGGTCCTTATTAAAATATCAATTGGATCTGATAACCTACCCTCTTTTCCCTCAATTCACTGTGTTAAAGATGTTGATCTATCTATATCTAGTAATAGGTACGTTGATACAGCAACTTGTCAAACCTTCCCCAATGGATTCTCCCAAACCTGCAACCTTTACTACCTTGAAGGACAGTGGCAGCAAACACACAGAAATACCACCACTTGCACAATGTGCTCCATATCACACACCATCCTAGTTGGGAACAGTGTCACCATTTCTTCACTGTTGCTGGGTCCAAGTCCTGGAACTGCCTCCCTAGTATAAATATGGTTGTATCTACACAACATGGTCTCCACTGAAGATGGCACATACTTTTCTCAAGCAATAAACAATGGGAAATACATGCTGGCCTTGCCAGTGACACCATATTCCTGTGGATGAATAAAGACAAATTGCCACTGTATTGTCGCATTTTGGCTATGCAAAGATTTTTTCCTAAGAAGCTGGATTTCAATATTTTTGAGAGGCACCCTGGCACAAGATATCTTTAAATAAAAAGTAACTGCTTCGCAATGGTTAGAATTGTTGAAAGTGGCAGCTTGTCACTGAATTCAGAGCAGAGAGATCAGTTGTGACACAGACCTCAAAAAGGCATGCAGCAAGTGAAATAATTCACTCTCTTTCAGAGTGGAAAAGAACCAACACACAAAGACTTTACGAAGAAAGACATTTAAAATGCACCAAGACCTAGGTCTAAATGACTGGCTACCAAATTGAAGATTGCCACAGTCAACAACAAGATGCTATCACCACCAAAACAAAACAAAATCTGTCAGAAAACCATCTAATTTTACCTTTTCGGTTGGACTCTGATCGAAAGAGGTTGTTCCATTTTATTTATGTTTTCTACCCATGATACTCCAAAAGAAAGGTATGTTATTTGTCCTGCCTGTCTTATGTGTAAATTAATATGTGTGAATTTAAATAGGGTATAGTTTATGTTTTTATTAGTTGTTAATAATCTGTTTGCCAATTGTGAGAGGATAGGTTTGGTATGGTGTATATTTATTTATTGTTCATTGGTGAAAACTAGTGTAAGTTTCTTTCATCTGAGATGGTGTTCACATTCAGGCATGAATCATTGTAGAAATTAAGTTGATCATATTTCACACTTGTGATGACTTGTGCCACAGTGGGGCTCCAAAGCTCTTAAATTTTAAAGATCCTGATATTTCAAAGTTAGTAACATATATATCTATGACATTTTTTACAGCCACAAGAAAAGGACTGTGGTACTCACTTTGCCAAGCCAGTTCAAAGTGTCTACAACAGAGTACCACATACCCAAGCATGTCTCAGCATCCCAAAGATAAACTTTCACATTAGAATGAATATCAAAGTGAGTGCAAAGTGAGTGGAATTCAACCTTACTCTGATCCCTGTTCTTCAGCAACATATCGAGAATAATGGAGATTTAAAGGAATTACCTTACTACTCACACCAGCCAATCATGCAGGGTCTATTGCTGCAGATTCCAATAATCCAGAGGAGGAGGTACTATCCTGAAATCAAGTCATATAACAAGCAAAGTAAAATAATAAAATTAACTTTAAAAACAAAAACGTACATGCATGTTATCTGAAATGTCAAATGGCATTCCTATACAAGAAGAAATTGAATATTGAAATGAATCATTAAGTAGTCATTGTGCATCTGGTCATAGTGCATCAGCATTTTTAAAATTTTAAGGTGTTGGCCATCATGACATAACCTTTAACAAACACTAAATAAGTGAAGAATGTCAGGGAATAAAAGCCTTGTAGCCAACTGCTGTGTGATGTCACCCTCTCAGGACAATTTGCCCTCTGGACAGTAATCACTTTCAGCTGCAGATCTGCTCCCACCCACTGAAACTGCCTGGAGAACAGATGTTGCAGCTGTGTTCAGGAAAGAATATGTCAATTCAAAAAGGAAACATTCCCAATAAAACAGTAAAATGAAAAATCAATTTGTTTGTCACATTACTGATTAGTTAATATGAATACTATTCAGATTATTTGAAAAACAGAATCCAAACATAGTGTAACATTAAGGATCAAACTCCTTGCTGTGTAATGTGCTGAAATAATGGGATCTTTTAAGAGCATATCATTTACTTAGAAGTCAATTCGTTTCTCTTTTCATCTTTGTGCCTACAAAACAAAACAGACACTTTTATCAAAAGTAATGTCAGAATAATAACATCACATAGAAATAAATTGTCACACATGTGCATTTAAGGTATCATTTTGGATTTGGGGATGAACATATTGCTTGGGAATGTGAGGAAAATTTTATTACATATCTGACTGCATCATACTAGACCTGGATGTCCTGGATCGTAATGCTGATACATGAAATGATAAGAATTCTATTCTCCAGCATGTTGATGAGCACATTAAACACATATATAGCTTGAATGAATTTAATGCTTCACTTGCATCATAATATATCATTCAAAAATGGTAAGTACTTGCAATATATTGTTAGGTTGATTGAAACAATATGTAGATAATGCAGCTAGGGAAGAAACATACTAGACCTTGTATTGGGGGCTAAGGCTGGACAGATGATCAAAGTTTAAGTGGGGGACCATTTTAGGAGCAGTGATCACAATTCCATAAATGTTAAGATAGCTATGGATAAAGATAAGACTTTCCTCAGGTGGAAATGCTAAACTGGGGGAAGGTGAATTACAAAAGTATTAGGCAGGAACTGGAGAAATTAGATTAGGGAGTTGTTGTTTGAGGGTAAATCTACATCTGACATGTGGGAGTCTTTTAAAGGCCAGATGATCAGAGTTCAGGGTCAGCATTTTCCTGTGAGGATGAAAGATAAGGATGGCAAGATTTAGGAACCCCAGATGACAAGAGATTTTGAAAGGTTAGTCAAGAAGAAAAAGGAAACAGATGTAAGGTTTCAAATATAAAGGAAGCAGGAAGGAATTTAAACATGGAATTAGGAGAGCAAAAAGGGACCATGAAATGTCCTTGCCAACCAGGATTAAGGAATATCCCAAGGCATTTTATATCTATATGTTAGGAGCAAGAGGTTAGCTAGGTCCACTCAAGGACAAAGGAAGGAATTTATGCATGGAGCCAGAGGAAGTACTTTACATCAGTATTCACCAAGGAGAAGGACATGAATGATGGTATAATTAGGGAGAGGTATATTGATACTACAGGGCATTTCGATATTAAGAGGTGTTGGATGTCATATATGGACTTCAGTAAGGCATTTGACAAGGTTCCTCATGGTAGAGTGGTTAGCAAAGTTAGATCACATGAAATATAGGAAGAAACTAGCCGCTTTGATATAGAACTGGCTTGAAATTAGAAGGGTGGTGGTGGAGGGGTGCTTTTCAGACTAGAGGCCTGTGACCAGCGGTGTACCATAAAGACCAATGCTGGGTCCACTGTTTTATATAAATGATTTGGATGTGAACGTAGGAGGTATGGTTAGCAAGTTTGCAGATAACACTAAAATTGGAGTTGTAGTGGACAATGAAGAAGGTTACCTGAGAGTACAACAGGACTTTGATCAGATGGGCTAATGGGCTGAGGAGTGGCAAATGGAGTTTAATTTAGATAAATGTAAGGTGTTGCATTTTGGAAAGGCAAATCAGGGCAGGACTTATACACTTACTGGTAAGATCCTAGAGAGTGTGGCTGAACAAAGAGACCTTGGAATGCAAGTTCTTGTTCCTTGAAAGTGCATTCCCAGGTCAACAGGATAATGAAGAAAGCGTTCGGTAAGCTTGCCTTTATTGATCAGTGCATTGAGTATAAGAATTGGGAGGTCATGTTGTGTCTGTACAGGACATTGATTAGGCCACTTTTAGAATACTGTATGCAATTCTGGTCTCCCTGCTACAGGAAGGATGCTGTGAAACTTGAAAGGGTTCAGAAAAGATTTACAAGGATGTTGCCAGGATTGGAGCATTTGAGCTATAGGGAGAGGTTGAATAGGCTGGAGCTACTTTCCCCAGAGCTTTGGAGGCTGAGGGATGACCTTATAGAGGGATGACCTTATAGGGGGATGAATAGGGTGAATAGCCAAGGTCTTTACCCCGGGTAGTGGAGTCCAAAACTAGAGGGCATAGGTTTAAGGTGAGAGGGGAAAGATTTAAAAGGGACCTAAGGTGCAATGTTTTCATGCAGAGGTGGCGTGTGTATGGAATGAGCTGCCAGAGGAAATGATGGAGACTGGTACAATTATGACATTCAAAAGGCATCTGGATGGATATATGAATAGGAAGAGTTTAGGGGGATATGAACAAAATGCTGACAAATGGGACGAGATTAATTTAGGATATCTGGTCAGCAAGGACAAGTTGAACTGAAGAGTCTGTTTCCATGCTGTGCAGTTCTATGATTCTATATGTCCCCAGGGCCTGATGGAATCTATTCCATCTGAAGGAGGCAAGTGAAGAGATTCCTGGGGCCTCTTTAGAAACAGATGAGGTTGCAGAAGACTGGAGAACAGCCAATGTTGTTCCTTTGTTTAAGAAGGGCAACAGGGATAATTCAGAAAATTATAGGCTTACATCTGTGGTATGGAAATTATTGGAAAGGATTCTTAGGAACAAGATTTACTTGCAATAGGAAAAGAATGGACTTATTAGGGATAGTCAGCATAGCTTTCTGTGCGGGAGATCTTGTATCACAAATTTGGAAGAAGTAACAGAGATGATTGATGAAGGCAGAGTATTAACTGTTACTTACATATACTTTACTAAAGCATTTGACAAAGTCCTTCACGGTATGCTGGTCCAGAAGATTAAATCTCATGGGATTCCTGTGACTTTGATACAAAATTGGTTTGGTCATACAAGATAGAGGGTAGTTGTGGAGGTGTGTTTTTTTCTGACTGGAGGTCTGTGACCAGCAGTATTCTGCAAGGTTCAGTCCTAGGACTTCTGTTGCTTGTAATAATTAATTGAAATAAAGGTGAAAATATAGGTGTTCTGACTAGCACATTTGCAGATGATGTAAAAGTTGCAGATAATGAGGAAGGTTGCCAGAAGACACAGTAGGATATAGATCAGTCGGAAAGTTGGGCAGGGAGATGCCAGATGAAGTTTAATTCTGACAAGTGTGAGGTGTTACATGTTGAGAGGTCAAATGCAAGAGGAGAGCATACAGTAAATGGTAAGACCCTTAGGAGCATTGGCTATCCAGGGGAATCTTGGGGTGCAAGTCCATAGCTACCTGAAAGTGTGACACAAGTGGATAATGTGCTAAAGAAGGCACGCTTGTCTTCATTCATCAGGACATTGAGTATAAAAGTTGGCAAGTCATGTCACAGTTATATAAAATTTTAGTTTGGAGTATTGTGTGCAGCTCTGGTTTCCATACAATAGGAAGGATGTGGAGATTTGGAAAGGGTGCAAAAGAGATTTACCAGGGTGTAGCCTGGATTGGAGTGTATTAGCTATAAGAAGAGATTGGATAAACTTGGATTGTTTTTGTTATGGCATCTGAAGCTGTGGGGTGACCTGATAGAAGTATATAAAATTCTGAGAGGCATAGATAAGTTGGATAGTTGGAAACTTTTCCCCAGGGTGGAAATGTCAAAACTCGGCTGCTTAGGTTTAATGTCAATGGAGGAAAGTTTAAAGATGTGCAAGACAAGTCTTTTACACAGAGAGTAGTAAGTGCCTGGAACGCGCTGCTGGGGTAAGTGGCAGAAGTAGACATAACAGCAACATTTAAGAGATGTCTGGACAGACACATGATCAGGCAGGTAATTGAGGGATCTGAACCATGTGCAGGTAACATGAATTAGTTTAGAATGGCAACATGGTAAGTACAGACATGTTAGATTGAAGAGCCTGTACCTGTGCTTTACTGTTTTATGTTCTATTGTACTCAATTTAAAAATGCCATTGCCACACATGTATAGTTTTATGATAAAACAGAGATAAATAAGGTATGTTGCAATTTAATTTTGTGTGTGAATTTTTTTTACAAGTCCCTATCATATTTCAGGTGTCACAAAGTTGTAATGTAACTTGATGTCACACTCGAACATAGGTATAAGGTAAAGTAAAGTCAATATTTAGAGAAACATCTCCAGAAACAGAGATAGATTTTAATTGAGTTCATGAGCAATTGTAAAAATAGAGATAAAAGCCAGACTGACATTGTATGGTTCTAAGGGTGTGGCAAAAGCAATTAACATTGGATTTATCTAAAGGAGGCAGAGCAATTGTCCCTGCTGATCGAATAGAGATGTAACAAGTTGCATTAAATTTCCCCTTTAGCAACAAGGCAATACATTTGGTGTAAGGTTCCTATTTTACAAATTAATGTATCCTCCAGCTCACAATGAATGGAAGTTCATAACACTCAAAGTTAAGGTTTTCATTTGCCCTGCTGATGAATTTCCTGGCAACTGTGTCAAATCCCAACTACACCAGTCTGAATTTAATCATTTCTCACTTCAGCCATCCTGTTAACATTGAATAAAAACTGCTAATTTGAATCAAATTAGTGACAGATTATGGACAGCTTCTGCAATGAATGTATCTTCATTAACAATTTCATTCTAATGGTCCAGTCTCCAAATGAGCTATCACCCAGACCTGAAAAGATTGTAATCCTGCACATTGTATCAATCTGTTCCCACAATCCAATGTATTCATTATATATTTAATATGATTGGAACATAAATCAGTTTATACTGGCCTGCAATGTTTTGTGGTTATATGATCTTATTTCTATAAGTACCCCTCCACAAGAATGTTATAAAGCCACAAACATACCAGTGTTTATCAGTCAGAAACTCTCACACAAGAATTGAATAAAAATCAGTCATGTTATGTACTCTGTATTCTATATTTATTATGGAGATATGTGTGAAATAAAATATATTAATTTATTAATACATTCATTATATAAATTTGTGTACTAAAAAGCTGCTTCTAACTTATTTGACTAAGAATGTGAAATTGTTTTAATGCTTACTTTGTACAATTTGATTATATCAGGAACTTCCTCAGAATCATTTTTTAAAAATTCCTTCCAGATGGTTCATGGCCAATTTAAAGATAGTTATTAACCAATTGTAAATTCCAAAGAATGAAACCAATTTCCATTTTCTCTCAATGAAAAATTTGCACTGGACCCATCCAATTCTAGTCTATTCAATAACATGGAAATCCAATGGACAAAAATAATTCTCATTCTCTCCTATTCTGAGCAAGTCCTTATAAAATATAACATTGCTTATCTGAGCATACAAATGTTCACATCTGTTTTGGTTAGTAATGCTCAATACTCTTTAGTTAATCCAATGTTAAATCCCTGATGGTTACAAAGAGTATTTTGTTCCTAGTTATTATATAAAAGTATATATTTTGAAGAAACGGATAAGTAATTAAATAACGAAAATGTTATGCAAATAGATTTTTCAGTGAATTAAATTATTTTTCAGGCATCAATATGGGCACTAGCGTGCAATTTCTCGGCGAATTTATGTTACTCATGGTATGATCGACTTCAGAAAGTTTTGTTGAAATCACTGTGAACTCTCCAATGCTGATTTCTGTCGCTAAGGGATAATCAACTTGCAAAACTGAATAACCCAGAACTTTCCACTCTTCCCCACGTATCAACCTCTATCGACATTTGTTCGAATCTATTTGTACTATGGAATGTCCTTAATGCAATAACTTTCAACGTATTAACTTCAATTGACTTGGGAGAGCTGGCTTAATGGCACAACGAATGCATGATGTGGACTTGCGAGCAGCAGGGACAACCAAACTAGGTTCTCAAACTTTTATCAGGATATAATAATGTCGCTTGACTATATAGACAGAATAATCTTCACCGTAAAATTAGATTTCATAGCTGATTGTAAAAATAGTCACGTTCACACATGTATGAAATTTAACTCGTTTATTTATGTTATATGGAGATAAATCCAATTGAATCCGAAACACTATGTAAATGTATTTTTTAAAGTATCCTCCAAAGCAAACATTCTTGAGGACATCTTTGTTGTACAATAAACAGATAACACGTAAAGTAGGCTCAAATAAAACGATTTGGAAGAATGTAACGCCGTCTTTTTTCAGGCTAACTTCACCGGCGTCAGAAAGGAAACTCTCTTAAGTAAAACCAGACATGCCAATGACATAATGTTCCCAAGACAATCGCCCATGATACTTGCATATATGATCTATATTTAAGATAGTTATTGGGCATTATTATTGCTTCTCACAGACAAACAAGTTACTGATTGCAACTACAAATGCTGCACTGAGCAATTGTTGCACTCTGCTAAGAGAACTGCGAGCCGTGAGATCAGATTATACAAAATGATCCAAAAACTATTTAATAAATGTCACAACAATGATTTCTGAAGCGCCTGATTCTGACTCAGTCTTTTTTTTTAAAAAAGATGCCATACTGAATACATAGACGCATTGTTTAAGACTTCAGTGTTGTAAACACTACTTTCCCATATCTTCATTTTTTTTTAAATTGGGGTAATTTATATACCTGACTAGATCTTTAAATAACAGGCCTGTCTAAGGGGATAATAAAAGTTGCGGTGTGTTCAAAAATGGGTATTGAAAGTGTTTCCACATTCAAATCGGTAGAGGTCAACTTCAATGCTAACTTTAAAGTCAGACCGCTTTTTAATATCTCTGGTGATTTTTTATAATTAAATATTAAACATTAATTATCGCCTTCCGGGCTTTAACTGAACTTTGTAACTGCAACCATGCCAATCCATTTCCATGTAACACTCCAACATATCAGCAACTCCATGTTCCTGGACTGTAATAACTGAGCTGGCTCCATGCTGCCTTTTCCCCCTACTATGTATAAAGTGCCCCTCAGTCGTAATCCCGCGGTTCAAGCGCTTCTTCACGAGCTGCCAGATCCTGTACAGCACACACTGAGAATGGGGCCCTCAGCCTTGGGGCTTTCACTGAACATTACCCATCACCTAAAGAGGCAGGGGTTCCTTTCCACTCCACCCCCTTCCACTCTATCCTGCGTTTCAGTCACGGAATGTCAACAGCGACTCGCTTCCCAAGCCTTACGTTTCACCAACTACAATGTGATCAGTGAAAGCTTGTCGCCGTGCAGTAGCTTTTAAACAAAACAAGGGATTGGGATCTAAGCAGAAGCAACACATTTAATTCACCAAAGTGGTGTCAGGCTGTACGCCGTGTCATGTTCTGCAAGTAAAACAGGCAGAACGCTCTATTGTTGGCCAGAACATCACTCAGGCTGTTAGCGAGGGGAAGGAATGTGAGCACCGCTGTTGCACACAGGAGTCAAACTGGGACGTGCTCTGGGCCATCCCTTAACTGACACCATATCTATCCCGAAACAGACAGAGTCGGGACAATTCTGGGGAACCTCGTTTACTCAATCTATCCAACATCACCAACTCTGAATGATGCAGGGTTGGAGTGTTTCATTTGTTGATGGGGATCAAGTATATCACTAACACCAATAAACTGCAGAGGTTAGTTTTTTTGGGGAAATGCGGGGGATGGAGCTGGTGCTGGTTGTGATGGGCGTACAGGATTCGATAACTAACCCAATTTAATTTAATTCAATTTTGCAACTCTCACTTCAAACATTCCGCTTATTCAGCTATAATCAGACCTGGGGATATCGATTAGTAGTGTTTAGCATTTCATTGTTGAAATATGATACATTAAAATTTGTGAACGAATTCAGAATTATACTGTACAGATAACTGACATCCAGTTAATTGTATTTAGAACATCTTGATGATAGGGTTGAACAATTGAAGCTTGTAAAGTTGTAAAGTTCTGCTTCAACGGGATACAGGACAATGGAAGGAAGGGGTTAATGTTTTTTTTTGGTCCTGTTAAATGAATGAACATAGCGATGGCATTACGTAATGTTTTAAAAGACAAGCAAGCGGTGGGGGATCAGAGTTTAAATCAGTTCCAGGTCCTTGTCGCTTTACACCGTTCTGTTTAAAACAGCGACGCTCTCTCCTTCAAGGCGGCTCAGAGCAGAAAGACTCCGGTTTACCAGTGGACCTGTGCAGCGCAGACAGAAGGAAACAGATAGTTTGTCAAACTCAGCTGCTCTCAGCGTTGGGGTAAGTTTACCACAGGAGTTATGTTTCTGACTTTGTTTTTGGAAAACAATCCGTGGTTGGAACCGCCAGAGAATCGGCGGATTTCTGGTTCATTTCACATGGTGACATCATGATTTACAACAAGATGAGAACAAGTTAGAGGAAAGGTTTTCATTTTATAGAGAGAAGCGATTGACTGGGAAAGCTGAACCGGGCAGTGAACTGTGTATGTTGAGGGAATGAGTGAGTGATGCGGAATCTCATTTCGAGCGTGTGAAGGGAGAGAGAGGTGTATTGTCTTTGCAAAAGCATATAAACTTGTCTCCACTAGATGAGGAAATGAAGTAATATAAACTGGCTAAAACACAGCTTTGTAAAGTCGGGGAAAGTAGCGCTGTGCCTCTGGGCACGTGCTTTGAGGTGGCTGCATTTGTGTATCTGAATCCGGGAGATCTGTTCGCCTTATACTGTAGTCGGCCATGCAATGTTTCACGCTGTATTCGGCCCAAATCTGTCAGATGTTTGTTTTGTTAATCAAGGTGATTACCCAGATGAATGTTGTTACATACAACAAGGGAAATAGGCAATTTGTAAGGGTGGTGGTGGGAGGTGATTGAGAAAATTCATTTCGTCCAAGTTGTATCACCTTCCAAGTGAATGAACAGAAAACTACAAGCAGCAACAGTAAGGTGACGCGAAAGACCGGGCTGCTCCCCATGTTTATGAACATGGATGGAAATGTTAACGCAGTGCTCAGAAAACGCTGTCTGGTTCTAAACTTCATACATTTAAAGAACGAGAGGCTGGAGGTGGAATTGGGTCACTAGGTCATGCAGAGTCCTCGGTACAAATATGCCAGAGGTGCAGAAGTTCAATGGGGCTCTGTCCCTGGGCTAGAGGTCTCCTTCTTCAAAACGTTGCTTCGAGGCTGGAATAAAAAGCAAACCTCAACCCAGTTTCTATGGCATGGGAAAACAGAAGTTAGAAACCTCCGACAAGAAATGATTGCTGTCACTATTTGGATACTGGCGATCAGTTTATTGTATGAAGATGAGATAGTTCTAACATTGCAACTGGGAAAGGGGGTGGAATCGGTGCTTCTGTTAAAGCTGTTGATGATATTCCGTTGACCCGGGACTTCCGATAGTCTTCGTCATCAATAGGAACTGCAGAGAGTTGCTGTGCAGTCTACCTGTAACCCCTCCACATAGGGCCAGCACCTACCGAACAGGATGGTCTCAGTAAATTACACACCGTGCTCAAAACACTTCGGAGGAAATCTCCTCCAAAATATATGGAATTCCCAACTCATATTCGCAGACGTCCTGATAACATTCAAGAAGTTAAAATTACACAACCCCAGGTTATAGTCCAACAGATTTATTTGGAAATATTAGTCGGGTAGCTGATGAAAGAACAGCGCTCCGAAAGGTAGTATTTCCAAATAAACCTGTTGGACTATAACCTGGGGTTGTGTTAATTTATCAGCACAGTCGCTTGTCACCGATAAAACGCGTTGTTTGTGAGCACGCTGTGAAAGCAGAACGAATCTTTAGATCTGATTTGTGATTTAAAGAATATGATCTTAACGTTAAAATTCACTGTTCAAATTCGAGAATGCCGCCGTAACCATTTTTCATTCTGTTTCTCAGTGTGCATTTCGCTCGCTGTCGCAAGCTCTGGCTCAGCCGTCTATCATCTTCTTTCCCGGCCTTTGCTGGATCTCTGTCCCCTCATTCTCTCTTTAACTGTCTGCTCCCCGCCTGTGATTGAGTTATGGTTGTTTGGTGTCGCCCTTAGACTTATCTAGTGAGTGGGTCCGACAGGTGTGTTATTTCTGTGTTGACTCTCTTTTGCCTACTACTTGTCCCGTTCTTCCATGAGTCAATGTATTTGCAGTTCTGGTCCACGTGATTAAATCAGTTTATTTTAAATAGTATGCACACTACATTGCTATCGCCTCAGTTGGTTCGCTCCTGATCAAAGGTCAGCAAGGGGGATGGAATGGAATGGGATGGGAGGGGAGCAGATCTGTTTCCGGCCCATGGTAGGGCTGGGCGGGGTCTGGTGAACACATGAAACAGTAGGCCGAGGAGCAGAAGGAGGTATTGGCTGAAGAAAGCCTGAGACGGCCGGGAAATGGTTGGGCCTCTCTCAGATTACAAAAGAAAAATTCCATTTACTACCTTAGAAAACAAGAATGTTATGTATTAATACACCGAAACATGGTACATGCTTTGTTTATGTAAACAAAATTAACATTTATATAAAACCTCACTGAATACATGTGGAATCTTGCAACTTTGCTAACAATAACTTTTAGGCAGGATGGCTGGCATGTAGATCATGCACAAGAAGAACACAACAGAATGTAGGAAGTGGTGCAGCTTGATAAAAGTCTTAAATGAAACACTAGGATTCATTTCTATAAGGATAGAATTGAAAAGGAGAAAGATTGTCAAACTTGCATAGATGAGATTACCAACAGGATGGAAACAGGCCCTTCGGCCCAACAATTACACACCGACCCTCAGAAGAGTGACCCACCCAGACCCATTTCCCTCTGACTAATGCACCTAACACTGTGGGCAATTTAGCATGGCCAATTCACTTGAACTGAACATCTTTGGACTGTGGGAGGAAACCGGAGCACCCAGAGAAAACCCATGCAGACACGGGGAGAATGTGCAAACTCTACACAGAAATTTTGATGTACATATTGCCTGCTCCAACACCAAATAAGGTTTAGAAAATATCCAGGAGTTCCAAGCTGAGTTTTAAATTGATTTTGAAACTATGTTCTTTGCTGCAAGATGGAGTGTGTCTCTAGAGATAGAGAAGGCCCTTTTGGATTTTGAATCCAACTTTAATCATTAACATTTGCAGGGGTTACAGTAAAATTCAAACTTCAAGGCAGTTTTGAGTTGAAAACCAAATATACGTCCAGAAAGCAGGAGAAAACAGTGCATTATGTTCAGAGGAGCAGGGGAATGGAACTTGGAATTAAGAGTTTGGAGATAAAGGAAAATGGGGGTCCAAGGGTGAGAGGGAAACAGATTGAATAAAGATCAGAAGCTTGTGGCTTTTCGAAAAGGGAATTCAGACATTCAGGGGAAGGTAATTTTGGCCCTTGGCTGGTTAGGAGAGAATGGGATTTGATCTTAAGGTTTTGGAAGATGGGCCAGATGGAGGGGGAAACGGAAAGGAAACATTTTCCTGCAGAGCCGGGCGCAATGTGAGTTTACGTGAGTAAGAACAACACCAAGAGAAGAGCGGTCAGCAAAGGCTGACTGAAACCTGTGTTTGTGAGTAAATAATAAAATGCTGTTTTCACTGTTGATTGAATGGGCAAAATTTGCTCAGAGACTGAAGATCCTTGCTGGAAAAACCAAAAGGGCAGGGAAAAGGAAGGTTTTTGAACTGAGAGTTCCTTAGACCATGGAATGCTTTATGAGATGTAAATTTTGAGACTAAGATTAAATCATTTAAAGGAAATTTCACAAGTACTTAAAAATTAGGAATATACAATCCTGGGAATGAATAGGTTTACAACACAGAAAACTAACAGTGGCACAGGAAATAAGTCTAAATAGCTTTCCCCATGATGTAACTTTGATCAAATCTTGTTTTTTTTGTTCCAAGCCCAGGAATTGTTTTTGCCTTAATACATTGCAACAACAATAATGCTATGTGCTATTCAAAGTAATTGCCCCAAAACTTGAACCCACTACCCTTCGATCTCTTGGTTAGATTTAGAACTGATTGAACTGGCTTATTTTGTGTGAAATCCAGCCAAAGTTTGGGTCTAACTGAGGTTACATCAGAGTTGTCACCTTCACAAAGAATCTGAACCACAATCCCAACATTCTGCTGTCACTGTATTTTGTTCATGTAATGGCACTATTTGCACTATTCTAATTATGTCACTGATGGAAGAGTCAAGTAAGATTAGGTTATTGTGAGGCAGTTTCTTTTTTCTGTCTGTGTGCTGCATTTAGTTTCAAAGTTCATCTTCTAGCTAATTTTCATTGACAGAATAGCTTAGGCATTTAAAAAGGTTATTGACTGCTTTCAAACAATTGATTGTAGTCTATTAGAGTACAGTTCCCACTGTAGCTTTTGAAAATCTTTAGTATATCTTCCACTTGTTCCCTTCTCTATATATACAGATATATAACACATCACATTCAGAAGCTAACTAATAAAATACTGCACCTGGCCACCAGAAAGCAATCCAGAGTAAACTTGTCAAACATTTCACTTCTTCGCCATCCAGATTATTTGGAGCTGAATATCCCATGATGTAATGGTTGCAGGCAGAGAAAAACAGGGATCACGACTAATTGGACAGCATTTTCAGAGAGTTAGCACAGGTAGAAGAGCTAAGTTGTCTCCCACTGTGTTGCTAGATTATTATTTTATACTTGTACATCATGAGATTAATAAACCTACAATATTATTGAATGAATCCAAACGTTTGTATAAAATGTTGTTCCTTTGAATTAGATTTTGCTCAATAAAATCAAAGATTGGTGAAAGAATTTCAGATCAATTAACAGAATATTGAGTGTTACTTGTCAGCCTCTTTGCAGATCATGAGAAGCTAAGTCGGTAATTTACAGCTCTGTTCAGTGAAATATGTCCAGTTTGTTTGTGGAAATAACTATTTTAAAAGTTCAAAACTTAGAAAGGTTACAGTACAAAACAAGGCCTTTCAGCCCACCATGTCTGTACTAGCTGAATAAACTAGCCACCTATTCTAATCCCATTTACCAGCCCCTAGTCTTGCAGGTTACTATGTATCAGCTGCAGATCCAGCTTTGCTTTAAATAAGTTAAGGATTTTTGCCTCAATGACCAAACTGAGCAGTGAATTACAGACACCCACAACCCAGTGGGAGAAAAATGTTTTCATCATGATCCCTCTAATTCTTCCACCAATCATCTTAAATTTATCACTTTGGAAATTGACCTTTTCAATTGACCTGTCCATATTGAATCCCATTTGGCATGTTTGCACACACTCAGCCACATCATTGATATCTTCCCTCTCTACTATCAACTACACAGCTGGCAATTGTGTTATCTAAAATAATTCTCAGTTATGTCCCTGATATTCAAGTCTAATTCATTAGTGTACAGTATATCATAAACAGCAAGGGACCAAATACTGAGACCTGTGTAACACTATTGGAATCTGCTTTCAATTTACAAAAATCCATCATTTGTTTCCTGTTACTTAATCACTTTTGGATCTAACTTGCCACTTGCTCAAGGGTTTTAATTGTCTGACCACTCGGCCATGTGGGACCAAATATCTTACTAAATTCATGTAGACAATGTTCCACTGCGCTATCCTTTGTGTTACTGCCTCAAAAATGAAATCAAGTTGGTAATTCAGAACCTTCCATTGGCAAAACCATACTGCCTATCCCTGATTAATCCATCCCTTTTGTTCTGATCCTAATTGGTTATTACTGGAAAATGTCAGATCCTAGCCTTAAACTTGCTTTGAGAGATCGTATTTTGTTTTTGTTTTAGCAAAGGTGTCTCTCATTGAAACATAAGCATGCAATGTTGCTGATTTTACTTTAATATTAAAAAAAATTATACCTTGGGTATTGTATACAATTTTCGTTCCCTTGCTTGAGGAGAGATGGAATTGTATTAAAGGCAGTTCAAGAGGTTCACTAGATTGATTCCAGAGATGAGGCCTTTGTCTAATGAAGAGAGATTGACAAGTTTAGGCTTATACTGTCTGGAATTTAGAAGAATAAGGGAAGGTCTAACTGAGGAATATAGGATGTTAAAGGAGATTGACAAAGTGGATGTAAAAAGGATATTTCCTCGTATGGGCCAGTCTAAAATGAGTGGTCATAGCTTTAAAATAAGGTGTAACAGATTTAAGACAGAGATGAGGGGAAATTATTTCGCACAAGGAATAATGAATCTAAAATTCACTAACCCAGAGTGTGGTGGATGCTGAGACTTTGAGCAAATTTAAGGGAGAGATAGACAGATTTTAATTCGGGATGAATTAAAAGGATATGTGGAGCGGGCAGGAAAGTGGAGTTGAGGCCAAGATGTAAGCAGTTATGATTGTATTAAATGGCAGAGCAGGCTGAGGGGCTATATTGCCTACTCCTGCTCCTAGATTAGATTCCCTACAGTATGGAAACAGGCCCTTCAGCCCAACAAGTCCACAATGACCCTCCAAAGAGAAACCCACCCAGACTCACCTCCCTACCCCATATTTGTCCATGACTAATGCAGCTAACACTATAGGCAATTTAGCATGGTTAATTCACCTGACCAGCACATCTTTGGATTATGGGCGGAAACGCAAGTAGACACAGGGAGAATGTGCAAACTCCACACAGGCAGTTGCCCGAGGCTCGAATCGAACCCGGGTTTCTGGCGCTGTGAGGCGGCAGTGCTAACCATTGTGCCACTCCTAGTTCTTGTTAGCCAAAATAAATGACGATAAAAGAGAACCAGCCAAACTATTTGCATGAAACATACATTCAAATGTTTCTTACACACAGCAGAAGTTGCATTACAAGGTTCTGAATGCAGCCTGGTCAATCACAAAAAGCAGCCTTCCTTTCATTGTACACATTTAGCTGCCTTGGGAAAGCAGCTAATATAATCAAAACCTGTCCCACCCCAGCTATACTCTCTTCCACCCTCTTCCATTGGGAAGATACACATACCAACAGATTTAAGAATAGCTTCTTCCCTGCTGTTGTCAGACTTATGAATGGACCTTTCATATTAGAAGAAAGTGGAGACTGCAGATGCTGGAGATCAGAATCAAAAAGTGTGCCGCTAGCAAAGCACAGCAGGTCAGGCAGCATCCAAGGAGCAGGAGAGTCGACGTTTTGAGCATAAATTCCACGTTTCTGATGAAGAGCTTATGCTTGAAACATCGACTCTCCTGCTCCTCGAATGCTGCCTGACCTACTGTGCTTTTCCAGCACCACACTATTAGAGTTGATCTTTCTCTGCACCTTCTCTGTAGCAGTAACACCATATTCTGTTCTGTTACCCTGGTGTACTTACATAAGGTATGATTTGTCTGGTTAGCATACAAAATAATACTTTCCACTGTATCTCGGTACACGTGACTAATAAATCAAATCAAGTATAATCCTACTAATCCCAAAATATTCCTTTACAAATTCACAACGAAAAGGATACCCTTGTACAGTACATAAAAGCACCCCTTTTTCAATACTCAAACCATTGGGGGGAAAAAAAATCTTTCCTAGTACCTGAAAGTAACTAATTCCTACACTAGAGTCTCTGATAGTTTATTCCTAGCTATAGGAGAAAGTGAGGTCTGCAGATGCTAGAGATCAGAGCTGAAAATGTGTTGCTGGAAAAGCGCAGCAGGTCAGGCAGCATCCAGGGAACAGGAGAATCGACGTTTCGGGCATAAGCCTGAAGAAGGACTTATGCCCGAAACGTCGATTCTCCTGTTCCCTGGATGCTGCCTGACCTGCTGCGCTTTTCCAGCAACACATATTCCTAGCTATAGTATATCTGAGTTTAAACTCCGCTTCAAGTCCTCTTCAGGATTTTATCCCAACACTTATTGTTTGGGACTATCACCAAGGTAACTTTTTTTTGCTAAATCCTTCCCATCTCTGGAGCATTAGATTTTCATCCAAGGATCTCAAGGCAGTTGAAAACCACAATAAGACTGAAAAAAACCTCTCTCTCTGAGCTATGTATATTGTCCTTCAGCTTAAAAAACACCTGATCTTCTAAACTAGAGTTTGTTTATCTTGTTTGGTTCTAAAACCCTACAGAAGTATGCAAAACCCCATTCTTCTAAAGCTAGTGCTCAAAAAACTATTTTAAAAGAAATCACTGAGGCTACAGAAAGATATACAATTATTTATTAATTCCAGACACCCAGAAAACCCATATGTTACCAACTCAAAAAACCAAACTTAGTATAAATTATACTAGAAATATATGTGAATCATATAGTCTGCATTGCACTTTCCAAATAACAATTAATCCTATCCCTCAACATTGAAACTAGTAATTTGCCCATCACCAAGGTCTGATATAATTATCCCTCACACCCCTTTTTAAATGATGGTACAACGTTGACATACATTATTTCTCTTGTGAAACTTCTGTCTAGATTTCTTTGTGAATTTCCCTTGGGTGTCTTTTTCAGTTTACTTATTGTTTTGTCTTTGTTTCTTTCATGATAAATATTTTCTGCTGTCAGCTCAAAATCATTACATATACTGAAATAAATTATACAACTTGCCAATGATAGCAATTAAATTGACAACCTCTAGATTGCCAGATCATGATGATACCCAAGACATAATTCTTGTCAAAACTGTAGTTTAGAGCTAAAGAAAAACATACGGCTAAATGAATATTAAGATGATTTAGTGTCCTACTAAAAATGAGATTTGTTAAGAGAGGAAAGTACAAAAAGAATAAAAACACTGCTTTATATTTAAATAGATGCTTGCACTTTTAAAAATTATTAACCTACATTCTGAAGCAAACATTTATCCTTGTGACTGCAAATATTTTTGCATTTAGCATCAAACAGCTTACTGATGACAAATCGTTCAAGTATTAGTTAATTAAAAATAATAAAAACAAAGTTTATGGAAGATTTTTACAAATAGTGATGTACTGCATAATAATTTTTCTTTACTACGTGAAATCTGATACTTTAATGTCAGATCGTAAAACCTCACCCTGGCAGCTGCTCTAGAAACCAATAATGTCTTTTACTGTGATTTTAAAATATTTCTACTTAATCATGCGTACAATGCACATGCTGACTAGCTGCAGGAGGGTAGACCACAGTTATGAAGCCCCATACCAAAGCTATTTGCACTAAAAATATCTTTATTCCAAACGTAAAACTATAGTCACTTCTTATGCAATTGCTTAACTATTAAAGCAAACGTTAAAATGTTTATCCGTATAACTCCTCCAAGAACTTTCGACTTTTGTCATTATGATGAAATTGTTATTCGACTTCTGGTGTGCTAACAGCTGTCCTGTTAGATTTTAAGGTACAGTACACCAAGATACCAGTAGGGGGTAGCAGTGCAATAAACTAAAAGACAATTGCTCCCCACCCTAGTTACTGTTGACACGACGGATTTGTAATTTGTTAGTGTCAACATTACAAAACAACATTATGTCGGGTAAGCATATAAATCTCTCTTGATGCAGTAACAGACAACGTGTTAATTAAGCTGCGTCTTATACCTCCCCTATTTATCACTGTACAAACACGCCTGTATAAGTTCCTAACTATTTGATCTGATCACGCCTCTGCAAACAAATGAAGTTCCACATGGTTACCGAAAAAGTTTCGAATCAGGACATGCACTGTTAGTTTTCTATAGCTTTCCACCTTCAATGTCGCATTTGTTATTTTATTAAAAATAAGCAACTAAAAAGTTATTCACACCTATTCCCAGGAATGGGGATACAATTCGCGCTTCAGCCGCGCCCATTCCTACTGAAACTTTGTGGGAACTGGCTCCCTCCGCCTTTTAATGATTTCAGGGTGTAGTCCAGCGTGACGACCTACTCACTGACTGACTGACTGTATATTTAGCGCAGAGCTCAACGGATATTAGGCTAACATGAGTTTAGGAGACCCTCCCCCACCCCCTTACAGAGTCATAGAGTTGTACTGTACGGAAACAGACCCTTCAATCCAAAGTCGACCAGGTATCCTAAATGAACGTAGTCCCATTTCCACAATTTGGCCCATATCCCTCTAAAACTTTTCTATTCATATACCCATCCAGATGCCATTTGAATACTGTAATTGTACCAGCCTTCACCACTTCCTCTGGCAGCTCAATCCATCCATGCACCACCCTTTGCATGAAAAAGTTATCCCTTTAGGTCCCTTTTAAATCTTTCCCCTATCACCTTGAATCTATGCCCTCTAGTTTTGGACTCCCCTACCCTGGAAAAAAGACCTTGGCTATTCACCCATGCCCCTCATGATTTTATAAACTTCTATAAGATCACCCCTCAGCCACCGACATTCCAGGGTAAACAGCCCCAGCCTATTCAGCCCCTCCCTATAGCTCAAACCCTCCAACCTGGTAACATCCTTGTATAGCTTGTCCGCACACAGTAGGGAGACCAGAATTAAACACAATACTCCAAAAGTGGTCTGACCGATGTCCTGCACAGCCGCAACATGACATTCCAACTCCTATACTCAATGTATTGGCCAATGAAGGCCAAATACCTTCTTCACTACGATGTCTACTTGTGACTCCACCTTCAAAGATCTATGAACGTGTACCCTAGGGTCTCTTTGTTTGGCACTATTCCTCCATCATTAAAGACCCGCCCTGATTTGCCTTACCAAAATGCAACACCTTACATTAATTTTCTAATAGATCTTATGCACTTAAGAAAAAGCTTTTCTTTTATCTTGAATGGGATGTTGGTAAGACCAGCAATTCCTGTTGAGAAAGTGGTGGTTATCCTACCCTCTTGAACTACTGGGATGTTTCTGGTGCAGGTACTTTCACAGTGCTCATAGGGAAGGAGTTGCTGCAACAGAGAAGGGATGGTGATTTATTTCTGATTAGAATGGTGAATGGCTTGGAGTGTAATTTGCATTTGTCTGTTGCCATTGAACTTCTAGAAGGCAGAGGCCATGGATCACAAGGTGCTGGAGCCTTGCTGAGTTGCTGCAGCTCATCTTCTAGATGATACACGCTGCTGCCTCTATGTGTAGATGGAGGAGAGGGTGCATGTTGGAGATAGTGAATGGGGCTCTAATTAAGTGGGTGGTTTTGTCATGGATGGTTTCAAGTCTCTTGAGTGTTGTTGGATCTGCAGCACACTTATGAATTGTCCTGTCGATGGTGTAAAAGTTGAGGAGACAGGAGGTGAGTTGCATGCCGCAGAATTCCCAGCCACAGACCTGCTCTTGTAGCCACAGTATGAACATTGCCAGCTGAGTCTAGGAATTCATATCACAGGACATCGCTTAGGTATAACAATAAATCCGAGTTAATCTTCGAGCTTTCAAGCTTGGTTCCAATACATAGGGAAAGACAACTTAGGGCTATTTCAACATTTGTGGCAACAGTCAAATGCCTCCTGATAAGTGAGCCTGGTGCAAAGCCATTGATTTCATCCATCCTTATAATACTGACTTCATATGCTGGCTTGAGAATTGCTTAGGACATGCAATACTCTAATCTGTTATACATTTTTCTGAATGCTCATCTGTTGAGGCGACGGGAGAATTTATCATGATATGGCTAATTCAGTTCAATTTCTGGTCAATGGTAGCCCCTAGAATATTGATATTGGGGGAGTCAGTTATGGTAATGTCTTTGAATATCTGAGATGTTTAGGTTCTCTCTTACTGGAGATGGCCATCACCTGGTATTTCTATGACATGCAATTTATTTGCCATTTATCAGCTGCACTGAAGTAAATGTGACTGCTGCTATCAATGCTTCCATCGAAGAGAAGAGAAATACAGCACCTTGTCCATGAGAGGAACCCATTGTTTGTGGGTCACTGGAGGCTTTGCTCATGGAGTTCAATATAGAGTTTTAGAAATGTCCAGCACAGAAACAGACCCTTTGGTCCAACTTGTTCATGCTGACCAGATACCCCAACCTAATCTTGTTCATGCTGACCAGATACCCCATTTTCCAGCACTCAGCCCATATCCCTCAACACCCTTCCTATTCATATAGCCATCCAGATGCCTCTTAAATGCTGTAATTGTACCAGCCTCCACCCTTCCTCTGGCAGCTCATTCCAAACACGCACCACCCTGTGAGAAAACGTTTCTCCTTAGGTCCCTTTTAAATTTTTCCCTTCTCACCCTAAACCTACGCCCTCTATTTCTGGACTTTCCGAACCTTAGCTATTCACCCTGTCCTTCCCCTTCATGATTATAAATCTCCATAAGGTCATCCCTCGGCCTCCAATGCTCCAGGGAAAATAGCCCCAGCCTATTCAGCCTTTCCTTATAAATCGAAACCCTCCAACTCTGGCAACATCCTTGAAAATGTTTTCTGAACACTTACAAGTTTCACAACTTGATAGACACATGAATGGAAGGTGAACAGAGGGATAGAAACCACATATGGGCAATAGGTAGTGGGTCTAAGTAAAGACTGGACTTAGTGCAGGCTTGGTGGGCTGAAGGGCCTGTTCCTGCTGTATTGAATTGTATCGTCTTGTATTGTATCTTTTCTGAAATAGGGGACCAAAACCATTCACAATACTCAGATATGGTCTTGCCAGCACCATATACAGTTGCAGTAAGACTTTCCCTACTCTTTTATAATCCGACTCCCTTGAAACAAGGGCCAACATTTCCTTAGTCTTCCTGATTAACTGTGTGCTAGCTTTCTGTGTTTCATGCCAAAGTAACCCTAAGTCCCTTTGTATTGCAGCTTTCTATGTTTTTCTCCATTTAAATAATATTCTATTCTTTGTTCTCCACTCCAAAATGAACAGCTTCACATTTTCACAAATTAAACACCATTTGCCAACTTTTTGCCCATTTACTTAACCTATCAATCTTTTTCTGTAAGCTGTTCATATCCCTCTCACAACCTGTCCTTCCACCTATTTTTGTGTTAGTTGCAAATTCCCAGCACTGATCCATGTGGAACCCCACAGGTCACAGGTCACCAATCTGGAAAAGAACCACTTATCCTGATTCGCTGTTTCCTGTCCATTAGCAAATTCTCTATTCATGCCAATATACTGTCTCCAGCACCCATGGACTTTTATCTTGTGTCTTATTCTTTTGTGAGATATCTTGTCAAATGCTTTCTGGAAGTCCAAATACACACCTGTTGGTTCCCCTCTTTTCACTCTGGTTGAGACTTCCTTAAAAAAACTCCAATAAATTAGTCAGATACATTTCCCTTTTATGAAACCATACTGACTTTGCTTGATTAGATTATGATTTTTCAAATATTCTGATACCACTTCCTTAATTGATTCCAATATCTTTCCAACAATAGATGTTAAGCTAATCAGCCCATAATTACCAACGTTTTGCTTCCCTTTTTGAATAAGGGTGTCAAATTGCTGATTTTCCAATCTTCTGGTACTTCTCCAGAAGCCAATGATTTTACCAATGCATCTACTATCTCTGTAGCTAGCTCTTTTACTATCATGGGATGCAAACCATCAGGGCCACGAAATTTATCTGTCTTTAGTCCCCGTTAGTTTGTCCAATATTACAAATGGTGATGATGAAGGCACTTATTCCTTCCCCCATATTCTTTAGCATTAATAGGATATTCAAAGTGTTTTCCACCATAAAGATTATTGCAAAATATCTGCAAAACTCCTCTGCCATTTCTTGTTCTCCAGAACTATCTCGCCAGATTCATTTTCTAAGGAGCCTATGTTCACTTTGATCTCTCTCTTCCTTTATTTATATATTTTAAAGGAAGTTTTATTGTCAGTTTTTATATTCCTAGCTAAGTTAATAGGCATTAACTGCCAGGGTATATTGTGCATGGTCACACACTCACTGCACAATGATGGAATGATAGTCCCTGCAGTTGCTATCCTCTCCCCACTGAACAGACTGCAGATGCATGTGCTTGCAGTCAATAGATCCCTGACCCATTGTGAATCTCACTGGCTTCGCAAATCCAGATATTGACTTATCATCTTTCATCTTCTTGCAAAAGGAACATAATGTAATCACCTGCTCTGGCCTTCGGTCATAGAGTCATACAGCACTTTCGCTCCAATTTGTCCATGCTGACCAAGTTTTCCAAACGAAACTGGTCCTGCTAGCCTGCATTTGGCCCATATCCCTCTAACCTTTTCCTATTCATGTACCTATCCATAAGTCTTCTAAATGTTGTAACTGTACTTGCATCAACCACATCCTCTGCCAGTTCATCTTACATACGAGCCACATGTTAAAAACACTGCCTGTCAGGTCCCATATAAATCTTTCTCCTCTCACCTTAAGTATATGCCCACTAGTTTTGAATTCCCCCACTCTATGGAAAACACCTTTGCTATTCTCCTTATCGATGCCCCTCATGATTTTATAAACCTCAAAAAGTCACCCCTCAATCTTCTACACTCCAGTGATAAAAGTCCTAGACTATCCTTATAGCACAAACCCTCCAGTCCTGACAACATCCTGGTAAATCTTTTATGAAGTTGGAAAAGCGCAGCAGGTCAGGCAGCATCCAGGGAACAGGAGAATTGACGTTTCGGGCATAAGCCCTTCTTCAGGAACCGAAGGGCTTATGCCCGAAACGTCGATTCTCCTGTTCCCTGGATGCTGCCTGACCTGCTGCGCTTTTCCAGCAACACATTTTCAGCTCTAAACTCCAGCATCTGCAGTCCTCACTTTCTCCTCAAATCTTTTATGAACCCTCTTCAAGTTAATAATATTCTTCCTGTAGCAGGGCAACCAGAACTGTATACAATACCTCAAAAGTGGCCTCACCAATATTCTTTACAACCTCAACATGACATTCCAACTCCTACATTCAATGAAGGCAGGCATGCTAAATACCTTCTTAATCACCCTGGCCACCTGTGACACAACTTTAAAACATTATGGATAGTCAACATGGCTTTGTGCATAGGAAATCATGTCTCACAACCTTGATTGAGTTTTTTGATGAAGTAACAAAGAGGATTGATGAGGGCAAAGCGGTAGATGTAATATATATGGACTTCAGTAAGGCATTCGACAAGGTTCCCCCATGGGAGACTGGTTAGCAAGGTTAGATCTCATGGAATACAGGGAGAACTAGCCATTTGGATAACGAACTGGCTCAAAGGTAGAAGACAGAGGGTGGTGGTGGAGGGTTGTTTTTCAGACTAGAGGCCTGTGACCAGTGGAGTGCCACAAAGATTGGTGCTGGGTCCTCTACTTTTTGTCATTTACATAAATGATTTGGATGCAAGCATAAGAGGTACAGTTAGTAAGTTTGCAGATGACACTAAAATTGGAGATGTAGTGGACAGCGAAGAGGGTTACCTCCGATTACAACAGGATTTGGACCAGATGGGCCAATGGGCTGAGAAGTGGCAGATGGAGTTTAATTCAGATAAATGCGAGGTGTTGCATTTTGGAAAAGCAAATCTTAGCTTGACTTATACACTTAATGGTAAGGTCCTAGGGAGTGTTGCTGAACAAAGAGACCTTGGAGTGCAGGTTCATAGCTCCTTGAAAGTGAAGTTGCAGGTAGATAGGATAGTGAAGAAGGCATTTGGTATGCTTTCCTTTCTTGATCAGAGTATTGAGTACAGGAGTTGGGAGGTCATGTTGCGGCTGTACAGGACATTGGTTAGACCACTGTTGGAATATTACGTGCAATTCTGGTCTCCTTCCTATTGGAAACATGTTGTGAAACTTGAAAGGATTCAGAAAAGACTTACAAGGATGTTGCTAGGGCTGGAGGATTTGAGCTATGGGGAGAGGCTGAACAGGCTGGGGCTGTTTTCCCTGGAGCGTCAGAGGCTGAGAGGTGACCTTATAGAGGTTTACAAAATCATGAGGGGCATGGATAGGATAAATAGAGAAAGTCTTTTCCCTGGGTTGGGGGAGTCCAGAACTAGAGGGCATAGGTTTAGGGTGAGAGAGGAAAGGCATAAAAGGGACCTAAGGGGCAACTTTTTCACACAGAGGGTGGTACGTGTATGGAATGATCTGCAAGAGGAAGTGGTGGAGGCTGATATAATTGCAACTTTAAAAAGGCATTTGGATGGGTATATGAATAGGAAGGGTTTGGAGGGATATGGGCCGGGTGCTGGCAGGTGGGACTAGATTGAGTTGTGATATCTGGTCGGCATGGACAGATTGGACCAAAGGGTCTGTTTCCATGCTGTAAATCTCTATGATTCTATAACTATGTACCTGAACCCCTGGGTCTCTCTGTTCGACAACCTCTTTGAGAGTCCTACCATTAACTGTATAGGTCCTGCCCTTGTTTGTTTTACCAAAATACAATTCCTTGAATTTATCCAAATTAAATTCCGGCCACTTCTCAGCCCGTTAGCCCAATTGATCAAGATCCCTTTGTTATTTTAGATAGCCTTCTTCACTGTCCACTATACCACTAATTTTGGTGTCATCCACAAACTTACTAACCATGCCTCAAATTCTCATCCAAATTGTTCATATTAATGACAAACAAAAGTGGAGCCAGCACCGATTCCTGAGGAACACCACTGGTCACAGACATCTTGACCAAAAACCAACCATCCAGCAACACCCTCTGCTTCCTACAATAAAGACAATTTTGTATTCAATTGGCAAGCTCTCCCTGAATCCCAGTGATCTACATTTACTAGACCATAAGAAGTAGGAGCAGGAATAGGCCATCTGGCCCTTTGAGTCCACCCTGCCAGTGAATAGGACCATGGCTGATCTTTCATGGCCTCCGCTCCACTTACCCACCCTCTCACCATAACCCTTACTTCCTTTACAGTTCAAAAATTATTTATCTTAGCTTTAAAAACATTCAGTGAGGAAGCCTCAACTACTTCACTGGACAGGGAATTCCACAGACTCTCAGCTCTTCCGGTGAAGAAGTACCTCATCAATTCAGTCCCAAATCTGCTCCCCTTATTTTTGAGGCTATGCCCTTTTGTTCTACTTTCACCCGCTAGTGGAAACAGCCTTCCTGCTTCTATCTAATCTATTCCCTTCATACTTTTATATGTAATTACACTAATTAGCCTGAAGGTTTTACTAACGTCCATATAGACAACGTCTACCACTCTGCCCTCATCAATCTTTTTTGTTACATCCTCAAAAACCTCAACCAAGTTTGCGAAACATCATTTCCATGCTCACGACCTAATCAGTCCTGGTTGTCACCTCTTGGCTTTATTAATGGACAGTGTGCTGAAAAATGGACTAGAATTATAATTTCACTGTCTATGGCTCCTGACACCACCATTCTTTCCAAGATGTGAGGCATCAGTCATGTTGAAGGACATGTATCCAGTCTGTAACCATCCCCTGGAAAAACCTGAGTTGCTTCAGGCATGTTTCTGCTTCAAATTAACAATAATTTCTACTATCAACTGGAAACAATTACGCATACACACTTAGCCCACACTGAGTATGGTATCTTATGCAACTGTTTCTGATGTCTTTCTGGATAGTGACAGGAGTTACAATGTCTCTGAAACACAAGGTAAAAGTTGTCAGGGTATCTGACAGCTACTTTTAAACTTGTAAAAAAAGCTTTTCTCAACTTTTGTATACATTAGTTCATCTTGTTTCTGACAGTTTCCTCCAAACAAAGTTCACAAGTTCCTTTTAATGTTGCTCTTGAGTCAAGCCATGAGGCATACAGGAAAGTCTTTATATAGGACAATGGGTAGAACCTTATAAACAAAATCCACCAATCAGGAAAGAGGATACAGAAAGGTTTCACATTTCTATCTTCCTTTATCTAAAGAACGTTTTGATGAAAAGCAGTGGAGGCTTTAATGAGTTATTTAAACTTGTTAGTTTTTTGCTATGCACCGATTTACAAGGATATGAAGCCAAAGCATGTGAACAGAATTAAAATACAGATCAGCCATACTCTCCGACTGTGGACAAGTGACCTACTCTTACTTCTATATACAACACAAGAGGCTCATTCACGAGCGATATGGGTAGCAGATCTGAGGGCCAGTTAGATTCCGGACTCAAATCTGTCAATCCATTAAAATGTAGTGCTATATTGTCTGCCCCTTTTCAGTGTTAGTATTTTTAGCTACTGTAAATGTATTTGAATTCTGTGAAGATTGGGATTATTAAGGTGTATAATGCTTTGTAGGGAAATAGCATATGTTTCTCATGAGCACCAGCAACATTCTCAGATTATTTGCAATGTAATTTAGGTGCAGTTACAGTTGATGCTACTTTTTCCCAGTTGCATTCCTCAAGCTTACGTGCATTAATGCAAGATCCTAATGTCATTTTTACAGGCCCTATGAGTCAAGTTGCCCAATCAGTGAATCAATCTATGCAGTCAAGTTTGTGACAGGAACGTGCCCTGACTTGTTTCATTTAAGGTATTAACAATCATATTACCATCTGTCTGGACTGTGTTCAAACACGGGGCCCTAAAGTATAATTCCATTGCTATAATGTATTCAGCATTGTTAGGATCTGCTATTGCACCCAGTCCCCTCCCCGAGTGTTGTTAAAGGATTGAAACCATGGGTTAGATTGTTTTTAAGTTTCCAAATCAACCTACACAGACACCCAAAGAATCTTGTAACATCTTGTGTCCTAATGTGTGCCAACTATACATCAGAGTCCTTGATATATTTGCTAGCAACCAAGCAATTGTGGTTTTAAATAAGATATTGGGGGTGAACAGAAATTCTTTGTAGTGCAATGCTAATCATATAGAAACACTGTAGAATCTCACAGCACAGAAGGAAGCCATTCTGCCCATAGTTACTGTGCCAGAATTTTGAAAGAACCATCCAATTAAATCTTCTCCCTTGGTCTGTCTTCATAGCACTGGAAAAGTTTCCTTTTTAAGTTCAGATCAAACTTGCTTTTAAAAATTACCATTGAGTTTGCTTCCATCAACGTTTCAAGCAGTGCATTCCATGTCATAGACTCTTTTTGCACGAAAATTTTATTCATTTTCCTTCCTAAATCTGCGACCGCTGGTAACTAATGCCAAGCAGAAAGCTAATTTACTTTCAGTTTTGGGAATTCCCTTACTTTTTAAATGTTTTTTCATATATAGCTTTTCATTGATGCAGTTCTTAATATTTTAATTTGTAATTGTAGAAGTCTTATAGGTATTTTGCTCAGAGGTAATATTTGTCAGAAATATGTAATTAAGACAGTGGTCAGGTAAATTGGACATTTGATTTTGGTTCAGATGAAATTTGAAGCAATCTTTCTATAAAAACAACTTGTGTGTGTATATACAGTGCCTTTTAATACAGGAACACATCCAAAGTCATTTCGCTGTAGTGGAACTAGATGAAGGCCGTCCTCAGATCTTTAAAACCTATAAGCAATGTGGCTGAAAGTTTAAGATGATATTATAAGCATTGAAGTAAATGTTGTGTAGTTTATGTACATAAATGATTTCCAAGGCATGGTGCAGGTATTTCATATGTTATTTATACATGGATTTTGAAGACTTCATTGTAGTTGGACTTGTGTGAACTTAAATGGAAATATTTACCTTTTTTGAAGTAAAAATTGGAGTACTACATCAGGTTTAATGCTTCATTCTCACATGATTACAAATCAGTTTATCATATAATTAAGATACATAAAATAGAAGAAAAGTAATGTGTTGGGCTTAGATCAAACAATGCCAGATGACAAGCTATGTTCTACAGATAATGTTGTTACAATTTGTTTTTTACATTGACCTCCCCTTTCTGTCCTCAAGGTATTTGGTTAAGAGAAACAATTGCTTGTCCTGAGCTTCTGATAGGTTTGGACTATTACTTGGTGAGGGATTTTCATATTTTCAATAACTCCAATACTAAGCACATATACTACCTGACAATAGAGAAATATAGGAGTAAAAGCCTTGCTTTAAGTTGGTCATATGGTCAACTTTGATTTCGGAATGCACTAAATTTGTAATGAATATAATTTGCTGAGATAATCTAATAAAATGTAAAATCATTCAGAGACAATTTTTCCTGTTTCGTATTTACAGGTTATTCAGTAGACATCAAATGTTTTAGTTTCACACATTAATATTATGCACCATCTTTAGTTGGAAAATTCTTACAAGACATAGTTTTCACAAGTATTACCATCTTCCTACCATCTTTAAATGCTAGAATATTTTATTGTGTTATTAAGCAAAATTCATCAAATAGCAGTCTCTGAATCATGGGGAGTGTATAAAGTGATCCCAGAGATAGTACAGACTATCTAACTTAAGTCCATCTATCTTTCATATTTGTGTCAATTTACCTCTGCCTCACTGACAGTTCTGTGTATTTCATTCAGGGGTTGTGGGCATTACCAGTTGGGTTCATCTTTAGTTGCCCTCAAAAGCAGTAGTGAGATGTCTTCTTGAATCACTGCAGTCCATTTGGTGTATGTAGACCCATAATGCTGTTAGGGATGGAGTTCAGGATGTGAAACTAGTGACACTGAAGGAATGGGGATTATATTTCCAAGTCTGGGTGGTGAGTTTCTTGAAGAAGAATTTGTAAATGGTGCTATTTCCATTTTTCTGTTGCCCTTGTCCTATGTTAAGGTTGTTGTGGGTTTCGAAGATGCCTTCGAAGAAGCAGTGTATCTTGTAAATTGTATACTGTGTTGTTACTGAGCATGGGTATTGGAGGGACTGAAAGTTTGTGGATGTGGTGCTAGTTGCTGTACTAACTCCAGGGAGAAAAATAGGGAAAAGGAATGGAGACCTTTTCCTGGGTGTATGTTCCCACTGTATTTCACGCACTGATCAGGGGATTTCTCTGGCGTGTTGGACATCTAGAACATTCACCTGTATTACAAGTTAATTACAAACAAATCTAGTCAGAATGATAGGACCATAAATCTTTCTTCATTGTTCCCGAGTCTCTATCTATCACAGGAGGAAACAGAATGAGAACAGCAGTGTTGGCCCTGAATGTGTGTACCCAGCAGCTACAGGTTGGAGAATTTGAGAAGAGGTGGATAGCAAACACCTTAAGACACTAAAACAGTAAAGAATGTGTTCTATTTGACCAGGTCTACAGGTTACATATCTCGGCTGGAGATCTTCTAGCTGTTGTTTTTACAAAGCTGCCAGAAGGCCCAAATCTGACAGCCTTTATTGCTCTTATGAGCCTCTTGGATATTCCTTTTTCAAGGATCTATAAATGAAGTGATGGGCTGTTTCAGGTCTCATGGACATACTGCACTCCAGATGTCCTCTCTGGTTTGAGGGTGGTGAGATGGACACACAGGATGTTGTTCTGTCACAAAGGGGAGGTGAGATGGGTAGGAAGGAGCACATTTGAAGTGAAATTCAGTCATAGCATCTTAGAATCCCTAAAGTGCCGAAAGAAGCCATACAGCCCATCAAATCTACACTAATCCTCTGAAGAGCATCCCACCCTATCCCCGTAACCCTGCATTTGTCCTACTTAATCCACCTAGTTTGCATATGTTGCCCATACTATGGCTAATTTACCTAACCTGCACATCTTTGGACTGAGAGGAAACCGGAGCACTTAGTAAAAACCCATGCAGACACTGACAGAGTGTGCAAGCCTGGATTCGAACCCTGGTCCCTGGTGCTGTGAGGCAGCAATGCTAACCACTGTTCCAGTCCTTACCTCTGTGGCAGTATACCACTTAAATATTTTTTTCTCCAATTATAGCAATTCCTTTTGGAAACTAACACTATTTTCGAGAAGTAAGGACCAAGCTTTGCTAAGTGCGTGCTTATGCCAAGAAGAAATATTGGAAATTTTAGCACAGAGGTCAAATGTCAGTCTGTCTGCAGAATTTGACATCTATTAATTTTAATGGCTGGAAAATCCTGCAAGGCCTGCTGACAATACAGATGACTGCTATGTGAAGCTTTGCAGCAGGAATGCACATTTGTAAAACCCTCCCTGCTGTTTGTAAGCAGTCTCTTGTACAGAAAATTTAAAACCAGCATCAAAGGTTTTCAGCCTGGATGGTGAGTAATAAGGGGATTTGTTGTAAAGGATGAGTAAAATGCATGACTTTCTTGAACCAGACATTGTTCAATACTCCTGTTGCAGTGGAAGCTTTTAGATTCAAGTCAGGTTTCATTCAACAGAACAAGGGTGTGGTCTTTACTCCTAAAGCATGATCTCCATGTTTCATATTAACCTTAAGGGCTTAGTTGATATCATCTATCTTTAGGTATTGCACAGTGAAAAGAAATAGAGCTTATATTCAGAATTTTGAATCTGATAAAACTGCCACGGTTACATCTCCAGCTTTACTTCTGAGCCAGTTTAAATGTTAATATTGTAACATGGTTTGCACATACTGAAATACTTACTTTCAAGCCGATCAGTGCAGAAATGAAAGAGATAGAAATACTTTAAAGCAGAATGTTTGTAGATAAACATTCTACCTGCCAATATCAATACATTTATATGTGTCCTTGCAGTTAAGGCTCTGTAATGTATACCCTTTACAGTTTATATCTGGGTGAGTCAGTGCCTCACCAGTTGTATTCATATATTGTATTTGGGCACAATCCAAACAAGATAAAATTACTATCCAGGTAGCTATGTCTGTGGAATTTGCACTCTCAATAATTTAAAAACAAAGGCGGTGAAATTTGATAAGATACAAACTTTGTTCTGCTGCTCATTACAATGTGGGGTTCAGCACACTTAGATCACCAAACACTTAAGCAGTGTGTTCAATGTTATGACATGTTAACACCAATGAATGTTAACTTGAACAATTTAAAGCCAGCCTGCATTTCCTAAAGGTAAGGTGCTGGATACAATTGGGAAGAGCAGAAATAATATTAAAAATCAGCAGCATAGGGAAGACAATGTGCTGTAAAGTTATTTGTATTATTTCTGGGGGCCCTGGTGCGGAAAATGAACAAGAGGAGAAAGAATAGGAGGAGAGTGATCCTCTATCCAAAGGAAATCAGGAAGATCCATCTAAAAAAATCCAACAAAAAGCAGTGGATGCAGAAAATTGTAGTGAATAATAACCCAAGGATACAATTCTGGAAGTAGTTCAATGACAGGTTCAATAGTCAAAGTTAGTGAATACATCTTCAAATACCATAATCTTAAGAAGAATCATTAGCCTCATGCACAACTCAATTCACCACTCTTCACTGTCTTTCTTTTGTCACTGGCCATCATATATTGCCAATTCCTAATTGCCCTTAAGAAGGTGGTACTGAGGCACTGTTTTGACCATCTACTAAGCCATGCAGTACAAATATTCCACAATGCCGATATGGAGTTAGTTTGAAAATTTTGACTCAATGACAATGAAGGAATAGTGATATATTTTCAAGTCAGAATGTTCTGTAACTGGAGGGAATGTCCATGTAGTAGTCTTCCCAATCAGTTGCTGCCCTTATAGCAAGAAGATGCTTGCAATTAGCAGGGGCTATTAATTGAGTTTTAATTGGTGAGTTTTGTGGATGGAACACACTGCAGCCATTGTGGGCGAGTAGTGGAGAGAGTGAATGTTTATGTTGGTGGATGAGGTGTCAATAAAATTGATTATTTGAACATGGAAAGTGTCAGCTTTCTTCAGTGTTGTTGGAGTGGCTCTCATCGAGGAAAATGGACATTATTTCAACATTCTTTTGACTTGTGCCTTGTAGGTGGTGAAAGGCCTTGCTGAGTCAGAAGGTGGGAACATTGGATGAATTGATTAATAAAGTAGATTTATATTGTTGGTTTTGTGGTGGCTTTTTAAGCATAGTGGCCAAGAAAACACTTTGACATTTAACAGAGTGAAGGTAAAGGGTGAGATTATTGGTGAATGGTAATTTGACTTGCATTTACTGTGGGGAGTCCAGATGAACTGTTTATGGACAACCCAACAGAAAGGGATGTGGCACCCTCTTTCATTCTCACAGCTGGTAACAAGGACTGTGCTATCATGGTGCGGAGATTCTGCAGGATGCAGCAGATGATGACTAACCATGACATATGGTTTTAGAGAGCACAGCAGGAGTGATTCAGAGCAGAAGATGTAATGGAGACATTGCTAAGCAACCTAATTATTCACTTCATGATGATGTTTCATATGACAGCATCTCATTTCTTATCTGCATGCTGTCCAGATGTACGTGAATTGTGCAACAGAGTCCTGAACCAGGTGGTTAGCAGATATTCCTTGTTACCGGCAGCCACCCTTTGGTTTTTCATGGGGGTTTAAAAGCCTAAGGAACAGTTGCCTAAAACAGAATACAGATATCATAGCTGCTGCCAGGATACCAGACAGTGACCTGCATGAATACTGATAGTTGTACGCCAGCTGGTCATCGGTGTACATTGCAGTTCATCTGTGACTTTAACTTGATGCCAGTTTAGCAACCTGTGTAAAGTCAATAGCACCCTGCACCATGGAGAAGACCTCAATTATCCTCAAGTGAAATGTTCACTCCACTTGTTTTTCTCTCTCGAAAGAGAGAATACAATGTATTTTTTCTTCCTTGTGGGCAGAATTCACTGACCTCCCCTTATACAACAGTAGATGACAATTTTTTTTAAGATGTTGAAAATGTCTCCTGCCCCAGTCTGATTGGAGCCCAATGCAAAGAGATTCTTGGAACTTATTGGAGCGACTGGCAATGCTATCCTGTGCTCTGTGGATGGAGGTCTGCCTGCAACAAGGCATTTTTATAGAACATAAATACATAGTGTTTTCACTGGAAGGTGTACTGTATTGGCAACCAGAGGATACTAATATAATTGGGAAAAGAACAGAGGGGAGATGATAAGTTATTTTTTTTGCAGTTATGATCAGGATTGCATCGCCAGAGGAGTGGAAGCAGATTCAATGCTTACTTTTGAAAAGTAAATTCTTGAGTGGATTGAATTTACTTTTGAAAAGAAAATATTTGAAGGACTATTGATGTGAAACTAATTAATGGGTCTTTTATCGACCAGGGACAGGAATCTTCACCAAATAGCTTCCCTCTGCACTGTATGATCTAATGGATTTATTACAAGGTGCATTGTTTTTATTTTAAAGAAATACTATTTGGTAATCCGTTGTGTTCATACTGACCATCAGAAGTATGTCTGAATCACTTATTCCAAATTTTTGTCTGTTAGTTTTTCAGTAATTGTTATATTACTCTCTTATTCCCTTTTATATGTCTCACCAAAATCTGATCCAATAGGGAGAGCTAGCATATGCAAAATGTACAGTTTAAGAAAGTACACAGAAACAGCCTGAGGAGACTGTTCCCTTTTGATTTTTCTTCTCTTCTGTGGAAAGCAGCCTGCCTACTGTCTAAGCTTCATCCTTTGGGGAATTTACTGATTGAGTAATTGTAGGCACAACACAAATTCGTACCTTTTTTACACAGCTGCAATGAACTGCAAGCATAATGCTTGCCAGATGTTATTTAAAAGAAATGGATTTGTGATCTGAAACCTGAAAACTGACTTGAAGGGTTAAAAACTTTAAAATATTCTGAGAAATGCAGTAAAGTATAGTAGAGTTCCAATTGTTTTTATATAGGACCTACAATATAACAAACTATCACAAGGTACTGTTTGCAAAAGAAATAGTGGACTTCAGATGAAAAGTATGAATGATTAAGGGTGGGGAGCAGACTGAAAGTATATTCAGAGACAAAGGTTTCACACAGACTTTTGAGGAAGGATTTTGAAGCAGTCAGGTGTAAAGGATTACCAAGAGAATTTTAGAGAACAGTTATAAAGATTGCAATTTTACTCCATGCCAGTTTTGCACAGGTGAGAGGAGTAAAAACCTCTTTAATACCCCAGACTGGGGCCGATGATATTGTAACTCTCAGCACTATTTTTAATCCTGCCAGCCATTTGGTCTAGATGGGAATTTGATGAGTTTGTTGTTGGTCTACTGAACTGACCAATTTAAAAATTACAACGGGCTCTAATAACATCCTAAGATGAGAGCAAAACACAGCAAAAGCTAGAAATCTGAAATAAAAATAGAAGATGCTGGAAATATTCAGCAGCTCTGGCAACATGCCGATAACCTTTTGTTGAACATCCTAAGACTCTGATTTCCAGTTAGTAATGAGGCACCAGTCTGTTTCCTTCAGTTTGTTTACCAATAGTGTCATTTCCGAAGTTAAAATGGTAATCAGCAGGTTTCCAGTAAAAACAGAACACTCCGTTCATTTGCATTATTTTAATTGCTCATCAGTTCTAGTCCTTCTGGGCCATTTGGGTTAAATTAGGAGACCATGTTTTTCATTTACCAACAACTTAGCTCAGTGAAAATATTTGTTATATAATTACATATCTATTTAGATGGCTCGGACAAGTGAGAAGTGTTTTCCTTGCAGGAGAAAAGGCTGAGAGGAGTTTCGATAGAGTTAGTCAAAATCATGACTGGTCTGCACAGACTAGATAAGGACAAATCTGTTCCCATTGGTGGAACAGTTGAGTGGGAGGGACGGATTGAAGTGAATTGCAACAGAAGCAATGCAACCTGTGGAAAAAATTGCCACACAGTGAATGGCTAAGATCGGGAATGTGCTGCCTGCAAGTGTGGTCGAGGCATGTCAAAGTGAGGCTGAAAAGAAATAACACATAGGGTTATAAGGAGAGGGTAAGGGCACACTACTAGGTTTGAAGCTCATTTGCAGAACTGATACATAGACAATGGGTCGCACGGCCTTCGAGTAACTCAACAATTCCATGATTCCAAATAGTTAAAAAATTTTAAATAAATAATTAAGCCTTTGTATTCTCAATAATACATATATTTTAATATGAGAGTGATGAAGGTGTCTTATAAATCCTTTATTCAATGCTTTGAAAAACATCAGATATTTTAGATATAAGCTTGGAGGAAGTAGGTGGGGGGGGCGCGGAGGTGGTGAGGAGGAGATATTTAATGCTAATAATTTTACAAAATGATCTGACCACTAATATTTTAAGAGCATTCAAGACACAACCCTATTGACAGATGTTACTGTCTCCATTGTTCTCACATATAACATTTCTGACAATTGCCTCTAGGATGGTTTTAAAACAGTATTCAAATTTCTGCTGAAGTAAAAGCAAAACCTCTTAATTTGTCAGTTGCAAGGTAAGTAAAACTTTTTTGAGAGAACTATCAAGCCATTATTTCAGATTAAAGACAAATAACTTATTTTCTTAGCAAGCATGTGCCATGATTTCACACCACTGATTTCACACAGCCCTGTTGTATTTCTTCTGTCAGAAGGTCATGAATCTTTGGAATTCTTTACCCGGAGAGCTGTGAAGGCTGAGTTACTAAATACATTCAAGGCTGAGATAAAGAGAATTTTGAACTGTAGGGGATTCAAGCGTAATGGGGAACAGGCAGGAAAGTGGAGTTGAGGCCAAGATCAGAGTAACAATAATCTTATTGAATGGTGAAACAGACCAGTGTCCTACTCCTGCTCCTATTTCCTAATGCAGACAGCACCAATTATTGAACCCCCACTAGTGTCAGTTCCTGAAGCATTAAAATAATAATATTTGAAGCATGTTACAATATTCAAATAGGCGACGTGGCCAAACATGCTAGCTTTCTGAAAGAGCATTTTATGTAATTCTTTTCATCCGTCCTTTCCCCATCTGATTTGAAGAGCAGGTTTTGTGAATGAACTTGGAAATTTATGATGAAAATCAGATGCTGAGTTGTGGTTGAATGCGTGATGTGCGTAGTGGGAATCCACATATGTCCGACTTGTTTCGGTGTTGCTCAGTGAAGGACACTACAGTGGGTTCAATGCCAGCAGAGTGGGGGATGGTGCTGACAGCATTCCTTCTCATTTCTGTTTACCGTCCAGTGACAGTTTCTGGCACCAGATGTAAGGGCAACACTGGGCGGGAGCTGGCTGTGAGGCCCCACATTGCCAAGCAGCACTTGCTGCCCAGGTCCTTGGAATGGGTCATCTGCGGAGTGTGTCAGCGGTAGTTAAGGGTAAATTGTTACTGTGAAAGGGAGTAGGTGATGTGCACAGCGCACACCTTAACTACCGATGAGATTTCTGTGCGATCCGTACACGGGATGCAAACATCTCTGTTACCCTAGCGAAAACCATCGACCGGCTGTGGTCCAGGTCGATCCCAAACTAAATCCTGGTTAATGTTCGCAGAGAACATTTAAAATGCGAGCAGGAGCGGATCATTGGGTTTGTGCAGCAGACACGCGGTTTCACATTTTGTCTGTGCTTGCCCACTCTCTGTCTCTGAGTTTATTGGTTAAGAATTGCTTTTCCATTCGCCAGCAGGGAGGCTCCGGGGAAAGCTACGGCCAGTGACTGCCAACCCGGAAACCGAGAGCGAGTTAAATAGGAGGAGGCGGTGGCAATGAGCACGCATGTGCAGAGGAGGGAGCCTGAGCAGCTCGGGGACAAAGACACAGAGATGCCGGCCACCGAGAAGGACCTGGCCGAGGACGCGCCCTGGAAACGGATCCAGCAGAATACCTTCACCCGCTGGTGCAACGAGCACCTGAAATGTGTCAACAAGCGCATCCACAACCTGCAGAGCGACCTGGCGGACGGGTTGCGGCTGATCGCCCTGCTCGAGGTGCTCAGCCAGAAGAAAATGTACCGCAAGTATCACCAGAGACCCACCTTCAAACAAATGCAGCTGGAGAACGTGTCTGTGGCGCTCGAGTTTCTCGAGCGGGAGAACATCAAGCTGGTGTCTATTGGTGAGTCCAAGCACTTCAGACTTTTTTTTTGTTTCCCTGAACTTTTTTTTAAAAATAACCTTTTTTTTAACTAAGTTGTGCTAAGGCCAAATGTTGCTCGTCAGCTTCCTTGTTCCATCAGGTAGATGTCGGTTTTTTTAATACAAAAAAACCCACGAGGGGTTTTGACCCTCGAATGACTAAACTTCAACTTTCCTATAGTTGACTCTTGCGAACGTTGCACGCTTGCAAACTATTGCAACCGCTTTAAATCTCTGCGCTAGCGGCTTTGTAAGTGGGAACTTAAAAACTGAGTCAGTAAACACTTGTCACTTTTTTTTTCCTGTTTTCCGACACGTCGATTTTTGATTTTATTTCTGGAGTTGCCAGATGTAATCTCAGCAGCATTATCTGGATGTGTTATTTATAAATGTTTTGAAGTAACCAGTTGCCAAACTCTATTGTTCTGTATATTCCGTTGACCTTGGAAATATCAATCGCTCTTGATCGTTCTTAGCTGAATTTTTAAAAATCTGCTTTGTTACCGGAAAGTTTTGGAACACCATTTCTTTAAATCCGGACTAATCTGGTTGTCTCTGACGTTCTTTGCGCCATATAGCCACCTATTAGAGTAGGGTGTGGTACCTTCAGGTACAGACATCATTCTCTGCAGGAATGAGAATTTGAGGTGCTCACCTTTGCTGCCTGAACACACACACTTTCAACTTCTGTCTGCCGAATTAATCTGACTTCTCTCTTTCTGATATGTGTGTTATATAATATTCACCCCCCCTCCACCCTTCCTTTTCTTCTTTCTCTTCTCCCTCCCCCCCCCCCCCCCCCCCTCCAATGTGTAAAAGTAATCTTAGTGAAACACTAAAGAATGGATAATCTCGCTCCCGTTTAGCTGACGTTCTTTTATTCATTTGGCAAGTCGTTGAACTTTAGTCCCTTTACTTTTTTTTTGAGAGCCACGCTTTGTTTAAATATTAGCTGGAGGGTGTGACTTGGAAAGTGGCCATCTAAATAGTGACATTGAAACCTTAACCTATTTAAATTCATGGTTGATTAACCCATGCCATTCATCAAGAACTTGATGCCCCAGTCTGATGTTTGGCCATCTGGTAGCCTTGTTTTAATTTGTTACTGCAAAATCACGTGACTTTTTAGACAATGGAAATTTGACAAAGTGAACTCTTTTGGTGAGTTACAATTTTACAAAATTGTATGTTGGGTCAAGGCCTCAGTATTTCCCTCAAATCCATGTGAAAACCAGTTGGTGTACACCTTGTGCTTTTGTTTGAACAAGCTGTACAGTGCTGTAGAAATCTAACTTCTGAATTAGATTACAGAAAGTACACTTTGTTTTAAATCTAATTTGGATACTACCTCAAGTTATGGAGTGGGAGGTACCAGTGTTGAACAGGGGTGCACAAAGCTGAAATCTCAACACCCAGTGAGAGTACAACAGGCTTATTTCAAAGCACTTGCTTTGAGTGCTGCTCCTTCATCCGGTGGTTGACATTACTGACATGCTGCTTTTATTTCTGAATACTATATTCAGAATGTCTTTCTAAATATAAAAACTTCATGTGGATTTAAGTTCATGTTTAGTTGAACATGAAGCAGAGTTCTACACTATCATGAGTAACAATCTAAAAATGATAACATTACTGTCATCCTCCAGTGCATCATGACATGGGTTTGACAAGATATGGGACTTCATTAATAGTTACAGCCTCTGGAGGACTAATGTTGTCATACTTGGCCTCCCTAGGTAGCTAACTAGTAGATCAGTACAATTAATGACAAACAGAAGTTACTGGAAAAACTTCTGGTCTAGAAGATTCAGTGGAGAGAAAGCAGTCAACACTTTGGGTCCAGTGACTCTTCAGAGTTCAAATGTTAACTGTTTTATCTACTACTGTAAGATCTAATTGCAGTCATCAAGATAGGAGCCTGTGGATGCCTAATCTTGACCTGTATTTGAACTTTTTATTACAGCAGCATGTGATTTTTGGTTTATCACTTCAGAAATTCAGAGCTAGTCCTTCATAAATCCCACACTCGAATGGCAGATAACACTATCTCATGTCTTGAGCTACAGTACTTCCATCTGGATGGGAAGAGCATAACAACCATAAGGATGTTCATGAGTCTGCTGGAATTTTGCTGCTAGCTGTTCCAGCACTTTTAATATGGTGGTCCAGGTATTTATTGAGCTGGCTGTAGTTGAGCAAGAGGAACTCTTCAGTACATATCTGCTCTTGCAGCCAGTGTATTAATTCTGGATTGGGCTTTCTCTTGCACTGTTTCTGCCACTGAACCAAAAGCCTGTCCAGTCTCTCCTGCCCTGCAAGGATCATGTCAGAGTTGATTTTACTCTATTGTACCCTGAATTCATAACTTTGGTCTCAATAAATGGAGTAAAACAGGCATTAAGGACTGAACCAATAATTGTTAAAGCTGGAAGGTTTAATCCATATCTTGATTAACTACTCATTGGATTGTATTACAAAACTTATGGAAATATAAACTTTTAAGTTTGTCATTTACTCGTTACAGCTAACTTGGGTCACTTGCAAATCAGTGAAGCTTTCTTATTGCTTGCTACTCCTTCCCAAGGATCTTAATTGGAGCATTGTATTAGTGATGTTTTTCATGTACTGAAATGCCTTTAGCTTCCTTAACAAAAATATTACTTGAGTAAATGCTTTTCTTTTTCAGAAACAAGTATGGTGATACTCTTAGACGTTAAGCTGTTGCTTTAAGTCAATGATTTGGGTTGCTGTATCCAAAGTTGATGAATTTCATGGTGCTTCCTGACTGCTTTCCCCCACAGGTTATGACCTTACATGTTGACTCCCTGTAACTTATCCATACCTAATTCAGGTAATTGGCTGCTGGTAAATAAGCAATGTTCACTAGTTGTGGTAACTAGTCATCTGACTACCCAAGAAGCAAGCTGTGAAGTGGGGGAAAATAACGTCTAATTTCCTCAGTTGTCAATCGGCTTGTATTGACTGGCAAAATAGCCATTTGTATAGTCCCTAAATGTAAGGGGTAAATAAATATTACCACGGTGGAAGATTATCTTTTCACTTGATCTGTAATTGTCTCCGGTGTTTGAAGCCTTCAGCTAGTCTAATATTGACCATAAACCTGAAATCAGTGTTAAAGTCTAACTGAACAACTTTGTACACAATGTTGTGCAGGATGCAGCATAAATAGCTTCAACCAGCTTGTGGGTTTTTATTATTTGGTAAATGTGGTGAACCTTTTACCACACCATAAATATTGATTTCTCTGAAATTGTCCACAGTAATCAGATGTCCCCCTAAATTGTGGCATGATACAACATTTTCAACATCTGAAAATTTAAGTTGGTAATTAGCTGTCTGTTGTAGGCAATTCTCATGCCTCAGACACCAAAAGGTGACTTTTTGGAAGAATTTCATATGCTAGCTCAATGGATACAGCTTCAAACTAAAATTGGGGGGGTAGAAATACACCTTATTTCTTGTTCAGACTGAAATGAAAGTGTTCAGATAAAAACAAGAACTCTTCGAGTTTAGTGTTAACTTGATGTTTTGAGTCCATCCCACCACCCTTTTTTTTTCTTCTGACTTGTCCTCTGATCAGGATCCATTCAAACTTTTTTCCAGTAAAATAACCTGTTGCTGCAGTACTAAGCTTACAATTACTGTAGCAATTGATGCTCCAATTCCTTAAGTGTAAGCAAACTGTCTTCCTATTAACTCTGTCCTGAACTTGTCAAGGCCAGTCTAAAGGACAGCTCAGGATGTAGCTCCAGAACTTAGGGCACTAGTTCAGACCTGGCAAAGCTTACAGAATATCAAGGTGTAATATTCTGGCTAATCGTATTGCATCCCAGAACATGCCTAGCTGAGCTGTCTCAGCCACCTGCTTGGTATGATTCTAACCTCCAATCTGAACGCAAACTGAAGAATGACCAAGTTCAGTCCCTCCTCCTCCTTCCACAGGAACTATGCTACCAGTACAAGCTTTACCAAAGCAATTTGGTTTTTTTTTTTTGGCCCTAGCTTTTGGGAGCATTGCATTTGATATGCCAAAGACCTGCCTGCAAATTTCAACCTGAAACTTGGTACCAGCCTGAACTGGAACCATCCACTACTTGTATTCTGCTCACTGTCTAGAGGCTTGTAGGTCCACCAGGTATTTAAGTCATTGAAACTGGAATGAGTTGTTAATTCTAGTATCCTACATATTGCTGTGCACAGCAATTTCTGTTCTGGGATCTGGTTCTTTGGCTTACTTGACACTGAGACTCGTGCAAGAAAATTATTTCCACTTGTAATTAAAATAGTACAACCAAATACAATTGCAATTTAATGACCAGAACGTCCTTTGAGATCCATGTAGAAGCACAAACCCTCCTATGAAGGCAGAACAACTGTTTAACTCCTTATTCAGTCATAGTAATACAACTGGTGCACTCACTCCAGTTTGCATCACACTTACTTCCTGTTAGGTATTAACTAACATTTAGCAAGCTAACAAATGGAACTTATTAAACTTCAACTACTCTGGAGGTGAGGAAGAACTTGTATACTTATCCAAAAATCCTGATTTGAAGGTGCTGTTGTTGGACTGGGTGGACAAAGTTTTTTTTATTTTAAAGAAATCACAACACCAGGTTATAGTCCAAGTTTATTTGGAAGCACTGGCTTTTGGAACATTGCTTCATTGGCTGTGGAATATGAGTTTGTAAGACTTTTTAGAGCAAAAGGTTATAGTGTGATGTAACTCAAATTTTATATAGTGAGAAAAGACCTGGATTGTCAAAGCCCATCACCTTAGAATGAACATGTTGGTTTCAGTTCTTATGTAAATCCCACAAAGTGCTCTCTCACTCCCTCCAGACTTCATACCCCTTTCACATTTGTACATGTGCACGTGGGTGGGAGAGTATGCATCAGTTTGTGGGATGAATTTGTACTCTTTGGCTCCAACTGAATTGAATCCATGTAAGATTCTCTAAATCCTTTAGAAATAGTAATTGGAGTACAGACAGCGTCTCTCAGTGCATTATCTGGGCTGATATGGCACCTAGTGTTAAAGTCTACTTGAGACTAACTTTAAAGTCCTAGGATTTCAATGAGGAATTTAACACCAACATTGTTGTTCTAAGATGAGACTTAAACAATCCAGGTCTTTTTCAATACATTATTTACATTGCTGCAACTGAAATTTTGCTATGAATCCTGTCTTTGATCTTATAATCCAACCATCTGATGACAGAGCAGTGCCCTGAAAGCTAGTGCTTCCAAATAAGCCTGTTGGACAATAAACCAGGTAGTGGTTTTTAACTCATGTACTCCCATGCACACTCAGTGATTGACCAGTGACATAACGTCTTGATCACTGCATTGTAAATTAAGATCATAGTGGTAGAATTGAAGTCTTAAGGTGTCTCTGGTCATCAATCTGTTGTATTTTGCTTGGTGCACTCTATTTGGAGTCCTTGTGGAAGGGAGCACTCCAAATTTTGCTAGCTGGAAGTAGCTAACTGAAATGCTTGCCTCCCACAGTTCTATTGTTTAATAGCAGATATACTGAAATAGTCTTTATTCAACTTTCTCCAGAAATGTTTCCCTCCTGGGCTCATGTAGTATTCTACAAACACATTCCACTGACAATGGATGAAGGTGTTCTAATTAGCAGGGGACACTATTTTAGTTCCATTCTATTAACTAAATGGCTCTAATGTGAAAACTAACTGGATGACAATTGCATGTGAAACCCTCATGGAAGGATATTTGAATGTGTTCAGTTAGAATTTTCTGTAAATTAGGCCTCATTGTGTTTTTATCTTCAATCTGATCTTGGAATGACATGCTGTTAAAATGAATCTTGTGACAATTGCATTGGCCATTGCTTTAAAATTCAGACCAGTGGGGTGAACTTCCTAATACTTGTTACAATTGGATTCCCAACTTGCACCACTTTTGTGACCCATCCCAGGTGAAGATGCTGGTGTTTGTGGATTTGTGGCTGGCCATATCCTCCCTGGTAGCTAACACATCCTCTTTAGGGAGGTGCCACTGAGTTTCTAACTTGCAGGTATATACCTGTAATTTGTCCTGATCCTGTTAACACTACACATATCCTTTCTGTAGGAATACCCCCCTAAACAGGACAGTGACATTAAACATGTAATGTTCAACAATTAGTGAACATGCAGGTGAAGCTGAGGGGTACTGCTGCTCAAGATTAATGCTGATATTTTGACTGCTTGTCAGTTTTAATCAGTGATTACAGTATGGTCAAATGGACAGCTCTTCCATGTCCAGAAGAGCCACAGATACAAACAACCATACTCCATCAACTAAATCTCAACTCTTACTGGGATACTGGCTAGCAGTTGAGACTAGGAAGCTTGGCCAAGCTGTTGAAATGATCCAGCCTTGCAGGGATTGGGATCCTGGTTTCGAACCACTAAACTTTGTTTTTTTTCCCTCTCTAGTCATGTGTACAGAGGAATCTTGATGATCCAAATATGGATTATCAAAAGGGGATTTCAAGGTCCTGATAGAAACATTACATCAAAGAGCTGTTTCAACCTTGATTGTCTTTTCTCTTTGTACAACTATTCGAGTACAGTCCAGTCAGTCTCTAAATGACTGACTGACAGACATCCTGCCCCTACTTTCCCTGAAGTGCTGCACAGGGGTGAACCCTAAACCCCACCCCCTTCCCTAGAATCTCTGCCCTGTACAGGACAACATTGGAGATGTGGAACCTGTCAAAAAGGCAGTAGCAGTCTTCCTGCAGGGGAGGGGAGAGAGGAGGGAGAGTAAGGTGGTGCAGGGCTGGAGGACAGAATGGGAGTTGGAGGGGTGGGAGGTCCAGCAGACAGAATTGGGGGCTGGGTGGGCAGGGGCTAATGGTGTGCTGCTGCCTAGTCTCCTGAAAAAGCAGACTTCACCAAAATATAGTCCAGAGGAAATCAATTATCTGAATGAAGTAATGCCCTCCCATTTTGTTCAGATAATGGAGATTCCTCTATACAGGCTTACTTCATCTTTTGAAGTCCATAGAAGGTAAAACAACTCTTAACAAAAGAGTTGTTCATTTCATGAAAGTCTACTTCATATTGGGGTCACTCTCTGGCAAACAACATTCTCAAACTAGGTGAGACAGCAGATCCATTTCTTCAAAAAATCCACCCCGGTGCTGCTATTGTGACATTGCAAACTGACCAACTAACTCCCACACGGGCAATGAGTGCTTGAGGTCAGATGCATGTCACTTGTGGTGTGAACTAAAGCCTATAATGAGCTGTGGTTTCTAGTATGCTTACAAGGTCCATTTTGGTTTTTGACAGAATGATTTCCTCACTTGATTTTTTTTTTAAAATCATACGAATGACAGAAACAGACTCTTCAATCCAATTTGTCTACCCTGACTAGATATCCCAAATGAATCTAGTCTCATTTACTAGTATCCCTCAACACTTCCTAATCACATCCAACCAGATGCCTCTTGAATGTTTTATTTCTTTTGTTATAAAATCATAAGCTTGTGTGATTCCTTGTTTCCACTTCCTCTAGCAGCTCATTCCACATGTGCACCACCATTCACAAAGGTTGCCCCTGAAGTCCCTTTTTTTTATATCTTTCCCTCACTCTGAAACTAAGTTCTAGACTTTGTTTGTGCCCCCCACCCTGGGGGGAAAATACCCTGTCTATTTACCCTATCCATGCCCCTCAGATCTTTTTATATAACCTTCTAAAAGGTCACCCCTCTGCCTCTGCTCCAGGGAAAACATCTTCAGCACTTTCTCCTCTCTACTCTACTCTTCTCCCCCTCTCTCCTTCTCTTCTCCTCCTCCTCCTCCTCCTCCTCCTCCTCCTCCTCCTCCTCCTCCTCCTCCTCCTCCTCCTCCTCCTCCTCCTCCTCCCCCCCCCCCCCGTGTGTTCTTGAGTTCCAGTACATACACTCCCATGAGCCCAATTAATCCAGCTTTCTTGTAACTGATAACTTCTTCAGCCTTTGAAACAAGGAATTAAGTGAGCCTATCCTTTTGACAGAATAAAAGGGTTGCTGTGGGGAGTACCTAGGGAAAAGCAGCATAGAAACAGATTAGTCAGTCTGACTATTTGACACCAACCAAGACTAAATACCTTGCAACAAATGCTGACTGCCTATAGCAGTACTTGTCAAACTTATTGGCACTGGCTTCACTTGGCAGATTTAACTATCATGTTTCCTGTGGGAAAAGCTGACCACCTAGCAGAGGGGTCTGCCATTACTGTATGAATTCCAGATCCCTGGTTCATCTTGACCTTGAGAAGCCTTGGTCCACAGGTTTGGATCACTGTCATGGTATAGAAGAGCCCCTCCAGCCCACCAGTCTGTACCACCAAAATATACAACTTACACAAGTCTGTGAAGCTTAATGACATGACTCTAAGTGCTCAAATACTTTTAAGGTTAAGGCTTTCTTCTTGGTGAAAGCCTATTTCCTCTAATCCTTTTATTTTCTTCCCTTTCTCTCAAATTAGGATTATTAGCTCCTCATCACTAATTTTAAGATACTTTTTTAAAGTTCAGAAGCTGCACCCATACAGGGTGAAAGTGTGGAGACTGGGTGATGTCCTATTGCTCTGAAGAGTGTGTTGAAGTGTGGGAGTTTTCTGTACAGAATGCAATCCAAGTACAGGCAAGCAGCTAGTTAATTGCCACACTATTTTACGTTTTTCTGACCAGAAAGTTCCAATTAGCTAAAATAGCTACATGACTATTAGACTTGTTTCAATCCATTCCACATTTTATTGCTTTGAGTTTTGAACTCTAACACTACTTTTTCTCCCCCCCCCCCCCAAAAATGTAAAGTGATTAAGTCCTTGAAATAATGAAACCGATTTTTTAGTGTAGGGTAATACCACTTTTTCCAAAGTTGGAGCCATCACTTTATGTAGAAATCACCATAATTGAAATGAATGGGAAACTGTTTCAAGGTGAATTGCACATGGGAGTGACAGAAGTTTACTTCAGTGTAACTTCAGACCTGTTTATATCCATGGTGATAAATTCTTGTAGCATCTAATCAGCAACTGATTAGATACAAAGTAACCAGAGGTTGTAAGAAATCAAAATGGGTGTGGTGAGGGAGCAGGCATCATCTTTAAGAGCCTGCTAACATAAGTTTCTGAATTTGGGCTAGATTTGTAGATATATCAAACTGAAGCCAAAGTCTGTTTAATTGACAAGCTGCTGTGCCTGTTTGTAACACCCCACATAGGAAGTGTATGCTCATTTCCTTGTTTATTACAATTCCCTGGGGATGTACCATTTGGTTTCTAATAAATGGAGTAACTACATGGTTTTTAAACTGCTGTCTGAGTGGTTTCAAGCAGCTATTAAAGCCAATTAAACTTAGACAAAGTTGTTTCCTCCTTGCTTCCCTGCCAGACTTTAGTCTTTAAATTGCAAGTAAAACTTCAGATGCTGCCTGGAAAAGTAGCAGCCAGTGCTTTTTCTACTGACTTCCCTACCTCCTGTTGCTCTTGTGATCAACTGCCTTGCAAAATGTTTAAAGCTGTAATGGTAGCTTATCCTTTTAGCAAACGTTCTTGCCATCTTACTTCAGCTGACTTTGAAGGAACAATGAACTATTTGACTGTCTAACTTATTGACAAATGGAGACATGTGCCTTTAGCTTGTCTCACTGCTAATGATCCTAACCTGATTAATCTGTTTAGATGTTATTTCCCACCTCTGGAACAATTAGGACTTGAATACAGGCCCTCCCCCTCCAGAAGCAGGGAGACTGGCAGCCCTTCCACACCAGTGGCAATGTTCCTGTTCTAACAAGAATAGATTTCACCTGTATCAAATGACTTTTTTCTGGATCCAATTGGGACCTGATGAAAACAGTTCATCTGTCACTTCACTAACACATTTCAGTGTATTGCCAGTGATGGAATCCAGTAGGAGATTAGCCATTAGGGTATTAAATCTAACTTGCTGTATACAACTTGGAGGCAAGGTTTTCACTCTTGGTACACAATTGACTCCTCACTATCTTGACTAGTAACTGTCTGAATTACTAAGTGAAACTTACTGAAGTGTGCCAACCTAGAATTAGAGGTTCAAGAATTTCCATTCCATCAGACTAGCTTTCTGAATATATGAACAAATGCCTGTACAATAACAAATGTCCAACCTTTTCAATTTTCCTTCATTACTCTTAACAGAACTTTAGATTTCAGTTACCTGATTGGAAGATTTCACTTCGGTTTGGGGTCAACCACCACCTGTTCCTAATTGCTAAGTTGTTGGTTGTGACACTTGTTACCCCCAGGGAATTACAAGACTGATCTTGCCACCCCAAGCAGTGTAAAGGAGCTGATTCAGTTAGGGCTATATTCACTAGGTTGGGAGAGAAAAAATTACCAGTGTTTTAGATTTCGAACACCCAGACAAGGTAGATGCAGGAAAGATGTTTAGTTGTGAGCCTTAGTTATGGATTTTTTTTTTCCTCCCTTTTCTTTTCTCTTCTCCTCTCTTCCCCCCCCCCCCCCCCCCCCCACCGGGGTAAATCATTTTAGGACTGAAATTGCTTCACCCAGATAGTGGCAAACCTGTGGCATTCACTACCATAAAAAGCAGTAAAGACTTTTGGGGGGGGGCAGGGGGCACATTATGAATGTTGGAGATAAGAAAATAAGATCAGAATATGGCATTGATCATCCAATCATGAGCATATTGCATGGCAGAAAGTGTTGGGAAAGTGCAGCCTGACCTGGTGTGCTTTTCCAGCAACACATTCAGCTCTGATCTCCAGCATCTCACTTTCTCCCATATTCATGGCAGAGCAGGCTTAAATGGTCTCCTGTTTCAACTTTGTTTGAACATAAATTTTGAAACAGGTTTTTCTGTCTGCTTTTTAAAAAAGCTGCTTGTTGGATCTAAAGTGAATGGAACTATTGTCTTCAATTTGCAGCCTCATTTCATCTTTGTACTGGCAGTAATTTGTTCTGGAGCTGAGAACTTTTTAATCTTTCATGACAGACTTTGCTATTTATCAGTTTGCAAATGGTAACTTCTATTCGCTTCTAGTTTAGCATCAATAAATCTTTCTTTCAACTTAAACTGAACCAGATGAAATTTCAAAATCTGAATTGCTATGGAATAAGCTTTTATATATTGAGTGGCTAGAGAAAATAACTACAAGAAATAGGCAAGAACAAGGACTCTAGATGCTGGAAATTAGTGGTGCTAGAAAAGCACAGCATCTGAGCAGCAGGAAAATTTGACATTGCGGGCAAAAGCCTGCATTCAGGAAGAGGCAGAGTGCCTGCAGAGGGGGGTGGGGGATGGAGGTGATGGGTCAGGAGGGTGGAAAGGAAGGTAGGACAGGTCATGAGGACAGTGAGTTGGAAGAGCTTTAGGCAGAGATGACCTGGGGGTTGCAGTGAGAGTGACACTTACTGAGATTCTAGAGGAGGGGAGGAAAACTTCAAGAGGACTTGCAGTAGGGTTAAAATCAACTAAGTCACAGTACTGAGAATCTTCTTTCAAGGATGCCTTCCTTGAAGCTGCTTCCCCTCCCCTCAACATGAATCTCAGTAAGTGCCCCTCTCAATGCAACCCTCAGGTCATTGTCTCTGCCCTGAAGCTCTTTCAACCTTCCAGCTCAGGACAGGTCATGAGGGTGGTGCTATCTTCCTTTCCACCTAGTCACTCCACTCTCCTGACCTATTACCTCCATCCCACTCACCTATTGTACTCTATGCTACTTTCTTCCCCACCCCTCATTTATCGCCACTCTGTAGGCACCCTGCCTCCTTTCCTGATGAAGGGTTTTTGCCCAAAACAATTTTTTTTTTTCTGCTCCTCTGATGCTGCCTGATCTGCTATGCATTTCAAGTGTCCCTCAATCTAGACTTGTGGGAAATAGCCATTACTGGCTGGCCAGCATCTTAGTGCCAATTTTCAGCTGTCCATGGTGAACAGAGTTCAGGAAGGCAGCTTGTGGTCTCTAGGTATGCCCACATTATGACGGGAGAATTGCAGAACTCTGACCCAGTGACAGTGAAGGAACAGCAATATTTCAAGTCAAAATAATGCATATTTTTTTGGAGGAACTCTGCAGGTGGTGCTCCTGTGTCCTTCTCTTCCCTCTCCTCTTTCTTCCCTCTTCCCCCCCCCCCCCCCCCCCCACCCCCCCCCCCCCCCACCCCATACAAATGATTTGGGTTTGAAAGGTGCTGTCTGAATATCTGAAGTGCATATTTTGAATAGTGCTAATAGTAGCTGTGCACAGAATCAGTGGAAGAGAATGTGTGGATTTCAATCAAGAGAATTTGTTTTTTGTCCTGGATGGTGCCAGGCTGCTTGTATTGGAGCTGCACACACTTATGTCAGGAGTATTGCATCACACTTCTGACACGTGCCTTATGGATGTTGGACAGACTTAGCAAGTCAGTGAGCTAACTACAATATTCCTAGCCTCTGCCCTGCTCTCACCACTTGGGTGGTGAGTCTGTTCCATTTGTTGTTAATGGTCACCCCACAGATGTTAGTAGGGATTCCAGGTAATACCACTGAATAGCAAAAGTTTGCCTCTAATCATTGTCTAGCATTTGTGACACAAACATTACTTGTCAGCCCAAGCCTGCAGGTTGTCTGAGTGTTGCTGCATTTGAACACTAACCGCTTCCATATAGAGTTATGAATGGCCATGCATTTGGTGCAAAAATTGCATTTCTGACCTTGTGGTGGTGAGAGAAACTGAAGCATCCTGCATAGGCTACTGCATTAGGGACCCAGGGTGTTGTGGGACAGTAGTAATGTCCTTGCCTTTTGTCCAGAGCCTGGTTGCTCCAGAGGTATACTGTAATAAATCTGAAGTTGTTTTGAAATATTGACCCTTGGAACACCTCCTGCAGAGGTGTCCAGTCAACTCTGCTCCAGGACCAATGATCACCACTCCCATCTGTATATAAAGTTTCCATCCAGCAAAGAATTTACCTCCCTGAACTCCACTCTCCATTGCAGACCATCTACCTCCATGTCATCAAGATTCCTGTCTCCATCCCTGCCTTGACCATTTCACTGACACTCCTGTAAATGAGGTACAGCTGTTTTTTCTGTTACAAACTTGCAGGCTAGGCAATCATGTATTAAGTTGCAAATGTATTTAAGATTTCAATGTGAAGCACTTTGTTTCAAAAGTCACCATCACTTGAATTTGAATGGGGGAGCAAACCAAAGCTGCATTGAGACATGCAAAGCAACTTGTAATACTAACATCACTGGGATTAACTTTAACTTCTAAACTGGTTTAGAAACCTGGTCAAGCTGCATATTAGAGCTTTTTGCTTAGTTGTCCTTTTTTTTCTCTTTTTAAAAGGATGTCACCTTGGTTCTAGAACACTGCATTTGGAAAGATTTAGAGTTGGGACTTATTAAATTTTACTTCAGTAACCACACATTCTTTTTAAAAACACAGGATAAGTTGCCACAGTGGTAACAACATGCAGAGTTTAAATGCCTTAATGATTTTGATCTTTAAAATTCGAAGATGCCCCATGGTGGCAATGAGAATTGGCAGAGACTTGGCATGAATACCAAAACACTAGTTGGACTCTAAACTGGATTTGTGCTTTGTTATCTTGTAAACTGCAACCTCTACCATTGCAAAGTTCTTTGGTTGGTGTCTGACCTTTTTATTCTTTTGCTGGATTTGGGAACTAATGGCTGGCTGGGCCAAAAATTGTGCATTCCTATATCACCACCTGAACGGAGTGAAATGGTGCATGTCAGGGCACTGAGTTCACCTGGAGTCTCATCTCTGCCAGACTGGGTGAGGATGGCACCTTTCCTTCCCTAAAGGATGAGAGCTAAATATTTTTGATCAATATTGGATACACAGCTGCTATTAGATTCTAAAACTACATTATGTTCAAATTTTACCATGTCCCAGTTCAGTGACATTACCTCAGCAGTACTACCTCTGTCCTCTCCATACAATGAATCCTGATCTACCTCCAATGCTCACCAATCACCTCTGCCCTTGACCTAATGATGGTTCTAAGTTTCCTGTTTAAACGGTTTTATCCACCTTGAGTTCCTTCATGTCTGTGTCCCTTGATTTTAATCAGTTTAAATCATTGCCAAACTTCTCCCTGCAAGGACTCTCTCTCTCTCTCTCTCTCTCCTTCTCCTTCTTTCCTCCTTCCTCTTCACCTCCCCACTCACAACACCATTTGGCAGTAATTCCTTTAGCTGACCACCACCCTGACATTGCTCCGCTTCCCCCATTTTCCTTGCATCTCCCAAGCTTGATTTTGAAACCTGTGTCTAATAGTTGGGTTTTGGTTAGCTCTCCAGACTCTCCAAGTTGACTGTATCCTAGTTTCTAACTCCACCTGAATTTTCTGTTGGCTAAATCATTTGTGTTCAGTTTCTGAACACTGATGTATATTGGACAAATTGCAAGCAGTTTGCATGTCTCCTCTTGACCTGAGTTTTTTTTATTGCCCATGCAGTAAGTGACTTCACTTGTATGGAATGCATTTAGCTAGGTATAAAGAGCTTCACTCACAGCTGCTTTTGTTGAATGGTTGGCAGTCATGTACTAAGATCAAGCCCTGACAACCTGCATAGCAACATCAGTTTCAGGAGGCTTTCTCCAACTCAAAATCACATTCTGCATTTGTTTGGAACTTTTGCTTACTCCATGGATGTAATTAAACGAATTTTCAATGTGGGTTTATTGTTGCTGTTCACGTCATCAAAAAGATGACTAAACAAGATCCAGTACTCACTGGTGCCCTTCACAATATGCTTGCAGCATAATTACTGCCAAACTAACTAAAATTCAAATTTGGCAGCAGGGTTCTAATTTCAGGACTAACTTCCTCTTATACTCCACACTTTCTACCCTGAAGTTAGACCAGTTACTTGCTGTTAAATTTTTTTGGCCAGCCAATCATAGCCATCTACTAGAAAAAGACTTGTCTGACAGTAAAATCAACCATGCCTGTCTGTCTCCCATTAGAACAAAGCTCCTCTTTATTAAATGAATTAATGGACCAGCTTATTTGGGGGGGAAAATGCTCCAGTCTTGCCTAGAGAATGCAGTATCAAAGAGACTACTGTAGCTGATGTAATTTAGGCAGTGGATACCAGAAATGGTTTTTCCATCTGCAGGGTAATTTGTTCCACAACAGTAGGTCACAATGTGGTGGTGGTTGATCAAACATTCAGGTTATAATCAATTGATTCTCTTTTGGATTTCTTTGGAAATTAAATAAAATTGTTATTGCCCTGTGCTAATATTGAACATCTTGTAACTTTTATACAAAAGCAGATTTTGACTGCTCATTAACTGCATGGTAAAATGGTACATATAACCTTCTCCAATCACTGGCTGTGAACTAACTGCCCATTCCAGTTGCCACCTAATCACTTCCATTACTATCTCTAGCACATTAAAACCTCTTTTGACCAGTTAGATATCCAGGTCTAGCTTTATTTAATACTAGCTATCTTGGCATGTAGGCCAGTTTTTTTTAAAGAGGGGAGAAACAGGTAAATTCTTAGTCTGTATTCCAGGTCAACATTAACCATGCAAACTCAATACTGCAAGGAGTTACTGAGTTTTAAGTTTAGCTGTTTTCAGCTGTGCATTCTTTCAATTTCCTCTGAAATGTTAACTCTCTGCTTAGATACTAGTTTCAATAATTCATAGCATCACCATTGCTATAATTGCCAAAATGGTCAACTTGGGTGACATTTCCCATCCTTTACTGACTTGCTTTTTTTAGTGCCACTTCATCTCTCGTCTTTCAACCTGCAACCACTGGCACCTGACAGCCCAGATGTGTTGTCTGAGAATATAACTTTGTGGATGTATGTAGGTTTCAATGTAAAGATGTTATGAGCAGTTTTTGTATTAACTGGATGAATTGTCATGTCACCATGACAACTGCAATCAATGCATGACTTGTAGATTCAGGTCAAGCAACTTTTTAACCCTCTAAGGGAATAACCACTGTTGGCTTAAGCCTAGCATTTGAACAAAGCGTCATTAAATCATTGGTTCCAAATATTTTTTGTTAGCCTTAGAAGCACAAATGTACTTTGATTCTGTTTTATAAACACAACTAGAGGTGGATGTCTGAGCATACCTAACTAGTTCCACTCCCATTTGACCACCTTACACTGAACTTCACTGATTTTTTTTTTGTCATCTTCAGGTATGCTTTCAGTTCACTGTTCTTCCCAAAAATGAGTTTTGAAGCCTGTACTTAAGTTTTCAGTGATCTTCTCTGACAAGATTTTTGGTCCCAATGTAAGTCATTGAATTTCAGGAAGGATTCCAATTCCTGATTGCTAAGACAAATCTGTCTTCCACCTGGAAGATCATTCTTGCATAATGTGAACTTTGTCATCTTTTGTGTGACAAAGCTTGGTGAGTACACATCTCGTTGGTCTGTTTGTAAACCAATTCAAAAATCGGTCAGACCATTGTAGCACACAGGCTTGCACCTTCAATGCATTATCTGGGCTGACATGACCCCAATTGTTAAAGTTACATTCTCAAGTGAACTTTAAGGAAGTTCTGGGATTTACATATGAAAGAACTGAAACCAACAGGGCCATTCTTAAACAATCCAGGTCTTTCAACATATAATTTCAGTAACATCACACTAAACTCTTGGTATAAGTTCTGTCTTATGATCTTGTACTTCATAAGCACCTGATAAGGGAGTGGTGCTCTGAAAGCTAGTGCTTCCAAATAAACCTGTTGGACTAAATCCTGGTGTTTATGAATTATTTTAACCTTGTTCACCCCAGTCCAACATCAGCATCTCCAAATATTCAACAATAATCCTAGCCACAGAAAATAGGTAACCTGTCAGTAAATTGGAACTCCTTCTGCATTCTGGAGCCCTGATACATGACTTTTTTTGCTTTTGAATGTGCCTCGTGTTTTTTGGTAGTTTGGCAAGAAGCAGTTGCTACATAAGCAAGCTAAACTCCTGACACCACTCTAGACTTGACTAATTGTATCTTAATCTAATCTAAATCTCTTTAACCAGTTCTGAAAGATCCATCAAAATTGTGGACAGTGAAAGTGGTTATCTCTAGACAAAAGTTAAACTGTCAACCAGGTTATAGTCCAACAGGTGTATTTAGAATCACCTGAGGGTGAAGAAAGTGCTTCCAAATAAACCTGTTGGACTCTCAACCTGGCATTTTTTTTTTACTTTGTCAACACCAGCACCTCCCCAATCCACACAACAGGACCTTGATCAGATGGGCTTAGTGGTAGATGGCATTTAATACCAATAAATGAGGTGTCACTTTGGTAGGTAAATTGGGTGGGACTCGTACAGAAATACCAAAATTACTAAAAGTACTTTGTGCATCTTGAGGGTTTTTTGTTACCTCCCCACCATTTTGGACAATCAAATGGATAGATGGGAAAGAGGTGAATTTGATTTTTAAGTCACATGCTGTGGAAATTACCTTTGCACCAAATTGGGTTCCAGGGAAAACACCTTGGTAAAGGGAGCACTATTATCCACCAGCTACAGGTTCCCACATGCTATGCTATCAATTGTCACACATTGTTAAGCAAAGTTATTTTGAAATTGGGCAAAGTCTAGTTCTCATCAAACGAGAGCAACACTTGAGTGATAACATGTAAGCAGGCAAGCCAAACAAGTACTGCAGATCTGGAGTAAACACCTTGCTTCAATCGATCTTTCTTTCCTCTTTTGGATAGATGCAGACTCACTTGACCCACTCATGTTCTTTTACCTTCTCAACATAATGGTTGAGAAACCAATTGCCACAAGCTCACCTTTTGATTTTCTGCAGTCTCCACTCCACTCCTGAAATTTTCAGGATTCTTGTGCTGCCCAAAAACTGCAACTGTTGGAGAGGAAGCAAAACTTTGTTTGAATTCAAAACAGTCTGAAGCATTAACTCGGGTGACTCACTTCATCTAACCTTCTTTGTCCACCTAATGTCTTGAAACTGCAGCAAATTGGAATCATGCAATTTGTATGTGGGTGTTGGTCACTTTAAATCGCTGGCTTTAATCTGTAACAAGCTTAATGGGTGGAAAGGAATGTTTATCTGCACCAGGTACCAAATGGCAACTTGCCACTTTTTTCCCCGTCATCAAAAATAATGGTGTTGCCTGCCTACCATGGTGTTCAGGTAAAGGATGTAATTGAAAATGAATTGGAAAGAAAATAAATCATGGTACTTGATAAACCCAAGAATCCTAATGATTTCATGAGTTTGGCTCAACTTAAAGCAAAATCTTAGGTTATAAAACTGATTGTCAAGCCCAGTGCATAAATGCTCACTCAAATGAGAAATGAGCCTTCGGGCTATAGGAAGGAATTCCATTTTAAATGGGGCACTGGTCTTAATTCTAGGACAGCCAGCAACTGTGATAGGGCATACTTAACCTGAGTTCAAGTAACAACTGTAGTATTAACATTCCTGAACAAGGTGATTTACTCTATTTTAAAGAAAATGCCTCTTGCATCTATTACGATCGCTCAAACAAATGCAAGCAGCCCAAATGTAAATAGGATGGATCAAAGGGATGCTGGCAAGGGTTAGTTTATGTAAAAGAAATGAGGGCAAACCCAGAGTTAAGAATGACTGAACACTCTCTCATTAGAGGAATGTTTATAGTTCCTCAACACATGTTCTAAAGGCACTTAGCAAATCATGATCAGGATTACTGTCATAACTCCCTAACAGGGAGGACAGTTATCAGCCAACTTAAAAACCAGATCCATTTTATTAATTGATGTACTCATACTGGTAGGTTGCCAAGGCATCTGTAGGGAGACTGAATTAGCTTTAGTTAGCAAATTAAAATTAATAATTCTGTGAAGCTGGGTTTGGATTAACTATATGTACAGGGGTTAAGGGATGGAGTCCTAGTAATGGATACAAGAATTTTTCTAACTATACTTAAATGTAATACTGAAACTTGCTTTAGGATTAACTATATGGGGAAAGAACTGATGCAGACAGGTGAACTTCACAGCAATTTGTAGTGACCATAATATCTCACTTAAGATAAATGAAAGGACACTAACAAGCAAACCCAGGTTAATAGATTTGAGAGATGTTTGTTTTTTTTGTTGAAGCTGAGAATAAAGTAAAATTGACTTCTCAAACATTTTAACCTTGTCCACACCACGATCACCTTTCCCTTTTTTAGATGGAAGTGACAGAGACAAGTTTCAGGTGTGAATAACTAAATGTGTTCTTTACCTAGACAATAGCTAGCACTCGACCTTCTCCCCAGTCAAGGAGAGTTAGGCAACAGCAGCTGGTTTATCTGCAAACATTCACATCTCATGAAAGTGAGGTGAGACCAATATCAAAAGGTAGGCACAACATTTGCCAAAAGGTCTGCAGTTTGTCAGTAGCAATGTGAAAGAGAATGGGCCCATTTAAGATGGGATCATGCCATAAGCAAATTTCAACTAGCGCTTACATTTGCTAGTAGATAAGACAAATGGTCAAACTGTTTAAATTGAAGAATGAACTCTTCAAACCAGTAATCCAATTGGATTACTTTAGTGAGATTCACAACACTTTGCAAAAGCTGTAGTGGAAGAGCACTCGGCATATTTAATAACTCTTTGATTTAAGAACAATAAATAGAACATGCTCTGAACTCTTAGCCATTCCCTTTATCATCCAGGAAAGATAATGGAATCCCTACTATAGCAAAGTTTCATTATCACTCATCACTTGCCCAATTGGCAAGTTTTGTCTTCCTGTAATGTTGCAATTTTCAGTATTTAACTTTACTTGTCCACTTGGCATATCAAGTTTAGAAGGTATGTCAGTTTTAAACTAAATTTTGTGAACAGCAGTGTCGTCAGTACTAGCAAGGTGAGAAATGTTCAAACTTCTGAATTGCTATCTTCTACCATCTGATCAAAAGAGCTGTCTGACATAGGGAAATACTGATGTCAGTATGGATAGATGTCAGGAGCATCTTTGTATGATTTTTAACTTTGATCTGCAATGTTATTTGCCATACAGCTTTAAAAATGCAAAGCTTTAACTACATTTTCAAATGTCCTTTTATGTTCTCATTGAATTGGAGTGTGATCAGGATAGTCAGGAAGGCAGTGGCAGAATAGATTGCAAGCTGCTGTTTATGGGCTAGACTACACCCCTTCTCTCTCTAGGAGAGATACAAGTGAGGCTTCAGTTCTTTGAAGGACAATGTAGGTGCTGTTCTCCAGTGTAATTACAACTTGTACCACTTCCCCTTTTTTATTTTGAGTAGGCTAAGAAAATTGGTATAACTTCAACTCTGTTGGAATAACAAGCAAATAATTTAACACTGGCAACTGTTCAATAGAGTAACATCTCTTCAAATGCATCCTTGGCAAAGGAATATCCAGTAAAATTGCATGTGAGGCAATCCCTTTTTCCAGTCCAGGAGGAAAGGACAAAATTCTGCTGGAGAACTCCAGCATTTTCTTGATGGAAGAGCTGTTGTGCTTTTAAAGCTACCATACAACTACAAGCTAAATTTAAAACCCTAGTTTGGAGAACCTGACCCCCACCCACTCATGCTGTTTCTATTGTTCCAACATTTTCAAGTTGTTTACTTGATCACTTGGCACATGGTCTCAACCTCTATCTCCTAAACACAAGACAAAATGCACCTCCACTAATAAAGATGCTGACTGAAATGTAAGTACATCTGTAAAAGACTACTCAAATGCTATTTAGTACTGTAGCTAGCTCTTCAATTGGAGCAAGCTGATTGCTACAACCAAGTGAGGCCTATTTGCACTGAAGTAATACAGATGTTTACATTCTGGAATGAATGTCCATGGTAAATGCCTGTGCCTAACTGCTAACATTAATCCATGTGGTGTAGGTGTAACATGTTGCTGGGTCAAAATCTTGGATTCTTCAGTGAGTAAAGGAAGGACAAATCTCTGTTCCAAATCTGCACTAATGTTTGTCTGCTATCCTTTTTCTCCCTAGGCCATATCTTCTGCCTCAATTTACAATCCCATAATTGAGGTGAGTTGGTGCAGGATATTTTTATGGAAACTATTTCAATATTCTGCCATTGCATGGGTGGAGAATGCAGCACTGACTGCATGATGCTGCAGCATCCTCTTTTTTTATTATTAGTTACCCTCCAGTCAGATGTGTTCCATCACCATTCTCAACTTGTGACAGGGAGTAGCTCTTGCACTTGTGATGTCCTTGGCTCAGGATTCTCACCTGACTTGTTCTTGCAGCCACCTACTTAAGAAATACTTTGGTCTGTAATCTTTTTCATCACATCCTGTGGTTCTGAACTAGTGGAATAATTTTTTCCACTTCATCTGCTGGGTCTGCAATTAAAAGTCCTCACGCCACTCGCTCAGACTATTGTAGTGTGGAATTAATGTATCCTGTCCAACTAACTTGAAATCGGGTTTGTAGTTGAATTTGCAAGTCAGTCATAGTTGTTTATACAGCACAAACTGATTCTTTGGTCCAACTAGTCTGTGCCAATCAGACATCCCAATCTGACCTAATTCAGTATTTGGCCCATGTCCCTCCAAACCCTTGCTAAACAAATCCATACAGATGCATTTTTAAATGTTGTAATTGTACCAATGTATACATAACACCCTCTGAGTTAACACTGATGCCTTTTTTTAAACCAGTCTTCCCCTTTTTTGCTTAAATCCTAATGCCCCTCTAGTTTTGGATTTCCCTCACCTGAGGAAACTGGCCATTCACCTGACCCATTTACATTTTGGTAAACTTCTGACATCCTCCCTCCTGGGGGGAGGGGGAAAGACTCCACAAATCCTCCAGTTTTGACAACATCCTTTTGAATCTCTCCTGCATCCTCCAGTTGAACAAAATTGCACCTATAGCAAGGGGACTAGAGTTGTATTCATTATTCTGAAAGTGGCTGTCCCAACAAACTGTATAGCTCAATTTGGGTGAAGATTTGTAGCTCGGGTGCTCGTTGTTGTGGTTCTGTTCGCCGAGCTGGAAATTTTTGTTGCAAACGTTTCGTCCCCTGTCTAGTGACATCCTCAGTGCCTGGGAGCCTCCTGTGAAGCGCTTCTGTGGTGTTTCCTCCGGCATTTATAGTGGCATGTCCCTGCCACTTCCGGTTGTTAGTTTCAGCTGTCAGCTGTAGTGGCCGGTATATTGGTCCAGGTCAATGTGTTTGTTGATGGAGTTTGTGGATGAATGCCATGCCTCTAGGAATTCCCTGGCTGTTCTTTGTTTGGCTTGCCCTATAATGGTAGTGTTGTCCCAGTCGAATTCATTTTGCTTGTTGTTTGCATGTGTGGCTACTAAGGATAGCTGGTCATGTCGTTTCGTGGCTAGTTGATCATGTATGCGGATTGTTAGCTGTCTTCCTGTTTGTCCTATATAGTGTTTTGTGCAGTCCTTGCCTGGGATTTTGTACACTAGTTTTGCTCATGCTGGGTATCGGGTCCTTCGTTCTGGTGAGTTGTCTGAGGGTGGCTGTTGGTTTGTGTGCTGTTATGTCCTAGTGGTCGCAGTAGTCTGGCTGTCAGTTCTGAAATGCTCCTGATGTATGGTAGTGTGGCTAGTCCTTTGGGTTGCAGCATGTACAGCTGCAACATGGTGTCCCAACTCCTATTTTCAATGCCCTGACCAATGAGGGAAAGTGTGCCAAATGCTACCTCCAGCACCCTGTCTTGTATCCAATATCTGATTTGTCTTAGTAACTAGACAGATTTTCCAGTAGCTAACCAAAAGCCTCAGTATGTGATACTCCCAGTTTGTTTTTGAGCAAAAGCAACATTTAACTATTACCTATTTTAGTGGTAGTACCAAAATGAGACCCTATGGCACAACAGCTCAGCAGTACCTTGCACTGTTCCTTCTCAATCAATTTGTGGAAAGTGGATATCATTTTAGCTACGTCAATATTTAGTGCTCATCACCTTCACCATTTTAAAGGTGAAAACTGTTTTGAACAACTAGTCAGCTGTACATGGACTGACAGCATAACAGATGGTGTTTTGATGGCTGGCTCACTCACGTCTGGTATCTTCTAACAGTGGCTTGGTAGTCAGGTTTAAGGACTTTTAACGCCATTGGCATGGGTCTGGATTCAGATGTGGCCCAGGTTTGATTAGTGGTTTACTTAAATGGTCTTCATGAACTAGTTGGGGTTTTGAACACCTTTTCCATAACCTCAACTTGGAATTAAGGCTTTCAAGTAAACCAACTTCTGTGGAATGCAGAGCTGGGTTTCCAGACAGTACCGTTGTCTTAATTGACAACAGTACATACGCTATCTCCTGTTCCATGTGCAGCTGGTCATGTCTGTCTACAGGAATGGGTCCAAAGTTATTCTCTCCCTTTTTTGTTTTTCCTATCTGGATAATTCCAATCCAGAAAGTGACTATATTTTCACTGAGGGCTACCCTGGAGAAGTTTTCACCTTTCATCATACTGCTTGGTTCTAAATTTTCAATTCTGGTCAGGGGTTCTGTCCTTCCTAAACACCCACCTTCATGGATAAAAGTAGGTGTCATGGCCCAGCATTGCCTCCATCTCTTGTACCCTCCTGTTATTTCACTAGCTTTTTTAATGGGAACTACTTCAGTACAGGAAATGATCAGCATATCACTCCTCTTGATGGATGATGCATATACCAGTGTAGCCCATATCCAATGAAATTTATTTTTGGCCTACCTTAAACACTTTTTTTTTCCACTTGTCTTGTTCAAACAACATTTATCCCTTTAGCTTAATTAGTTGTCACTTTAGCCAAGATGACTTGGGGGAAACTGTTTTTACCTATCCAATTTTAATTGTAATGACTGCAGATGCTGGAAACCAGATTTTGGATTAGTGGCGCTGGAAGAGCGCAGCAGTTCAGGCAGCATCCGAGCAGCAGCAAAAGCCCTTCATCAGGAATAAAGGCAGAGAGCCTGAAGCATGGAGAGATAAGCTAGAGGAGGGGTGGGGAGAAAGTAGCAGAGTACAATAGGTGGGCGAGGGGATGAAGGTGAGAGGTCAGGGAGGAGGATGGAGTGGATAGGTGGAAAAAATAGGCAGGGGTTCTGGATTAGTGGTGCTGGAAGAGCACAGCAGTTCAGGCAGCATCCAAAGAGCAGTGAAATCGACATTTTGGGCAAAAGCCAAGTCATGGACAGTGAGCTCCAAGTTTTGGAACTAGGGTGAGGGGAAATGAAACTGTTGAAGTCCACATTGATGCCCTGGGGTTGAAGTGTTCTGAGGCAGAAGATGAAGCGTTCTTCCTCCAGGCGTCTGGGGGATTGGCAGTGAAGGAGGCCCAGTATCTCCATCTCCTCGGCAGAGTGGGAGGGAGAGTTGAAATGTTGGGCCACAGGGCAGTGTGGTTGATTGGTGCAGGTGTCCCGGAGATGTTCCCTAAAGTGCTCTGCTAGGTGTCGTCCAGTCTCCCCAATGTAGAGGAGACCACGTCGGGAGCAACGGATGCGATAAATGATATTAGTAGATGTCCAGGTAAAACTCTGGATGTGGAAGGCTCTTGGATGGAGGTGAGGGAGGTGTGGGAACAGACTTTACAGTTCCTACAGTGGCAGGGGAAGGTGCCAGGGTGGGTTGTAGGGGGGGGGGGGGCGTGGACCTGACCAGGTAGTCACGGAGGGAACAGCCTTTGCGGAAGGCAGAAAGGGGTGGGGAGGGAAATATATCCCTGGTGGTGGGGTCTTTTTTGGAGGTGGCAGAAATGTCAGCAGATGACTTGGCTTATGCGAAGGTTGGTAGGTGAGCACCAGGGGTGTTCTGTCCTTGTTACGGTTGGAGGGGTGGGGGTCTGAGGGCAGAGGTGCAGGATGTGGACGAGATGTGTTGGAGGGCATCTTTAACCACGTGGGAAGGGAAATTGCGGTCTCTAAAGGAGGCGGCCATCTGGTGTGTTCTGTGGTGAAACTGGCCCTCCTGGGAGCAGATACGGTGGAGGAATTGGAAATACAGGATGGCATTTTTGCAAGAGGTAGGGTGGGAAGAAGTGTAATCCAGGTAGCTGTGGGAGTCAGTGGGTTTGTAAAAAATGTCAGTGTCAAGTTGGTCGTCACTAATGGAGATGGAGAGGCCTGGTGTCAGATGGTCTGGGTAAATTTTAAGGTTAGGGTGGAATGTTGAAGTTGAATTGCTCAACCTCCTTGCAGGAGCATGAGCTGGTGCCAAGGCAGTCATCAATGTAGCAGAGGAAGAGGTAGGGAGTGGTGCCGGTATAATTACAGAAGATCAACTGTTCTATGTAGCCAACAAAGAGACCAGCATAGCTGGGGCCCACATGTGTGCCCATGGCTACCCCTTTGGTCTGGAGGAAGTGGGAGAATGCGAAGGAGATTGTTGAGGGTGAGGACCAGTTTGGCCAAACAAACGTGTTGGTGGAAGGGTACTGTTGGGGACATTGGGAGAGGGGGAAAAATGGAGATGTAGAGGGATTGAATATCCATGGTGAAGATGAGGCGTTGGGGGCTGGGGAAACAAGTCTTGGTGGAGGGTGTGGGTAGTGTCTCCAATGTATATGGGGAGTTTTTTGTTTGTGGTGGTTTTTTTTGAATTAAATTCCATTCTCCTGGTTGAATGTTAAATGGCAGATGGTGTGGTTCACACATGGTACATTAAAATGTTTGTGCACAAGCTAACCTATGGTACTTTTTTTTGTGTAATGAATCTCCAATCTCTTGAACTAATAGATGGCCAAATAAAAGGAATGCCAGTCTAATAGTTTATGCAGCCCTGGGGTCAAGAGTATTTTTCTTACTGCCAAAGGTTTTTGGCAGCATTTGCAGAGGTTCCCCTCCCCAGATGCAGTCAGCTACTGAATTTTTCCAACTGCTTATTTCTGACCTCTATTCACAGTTCTTTGACTTGCGTTCTAGTGTAACCAGAGGGTGACTTCAGTCCTACCACAAGCCCTTCAGCAGGTGTTTTTCTGAATTGGGTTTTGTTTGCCTTTTTTGGGCCTGTTGGAGGGGTTCCATCTGTTTTGACACTTTGCCTAAGCTGGAAAGACAGCATCTACTAATCTTGGGTTGGAGAATAAAACAGCAGTTTGATGCCTTTAAGTTAGGTGGGGAATTGCTTTTTTAGATGCCTTTGGAGCACTTCTTCTCTGCCATTCATTAAATGCTTGTTTTTAAGGTTTTGTCAGACACGTGGATGATGTGGTCCACCCAAAACAGTTAATGGACTGTATGACCAGTGCTGCAACAGGAAAGCTGGCCTGGAGATAGTGAAACTAGAGCACCCAATCTGACAGTGGGTTTGTAGAATTTGTAGAGACTTTACAGGTGTACAGATCACTTTGTGGACACTGCTTTTAAAGCTTGCAGTATTCATGACCCACAATCCATCTGGTTAGATACTGAGGCCTCCCAAGCAAAATGGCCCCTCATCAACTTACTATTTATGGACAAGAGTTTTTAGAATATTGTAAAAACCCTATTGTATTATCAAAGCCTGGAGGATAATGTGACAAGATGAGGGTAACTTGCAAAAAAACCTCCCCTTATTCCTCTATCGTGAGAACATTGGAATTTTAGCCAGGGCTGACTGATGCTATATTCAAAATCTGGGAATCCAGAGGTATCTACTGTTTGGGGAGGTCATGTCCTCTTTGAGCAGCTGCACCAGAAGTCTGGGCTGCCCAGCAAGGACCTCTCTTGGCATCTTCAAAAGTGACTTTGTACAAAAGAAGACTACACTGAATCCTTATTTCAGATAGGAAAAAGTGCTTTGGCCAATGGGTCTGCCCTCTGTCAGTACTCTCCTACCACTTACTATGCAATAAGGTATTGAAGGACATGGAACAGTTATGACACCTGGAGTCCAGAATTAAGGTTGGAAATCTCTTTGGCATTGTGGGAGGATGTCTGGGAAAATGCCAGGAAAATTTACAGCAAGGCTATAATTAAAACTATTCACTTTTTGTTTGTGCTGTGACCTCCCCCAAACAGGTTTCAGCCAGCAGTGCAAAGTCAGAATCCTCCCTGGTGCCAGGATCAAGGAGGTCTGAGGGGGTGCAGAATTCTAAAGGAGAGGGCCCAACAGGAACCAATGATGTGGGAACAAAAAAGGATGAGATTCTGAAGGGAGCATGTAGTAAGTTAGGCAGGAACTTAGTGGTCTTCTAGGTTAGTATAATTTGGATTGCTGACAGTGCTACAAGCTAGTGAGGGTCTAAATAGGAATATAGAGCAGATGGTGTGTATGGGAGAAGGATTCACATTTTTGAATCCCTGGAATCTCTGGGGTAGAAGTGACCTGTACAAGGACAGATTGCCCTTGAATTGGAAGGGGACTAATATACTAGCAGGAAGATTTGGGAGCTGCTTGGGAGGATTTAAACTAAAGGGGTTTTTTGGGGGGGGGGAAGAAAAGAGGGAAGACAGGGAGATCTTAAGGAAAGAGATCCATCTGAGACTGGTATAGTTGAGAAAAGGCAGGTGGGCAGGCAGGGACAAAGCAGAACAAGGTAGGACTGATAAACTGCATTCATTTCAATGCAAAGGGCCGAACAGGGAAGGCAGGTGAACTCCAGGCATGGTTAGGCACATGGGACTGGGATATCCTAGCAATTACAGAAACATGGCTCGGGGATGTGCAAAACTGGCAGCTGAATGTCCTTCCTATAGGATTTGTATCGTGGAACAAAGTGAGGCAAGAGAGGAGGAACCTTTTTTAAATAACGAATAGTAATATAGCTGTACTGAGGGATGTTCCCAGAAGTACATCCAGGGAAGTTATTTAGGTGGAATGGCAATAGAAAGGGATGACTCCCTTTTTATTGGGATTGTATTATAGACCCTCCCCCCAATAGTCAGGGAAATTGAGAAACTTGTAAGGAGATCTCTGCTATCTAAGAATAATAGGGTGGTTATGGTAAGGGATTTAACTTTCCAAACAGCATTATGGCAGTCCCAGTCTAAGGGTTTAGATGGAGGAATTCAAGTGTACAAAATGGAGTCAGTACCTACTAGAGAAGGTGCGAAACTTGACCTACTCTTGGGGTAATAAGACCAGGCAGGTGACTGAGGTCAGTGGGGGAGCACTTTGGGGCCAGTGACCATAATTCTATTTTAAAATAGTGATGGAAAAGGGTAGGCCAGATCTAAAAGTTGAGGTCTTTAATTGGAGAGGCTTATTTTGACTATTAGACAATATGTTCAAAAGCTGATCTTTGCAGGTAAAGGACAGCTAGAAAATGGGAAGTCTTCAGAAATGAAAACAACTGTCCAGAGACAGTATATTCCTGTTGGGGTGAAAGGAATGGTTGGTAGGTGTAGGGAATGCTGGATGACTAGAGAAATTGAGGGTTTGGTTAAAGAAGCATACATCAGGTACAGAGACTGAGATTCCCTACCATATAAAGGCAGTAGAAGTATACTTGAGGGCAAAGAGGGAAAATAGCTTTGGCAAATAGAGTTGAGGAGAATCCACAGGGGTTTTACAAATTTTTTTAAGGACAAAAGGGTAACTAGGGCACCTCCAACATCAGCAAGGTGGCCTTTGTGAAGCCACAGGAGATTAGAGATATGAAACTAGTGTTTTGCATTGGTGTTTCCTGTGGTGAAGGACATAGAAGATAGAATGTCAGAAATAAATGATATCTTATCTCCATAATACAAGTGTTGGATGTCTTGACACATGGATAAATCTCTAGGACCTGATCAGGTTTACCCTAGAACTGTGGGAAGCTAAGGGAATGATTGCTGGACCTCTTGCTGAGATTTGTATCATGGGCAGTCTCCAGTGAGATGCCAGAAGACTGGAGGTTGGCTGACACTAAAGTATACTTAAAGGTAATGTCCTAGGGAGTGTTGCTGAACAGAGACCTTGGAGTGCAGGTTCATACTTCCTTGAAAGTGGAGTTGCGGGTTGATAGGATAGTGAAGGTGTTTGGTATGGTTTCCTTTATTGGTCAAAGTATTGAGTACAGGAGTTGGGAGGTCATGTTGCAGCTGTACAGGACACTGGTTAGGCCACTTGGAATATTGTGTAATTCTGGTCTCCTTCCTGTTGGAAAGATGTTGTGAAATTTGAAAGGGTTCAGAAAATATTTACAAGGATGTTGCCAGGGTTGGAAGATTTGCACTGAGGTTGAATAGGCTGGGCCTGTTTTCCCTGGAATGTCAGAAGCTGAGGGGTGACCTTATCCATGCCCCTCCGGTTTATAAAATCATAAGATAGACAAAGATGGTGGGGAACGCCCAGAACTAGAAAAGTGTTGGGGTGAAGGGAGAGATGAGACCTAAGGGACAACATTTTCCAGTGGGTGGTGCATGTACAGAATGAGCTGCCAGAGGATGTGGTGGAGGCTAGTACAATTGAATTGGCCATACTAAATTGCCCATAGTGTTATGTAAGGGGTAAATTGTAGGGGTATGGGTGGGTTTCGCTTCGGCGGGTCGGTGTGGACTTGTTGGGCCGAAGGGCCTGTTTCCACACTGTAATCTAATCTAATTGCAATATTTAAAAGGCATCTTGGATTGGTATGAATAGGAAGGGTTTGGAGGGGTTTGGCCAGTGGAATTGGATTAGAATATCTGGTTGGTTTGGACCAAAGGGTCTTTCCATGCTGTATGTTGGACTCTAAACTCACTAGTGGAAAGCTTTGTGCATGTGAGTGTGGCAGCAAGCAAGGTGATTCAGTACTGGTGCCATGACAGTCTTGTGTAACCTCAGTTGGCAATGGGTCCATTGAAGATCTCTGCATGCCTTCACAGCACCAGGAGATGGTGATGTAGGTCTAGTATGATTTGGAGCATTCTCCACAGTTCCCATAGACAAAAGCTCACTCCTAGAGGTTGCAGACGTTGTCTGCACATCTTGCCTTGCTGTGAAGATAATGTACACTGCCTCTTGATGGACAGAATATTGACTGACTGCAGTAGGAGCCCTTCCTTCAAAGACCACATTTGAGTGCATATTGCAGCAACCTCTGGCAGACAGCGAGGATGCCCTGTCTCATGACCACCTTTTTTAAGGATGATCACAATGATGGTATCTGGACCCACCACTGCCTTGGGTATGCTATCCAATCTCCAAATAAGGCAATTCAGTTTGAATGTGTGCTAAGATGCTTGCCATATTTAGATATCTGGAAGAATTTCTCTTGTACTGGCTGTTTCAGTTCTGTTAGGTGGCTGTAACTCCACTAGGCTAGGTGGTGAGATGGTGACCAAGTAGAATCCTGTTAAGTTCAAGATTCCTGAGCATTGGGGAGATCCTCTGGTGTTGCTTTTCAATAAGCACTAGCTGCCTAACTCACCACTCTAACCTTAGCTGACCTGGAGATGGGCCTCCAATGCTTGAGGCCTGGATGGTCTTGAATGTGCTTTGAAGAATGCACACCTCATGGTGGTTCTCAACTTGCAATATTTTTCATGCATTTTTTTTGCTACAATAAATTCCTCAATTTTTCATTTTATTGGATGTCATGCTTTTTGTTAGTGTAGACCTATTTTCTTCGCCCTCTGATTTTGTTGTCTAGTTGAGACTCCTTGTAATTTAATAGCCAGATGGTTCTGATCCGAAGCTGTTCTTGACCAGTCAATTGGTCTTTGGTGAAGAAGGTCTTGAATGCTGTTGGACTGAAGGATAGATCAGACAATGATGTTTTGGTTCCAGTTCACCAATTGCATCATGCTTAAATAGCTGAGACCATCTCCAAGCAGCTGTTTGAGTTCTTGAGCTCAACATTGATCTTCCTGCAGCTGCACTTCATCCTTACTGTTTGAGCCAGGCTGAGACCCACGAGGGTACAGTCACTGCCACTCTGGCTATCAAAGCAAGGAAACTAACAATGTTTTGATTACAACAGCTGGAGCAACAGTGTTGCTATTAGGTCTTGTATTCCATCTAAAATACAAGATTTGCTATAACCAGATGTTCCTCAGCACTTCCTCAGGATTCCATTTGGGTGTTATCTTCCTGATATTCTCATTGCCAACTGCCTTTTTCCTAGGGGTTGTTCCTGTCAGTGGAAAAGGTGAATAGGGAGTATAGGCACTGGAACTAGAAACAGGTGGTTGAGCAAAGATTGGCTTGGCTGGTTAATTTAGGAAGGGACACTGACTGTGTGGACCAGGTGCACACCCAATTCTAGTTGTGATCAAATTCTTTGACTTTAAGCCTGTCCTCCTGCAGCAGCCAAATGTCCAACTAGGCTTGAGTGGCTAAATGCTAAACAATCTAGTGACTGTAGTTTATCTAAAGTGTTTACACCTGGTATTATGGCATACTCCAATTCTAAAGATATTAGCTAATAAAACTTAAATTCTGAAACGGTCAGGCATTTAGTAGTGTTCATGCAGTGAAATTTGACAGGTATTTTTGGGCTGGGTATGTCATTGTTCACAGTTCATTGCAAACATCTTTACTGGGGCTCCAGTAGAGATGCTAATCTGCAAAGTTGCTGATCTCAGCATTTTGGCAATCCTCCAATTTCATAGATTGGATGGAAGGCTCCGATGGTTTGACCTGCTGCAACCTTTCCACTCTTTCCCCACTTCCCTCCCCCCCACAACCACCTAAATCACTGAAGAGTTTAGTAGATTGCAGGGAGGAATAAGGTGAAAGATACAATTCTCCACTGTTTGTCATTTAGATAGAGGTAAGGAATAGAGGGATACAAGTCATGTGCAGGTAGCCTAGTTTACTGTGGTAACATGGTCATCATAGATGGTAGGCTGAAGAGCTGCTTTCTGCTGTACTGTTCCATGTTAAGGGAAATGTTCAGTTGTTGATCAGAGCACTCTTGTAAACAAGTTAGCAAGCCTATATTTTGTTCAGCTTCAATACAGTCTCTAGTATCCTAGAATCTAGTCATATTACTTAATCTCTAAACAGGTCACCAAATCCCAATTAACTTGCAGTCCAATGACCTCCAGGGTATGGGGAGAAAGCTGAAACGGGGTACAGTATAATCATGGCTGATTAAACTGAATGGCAGGAAGACCAAGTAGGCTCTCCCTACCTCCCTGTTTTTTGTTAACACTGGTTGGTTGCAATGGAAACTTTTAAAGCATCACTCAACCCTGTAGCACAGTATTAATACCACCTTTTTTTTTCCCCCAAGTTGCTACACAATGCTCCTCTTAAGCATTTCAGTGGTAGTGTCTTGCAATGCCCTACTTGGTGTCATATTTGGAGATGCTGGTGTTGGACTGTGTACAAAGTTTAAAAATCACACCACATTATAGTCCAACCAACTTAATTGGAAGCACACGAGCTTTTGGAGTGACACTCCATCAGGTGATAGTGGAGGGCTCGATCGTAACAGAATTTTATAGCAAACATTTAGTGTGATGTAACTGAAACTATACACTGAAATAGATTGTCTGTCTGTTAAGCCTTTCATCTGTTAGAATACAGTGATAGTTTCACTTTCATGTGTAAATCACAACCTTTTTAAAGTTGCATTCTCAGGTTAGCTGTTAATAATGGTGATAGCTAGACAACATGTTGAAGGTGTTAGCCCCCTGCATTCTCTGTTTAGATTGTTATCTCACTTTTTAGATTAGAATCAGTTTTACATAAATTCATGCAGTTTTTGCACTCAGTTCTACATGAATGCACTTTGCTCAAAAAACTGCATACAATGCAACTCCAAGTACAAATTCACCCCACAATGTGTGCATGTGGTGCGTGGTGCAGGACATGTAGCCTCAGACCGTCGGGTGACAGCCCTTAAAGGTGGACATTGGGACAGGCGGCAGAGATCAGTGGCTGAGCGGAGGCTCATAGCTAGGTTCGGTACCCATAGGGAGGGCCTCAACCGGGACCTTGGGTTCATCTCACATTACAGGTGATCACCATTGCACTGTACAGATATTCCTACATGCTCTCTCCGACACAGGTGCACACAGACACACATGCATCCCCTCAGACTTAAGACACTCTGCACTCACTACACACACACACTTTCTCACACCCTCAACCCCCACCCCACACAGACACAGACCCACATGCCCACTTTTTTTTGGGGTGAATTTGTACTTGCAGAGTTACATTGCACTTTGCTCAAACTGCATACATTCATGTAGAACTCTGAACTCAAACTGCATGAATTTATGTAAAACTGTTCTCTCCTTTTTTAGATTAGAATCAATCTAAACATCAGGTCATAGACAGACAACATGGGGCTAACACCTTCAACATATTGTCTAGCTATCACCATTTGTTAACAGCTAACCTGAGAATGCAACTTTAAAAAAGGTCTTGTGATTTTTCACATGAAGTTAAACTATCACTGTATTCTATCAGATGAAAGGCTTAACAGACTATCTCTTTCAGGGTATAATTTCAGTTACATCACACTGCAAATTTTTGCTATAAATTCTGTTACAATCGAGCCCTCCACTATCACCTGATGGAGTGTCACTCCAAAAGCTAGTGTGCTTCCAATATAACGGGGGTCTTGTGATTTGTACTTAGTGTCAACTTGCTGCAGGAGTTTGAGGCAGTTTGCCACAACTGGTCGAGTAATATCTGACTTTGCCAGGATGTCATTGAATGATCTTTTTTAAGATTGGCCTTTTTAGAAGGCACCAATCAGAATTGGTTTTCAATTGGTTGTTTCAGATTGAAAAATCCTTCAACTTTTATCTCAAACTTGGTAAAGAGGTTACTCAGTGTAAATTTAAAGTCTGTTCTAAACAAATGTTTCCAGTGGAACTGTAAGTGGTCAGTGTAACATCTGTTAGTTTTATTCATTTGTATTAATCACTTGGATATTTAAATTGGGCAAATCAAATGCAGCTGGGAGTCATTTTAGGAGTACAAATCTCAAGATTAAATTGTCTCAACTTGGCCTTTGATTTGTCTCAAATTATGACTTAACTCCATCAATTTCCTTCAGGGAAACTACCTGCAAACTATTAAACAATCTGGTTGCATCTGGTAGGAAACAATTAATCCAAACTGACCACCTAAGCTAGCACATTGCCTTGGCTTTAAAAACTGCTGTATAGTCACTTTAACAGGAGGTCAATTTTGAGTGCTGTCAAATATTAAACTTCTAAAGGTGCAAACAATCTTCATTAGGTGTACAGCATGGAAACACTACTTTTTTTTGGTCCAATTCCATGCCAACCAGAGATCCCAACCTAATCTAGTCCCACTTGCCAACACCTGGCCCATAATCCCTGTAAACCCTTCCTATTCACATTTAAAAGGCATTTGGATGGGTATATTGCAATTGTACCAGCCTCCTCCACTTCCTCTGGCAGCTCATTCCACATATAGTAGCACCCTCTGCATGAAAAAGTTGCCCCTTTAGGTTTATGGGAAAGATAAGAGACCTACGCTCTCTAGCTTTGGACTAGAAATGTCTTCAGTGCTTAATTGGGCCACTGTCAAAAATTTGAGCCTTGTGAATTTTGATTTTGGGGTAATTACTTCACTCCAATGAAGTTCTAGGTAGGGATTCAAAGTTTAGGACTAAGGAACTGAATGTACGTGGTACTAATGAAGAGATGGGGAAAATCTTGTAATCCAGTTTGCTGGAGTTGGTGATTTTGAAGGCTAGTTTGCTTCAGTGGGGTTTCTTACCTTACCCAAGTAACTTGGGTGATGTGCAGATGAGCCAGGTTCTCAAATCAAAGGCTTTTAACTTACAACTGGGGTTGTCTGATTTTTTGGCTGTGGAATGCCTTGGGGTTGTGAAGGGTAATGTAAATGCATGATTATTAAGTTGTTTTGTAAGATGTTTTTAATTGTTAACACTACTCCACGCGGAAACGGGTGACCAACACAACTTAGACATTTACTATAAACCGACTGACTCCCCACAGCTACCTAGATTACACCACCTCCCACCCTACCCCCTGTAAAAACACCATCCCATATTCCCAATTCACCTCTGCCACATCTGCTCCAGGAAGACCAATTCCAATACCGAACAACCCAGATGGCCTCCTCCAAAGACCACAATTTCCCCTCCATGGTTGACGATGCTCTCCACCGCATCTCCACTTCCCGCTCCTCCAATCGCCACCAGGACAGAACCCCACTAGTGCTCACCAACCACCCTATCAACCTCCAGATACATTGCATCATCCTTTGTCATTTCCATCACCTCCCAACAGATCCCACCACCAAGGATATTTCCCTCCTCTGAGCATTCCAGAAAGACCCCTCCCTCAGACTCCCCTTGTCAGGTCCACACACCCCACCAACCCAACCTCCACTCCCAGCACCTTCCCCTGCAACTGCAAGAAATGCCGAACTTGCATCCTCAACTTCCCTCCAAGGCCCCAAGGGATCCTTCCATATCCATCACCAATTCACCTGCACCTCCACATGCTTACCACATCCGCACCCAATGTGGCCTCCTCTACATTGGGTAGATGGGCTGCCTACTTGCTGAACATTTTCAGAACACCTGGGACACCTGCACCAACTGCCCCATGGCTGAACACTTTAACTCCCCCTCCCACTCTGCCAAGGACCTGCAGGTTCTTGGCCTGCATTGCCAGACCATGGCAACACAACACCTGGAAGAAGACCACCTCATCTGCCTAGGAACCCTTGAGCCACAAGGGGTGAATGCAGATTTTCTCCAGCTTCACTTCCCCTCTTCTTCTCTTTTTCCCCCCCCCACCCCCTCCCCACCCCCACCAATTAGTCCCAACCCTTGAACTCAGCACCACCTTCTTGACCTGCAATCTTCCCAACCCCTCCACCTCCACCCCCTCTCTGGCCTATCGCCCTCACCTTAACATCCTTCCACCTATTGTCTTCCAAGTCCCTCCTCCTTACCTTTTATCTTAGCCTGCTTGGCACACCTTCCTCATTCCTGAAGGGCTTATGCCCGAAACGTCGATTCTCTCCTTGGATGCTGCCTGACCTGCTGCACTTTTTCAGCAACACTTTTTTTTTCAGCTAAAATAAAATCATGGCTACTTTAACCTGTCACATGTATTTAATTTAAAGATTTTTCTAGCCTCTAAATGAAAGCCACTTGTGTGGATACTCTTCAGAGTACAAGTCCATCTAGATGGGCATGTGAATGGGAAGCGTCTAGAGGAAGAGACCAAAACTTGGCAAATGGGACTAGGTCAGTTTAGGCTATCTAGTTGGTTTGGACATATCTATGCTATATAACTCAGGCTCTACATAAAAGTCTAAACTGAATAAATTATTTAATACTCTGCAGGTCTGGCTGCATCTGTGGAGAGAAAGCAGTGAATTGGAATTCTGGAGGGTCACCTGGACCTGAAATGTTAACTCTACTTTCTCACCACAGATGCTGTCAGACCTGAGTTTTGTTTTTGCCAGCATCTGCAGTTCTTTGGTTTTGTGCTCCTACTTAGACAATTCTTGTTCTCCTTGTAACAGATTGTAGGTAAGACTTTTTTATCTGGACTGACAGATGGATCATGATGCTCCACACAGTTCAATTTTAACAAGTCTGAAGCACTTTTTTTGTCTGCAGTTGGACATTGGGAGGATGTTCGATGCATAGTTTTAAAAAAATTTGTGGTGTGATTTCATGGGACACTGGCCTCAGTTTTTGAGGCAGGGCAATCTGTACTGATGGGATGGTCTCCACCTGAACCGATCTGAAGCTAGTTTTGGTGGAAAAGATTTAAATAGGGTGGTATAACTTTAAACTTGAGTCAGAGGAGAGGGGAAGCAACCGAGTATGGAGTTAAGTAGAAAAGCAGCAGGTTAGCACGTGTAGGGTTGAAGTTCAAGGCAAACTAGAAATGAAGCAAAAAGGAAAGATAACTTAGGATCTATTACTGGAGATGACTGAAATCATGAGGGTAAGCAAACTAGAATTCGGGTGCTTTGTCTGAATGCTTGTAGTATTCAAAAGTAGCTGAATAATAAATCATGATTTGTGGTAGGCTTCACAAATGTGGTTGCAGGGGACTCAAATGGCAGTTAAGTTGTAATCCTTGGATCTTTAAGTCAGGTGGGTAGAGGGCAGGGTTGCCACCTTAGGAATGATTTTAAATCTATATGGCACAATGACATAGGGTCAGATGATGTGGAATGTCTGGGTGAAGTTGAAGAACCACAAAGGCAAAACAACCATAATGGGAGTTAGTACAGATTTCCCAGCAGTGGTCAGGACCAGGGGTGTAGGATGTAGCCAGAAATAAGGCATGTTAGAAAGACCAAAGTCACTGATCATGGGGGATTCGAATATGCAAATTGTGCTGTGGCTCAGTGGTTAGCACTGCTGCCTCAGCACCGCTGCCTCAGCACCAGGGACCTGGGTTCAATTCCTGCCTCAGGTGACTGTGCAAACTCCACACAGACGTTCTTCCCATGTCTGCAGGTGCTCAAGCTTCCCTGCACAATCCAAAGATGTGTGGGTCAGGTGAATTGGCCATGCTAAATTGCCCAGTGTTGGGTACACTAGTCAGGGGTAAATATATAAGATAGGGGAGTGCGTTACTCCTCGGTTGGTGTGGACTTGATGGGCTGAAGGGCCTATTTCAGACTGTCAGAAATCTAATCTGGACTGGGTGAATAATCTCGGTGGATCCAAAGAAAGGGAATCATGAAATGTTTACAAGATCTCTTTTTTTTTTTTGGGAAGAGCTTGTAATAGAGCCCACAAGGGAGCAGGTTATTGTGGACTTAGTGCTATGTAATCAGCCAGAATTTTTAAAAGATCTTAAAGGAACACTTAAGAGGCAGTGATCATAATATGGTAGCGTTTAGTCTGCAGTTTAAAAGAGCAGGCAAAATCTGATGTAATTACCTTTTTACCTTTAACTGCAACACCATTACAAGGGCATGAGAGGAACTGTTGAATTTGCTGAAAGCAGAGGCTAGTGGGGAAGACAGCAACAATGGGTGGTTTACGCTTCGGCGGGTCGGTGTGGACTTGTTGGGCCGAAGGGCCTGTTTCCACACTGTAAAGTAATCTAATCTAATGGCAGGAGTTTCTGGCTGTAATCAAGGACTGGGCAGAGGTTCATTCCAAAGAAGGATCATCCAGTTGGGGTGAAGGGGGAATTGGACAGCCATGGCTGATAAAGGAAGTCAGGAAATGTACCATGGAAAAAGAGCCTATAAAGTGGCCAAGAGCACTGGGAAATTGGATTGGGAAGACTTTTACAAAAAAAACCAGATAACAAATCTGGAAGGAGAGGATCAAATATGAAAGTAAGCTAGCCAATAATAGCAAAAGTTTCATTCAATACCTAAAACAAATGAGACAGAAGTAGAAATTGGGCTGCTCCAAATTGATGCAGCAAGGCTTGTGATCAGAGCTAAGGAAATAGCTGAAAACATCTTCTCAGGAAGACATGAGTAATATCTTAACAATTAAGGAGAGGCGAGGGGCAGAGTTGAGTATGGTAGCCATTACAAAAGTGCTAGAAAAGCTCAAGTAAAAAATTGATAAATCTCTTGGTCCTGATGGGCTACAGACTTGAGGGAAGTGGCTGAAGAGGCATTGGTTGCAATCTTTCAAAAATCAAGTCTGGGAAAGTCCCAGATTGGAAAATTGTAAGCCCCTTGTTCAAAGGATCAAGATAAAAGATGGAAAGCTTTAGGTCAATTAGCCTTACCTCATTGTATGCAAAATTCTAGAATCCTTCATTTAAGGATGAGATTTCTAAATTCTTGGAAATGCAGGGTCATATTAGAACAAGTCAGCAAGGATTTAGTAAAGGGAGGTTGTGTCTGACAAACCTGTTAGAATTCTTTTGAAGAGGTAACAAGTAGGTTAGACCAGGGAAACCCAGTTAATGTTATGTCTAGATTTCCAAAAGGCCTTTTCAAGCTGTCTCAGGAGGCAGCTAAGTAAGGTGATGGCCCATGGTGTTCAAAGTGAGCTACTGACATGGATTGAAGATTGGCTGGCTGGCTGGCTGGCTGCGAGAGTTGGGATAAAAGGTTCCTTTTTTTTTTTGGAATGGCAGCTGGTGACAAGTGGGATCCTGAAGGGTTCAGTGTTTGGGCTGCAGCTGTTCACTTTTTTAAATTAATGATCTGGATGAAGGGCCTGGGAGTATTCTGGCATAGTTCACCAATGATGCAAAGTTACGTGGACAGGCAGGTAATTGAGATGGGGAGGCTACAAAGATTTAGATAGTTCAGAAGAGTGGTCCCAGAAATGGCTGAGATTCAATGTGAGGTCTTGCGGTTTGGAAAATAGTTCATGCCTGTTGTTTTCCAAATGGTGAGAAAATTCATAAAAGCCAAAGTACAAAGGGATCTGGGAGTGCTAGTCCATGATTCTCTTAAAGGCTAACTTGCAGGTTGAGTCCATGGTTAAAGCAAATGTAATGTTGCTCTATCTTGAGGGTTGGAATGTAAAAGCAGCAATGTGCTACTGACTTTATAAAGCTCTAGTTAAGCCCTGTTTAGAATATACAATTTTGGGCCCCACACCACAAATGACCTACTGGAACTGGAGTGTGTCCAGCAAAGATTCATAAGGATGATCCCAAGAATCCCAAGGCCTAAAATGTGGTGAGCGGTTGAGGATCCTAAGATTGTATTCATGAGTTTAAAAGGTTGAGGGGAGATCTAATAGGAACTTCGATTAATGCATGGCTTAGAAAGGGTGGATGCTGGTAGTTTGTTTCCATTAGGCAGGGAGACCAGGACCTGTGGGCACAGCCTTAGAATTAGAGGGTGTTAATTTAGAATGGAAATGAGACCCTTCTTCCAGAGTGGTGGGGCCTGGGAAAGTCCTTGCCACTGGGTGCAGTGGGAGGTCAGGACACTAAATGCCTTCAAGGCAGTGAGTTCCTTGTGAGATCAAGAATTTAAGGGCTACAGGGAGAGTGGCATTGAAATACCCATCAGCCATGATTGAGTGGCTGAGTGGACTCTATGGGCCAAATGGCCTTACTTCCACTCCTGTCTTATGGTTTTATTGTCTTAACCTGGGATTGGGACTAAATGAAATTAATGCTGATCTAGCACATAGCAATGCTACCACCAGTAGGTGTTTTGATGTGCCTGACTTTAATCACTATCTACAAATGCTAGGTTTGATCTCTTAAATTTGTATCCATCAATTTTCCTCATGACCTGGATTGATTTGAATTTCATTAATTGTCACCTTTGTATGCACAGATCTGCATAGTGGTAACTTTGCCATACTCTAACATCCTACCAGGTAGACCTTCACCAGTAAGAACTTGATGACACAATGCAATATTTTAGAATTGGTTGGTGGTCCACTATTAGATTCCCTACAGTGTGGAAACCAGGCCCTTCAGCCCAACCAGTCCACACTGACCCTCTGAAGAGTAACCCACCCAGACCCATTTCCCTCTGACTAATGCACTAACACTATATGGGCAATTTAGCATGGCTAATTCATCTGACCTGCACATCTTTAGACTGTGGGAGAAAACTGGAGCACCTGGAGGAAACCCACACAGACACTAGGAGAATGTGCAAACTCCTCAGACAGATGCCCAAGGCTGGAGTCGAATCTCGCTCCCTGGTGCTGTGAGGCAGTAGTACTAACCACTGAGCCACTGTCCTGCCCCCTCATGCCCTCTTAAAACAGGACACTGCAGGCTTTTTTCTGAATGTGTAGTGTTGGCACTAGTTCCTGACTTAAAATGACAGCTTAAAGATTCCATTTTAATGCTTAGTCATTAAGCATTGGATATAGACCCTTTGGTCCAATTCAAGCATGCGAACAAAGTTTCCCAAACTGAACTAGTCCCACTTGCCAACCTGGTCTATAATCCCTTAACTTTTAATCATGTACCTGTCTAAGTCTTAAATATATAATACCTGCATCTACACTTCCTATGGCAGTTCATTCCATGTACAAACCACTTTGAAGGGGGAGAAGTTGTCCTTTTTTTAATTTCTTTAAATCTTTCTCCTGTCACCTTTTTTAAGGCTGTTTTGTGTAGAATTCCCCAACCCTAGAGAAGAGGGTGCTCTTGGTATTCACCTTATCCATACCCCCTAAGACTTGACCAAACTAGTTCATCTCTCAACCTCTACACAAGTGGAAAGCATCTCTGCCTATCCTTCTAATGCCAACCCTCCCAATCCTGGGAGCATTCTTGTAAATCTCTTCTGCAATCCCTCCAATTTCCTAGTTTTCCAATAGAATAGGTTCTACTCACCCCCCTAACAGTGGCCTCGCCAACATCATATACAATCGCCAATATGACATTCTGACTCTTCATCTCAAACTAGAGTTTTGAAGGCAGGCATGCCAACTACCCTGTCTGATGTTTTCAAGGAACTGAATCCCCTCTTCAACAATATGCAGTGCCCCACTATTAAATGTTTAAACCTGCTCCTTTTTGTCAAAAATGCAACACCTTGGAACTTATCTTCCATCCCTTGGCTCATAAAGCTTCCTGCTACTTAACACACCACATCTGTCTCAGGCTTGCTGCAGTGTTCTAGCAAAGCTCAGTATCAGCTGGAAGAACAAACTTTTTCCACTTGGGGACCCTGTAGTCCTTTGGACTCAACATCACATTCAATAATTTTAAGGCCTGAACTCTGTCATAGCCCCCCTACCCCACACACCAGGCCTTCTGTCCATCTGCCATATGTACTACCTACTGTTAGCCACTAAGCCTCCATTTTTAACAACTATTCACCCTCCTTACAATTGTTATCCACTCCTTTGTCTGTCCAACTGTTTTTCTTTGGGCTGTATCCCTACCTATTTTACATCTTATCTCTTCCACCCATCCTATCTTCAGCGAATAGACCTTTTTCCTAGCGATAATCCTTCCTGAGAGGCTCAAGAGACCCAAACATTAACTCTGACTTCTCTGCACAGATGCTGCCAGACCTGAGCTTTTCCAGCAACTTGTTTTTGTCTCAGCCCATTGGCTGTCTTGATTTAAGATCCTTTTTATAGTGTTAGCCTTCACTGACCACTGTTTCCAATTTTGGGTGATCAGCAAACTTGCTAACCATGCTTTCTAAAATCTCCACTGTTTTGGGGGATGGTGCGAGAAGTTTGGTTTTTTTGACAGGCAGACAGCACAGACAAAAATCAGTACCTTGCTTTCTTTGGCTGTACCAAAATGTGCAACTTTGTTAAATCTAACACCTTCCTTCGCTGTCACCTAAATCCATTCCTCTTATCTGTCTTGAGTAATGTGCCATTGATGTGACTGTTCCCAAAACATCCAACTGAAAACTGCAGTTTATCTCCTAATGAACCTCTGATACTTAAAAGAAGCCTTCTGCCCTTTCTGGTATCTTCCAACAATGGTTACTCTGAATTGGTGGCTGTTAATCGTTAGCTTGATTAAAATTTTTAATGTCTCTGTGAAACTTCCAGGTCTTGCGTCTTATCTAGAGGAAGACCTGGATATGTCTAATGTAAAGCTACTCCTGGTCAAAGATAACTAGCAACTTTAAGTCACTTGTGGGATGTGGGTTTCACTGGCTGGGCTAGCACTTCTTACTACCACAGGATGACTAAGGGCATGAGATTATTGAGCTACTGTGGTCCACATGCTGCAGGTAGACCCATAATGTTAGCTGTTAAATTCCAACCATGTAGCTTCAAAATTATGCATAAAGGTGTCACTAGATGCTCAGGGTATAATGAAGTTTTCTATCCATGGTTCTGATAAATGTTTGCATCTTTTAATATAATCCATTCTGTAGTGGTTACAAGAGTGTGCTAATGAGAAATAGCTAATGTGCATTGATACTCAGGATCAGCTTTGTATAATGCACTATACTGACCCTGTGGTCACTAGTCTCTCCAGTTTCCTTTTGAATGAAGGACTGCCTTTAAGTTTGTTACAATCTTTCTTTCCAATGAAAACTTTTTTGCTTTTCTTAATGCCCTTGCTGTAGATCTGGGCACTTGTCAAGTTATGCTACCTCAGGATGAGCAGTTCATTCCCTTTTTTTTTGTCAGAATTAATCTAAAAGCTGTAAGAATTTAAGATTTGATTTGTGGATTGAAATGCAAGGTTTTTTGCACTTAAGCCAGTAACAATACCCACTTTAAGTGCTAATCTATATTGTTGCTTAAACAAGCAACAGTTGAAGCTTAGCTTGTAGACAAGCTGAAATCCAGTGGTGTTTACAAACCACTAGTCTGCAAACCAGTCACTGCCTGCTCAGGCCTTTTGACAAGCCAGCCTTTCTGTGGAGGGAAAGAAGTGATTTTTCTTCCACTCTCTCTACTGAAAGCATTTCTACCTGGAGAACCTGCTCTTTCTCTTTTTTTTTCTTTTTTGTCACCTTGTATCTTCTGCAAACAAATGAGTATCTGATGTTAGATTCTTTCCTGAGGATTTCACACTAGGTTTGCATGCAAACTTTTTAGTAAAGCTTGTACAGGCCAGGTGAGCCCTCCGTGGCATGCAAAATTTGAGTCAAGAGCCTGCAAACAAAAACACATCCCCTTTTTTATACAGGTTGGTAATGCTCTGTTCCTCTGGCCACTCCCTCTCCCCAGACCACATGTCACCCAAGGTAAATGGTAGGATAAGGTCATTCTCAAATGTAAATTCCCTAATCCTGGGGAATTGTTATGAAAAATATTTCCTAAATCAGATTTCCCCAAGATGACATGGGTATGATATGCTTCAGTATCAGAGGATGGCTATGAAAGCATTTCTGAATGGAAGGGACTAAATGGGAGTTGGTTTGATAGCAGGTGAGTTGTGGTAAATGGCTGCCCAATGAAGGGAGTCATTCAAATTCCTGCAAGAATGTCGCTCTCTCCCAAAGGCAGTACAGGTTAACCCTTTAACATGACAAGTTAATCTTCTAACGTGGAGGGGAGAAAGTGGTGGTCTAATCAACAAGAATAAACTGCAAGCCCTCTAGTCAAAGACTACATTGTCTTTGTCCTCTGCCTAAAACATGCCCTGTTTTGTCAACCTGGGTTTAAACCAGCCAAACTGGGAATATTGCATGCTTTTTGTAGTGGCAGCTCTGGGAATAGTGGGCTTTGTTTTTTAAGCACACCATTTAAGATATAATACTAGTTCTCCAATTTAACTTCCCAAGTTTGCCACAAGTTGGAATTACTAGACGACTAACACCATGGAATGTACCTCCCCAGTAGAATATTTTTGACCAAATGTGGCAATATTGTGGATATTATGGTAACAAGAAATCAAAAGATGTTTTACAATTGTGTGCAAACACAGCATTCCTTGGGTACCATAACATTTCTGGGCTCATACTTAGAGGACCAGGCTTCCAGTTTCATGCTGTGGAGTTTCATATGCCAACTCTACTTGCAGCTCAAGTCTACTAAAGTATGACATGCAGAAACTTAATTTCAAAGTTCACCTCAAATGGACAGATGGGCTTTGCTTGAACCTTGAGCAGAAAAATACACCTCTAAAATCAACACCTGCTTTATTGCTTTTGACATTCTGAAGACCAGTTTGATTTTGGAGCCGATTGTTGCCACTACTCCCAACTCTAGAGCATGGGCAGCACTTTGAAAAACATGTTTTGTGTTGATGGTCTAAATTGGCCTGGTAGCTTGCAGTTTTCTACAAAGCATTGCTAACTTGCAGTGCTGATTGGTGCAAGAATTTTAATAGGGATTTCTAGTGTGACAGTGATGCTTAACACTTCTAAATTCCTGTATCTGGTAGTTTAAGCCAAACATTCTTCTTTCTAACTGTTCAATTTATATCATGGTATTTGGCAATTGCATGCTTTTGCCTCCAGGTGACTTGGACACCTTTTTGTTTTTCCCAATTGAGTGTGTTTGTGGTCATAATTCATTTTGAGGAAGGAACAAGTGTGTGGAAGCAATTAAATTAATGGTGAGTTATTCTAACTACCTGGTGTTTGTGCACTAAATGTTTCTGTAGCAACAAATGTACTGTACTTCATGTGCAATGTCACCAAATTCAAACACCTGTCAAAGGCAGCTTGCACCAACTCTATGGTGAGTGTCTTGGAAATAGTCCGGAACTGAAGCGACTGGTCTTGTCAGTGCAAGTGATTTAATCACTAGCACCACAAACTAAATAGCAGAATTATTCAGTGAATCTGGATATTTGTGGTGGTTAAATTACTAGGCTGGTGACTAACTTCAATTCAGTCCACCTTTTTTCTTCATGGTACTTAAAGCTGAATTCCATTTTAACCAATGCTAGAAGTTTAATTGAGAATAACCAAGCATCTTTGAAAGCCCCTCTTAATGAGGCTGATAAATCCCACCCCAATGTGGCTGGCACTTAATGCCCTGCTAAGCCACTGTTTACTTGTATCTGGGGATGGACAAATGCCAATTTTGCTAGTTCCACATCACACTAATTTGTTTTTAACATTCAAAGGTTGGGAGAAGCTTTTAAATCAACTTACACGAATAGTCATTATATTAAAGTTGTAGTAATCTTGATTCTACTTTCTTTAATTTGTCTCTTCAGACAGCAAAGCCATTATAGATGGGAACCTGAAGCTCATTCTAGGGCTGATATGGACTTTGATTCTTCACTACTCTATTTCCATGCCAGTTTGGGATGATGAAGGAGCTGATGATGCCAAGAACCAGACACCCAAACAGAGGCTATTGGGATGGATTCAGAATAAACTGCCTGACTTGCCGATCACCAACTTCAGTAATGACTGGAAAGATGGAAAAGCCTTGGGTGCTTTGGTTGATAGCTGTGCTCCAGGTGAGTATAATTAGGCACTAAGTTCCAGATTGGAAATCTGGAAGCAAAGCTGAAGACCACTTTGGAGTCTCCAGCAGCAATAACTTTCAGCTGATTCTGGAAAAAGTCAAGTTGCCTTGCAGCTCTATTTCCATTCTTTTTCCTAAGTGGGAAGTGTCTGGAGTTGGGTTGACTGGCTCCTCTTTTTACCTAAAATATGGTGCAATCAACCAGATTGTAAATGTGGGCATGACTTATTCCTGAACAATCAGGATACCTTCTGAAGGTAAAGGACTAATCAAATGTTTCTGGATGTTTTGCACAGTGGTTACCATCACTGTCCCTCTGTCAGGGATTGGAGTTCAGTTCCAGCCTCCCAGGAACTGTCTGAAGTTTGTTCTCCCCTATGGCTTGTGGATTTTGACCAGTGCTCTAGTTTTGCTTCCATACTACAAAAAGTGCAGGTTGGGTGGATTGGTCATATAAAATCGCCTATAATATTCAGGGGTGTGTGGATGAGGGGGACTAGCCTGGGTGAATGCAGGGTTACAGGAATGAGTCTGGGTGGGATGCTGTTTGAAGGGTTGGTGTGGTCTCAGTGGGCCAAATGGTCTCTTCCTACACAGATAGGGATTCAGTGTATAGTGATGTGCCATTGTGATCCTTACTATTCTTTAACATGATTCTTTCACAAGTACTGTTCTAATATTACTAAATATTCTACTGAAGTGCACTTGTTGAGTATATCAGAACACATGGCAATATTGGGAGTATATCACTGCCTTTATAACATGATTTCTCAGGTTTGTGTCCTGACTGGGAGATCTGGGATGCAGCCAAGCCAGTGGATAATGCACGTGAAGCTATGCAACAAGCAGATGACTGGCTTGGAGTTCCACAGGTAAAAAGTAAACTCTATAACCTTGGTAAATATTAAAAGCTATGCTATACAGGCCAACCAGTGCAATGTTTGATTTTTAATGTATGAATATCAAGGTTAATTACAAGATCCTGTTTTGGAAGGGTGAAGTAGGAAATATTTCTACATTTTAGGCATGTGCAGACAGCTATAGGTGATTGCCTCATTATCAACACTGAAGTGATACAAAGGTGGGATATTTGGAATGGGTCCAATGCTTTAAATTTGCAAAGTTTTTTTTTTCTCTCCAATTTAATGTCTCCGGTTATACAGTCACAAGAATAAATTGCAGTATTCAAGAATTAATCCTAATTTTGCATTTAATTATCATGTGGTGTTAGGATGTAATGTAAAGTTGGTTTTACTACACTTGAGTCTCTTCTCCTCCACCCCTCCAATCTATTGAAGTTCAGATGGTATGAAAATTTAATTTTTTTTAAACACCTATCATGCAGGTGATTACCCCAGAGGAAATCATAGATCAGAATGCTGATGAACGATCAGTGATGACCTATTTGTCACAGTTTCCCAAAGCCAAACTTAAACCTGGAGCTCCATTAAAGCCCAAATTGAATCCCAAGAAAGCAAGGGCTTATGGTCCAGGTAGGTGTACATGTTTATTTCTGATCCTAGACCAACAATGTATCTCAAACTGCAATCCCTCCTTCACCCAAATGTTTAAATTGCCTAGATAAGTTCTGGACTTGCACTATATCCTGCAATATACTAAATTTAAGTACTTCAAAAACATTATTTTCTGTCCTAGGCATTGAACCTGCAGGTAATGTTGTGATGCGCCCAGCTATGTTCACTGTTGAAACAATTAGTGCTGGGCAAGGTGAGGTGATGGTCTTTGTAGAGGATCCTGAAAACCAGCGAGAGGAGGTAACTGTCTGTCTATAAACTGTCATTGTGTTCCAAGTGTTGTCCATTCCCCTCTGCCAACTGTAGTCTTATTGATGGAAGTGTAACTTGGAGTCTCCATCTGATGCTTTTTGATGTTTTTGCCCTTGGGTATAAATGGCTTAGTAACTGGCACATGAGCTTGTAGCATATCAAATATGAATATAGATCTGTTCTTAGTGGAACTTTTTTCAGAATCTAGTTTTAATCAAACTTTATTCCTGACCACTTAAAAATAAAAACAACTTAATGGAAAGCCTCTAAAAAGGCTGCTTCTTTGAACTTAAACTTCTCAATTTAACTATCGTAGAAACTCGACTACATGTATATTTTGACCACTAAATACTAAATTGACACTCCTGTGGTTTAAGTGGAGTGGTGCTTGCAGATTATGGCTACGTGGCCTTACAATTTTCAGTGACTGAAAGGGCAGAGTCTTTGCAACTGTTTGACTCTAGTTTTTGTAACAGCCTCCTGCTTACGTCCAAGCCCTGTTTTGAGTGGCACTCTATCTTCAGTGTGGTATTAAGAATTTAGTGGCAGTGGCTAGTACTGCTGCCATACTGCTAGGGACCCGGGTTTGATTCTAGTCCTGGGTGACTGGAGTTTGCATGTTCTCACTGTCTGTATGGGTTTCTTCTGGATGTTCCAGTTTCTTCCCACAGTGCATAGATGTGCAGGTTAGGTGGATTGGTCAACTAAATGGTCAACTATGACCAGGGATATGCAAACAGATTAACCGTGAAGTGTGGGGTTATGGGAATGGGTTGGGGATCTCTTCAGCATTGGTGCATAGTCAATGGGTTGAATGGCTTCTTTCTGCACTGTAGGGATTTTGAGTGCTGCACTTGAGTTGCTTCTTTAAAGATGTATAAAGTCTGGTTTCATTCCTCAAATGGATACAAAAGATGCCATTTGCACCCATCTGAACTAGGACACTTTTTTTGAGGCTGTATTTTATTTGGCAGCCATTTTTTAGTCAAAATTCCTTAGTTTTCTAAGATCTGTGAAGAACCTCAAAACAGCAAGGAATGTTTTGGTCTTAATCCCCTAAAAGTGACTTTTTTAAAACTATAACTTGGATAAGTTGGTTTCTTCCTATCTATCTTTAATCAGACTTTTTTAATCTCTATGTAACTAGAGGTAAACATTCTAATGTTGCCAATTTTTCTGCCAGGCAAAGGTGACCAACAATAATGATAAAAATAAGACCTACACTGTGGTTTATGTACCAAAGGTTGCAGGACGTCATAAGGTGGGTGCATAATGTTTTTGTTACTGCAGTTGGGGGGGGGGGAGGGGTTGGCTTTTTTATTTGAATGTTGGTTCAAGAACTGTTATCTAGCTCTGGGGTATGAAGGCATTCTAACTGCTTCTGTCATTTCACTTCTGAATTGTGGAATAGAGTGCCATCAACCTACATAACTAATTAACTAACTACTTCCTCATGTTGGGATACTTATTTGATATCTTTCTCTGGAACAGGGTGAAACTGGTGGTGGTAAATGGTCCAGAGACTTCAGAAGCACAACTACGTTTTTAGATTTAAATTGAAAATTCTTTAAAAATAAGAGGAGAAAGAGTCTCTACACTTGTCAGAATCAGGTGGTGGTAGCTTATTTGAAAGATGAGCTCAACGTGTGCTTAAGGTTTTAAATCTCTAGCAGGGGTGGGGAGACCAACTTTACTAGCTTGAGGCCTCTTTACTATTTTTAATAGCTGACAGTAACTGGATGATCATCTGAAATGGTCTCTCCCCAGATTACAGTTTTATTTGCTGGACAGCATATATCAAAGAGTCCTTTTGAAGTCAACATTGACAAGGCCCAAGGTGATGCCAGTAAAGTGACTGCACGAGGTCCTGGCTTGGAATCTACAGGAAACATTGCCAATAAGCCAACCTACTTTGATATCTATACTGCAGGTATACTTTGTTGCGGTCTGCGGAAAGGAAGGAAAATGCCCACAGCTACAAATTGATCTTCAAAATACTCCTCTACAATAAAGTGGGAATTTACTTGACAGAATATGGGGCAATCTGTCAATTTTATAGCTAACTGCTGAATGCATGTGGCTCATTGCTGGAGGTTTTGGATATTCTAGATTCTTACTGAAACTGATCAGCATCTTTTAAAGTCACTCTGAATTAACACTCTACATTTCTGAAGGTAGTTAGCTGACAAATTGAGTTTTTCAGCAAAGCAGTATTCTAATTATAGCATTTCACCACATCTTCAGTTTATAGTAGGATCTCTAGTAATTTCTTTTTTTTAATATGAACTTTAAAATGGAGTTTAGTCTGAATGCCTGTTTGAGATCATCTTGGAATCTGAAGGAATTAACTGCTTGGAGAACGAAAGTCTGCTATGTAAAGGGCTTGTTTTCTCTCTAAGGTGCTGGAGTTGGTGATGTTTCCATTGTGATAATGGACCCTCAAGGTAGTACCAACACTGAATTAACAATTGAAGATAAGGGAAACAACACTTACCGGTGCACCTACAGACCTGTGCAAGCAGGGCATCACACAATTCAGATTGCATTCTCTCAATCACCAATACCCAAGAGTCCATATTCTGTCACTGTAGGTGAAGGTAAGTAACATTCTGTCTGCTGAATTGCTTTTTTTTTCCTGCAAACTCAGAACTGAGTTTGCTTAACAATTTCCATTTTGTGATTTTTAACCTTTAGCTGTAATAAAGCATTTTAACACCTCCCATGTAGGTAAAGGAACTCCTCTTCCTGAAAGAGGAATGTATAACTTCAATGGAGAAAGACATAATGGGTCTTCAACTTACCAAAGAATCTGGGAGTCCCAGTGCACAAATTCAGGGTCGCTTACAGGTCCAGCATGCAACCTCGAAGGCAAAATAAAGGTTTCCCTTATTGGAAGGGTAGATAGTAGTGATTTTGCTACAGTTGAACAGTGTTTGTTGAAACCTCATCTGCAAAATAGTTGAGCATACTTTTTAGTTTTTTTTTAAGGGACCATGTATCTGGAGCCTGTAAGAGAAAGTGCCTTGGCTGATAAATGGGATGAGGGAAAGGTTGGGCAAGTTGAGCCTGTCTCCAATGGATCTTGAGTGATTTGTTGTTGTTGTTGAAAGAACATCTGTGGGAGAAACAAGACCTATAGTCACTGATTTGTAAAAGGTTTCCATTTTAGGATCTACATGTGTAAATGGAGGGTTGAGTCAAAGTCAGAATATTTTCAAGGTGGCAGTAGATCCTTGACTGAAGGAACTCCTAGATGGGGTTGAGGCCACTATCTGGTCAGTATTACCTGTAGTGATGGAGCAGGCTAGAGGCCAAAATGATGTACTTTTTGCTCCTTGTTACTATGCTTCAGATGTTCAAAACTACTAATCTTTCCATTTTCTTCAAACTACAATAAAAATAAAGTCTTACTCCAATGTTTTAGATTCAGTTCTTAAAAGTAAAGACCATATGCCACTGCAATAGTAATGATTTAAAGTTCTGATTTGAAATCTAGAATTGTAAAGCTAGTATAGTTTTAGCCATAAATTTATCAGGCAATAGAAAGTTCTAGTACAATACTGCATCTATAATCTAGTTTAACTTCTAACTATGAAGATATGATTTTTTTTAAGGATGGATGAATGCTGGTGATAGCCATATCTGACAAATAAGCAGAATTTAACTCCAGTTAGGCTTTGATTAAACTTTGTTAATATGTAGCATAAACTTTTTTGAACTGTTGCTCAAAAAGCATAGTCAAAGTTCTAATGTTTAAAATGTACTGAACTGCAGAAACCTTTTTTGATCTCCTACCTATTCATACTTTTTTTTTGGTCTGCCAAGTTCTAATTCAGAAGGATAAAGAGAATCCTTATCTTTGGGCAGAGGAGGGCAAGAAACTAAAGGAAGTGTTTGTCATTTTTTTACCAGTCTGTTTTGTTGGCACAAATGGAAGATTGCATCTCACTACTTCAGATGAAACGTGTAAACCACAAATTTTAATTTGTGGTTAATTAGTGTGCATAGTTCAGATTGTAGACACTTGAACAACCTGGAAGCTAAAAGCACAATTCAGTACAAAAATCTAGGAACTAATCCCATTTTTATCAAATCTCTTCCCTCTCCCCATCCCCAAATGTTGGGGCTAGAACAATGCTGACTTAATCAGATCTCTTTGGTCTTTTAGGCTACTTTGTATTTTTTTGGTGGCATGCAAATGAGGCTGTTCAGGTTTTCATTTGAGCTGTCTTTTTTGCTTAAGTACTGGTTGTTTTAAATAGCACTAAGTTTGCAACTTTCTCCATGGGATTTTCTGACTGTCATCTTACCTCTTGGACACTTTTTTTTTTTTTCAATTGTTGTACAAGTTGGAAATTAACTTCAAAAACTTCATTCCAGCTTGTAACCCCAATGCTTGTCGTGCAACTGGGCGAGGCCTACAACCTAAAGGCCTAAGAATTCGTGAAGTTGCTGATTTTAAGGTTCATACCAAAGGGGCTGGAAGTGGTGACCTGAAAGTGATGGTGAAGGGACCAAGTAAGTTTTTTTTTTTTTGTTTTTTTATTATATAAACCAAAGGATTTGGGTCATAACTAGTCTTAAACTTAACCAATTTTATTACAGCAGTAATGAGCAAGTATTTAAAAACCTGCACAAATATTGCATGTAGGCACAACTCTCTCTAGCATTCTATGAATTAAATTCAAGATTGTAGTTTGCTTTTGCTGCTTGCCTTGTCTCAATACAATTTTAGACCTAGAACTGAAGTTTTTGTGGTTACTTTTTGTGTGGATTTCTGCCACACTTCTTTGCCTGTTAATATACAAGTATGCAAAATCTACTGTATAAAGACTTTCCAGTTATGGTCCTGGTTAGGACCACATGTCACTGCTTTCCACTTTTACCTGTCAAATAGTGCACTATATCTAATGTGTAGCTAGTCTCCACTATCTCTACTATTAAGTAGCAATTTGATAAATTGAATCTGTTGGTGGTCTGGAAACTGGGTTAATAGTGCCTTTAGTGCATTTCAGTTTTAAAATTCAACAGATTTTGTTTCTATTGGATTTTGACTTGTGCTGCCAGACATGATGATTATGTAGTTGAACATATGACTGGAAAACCATTACTACAGTGTAATTTAGGTGGTCGTGTTATAATGTCCCCACATGGGCAAATGAATTTTGAGTAATAAACACCATCCCAGTGTATTGATTTCCTTCTTAGACATCTGGAGGATCTTGAAACAATTAACTTAGTTTACACTAACCAGCATTTTCATAGTCTGACCCTCTGGTCAATCTATCCAATTTGACAGAAGGTTCGGAGCAGCCTGTGAAGCAGAGAGACCTTCTGGATGGAGGGGATGCCTTTTCTTATGAGTACTATCCTGTTACACCAGGAAAACACATCGTCACTATCACATGGGGGGGCCATAACATCCCAAGGAGGTGAGTCCAGAAGTTTTTTGGTTTCATGACTGTGTAAGCCTGTGGGTCAGACTTTCTGCAAGTTTATATTTTCCAAGTTTTCACTCGTAACTCCTTTTCAAAAAGACTCTGCCAGTGTCTCCATGCTTCCCCACCCCAATTTTATGGCCTCTAGTTTTTATTTCTGTTAGACATTCTTGGGCAAGAGGAAACTCTCAAACCACCAGAGGTTAAAAGAAAGCACATTTCCTCCTTTCACAGTCTATGTTTCCATCCATGCACTATTTAACTTGCAGCCTAAACTCCTGTGCATTCTGTCTTGAAACACATCCGTCTTTTTTTCCTTCCCTCCAAACTGAAGCTGAAGCACTCTTTAAAAGAAACTTCTCCCCATTCTTGCAACAAACATGTTTCTAATTCATCCTAAAATTGACTTTTTAATGTTGGTGCTTTTCAGCTGGTGTAACTAACTGAAGCAAGTGTAAACAGCTGCATAATCTTCAGCCATTCTCTAGCACAAAAACATCAAAAATAACGTTTCATACAATTTCCTTTTTTTTTTCATGAGCGATGTGAAGTCTTAGCTCACTTATGTAGAAAATATAGTATTAGTCCCTTGGACAGAAAGCCATAAGATGTAGAAGTAAGTCATTTCAGCCCACCAAGTCTGCCCCCTTGCTCTTGCCACCTTGTTTCGCATAAGTGTTCCTTTTAAGCAAAGAAAATCTGTCAGCTTCGAATATATTTATCAGAATGGCCAAGGCTGGTCTTCTAAAGAATTCCAGAAATCCCAGCTGGAAGACATTCCTCCTAGTCTGTCTTGAACAGGTGACCCTGCATGGAGATTGTGCCCACTGGTCCCAGACAGTTCCACAAGAGGAACCAACCTCTCCCTGAAATGTTGATTCTCGCTCATCAGATGCTGCCTGATCTGTGCTTTTCCAGCACCCCACACCATTCTGATCCTCAGCATCTGCAGTGCCGACTTCCTCCTAACCTCTTCATCTAGCCTAATTTTGTTTCAGTAAGGGTAATCTCACTCTTAATTCCTGTGAGTACAGTCCCAACCTACTCCACCTTGTGACAGTCCCTCAATACCTGGTATCAGTCTTGTCTGAACGGCCTCAAATGTCAATATATTCTTTAAGATAAGGTGTCCAAAGCCCAGTTTTCTAGCTGTTCAACTTGTACTGTCAGATGTACAGAGCAGAAACACTGTTCATTCGGTCCAATTTGTCGATGCCGACCAGATAGCCCACCTGCCAGCACCCAGCCCACATCCCTGAACCCTTCCTAATCACATACCCATTCAAATGCCTTTTCAATGTTGCAATTGTACCACTCCCTCTGGCAGCCCATTCCATACACGTACCACCCTCTGCATGAAAAAGTTGTCCCTTAGGTATTTTTTAAAATCTCTTTCCTCTCTCCCTAAACCTATGCCCACTGGTTTTGGACACTCCCACCCTAGGGAAAAGACCCTTGTCTATTTACCTTATCCATGCCCTCCCTCCCCAATGATTTCATAAATCTGAGGTCCCACCCCTCAGCCTTCAGTGCTCCAGGGAAATCAGCTCAAGCCTGTTCAGCTTCTCCCTATAGCTCAAATCCTCCAACCCTGGCAACATCCTTGTAAATCTTTCCTAAACCCTTTCAAGTTTCACAACATCTTTCCGATAGGAAGGAGACCAGAATTGCATGCAATATTCCAACAGTGGCCTAACCAATGTCCTGTACAGCTGTGACATGACCTCCCAAATCCTGTACTCAATACTCTCTCCAATAAAAAAGCATACCAAACTTCACCTTCACCATCCTAGCTACCTGCAACTCCACTTCCAAGGAGTTATGAACCTGCACTCCTGAGGATCTTAGCATTAAGTATATAAGTCCTAAGTTTTTTTTTTTTGCTTTCCCAAAAATGCAGCACCTTGCATTTATCTGAATTAAACTCCATCTCCCACTTAGCCCAGTGGCCCATCTGAGGTAACCTTCCTTGCTGTCCACTATGCCACCAATTTTAATGTCCTCTGCAAACTTACTAACTACCTTCTATGTTATCACTTATCAAAATGATTTGGATATGAAAAATAGTGGACTCAGCACTGACCCTTGTGGTACTCCACTAGTTGCAGGCCTCCAGTTTGAAAAACAACCCTCCTCCACCACCACCACCACCACCCTCTCTTACCTTTGAGCCAGTTCTGTATCCAAATGGCTAGTTCTTCCTGTATTTCATGAGATCTAACCTTGCTAACCAGTCTGTCATGGGGAACATTGTCAAACACCTTACTGAAGTCCATATAGATCACATCTACTGCTCTGCCCCCCTCAATCTTCTAAACTCAATCAAGTTTGAGACATGATTTCCCATGCACAAAGCCATGTTTGATTTTTCCCAAATTAGTCCTTGCCTTTCCAAATGCATATCCTGTCCCTCAGTTTTCCCTCCAACCTGATAAGATCCTAGGGATTTTTCCACTGGTGTTAAAACATCCTGTGCTTCCTCTTGTAATATGGGCATGTTTCACAATGTCCCCATCTATTTCCTTACATTTTTTTATCTTCCACAGACATTTGTGGCTCCACACAAAGGCCACCTTGCTGATCTGAGGGGAGTCCAGATTAGTGGTGCTGGAAAATGATTTTGAGGCAACCCTAGTCTTTCCCTAGTGACTTTTTTGTCCTTAATGTATTTGTAAAAACCCTGTGGATTCTCTTTAATTCTATTTGCCAAAGCTATCTCATGTTCCCTTTTTTGCCCTCCTGATTTCCCTCTTAAGTATACTCTTGCTTTACACTCTTCTTGGGATTCATTCTCTTTCTCCTGTCTATACCTGACATATATGCTTCCTTCAGGAAAACCTCTTTCTTTATCCAGCATTCCCTACACAACAGGAATATACAGTCTCTGGATTCTTATTCCTGAAGGCTTCCCATTTTCCAGCCGTCCCATTACCTGTGATCATCTGCCTCCAGTCAGTTTTGGAAAGTCCTTGTCTGATACTCTCAAAATTAGCCTTCCTCCAATTTTAGAACTTCAATTTTAGATCTGGTCCATCCTTTTTCCATTATTTTCAAACTAATAGAATTAGGGTCGCTGGTCCCAAGTACACTCCCACTGACACCTCAGTCACCTGCCCTGCCTTCCTTCCCAAGAGTAGGTCAAGTTTTGCATCTTCTCCTTTCGGTATATCCACAATGAATCAGAATTTTCTTGTACACACTTTCAACATTTCCTCTCTAAAGCCAAACACTGTATGGCAGCCTGTATGTTGTATAGTTAAAGACTTTTTTTATTTTCATACTCTATCCCCTTATTTAAATAACACAGGCCACCATTCCATTTACTTACTACTTGCTGAACCTAGCTGCTAGATAGTGATTTGTGGATGAGGACTCCCAAAATCCTCCTTTAGCTTTCTGGCATCTTTCTCCACTTATGTAATCAGCTTTTCCTCTTGCCAAAATGCAAAACCTCCTCTTCCCACCATTCCAAGTATTCTCCCATTTGCTTGCCTTGTATATATCCCTCTGCCATCCTCCCAATTGTCTTCCCAACAATTTTTGCCCCAGCCACTAATAGTACATGTGGCTCCAGCACTGATCTGTGTGGCACTCCACTAGTTAAGATAGTCATTATGAAAATACTTCCTGTCTGAACTAACTTTGGATGACTACATTTTGCAATGCATATTTTAGCTTGAATATGCTGAAAGTTTTTTTTCTGTTTTAGTCCTTTTGAAATTCAAGTTGGACCTGAAGCAGGTCCTCAAAAAATACGTGCCTGGGGACCTGGTCTTGATGGAGGAGTTGTTGGAAAGTCAGCAGACTTTGTAGTAGAAACCATTGGAACAGATGTAGGGGTATTAGGTAAGGCTGCTGTTTTTCTTCTGGCAAAATGTTTTAACCTTAATGAGACATTCCCTCCCTTTATCCTGGGAGGTTACTGGATTAACCTGCTGCAAAAACTTTACAGAATAGTCAAGTCACATTTGTATTAAATCATAATTACAAACTGTTTTCATGTTTGTCAAAGATTTTCACCTTGAGGCATATGGGCATTGTGCTAAAGTGGTACAAATAAACTTCTTTGATTTGGCTTGTTTAAACTCAGAATATCCTAATTTGAAAATAGTAAAGCAATATAACCCACAGCTGGACCAAATGTTTTTGACATGACAACTTAATTGTGCAATACAACTGTTTGAGATTGGAAACTTTAATGTCAAAATATTTCTTAGGTTTTGCAGTAGAGGGTCCCTCTCAAGCAAAGATTGAATGTGATGATAAAAGTGATGGATCCTGTGATGTACGTTACTGGCCAACAGAGCCTGGAGAATATGCAGTGCATGTTTTGTGTGATGATGAGGACATTGTGGATAGTCCCTTCATGGCCACCATCCAACCTGCATCCAGTTCCTTCTATCCTGATCGGGTAAGTACCATCTTGGGCAACTCCTTGGACCTTCAACATTTGTTTTGATAGGTTGTGATGAGCTCCAGTCTGAGGTTTGCAAACTACTCCTAGGTGGTACTATGTCTCTGACACATGAGTTGGTTTGTGCTCTTGGCACTGGGAGGAGAACAAAGGGAGGAAAGTGGAAACATTACTCCTTGGTATTTCCAGTGCACTCCTGCTGTAAATTGTAAGTTTGTCTTAAGAAATAATCAAAGTTTCAAGCATTTGATCTCTACTCTGGTGACATGGAGCTGAGCACAACGTTATTGTTAGCTCATCTGAAGCCTAAAACTTGATCTGTCTCTAATATATCAACTCCTCCATACACTTCCACCTACATCCAATGACCTGACACCTACGCTCATTCCATCAGTGGAAGATTTGGGCCAGCTTCCATGAGTGCCTCCTTGTGAAAGGCAAATATGAATGGAGAATGTGTGCCAACTTGGCCTTTTTTTTTTTTGTTTTGGTCTTGTTGACTCTGAACCGCATCTAAAACTTAACCTGGACTTGGGCTGTAGTTCACAGGGCTGATGGCTGCCCAGTATTCCTAAATACTTGGACTTGGATACCTAAAGCAGGCATCTGACAGTGAGTAACAAGTATTGCATGCATCACGAGTTAAGTTGTTTCTGAGCACTGACACTTCCAAGACGGTTCAAAATATTTTAAGGGCATTCTTGTGATCTTATTTCTTAACCCAACTTGTTAACCAAGCAATTGGACAGAAGATGGTTTTTCAGTTTTTTTTGTGTAATTTGGCCTGGTCAAAGCCCATTCTTGATTAGCTTTGTAACCAGTTTTAGGTCTGGGGAGTACTTGTGTTTAGTGGTGCATGACCTTGTGGATGAAACTTCAATTTTTCAGTCAGCTGAACTTTTCTTTTGTGGGGTAGGCAATGATGTTGGTGGTTTACTATCTCAGATTCTCATGCCAGAAAATTCCTTATCAGTATAAATTTTCAATAACCAGATAATTGGTAGAACCATGCAATTATTTCAGACAGTGTTTTGTTTTTAAAATCCAAGTTTGGTTAAATCATTATGAAGTTTTTAGGTTGCTTCCTTGCCTTGCTCCATATTTGCAGTGATGTCCCACAATCTAATAGCGGCTTGTTCCTCAAATGGTAGGGGTCCATGTTCTTAGTTTATTGCTATAACTACAGTCACTTAGCAACCTTTCAAAGGGAAGGCTACCCTTGTGGGTGTCAAGGCAGAAATGGCAATACTTGTTGACTGTACCACATTGGCTTTTGCTGTTGCAATATTTTTGAGCTGTGAATGTCCAAATCTAGCAAGACCTAGACAGTAGTCAGGCTTGAACTGACAAATGTCATTGTCAGGCATTGAATGCCTCCCAATAAGAATCTAGCCATTGCTCCTTGACGCCACACAAGCATAACCTGAACCGAACTGGGCTAGGCATATAAATACTCTTGCCTCTGACCTGCCTTGTTGCCAGACATATGGAGCAAGTGACTCCTCTGCCTGTTCCTGGTACAAGTCTGCATGGTGTACCCCAAACTGCCTGAATGAACATGGTCAGGCTTGGAGTATTGAAGCCATCTAGGACTCCACCTGTTTGATAGGCACAACATCTGCATGTCTTTTCAGTCCCTTGCCACCAACACTGCACAGTGCTGCTACTGTCTACAAATTACACTGCAGAAATTTACAAAGCATCCTTTTTTAGACAGCACCTTCCATGCTCACTACCCCCTTCCATCTAGAAGGACTAGGGCAGTGGATACATGGAACACCAGCATCTGGAAGTTACCCTCTAAGCCACTCACTGTCGTGGCTTGGAAATACATTGATACTCAGTCTTGCTGGATTGAGACCCTGGAACAGTATTGAACCTACAGGAAATGGACTGCATGAAGGCTCTCGCCACCACATTCAGGTCGCTCGGTAATCAGCAATATGTGCTGGAGCAGCCAGCAATGCCAGTTGCCACACAAATAAAACTTGCTGTGGTCTAGCTAAAGCCCACGGAGTCATGAGATACCCCATTCTGGTAGAGTGGTCACAAAGTTGCTGGCCTTTCACAAAGGCATCACTTGGTTTGCTAGTAGATATGTTCACCTAGATTTCTTCTGCCTTACCTAGTGTAATCTATTTCCTAATTTGTTCTAGCCTGGGTGTTTCTGATCTTAATAACTTGCAATTATCCAGGATCTTTATATTACAAGAATCTAACCTTTATAAAGTGTCTAGGTTTTCTAAGTTTCATTTTGCATGCAGCCATATACTACCAGCATCAACCATTAATTACAAAGTTTGAGCTAAAATGTAAAATCAGACTGTGTAGCTTGAGCCAGAGTTGTCCAACTTGAATAAGTAATCCTGAATGCATGACAGTTGAGTATTTGAGATACTAGTTACTAAGAAGCATCCTGTCCTTTTTTGTTATAACTGAGCAATGCTCAATGTTTTGTATAATGGAATAAATTGAACAAATGCACTTTTTTTGGTTAAAGATATGGTGTTTTCCTTCTCCCTAGGTAAAAGCCTATGGTCCTGGCTTGGAGAAAACAGGCTGCGTTGTTCACAAACCAGCTGACTTCACAGTGGATGCTAAAGATGCTGGAAAGGCTCCACTGAAAATATATGCTCAAGTAAGGGAAAAGCTATTCTGTGTAGCCTTTGCTATTGAAGACTTTGACTCTACCACCTACTATTCTAGAAGCCATCTACTGTATACATAGTGCAAATTAAAATATTGGCAAGGATGACCTCAGTTATTGAACCAATGACTGTTTTCAAGAGCACTTTGGGTGGCTGTCCTCCAGCTGTAATAGAAAATATCCTCATGAACTGTAATTCTGTGTTTGTTTGTTTATGGAAAGATATTGCTATGAATCTAGTCTCCACTTAAATCTTTTTAAAATTCAGATGGCAGCTCTATTAGGTAAGTGAGTATGATTTAGGTAAAGAGGTTCCATAGTGACTCTTGTATCTGCTCTTTTCCTATAGGATGCAGAAGGAATTCCTATCAGTGTTCAAGTAAAGAATAAAGGTGATGGAATGACTGCGTGCTCTTACACTCCTACCAAACCAATCAAACACACTGTTGCAATTGCTTGGGGAGGAGTCAATGTCTCTAACAGTCCATTTAGAGTAAGTGATATTATTCACTGCATATCCTCAGTTATTTTGCATGTAATAGGGAGGTGATCTTGTTTTAAGGACTACTTTGAATGTTGCTTTGCAAACACTTTGCCCAGCATCTATCAGAATAGGTGATACTAAACCGTCCAGATTGTGACTTCTGACTTTGGCTTTAAGACATTGTCCTGTTTCATTGTCAGTGACACTAACACTGACTAAAATGTTTTAACCAAGGCCAGTGTTGAATTTGAATTTAAATTTGTACTGTGAAACTCCCAAAGTCAGTTAAATACAAACTGAGGTTTCAAGCACTTGCTTTATGCTTGGCTTTTTTAGGAAATGGATTATGAGCCCCCTGGGATCGATTTTGACTCTGTACCACACATGTATATTTATCTACTGAGTTATGTGAAGCATAGTTTAATTTTGGCAGTTTAATTTTGCTAAAATGGACTTGTCTTTTTTCAGATTAATATTGGTCAGGGGAGTCATCCACAAAAGGTGAAAGTTTTTGGTCCTGGTGTTGAAAGAACTGGTTTGAAAGCTAATGAGCCCACTCATTTTACTGTGGATTGCACAGAAGCTGGAGAAGGTAAGGCAGAGGCATGGAAAATCAAAAGCTGTTCATTGACCATTTCCACTTTTCTAGGCGTGTGCTCATTGTTACCTTTTTTAGAATCTGTTTTTTATAATAGGTCCGGATTTGTGATCAGATGAACTGATCTGGCACTTTACCGTTAGTATAACCTTTTGGCTAAAAACAAGGTATCAAGCAAACTGAACTCGTGAGTCTTTGGTCTCTAGCTTTAGCCAACCTATTTGTCGTCATATGACTCCTCCTCCTTTTGAGTAGGTGAAACTTGAGCCCAGGTCTTATGACCAGAGGTAGGGACACTACCAGTACAGCATGAGCCCCTTGGGTGTCTGGTTTTCAGTCCATGTCAGGGTGGTAGTAGGAAACAACTTTCACTTTCCCATGTTGAAGAGAAAAATGAAACTGGGCTGTGAACTGAACGGCTGCTAACTGGTTTAATTTATCTAAGGATATGTTGAGTTCTGATTTCATACCTCTAGTCAAATAGCCCTTCTGAACAATACTAACTAAGGTAGAGGCATAGTCACCATTGCCTTTCCATACCAGTTTTAACTTCTGCATTTACAATGTTGCCAGAATAGAATACAACTTGCATTTTATTTGCAGAGTGGTGAAAAGAAATAGTTGGTTTGAATGAATTTACAGATCCTTTCTAGTGATAAAGACCAATCATGACTTTGTCATTTTTCAGGTGATGTCAGTGTTGGCATAAAGTGTGATGCTCGTATGATCAGTGACTCTGAGGAGGATATAGAGTTTGACATTATTACCAATCCCAATGATACTTTCACAGTGAAGTATACACCACCAGCTGCTGGACGTTACACCATTAAAGTGTTGTTTGCTGGTCAGGTTTGTACCCTGGATAACTGAAGTTGTTCAGCATTTCTATGCTTCATTCTTGCACCTTGTTTAATCAGTTAATCTGCCTTTTTAAAAACAGGAAATTCCAGTTGGTTCTTTTCGAGTTAAAGTGGATCCATCACATGATGCCAGTAAGGTTAAGGCTGATGGCCCAGGATTAAATAAAACTGGTAAGTTAAACCCACAGGATTTGAGGCAGTCTTTCTGCAGTATATCTTTTTTGTAGTGTAGATCAAATGGTGTGCAACAAGCTGGATTAATGTTTTCTAGCACGGAGTTGTTGCAGTGATCTAGATACCTCCAAGTGCTGTCAACACACATGTGGTACAACATCAGACTTCTGCAGTGAAACCGGTATTGGTGCAGGTTTTTTGGACTCTTATTACTACCAATTATGTTTAAAGATATAACAAGTACTCAATTTGTTAGGTTTTGACCTGTTCCCTAAATTTTGCTTGCACATTCCAGCCTGACTTGTGGTCAGCTGTAAACTCCCATTTAAGCAACTCCTGGAACTAATGAGTTTCCATGATTTTGTTCAGTACGTCTTCATAGCTAAGGAGGGTTCATGGCATAAAAACTTCACTTGGTTCCACAGTCCGGGCTGTTTTGGTTAAACAAAATCCAGCAACAGCCATATCCCTTGATGAACATGATTCAATTTAGTGCCTCGTAAGTTGCAGTTCTTAAATTAGAACTATATATTACATTTTTGAGGCTGAGAGGTTTAGTAGTGTGAAGGAATATTATACATTTCAACTACCACAAAATGTAGAATGAATAATTGTGGTTAAAATGCTATTTTTGTCAATGCATGACTTGATTGTTCAAAATATACAACTCCCATATGTCTTGTCTTGTCATTGAGTGCTGTAACATGATTGATTTGAAAAGACAACCATGTGGTTCCCTTATGTCTCAATAGTGCTATTTTGTTCTGTACACTCCAGTCTGCCCATAGTGCTCTTTCCTTTTGACCACTTTTATATATACTTTTTTTTTGTGGAGAAAGTTGATCTGTGCCAAAATGTTGTCTATTGTTTTTCTGGTGCTTTTTGTGGAGTAGATCTTTAATTAAATATCTACTACTTAAGCCTCAATCATTCCAAGATCTCAGTAGGCAGCAATGGTAAATCAGTGTACTTCATCTAAATAAATATCAAGTTGATATTTGCTTTTGCCAAGCTGTAGTGTATATTGCTGTGATCCCAAAATACATCCTCAAGGAATTTGTGCAGTGTCCATATTAGTCAATGGGAAATGTTTTTGTTATAATGGATATACTAACCAAAGACAGGCATAGACTACACAATCCTTGAGCATGTTGCATCATTTAAAGGTTATGGCTGATTTCTGGAACCTCCATTTCCACAATCTCTCTCATCTGTTTAAACTTCCTATTATTTTGATATCTAGCATCTATCCACTTTTATTTGCCTTTGCATAGTCCAAAGACTTTGGTTCCTTGGGAAGCTTTCTTTCCAAGAAAAGTTTCAAACCCTCACTTCCCTCTAAGACACTTCACCCAAGTTCACCAGTTTTAATTGGGCATTCCTCCTTTTTTTTTCTAATTATTCATCCCAGTTCTAGATCTGCCTGGAACAGGAAGCATCCTCTCTATATCCATCTGAGACCCCTCAACCTTGTTTCAATCAAGCTACTTATTCTTTACTCTAGATATAAGCCTGTCCAATTGTTTTCCCTCACTTCAGGTACTAATCTAACCTCTAATGCACTGTCATCTTAAGGTGACCAATACTCTGTGCACTACTCCCATGGTCTTACAAACCTTAACAAACTGCTTTGTAATAACTTTTCTCTAGTGGCATAGTTGATTTTGGATGTTCTCATCTCTTCAACCGAGATGTGGTTTGAAGATAATATTGAACTAACTTTGAACATGATTTGCAAAACACTCCATGGGTGAGATTGGGTAATTTTAGTCATAATTTTGAAGTTTAAATACTTTTGTGAACTGAGGCAGTGAATGGTTAAATACTTTTGTGAACTGAGGCAGTGTAGAATTCCAAAAGCACTTGGATGAGTTGGCAAAATTTGTGACCGGAGAATGTTTTAAATCTTCACTTGAGGAATGTGGAAAGACCACACTGGGTACAGTTCTGAAGTGAGTGCAGGAAAAGGTGTGTAGAATGACCTCATTTTAGTCACCAAAGGAAGAAATGTGAAGGCATTGAAAACTACAGAAGGTTCATGAGTTTCCTGAGTGTTATAAAGGCCATTGAGGGCGTGGAGGCTTTTCTGTGAGGGTGGTGGGGAAAAGCAGATGTCATCTCCTATGGGATCTGGAAGGATGAAATGGGGGGGGGGGGGGAGAAAGAAAGAGGTGGTGTTCCTACTTGCTCAAGAATGAGCACCAAATTAAAGCTGCCTGACTCGCCATGAGAAATTTGGTTAAGGTGTGCAGAGAGAATTAGACTTTTTTTGCTAAAGTGGAAGAATGTCATTTTCCACCACCTTGTGCATCTGGAACACTGCTACAGAGCCTGTGAATATGTGATGGGCTAAATGGCCTCTTGCAATCTAACAGTAGGATTTTAAAACTTTTTTGCTGTTGCTCATTATTTCTGTATTCCTTGGTGGTCTCTAGCCATTCAAAATCCTGGCTGGATGACAAACTTGTGAATTCATTTGTGAGAAAGTAGATTTTAGTGTTTTTGAAGTTTGCTTTTGAAGCAGATGGCTGGGGATGGAGGTTTACAACATGCAGTTGACCAACCTTTGGTCTAGTGTTCTTCCCCATCCCAAGCAGTTAACTACTGGGGCAAGTGTACTGGAGCTCCATATCTGAATATGTTCTTTTCAATGGACAGGAGTGGAACTTGGGAAACCAACACACTTCACTGTATTTACAAAGGGTGCTGGGAAGGCTCCACTTAATGCACGCTTCAGTGGGCCTACAAAAGGAGAGGCTGTCTGTGACTTTGAAATAATTGACAATTATGACTATTCTCAGACTGTCAAATATACACCAACACAGCAGGTGGGTGCTTATTCACCTATTTTGGACTTTAGTAGTGTTTGCTGTTAATTTCACATGGAAAGAGCTTAAGACAGAACTGCTGTGACTTGTGTTAAGTGAATAAAATACTATGTTAATGTGTATTTGCAGGGTAACATGGGAATTGCTGTGACTTATGGTGGTGATCCAATTCCCAAGAGTCCCTTCAACATTGATGTAGCATACCCACTGGACATGAGCAAGGTCATGGTTAATGGGCTTGAAAACAGTATGTACATGTTTTACTACTTTTTAAAGGATGTTCAGTTAGTTGGCTTTGGTTAAAATTCTATTTTAGAACTGAACATTGCAAGTTCAGTACTAAATACTCCAATGTATTCAATTAGTGCCACATATTCAATGGGTGTTGGTTCACCTCATTGGCTTGTGATGTACAGTGCCAAGTATGAGTTCAATTTATGTAGGCTGAGGTCACTGAAGGTCCTGCCTTTTTTAATCTTGCCAGTCATCTCAGTGCCTCTGGCTCACTTTTTTTTCTCAGGAGGCACCTCCAATGGATATATGAATAAGGAGGGTTTAGAGGGATATGGGCCAAATGCTGATAAATGGGACTAGGTGAGGTTAGAATGTGTGGATGAGTTGGGCCAAAGGATCTGTTTCTATGCTGTGCATCTGTTTAAAAGTAGGTTGTTTTGTAATTTGATACTTTGATTATCAACTGTCTTTAAATGTTAACTTAGTTTACTTTTTCTATCAACTTGCATGATTGCAGTACTAACTAAAATAAATCTATTTTCTTCCGGCACCTTGTGATATATTTGCTCTATTTGAAGAATGGTGTACTAGAGACTTGCTCAGTTTTAGAAATGTATTTGATTTGGATTGTGACTTGTAATTAATCTTGTTTCCATTTAGGAGTAGAAGTTGGGAAAGATCAGCAATTCACCATAAACACCAAGGGAGCAGGGGGTCAGGGTAATGTGGATGTCAAGATTTATAGCCCTTCACAGAAACCCGTGACCTGTGTAGTCGAGCCAGTTACAAGCAAGGATGCTTGTGTAGTGAAGTACATTCCCAAGGAAGAAGGCTTATATTCTGTAGATGTGATGTATGACCAGAATCCAATTGTAGGCAGCCCATTCACTGTGGATGCTGCACTACCTCCAGATCCTTCCAAGGTAAGTGTTCAAGTCCAGACTTTTTTGCTCTGGGCCATGTACCTATCCTGTTCTAGGCTATACAAACCAAGCTTAGCAATAAAGTTCAAATGTTTTTTTTGTAACAGTAAAAGCAGGTGAAAGTTACTAGTTAACTCTTTTTATGATAAGGTGGTAAGTGCTCCCATGTTAAAATCATTTTTAAAGTATCTCTATCCTGGTAGAGATTTTCAACTAGAGTATTACGTTAAGTAAATAAAACTAAATATCCATTTTGATTCTAGTTTGAATCTGTGAAAGGAGAGAGATCTTTAGCAATTTGCAGCTGCATTTGGCTTTGTGTACTTTTCCAGAAAGTTGTCATTGGAGCTGTGTTCCTCTAGTCAGGAGTCAAAGGTTTTTGAGGTGGGAGGATTCATACAGAGCTCATCACAGCAGTGTGTATACACCATGGAGACCAGTTTAGAAGGGCCCTGGCTCTCCTGCCCTTCACCCTGGACATGGCATACAAATGGGCTGCTTCCAGGTATCCAAATTACAGGCTTGTCCATGCAGTGCCTTCTGCATCCTGGTTAGTCCCTCAGCAGTGTGCACAGCCCGTAAGCTGCTCCTAATGAAGATCCAGAGCTGCAGTTGCCTTGGGCTGAAGCTGTGATGTAGAAGTAGAACATAAAATTGACCTCTGCCATCTTGATCAACATGAATCTGGTGATTTAGTGAACAATTTACCCCTGCAAAAGCCTCTAATTTGGTGAAACATAATTGAAAACCATTGTTTATTTGAGACTAAAAAAAACAACATTAAGTATGAGGGTAAGAAGTTGAACAATTTGACTGTCATGTTTTGCAAAACTTTAGTTGGCCTCTTTACAGCCAGCTATTAAATCAACTAATTGTCATATGCTGAATGTTGTCACAATCAGAATTAACGAGAGAAAGTCCATCTCCATCTGAAATTGGACAAAACCTTGAGCAGGTTCCTACACCAGGATGGAAAGATTGACTACACTATTCTGCAAAATTTGTAGCTTCAGTAGGCCAGTTTCCATGCCACCTGTTTTGAATGGAGTAAAGACCTGTGAACGTTCAGGCTTTTATTTCTTCTGCAGGTGAGGAGACCTCTGTCTGAAAGGTACCCTGTTTCTGATGGCCGTTTGCTGAGGCCAGTTCAGTGGGTGCACCTCTAGAGGCAAACTGAAGTTGGTGTTTTGGTTAATGTATCTCCTTTTTAACATGGCCTCAGTCTCCCTCGTCTGCCCTTAAATGAATTGGGGCCTGTTCTGTGTAACCCTTTAAATGAAAAAGCAAAATCCCCATGCTTTAGTGAATTGAGCCCATGTTTAGTGGACATGTTGCCAGAGCATGGATTACCAGTGACATACCACTTAAGTTTTTTTAAAAACATGTATTTGTCACTCAATGTAGTGTTTCTGTTAACATCTGTTTCAAGTAGATGAACCAGTTGGTGCTACTTAAATTTTGTAAAACTTGGCTCCAGGTTTCACTTCCAATGGGATAAGAGTTCAAGATCAAGAGGTTCTTGTTTTGGAGTGATTTTAAAGGTCAGATCTGGATATTGCAGTCTGAATGTAATTCTACTTTGCAGACTACAATGAGCAACCAAGCTGTGTAAATCCATCTGATGTAAGCAGTGATTTGAAGTGCATCTCAATCCAATGCTATGATTTGGCCTCTTATAAAGAGTAAAGTGTTCTGCTGAACTGTGCTGTAAACCAGCTCAATTTTACTGTGACTAAGGTTTATAATTCCAAGCCCCAGTAAAATGTGAAGGCTGTCAGGGTTGAAGGTTGCCTGCTGGATTACTGGAAAGCTGAGTTAAGAAACCTGATGAGATTTGGAGGTATATACCATTTTAAAGGTTGGTTAGAATGAATAGAAACTGCCACCAGCAACAGAAGATCAATCTGGCCCAGGTTTAACTCCTGTATCAGATTTTTTCAAAAGAACCAGAAATAATTTTTTTAGTTCACTCTTTAATTGTCATTGATACAAGTTTAGATCATTCAGTAAACTGAATAAATATTTGGCAAGAAGTTTTTGGAGGGTGGGGGGAGGTGAGGGGGCACTGGTAGGACTGACTGGTTTGATTCGAAAGAACTGGCAGAGATGAGGCTGAATGGCTTCCCTTTCTACTGCACTATTCGATTGTGCGCAAAAGGCATTGCAAAGTAAAAGGAAGATAAAGGGTGTGCTTGAGTTTTAAAAATAACTTTCAGTACTTTTTTTAAACAGGTAAAAGCTTATGGTCCAGGCCTCACAAGTGGCCTTGTTGGCAAATCTGCTGAATTCACTATTGACACTAAAGGAGCTGGTACTGGTGGGCTAGGCCTTACTGTAGAGGGCCCATGTGAAGCTAAGATTGAGTGCTCTGATAATGGGGATGGGACCTGTTCAGTCTCTTACTTACCAAACGAAGCTGGTGAATATCTTATCAACATTTTGTTTGAAGACACTCATATTCCAGGTTCTCCATTCAAAGCAGATGTGCAGTTACCATTTGATCCTTCCAAAGTTGTTGCCTCTGGTCCTGGTTTGGAACGTGGCAAAGTTGGAGAGGCTGCACTATTTACTGTTGACTGTTCCAAAGCTGGTCCTGGTGAACTGACCATAGAACCAGTATCAGATAAGGGTGTTAAAGCTGAAGCCCACATTCAGGACAATGGTGATGGTACTCACACTGTCAGCTACATTCCACTTCAACATGGTCCGCACACAATTGCAGTAAAGTATGGAGGGCAACCAGTGCCCAAGTTTCCAGCACAGTTACAGGTGGACCCAGCAATTGATACTAGTGATGTTAAAGTATATGGACCTGGAATTGAAGGACGTGGTGAGTACATTAATTTCTCTATCCTTCTATTCTCGAAGCTGAGAAATCTTTGCATTGGTTATAACACTGATATTTGTACTAATCAGCTTAGAACTTATTGCACAGTGGGTTCTAGTAACAGCTGTAATGTGGCCAGCTGATCTGTCTGGTAATTTGGTCAAGGTGACTGACTTGCGGCCCTTTGACTAGTGTTGGGTTTAAGATTCATTTTTTGGATGTAAATTATAACAGCAGTCAAAAGGTGTCCAAATTAACTGAGGTAAAAATAGTTGCTTTTTAAATACTGGCTATAAAATCATGAGCATCAATCTGAACCATGGTAACTTAAGGGAGGGATTTCCTGTTTCCAGTCAAGAATGCATCTTCCAGCTAGCAACTTGTGATGTGTTGAAATATTTGATTGTATTTTTGATATTTTAGAATTTTTTTCACTTGCAACACTGGAAAAGCCCATCAAATGGGAAGAGCACCATTCAGTTAAAATTAAAAACATCTTCCCTGTTAAGGAAGTGATGATTAAAAAAAAAAATTAAACATTAAAGAAAATTTTTATTACCATTTTGCAAAACTTGCAGTTGTGTAAAAAGTGGATTAACTTTCAGGGTCAAGCTGACCACTGCTAGAGTTTGTATTAGAAACACTTGAACAATAAATACAAGACTTAACATGTCATAATTGACTAGTGGACAGCATGACTTCAGATCTGTGCACTTTTTTAGTGGTAAAAGGTTTGCTGCTTTGTAGCAGGCTGGACATCCTGCTAAGGATGGCTTCCCTATAGTTGAACATTGGCTTTAATTTTGACCAGTTCTAAAATGGAAATAATAGCTTTGTCACTTAACCAGTCTTTTTCCACTTCAAACTGGGCTCCAGCATCTGAACAAACCAAAACCTGGTGCAGATCCTTCCAAGTATAGATTAAACCAGACCCTTAATTTTGGCTGCAAATTGTACTGTCAGTCAAACTGTCTGCCACTTGCATTTTAACTGTGGAATAAGTGAAGTAACAATTTTACCCATGTGAAGTGTCAGCAAAACAAACATTTGTTCTCTCCAATTTGTAAGCAAGTTGAGGTATAATAAAACATTGTTTTAAGTAGAACTTGCTAGTTCAGTATTTCAGTTCTGAACTTTTTTTAGTTTCTTACAAGAGGGGCTAGAACACAGTTTTTAAAAACAGGTTCCTGAAAACCTAAGTCCTGTAACTTTTTTGTCAATTGTAGCTTTTGAAGTTACACTTTTTTTACACCTTGGGGATTAAGGTAGAAATCTCCACCTTTTTTAAAACTTTTGAAATTTACTAGCACAAGTGTACAGTATTGAGATTTGTACAAATCACCAAGGTTTCTAAATTCCACTGTTTTAAACTTAAACTTTCGTAGGCAAACCATGACTCTGGCTAGTAGTCTTCCATACCTTGAGTGACTACTTATGTCAGATCACTTTGTGATTTACAACTGACCCTTTTGGATCCTGTGTCCTTAATTTTCACTTTAAAAACAGTCTCTTCCTAGTCTGGTCATATCTACAACCTTGTTCAGGGAAGCTGTAGGTGATCTTAATGTGGAATTGAAGCAAAATGGGAAATTCTGGTCCATAACAACCATGTTGTCCAGCAATGGCTGATAAGCAGCCATGGTATTCACCTTTTTTGGTTTTAAATGTTTTTTCCTTAATTTTGTATATTTTCATGTAGGAGTTTTCTGTGATGCCACAACTGACTTTACAGTAGATGCTAGTTCACTGACCAAAGTGGGAGGAAACCACATTAGAGCAAGCATAGCAAATCCTTCAGGAGCCAGCACCGATTGCCTGATCATGGACAAGGGGAATGGAATATATACAGTGGAATACACACCATATGAAAAAGGTACAATGGGAAGACACTTGTGTAAGAAGGCATTGTAAAACTCTTGTGTCCTTTCCCTTTCAAATCACCTAGCTCTAAGATATCATTTTTGACTCTCTACCTCACTTGTTTCAGAATTTAAGGTTAAAATGAGTGGATACTTCATTACACAAATGGGATGCCTAAGACTGGGCAAAAGGATGCATACCACACCATTGTAATAAAATGAGAACTTTGACCAGAGGCCTAAAGTTCTGTTATCACAATTTGCTGGAAAACCATTGACCCTAGATTTACCTTTTTTGGCTCCATCCATAGTTTATTTCACAAATGTTGTTCTTTAGCAGTTGTAAGTTTTTATTTTTAGTTTCAGGGCTGTGACAAGGTAGAGGTTCTAACATCCAGAAATTCTAAAATTTGTTTTTGTGCAGGTGTACATACTGTTGATGTAACATATGATGATGCACCAATTCCAAATAGTCCATTCAAGGTAGGGGTCACAGAAGGATGTGATTCTTCACGTGTCTCAGCAAGTGGACCTGGACTGCAAGAGGGCTTGACCAATAAAGTGAATAAATTCTCTGTTGTAACAAGGTAATTAATACCTTTATTGGGTCTTGGAGATTAGGCACTGAGAGCCAGACATTGCTTGATCACAAAGTTCCCTGCATTTGTGATCTCCATTTGGTTGGATACGTGATAAAGGCAAAATGCCAGAACTGCAAGACTGAAATGTTGGCCCCGCTGCAGTGGTCTGGCAGCATCCCATGGAGAGTCAGTCAATGTTTTTAAGTTTCTTATAAGCAAAGAGATGCTGTTCTGAAGTTATGAAATTTTTTTTTTACTGAACCAAAAAAGTTAACCTTTCTCGCCCCCTGCCCCCCCCCCCCCCCCCCCCCCAACTACCACTTTGCATTCTCTATCCATGTCTGATGCCATCAGATAAAACTGCTATTTGTTTATTGAACTCCAAATGGGCATTTTCTTATAACTCCACTCCTTGGGTCTAAATGTTGGCCTGTTTATCAATACTGCATGTTCCTATTTTTGCAGTAACATCACTGCCATTGAGCAATTTATTTCAGTTTGAATAATAACACTATAATTTGCCCACTTTTGAGTTGTAATTGTCTGCCAGTTATGCTGTGATCTACTTGTGGTTAGGTATCAATTACTAGCTTAGTCTTGAATTCATCTTGATGAAATTCTGTGACAGAGGAGCAGGAACTGGTGGCCTTGGGATTACTGTTGAAGGACCTTCTGAAGCAAAGATCTCTTGCAAGGACAACAAAGATGGTAGCTGCAGTGTTGAATACACTCCCTACACTCCTGGTGAATATGATGTGAATATTACCTATGGAGGGCAGCATATAACAGGTAAAGCTATCTCTCTGCACCACTTGACAAACTAAGAATGACATGATTATTAACTCTTGGGCAAAGCTATGCCTTTTTCAATGACTATTCCAGCGCCACCACCTAGAGGGGACCTATAGTTTTGGCTGACTAGCTCTTCCAAAATGTGCAATTGATTGACAAGTAAATTTTCTGGTATCTCAACTTTGGGTAACATTTTCAATGGCTGTGTTTTTAGAGTCAAGGAATGAAGTCAAATTTTGACTTTGTTGCCTACATGAATACCTTTCGACAGTAAGTGTCAACCTATTCATGTAACTCATTAATTAGGAAATTCTGTTTGGCCATAACATAGAATTAATGTTTCCTGGTTCAATATTCATCCTCCAGTCCATTTCAAAAACTGTTCCACTTGCAAGTTTTTATTAGAAATGCTTAATATTTCCAGATCTAAGAACACTTGGCCCTTGTGATAAGTTGATTTTTGGAATGTAAGACTTTTTTTTTTCATAACAGCAACATTGATTTATAGCTAAAACATTGTATTTGTGTAAGTGTATTCTTGTAATTGTCCATTTTTAAACAAGCCTTTTTAAGACTAAATGAAGGCTCTATCTCCTTGCGTAAACTTTGTATTAAAACTTGAGTACCATTATCCAAAGTTCAAAACTTTGCATGTTTTGTTTTTAGGTAGCCCATTTAAGGTACCAGTCAAAGATATTGTGGATCCAAGCAAAGTGAAATGTAGTGGACCTGGGCTGAGTTCAGGTGTAAGAGCCAAAGTTCCACAATGCTTCACTGTGGATTGTAGCAAGGCTGGGAAAGCTCCTCTTCAAGTAGCTGTGTTGGGACCAAAAGGTAAGGTTATATTGGGCAAGTGTCACTAAACGGATTCAAAGCCAAGTCATTGCACTTGCAGATGTGTACAAATAGATCCTGTAGAAGAGAGCATTAGGACTCTCCACATAGTATAGCTTAAATGAAGTAAACTTTTTTAAGTTGGGAGTGGGATTTTAAAAAATTCTACTTTTTTGACCCATTGCACATTTAGGAAATGCTGTACTGTTTTTGGTAAGGGTATCACTTGTCACCCTTTATCAGTGACTTATTCCAATTTGCTGCAAGTTAAAGGTTTTCTGTTCTAGTTGGTGAGGCACAGCCCCAACCATGGCGCAGTCCTCTGAAAACGATTACAGACTTCTTTAAAGGAGAGATCAAGAACGATGACAGTGAGACAGGTTTGGATTTGAGCCGTTTAATCTCAAGGCAAGAAAGGTGGTGGGCATATGGCCGGGAACAGTTGTGCTGGTCCTGTCTGCTTTTGTTTTGGGGCAAAGTAGAACTTGCTAGGCCTAATGCTTCACGTAGAATTTTAGCTCCATGTTGTCACTCTAACCCAGTTTTGTGTTTTTAATGATGTTTTGAAAGTCCCATTCTAAAAATCCTACTGTTGATTTTAGCCCCTCCCAGCTTCTCTAATTCCCATGTTCAAATGAAAACCAATCAGTCCATGTTGCATGTCTTGCCTTGACAAATTTTGACATGATGCAGTTTACTCTAAATTCTGGACCTGCTTCTGTAAATATTAAAGAATCTTGAATGACAGATTGCTTCACAGCTTCTATTGTCATGATTCTCATTCCTGACAATGGTAGGAAATTCTCCTCAACCCTTCAGCTGCTTGAAAGTTGTTTTTCTTAATTTGGTTTGGGTTTGTTCCTGGTTTGAAATTTTGCCATTGTAATGTTTTGATCTGAGATTTTAAAAACTTATTTTTATCTCTATCTTTTGGTGTGCTAACACTCCATGTAGCAAAGATCCCAGTTGACTGGAATTCCTCAACTTCCTAGTTTTTAGGATTTGCTACAGATAATTATTCATGTGTAGCATTCTTTTAATTCCAATTCCCAATGTGTCAAATTTAAGTGTACTAAAACTTAACGCTTATTGACTTTACAGGTTTTGCTCCATTTTGCAACATTGGGTACTGATTTAAGGCAGTGAACTGTTCTTAAAACACCACTAACCAGCTTTGTATGCACAACTGACTACCTGAATTAATCAAAACACATCTTTGCTTTAGTTTTGACTTTTTCTTGTCTCTCCTCTCTCCTCCAGGCCTAATTGAGCCTGTTGAAGTCATTGATAATGGTGATGGCACTCACACAGTCAGCTACACTCCTTCACTTGAAGGGCCATATTCTGTTTCAGTGAAGTATGGAGATGAAGACATTCCTCGCAGGTAATATTTAGAAACTTCAAGGATGAGCAATGCAGAGTTTGATACTATTTATCACTTTCTACAGAACTGTTGCATTAAAGACTAATAAAAGAATACAATGTTCCCTTGATGCATTGGCTGACTTTTTATAAAAACAAATTGCCAACTAGTACATTTCCAAGTTCATTTCGTTGTATTGGGTTTATTCTCCAAAGTGTATCCTCTGCTTGCACAACTTGACAGTAATCTGCCTTGTAAATTTATAAAATACCTCCCCAGATGAATCTCATTTGCACCTATCTTGGCCATATTTTGATGCCAAAAATAGGATTTTAATTAGAAATATTGATGAACATTTTATTGTTCTGTCCTAGCTTGCAACAGTATGCTTTTCAAAGGGTTATCTATTTTTATCTGCTTTTTAAAAAAAAATAGCAGTGAATAGCAATTTCTTGGCAGAAACTACAGGATAGCATGGGGGAGTGGCCCTGTTAAGCAGATCATTTATTTAGGTTTTGATTTTGTAGGCCGTTACAGACTTGACACTCCAATTTTCAATTGATATTTAAGTTGACACCTATTAATTAAATACTCTAAGCAGATGTCAATTGTCTTTTAAATGTAAGCCTCGAGTCAAAAGATATTAGAACCAGTCAGTCCTGACCCAACCTAGCTATAAGTTGGTGATACCAATCTGCAGTGTGGAGGATCAAGCTGACTGCTTTGCAAGCATAGTGAAAGACTGGAGAAATCTCAGCCCATATAAGTTGCTTGAATCTTTAGGGGAAACCTGGGTGCATCAGTGCAAAGGGATCCAGTTAAGTATTAACAAGTCTGTTTTGGAATGGCTCTTTGCTAAGGAAGTGCTTTAATAGCAGTGACTTGCTCAGCATAATTACAATTTACCGAAGCTGCTTCAACAGTAACTTCCAACCAGTGACCAATAGACACTGGCCACATTTGAGAACCATTGTCTATCTGAAGGTTTCCTCCTAAAGCCACTTGACTCAGTGACAATCAGAGTGCACCTGCACCAAACAATAGCTTTGCAGTTGAAGGCAGGTCAATTCCATCTGAGTAATGAGATGGACAGTAGTATCCTCCTACAGACGAATAAGATTTAATCTCCTAAGTAATTCACTCTTTTTCGGTTTACACCTTTAAAAATCTAATGGATTTTTAAGATAAGCTTTTGATAACTATTTTTAGTCATTACTTTAAGATCATAGCAAGTTAGTCACCATAGCAGGATTTTGTCCTCCATGCTTTGTCTCTGGATTAATCTAGTGATTGCTAAGACATCTCCCCTAATGGAAATGAGTAAATGCATGGATTCTCCATAATGGTGGTCATGTGCTCTACATGTTGTCACAGATGTGTATATATGAATTCTCCAAGACTATTGTTGTTTAGCCTTGTATCCTGTGATCTGAAGTGCATTTTGCAGAGTTTTTGACTGCGTGCACACTTTTTTGTGGGAGGTTAGCTGACTGAATTGGCATTGGAGCAGATAGCACAAAGCTGGTCAGCCTGTGGCAATTTCTGAAAATTCAAATTGTCTCTATGCACATTGTCCTAATGCTTTAATTGAAAGCTCAATTTAATGTGGTTTTGTACAATGCAAATTTGCTACAATGGCAGTAAAACATCTGCAGTTGTGGCAATCTGTTGCCCTCAATAACAGCAAACATGGCTCTGTGTTCTAGTTCTGGCTGTGTAACGAAATGTGCACACCACTGGTGGACTGAAAAGTGCAATTTTATTGGAAAAAAAGTAGACTTCACAACTTTAAAGATTTTTCCTGCTTTTTGTCAAATGTGGTTCCTGTTGAAGTTACATTTAACTAAAATGGAAGTTGATTCTTGATTTTGTTTGTTTTTTGTTCTCTATGCCAGATCAATTACCAGTCTCCTTTTTTAGTCCTTTCAGGGTGAAGGTGCTACCAACTCATGATGCCAGCAAAGTGAAAGCCAGTGGGCCTGGCCTCACATCTGGTGTACCAGCTAGTCTACCAGTAGAATTTACCATTGATGCTAAAGATGCTGGAGAAGGCCTCCTTTCAGTACACGTAACTGTAGGTTTTATTTCCCTTTTTTGTTTTTTGAATTGAATGGGTGTAGGTCTATGGTAAAACCAGGCAATTTTAAAACTGATGCTCTGCAGCTGAGAAGCGGGTGAGGAGTAAGCTGCTTGTCCTGATTTGTTTTAAATACTGATGTCTGTTCTTGCATTCAAGACCCTGTACCAAAATAAATATTTCTTGCATTTTGATAAGAATAGCCTACAACTAGGTTTGGCTGACAACTGAGCACATGCTCACTACTTTTCAACCTGACTATTTTAAGTTGGAGAAAGTGAGGATTGCAGATGCTAGAGATCAGAGCTGAAACATGTCACTGAAAAAGCACAGCAGGTCAGGCAGCATCAAGGAGCAGGAGAATCTGTTTCTGGCATAAGCCCTTCAGGAGGGCTTTTAAGTTGATCCAAAATTGGTTTGGACAGGTTATCTTGTCTTTTGAATCTTAATCCCACCATCAAAGTATGAATGATTCTCTTAGCTGTGCCTTATGGAAAAAGTGGAGAATGTAGTTAAAACATAATCCTAAATGACTAGATAATCCCAGCCTAAGTGCTACTAGGCTTGTGCAAACATTATGGCTTAACCTAAAATAGAGCAGCAACTCTAAACTGATTTTTGTTAAGGAAATATGATTTGTATGGGATTCAGTTGGTTTTTTGGAATTTTGGTGACCAATCTTTTGAGATAAACACGAAGTTTTTGTGTATTTAAAGAGCAAGTGTAGTGAATTGTCTAGGTGCAGTAAACTAGTGGAAAGCTTCTAAAGATCAAAGACGTTTTCCCACATCAGTGAAAATGCTAGCACTGGATCATTTTAAGTTAGCAGCTGTATGTGGAGCAGCACGCTTTTAAAATGCCTTCAGGGAATTTCGTGTAAACAGGTTACTTTTCTTTGTCACTTTGTAGAAAGTAACATAGGTGCTGCACAACACAGCCTTTCTGATCACTGGCAATGAATTGCAAGTGTGGCAAGAAGTCCAGAAGTGTGGTTTCTCTTTTTTTGTGTGTGAAGCAGTGCATAACTAATGTCTAATAGCAGAACTACAGGTTTTTATTTGACTTTTTCTATAATAAAGCACTGCTGATTTTTAAAAATTTAACTTGCATTGATGTTTGTAAGGGCATGACAATTTTTTCAAACAGTCCTTCACAGTTGTTTTTACATATCAATGTTTTAATTTGCAAGGGCAAGCATGAGACTTCATTTGTTATCATGGTGCAAGTTAGTGCAGCTGACTGAATCTGGTGAATCTTCTACCACTTTGGGGCAAAAATACCCACCTCCAGAATGCCATTCTTGAGTAGGTTGGAACCATGTTTTCATAGATTTGAGTATCTATTTTAAAGTCTGTGTACATAAAAGGCAACTTCTCTCTTGTGGAACAAATCATACAATGACCTGTTTAAACTTCATGGTAAATGTGAAAATACCCAATGTTATGGAAACGATGGAATTTACCCAGTGATAATTGACTTCTAGTTCAACAGCATCTGAAATACTTAATGTTTTGGATGAGGGTTAATCCTGTTGTAATAAAGATTTTTTTTTTTGCCCAAAGGACCAAGAAGGGAAGCCAAAGAAAGCTAATATCCACAATAATAATGATGGCACCTACAAAGTTTCCTACATACCAGACAAGACTGGACGTTATACTATTGTAATCAAATATGGAGGTGATGAGATCCCAGCATCCCCTTACCGAATCCGTGCAGCAGCTACTGGTGATGCTAGCAAGTGTACAATGTCAGGTGAATGCCAGTTTTAATTTGGTGTCATGAGACTTGTAGCAATGCTTTCACTAATGTGAGCCAATTTTTTTAATGGAATGTGGAATTAATACCTGGAAAGTGATTTGTCATAAGTGGTGTATTAATTACTGATTGGGTTGATCCCGTACAGTTGTGTAGATAGTGCTAATTCACAGCCCTTTTGAGAACCCAACTACATTGGAGTAGAATCAGGAACATGTTGGAGTATTTACTTTATTTTGATATCTTTAAGACAGACTGACACCACACCCAACCTCCTCCCCAGCTTCCCTGCAAGCCACTGTCCATTCTGATCTAAACAATATTGTCATCACTTTGCTGTCACTTATCCAAAAACCTGGAACTTGTCAACAGCACTGTAGGTGTACCAAAACCAGCTGGATTCCAGTTTGAGGAAACAACTCTGCAACACCACCCTCTAACTGCTGACTTTTTCCCCCCTAGTATTCCCATTCCATTAAAACTAAGACTAGTGATTTTGCAGGCTTAGCTTTTTTAAAAGGAATTGTGAAATAGTTTAAATTAAAACAAATGATCGCCAGATTTCCCAACTTGCTTAAATTTAAGTGTGCTTAAAATGTGAACTCCAAGTTACACTAATTTTCTTTTTAAGGTTCTGGTCTTGGACCTACTGTTCAGTTGGGTGATGAACTTGGAATGACGGTGGACGCCAAAGCTGCAGGCAAGGGTAAAGTCACCTGCACAATCTGCACTCCTGATGGCACTGAAGTGGAGGCAGATGTTATTGAAAACGATGATGGAACTTACAACATCTTCTATACAGCACCAGAAAAAGGAGCATATGTTGTTTATGTCCGCTTTGGAGGAGTGGATGTTGCCAACAGTCCATTCAGTGTTGTGGTGAGCTGCCTTCTATTTGTCTTTTTCATAATGAAGAATGGGACATCTCTTGCAATGCAGTTGTCCAAATGAGCAATTACTTGTCTAAAGTAGCTGGGTTGGGGGGGGGGGGTAACTTAGCATTGGTGATGGAAACTACTTTACTGTCGAGCAGACTTCCATTCTTCCTTAACCCAGCAGTTCCATAGTCTTCCTGATTGAACAGGCATGCCCAACAATGAATCTGTAACCCAGGCATGTAAGTCAACAATCCGTGTGTGTAGTCTGAGGTGACAACAGGGTAGTTTTGCGCAGTAGAGCTGCATGTACTTTTTTTTTTTTGTAAAAGTGCATCCTTTTCAGAATGAAACCTGGACAAGCATTTTGTTTGACACAAATGTGCCACATAAATTCCTTGATTGCAAGAGGAAGAAAAGATCTATTATGGAGTAATTTTGAAGTGCATCATTTCAAACTTGTTCTCCATTGAAGTATAAATTGTACCTGGTTTCTCTATTGAAGATAAACTGCAACCCCAGATGCTTTTTAAATTGGGAGTTGCCTATTAAAATGGATAAAGTAATTGAGGGTCCAGTGTCTTTCCAAAGACACAGGTAGTGAATTCCAAGTCCTAGAATATTTTTAAAGGTAGAGGGAGATTCTTGTGCATGGTTGAAAGGTTCTGGCAGTGGTAAGAGTGAAACCTGCAAATCTACAATCATATCAGCCATCTTATTGAATGGCCAATTCCTGCTAATGCATCCAAATCTAAACTAAATACTCTAGCTGAAGGATAATGTTTGTATATCAGAACTTCCCCTGGTTTTTGTTCTAAATTTACCAAGCTTGGGTGGGGAAAAATGTTTCTGGTGTTGAAACCTTCACTTTGCAAATGTGGACCTCTTAGCACAGCCTTTTGCTGAAAGGCTTGAAGTGGAATTCTTTCTCCATGCAAACAGTACCCCACACCCATCAAAAAATGACCTTCTGCCAGTGCCAACCTCTCCCTATAGATCTTACCTTTCAATCCCAGTAGCATCCTGTAAATTTTTGTTTGAAGCCATTCAACTTTATCTTTCCTATAACAGAGACAAGAATTCAGATTCTAAAGTGGTCTCTGTTCTGCACAGCTGCAATATGGCATCTTAACTCTTGCACTGATCCATAAATGCAAGCATGCCAAATTGTGTTCATCTTTCACCTCAAACCACCTCATACCAGTTTAAATAGAATTCCAAATATTTGAAAACTCCAGTGAATGTCTCTCCATACTTTGTTGCAATCTTTCAGCATCCTGAAAGAGTACTGTCCAAGTTTTGCATCCTACACCACTAATTTAAACTGTTTCCACATGAAGATATCTCCATAAATGCTGCTTTGATATCCATTGGAGCTACTTAAGTATTTTTTATATTTAATATTCCTCAACTAAAAAACAATTAATCCATACACCACTAGTCAGTGATATAAATGTCTTTTGTCAAGTACTGCATTTTGTTCTAATAGTCTTATAGTTTAATCTTTATCACTCTTGGCATACCTTTCTTAAAAGCCAAAGAATCCAGAACAAAATATATTATCATGACCTATTTGACTTTGCTCCAACCACACATTTCATGAATTCTGTTTATTAGAATATATTTATTGACCTTAAATATTTTGGCGTCAATTTGCTTGTAGGCTTTTGTTAATAGGTTACCACCTTTAAGTTCTGTCTGTCTTCTCCAGTTTGTTTACACTCATTTATAATCCAGAGGTCATCTGATATTACTGTGTTCATAATTTCCCCCTCCTATGTCCATTTACAAGTAACAAGCACAGTTACATTTCTTTATGCACAAATGGAGAGTGATTTTCTATACTGTGGTGGTTCATAAGTTTGAGCAAAAGGTTATCTGCATCCTAAACCAAATTTTGTGGGTGGTCAACATGCCTAATGAACTCTTGCACTACAAATTCCTTCCTCTTTTTGAAAAGGATTAAAGGGGAATTGAGGGTTTCTGTCAAGTAGTGGTTGTTGAGTTGACTGCCTGAATCAAATTCTTATCATGTCAAACCACTGCAAAGCAATTTTCAGTGCTACAAACAAAAACTAGTGTGGGATTAGGCAGGATAGTTTGACTAGCATGGGTATAATGGGTGAAATGTCCTCCTCTGCTTCAACTTCATTTTTATGAATGCAAGATGGTGACTTAATCACATCCTCCACCCCCAAAATAAATTAAGTATTTTCAAAAGTTTCTTCTGTGGTTGGTCTATCTTGTCACCTTTTATGGATTGCACATCTGTTTACCAGAAACTTTAAGGTACCAGTTTGTGTGACAGATTTTATACATGGCCCATGCTGTAAGTTAAGATGCTTTTCACTTACAATAATGAGGATGGTTTTAAAAAGGTGGCAGTACACTGTGCTATGGTTTAATAAATGAAAACTGGTGTTTATGTTGAATACTAATGTATTTTATTGACTTTGTTAAATCCAGCCAGTTACCAAATTAAATGCTAGTCCACGTGGATGAATTTTGACAATGTAATGACAAGCTAAACAGCTAGATGGCAATTCAATTAAATTGTTCAAATGTTTTTGACAAAAAACTAACTTGCTATTTGCCATTCACCTAGGCCACAGATGAAGTTCCAGTAGTGCCACAGCAGCTGGTGCAACAGCAGCTGGTGCAACAGCAATCTCTAAATGCATATCCCCCTGGCTTCCAACCATGGGTACAGATTTTAATACATTGAACTTTCTCTTCCTCTCCTGTTTTTTTTCCTCCAAAGCTAGTGTTCACAGCTTGCTGGGACCTGCCATCTGGACTGCTTCATTTCCTTTCCAAATGATTTTTCTGTCCAGAGTTAGCTACTGTAAATTTTGTTGTTAAACTGTTTTAAACAGGTGAATATCTGTGTCTGTCTGTCTGTCTCACTTGTGGTTTAATGTTATCAGGGCTTTGGTTGTTCAAGATACAATATCTCAATTACACAGTCCCTTGTAGGTTGAGAGTGAAATATGGTGTCTTGTGTGCATTGGGCATTCAAAACTCTAACAGTGCACTAATTGCAAATTTAACAAGAAAATTAACCTTCAGATGCAAATGCTGAATAAATTCCTGTTTGGAGCCTGAAATGCTGAACTGTAAGCAGCAAATTTTTATAAATGACAGTTGGAAAATTTAGTTTTCAGCTTTTTGGCTGATGTTAATGGTGTTTTTGACTGATTTTTAAGTTTTTTTTTTTGTTCCTCCTTTTGCAGTTCATTTCATAGACATTTGTCAGCTGAAGTATGGATTTGACTGGGAAGCAATGGGCCAGAAATTCCTATTGCTTGCATGAATTGATAAATCAACACTTTATCTCCTCTCCTAAAAGATGACAGGCATGACTTGATGTTGGAAAATAAGTGAAGCAATGTCATGTTAGTTCATAACTTAGACTAAGTAGGTGCCAACTGGGCTGTTTGAAAGATCTGTAAATGAAGGTGTCAGCTTTTGAGGAATTTTGCCAATTCTTGCTCCAATACTGGTTTACTACTCTAAATCTAAAATGAATAACTGATCAGCCATTTAAAACTAAGTGAAACTTCATCTCATTTGAAGCATTGGTTTGAAGGTTTTGATTGGATATTACTTTTAATAGGGATTGTATTAATTTTGTGTATATACCTAATTTTCTACCAGTTTGCTTTTCAGCATGACCTCTTTTCAATAAATGAAAAATAGATTAAATTGCTTACAATATGGAAACAGGTCATTTGGTCCAACAAGTCCACACTGACCTCTGGAGAGTAACCCACCCAGACCCTTTTCCCCTAACTAATGAACTATGGGCAATTTAGCATGGCCAAATCACCTGACCTGCATATCTTGGATTGTGGGAGGAAACTGGAGCACCTGGAGGAAACCCATGAGACACGGAGAATGTGCAAACTCCAGTCTCCTGAGGCAGGAATCTAACCAGGCCCCTGCTAACCACTGAGCCATTGTGCTGCACCTTGGAATCTTAAATAGTATTGTTAACTATCAAATATTTGATGTCTGGTCCATATATTAGATTATTTAGCTTTTTAATAAACCTTCTAAATTTCTTCCTGGATTAACTAAATTTTCACTAAGCTGTCACTGGAAAGGCTGAGGGTTGACCAAAATTGAGCTAGTGTAAAGAGGGCACAGGTTCCAGGTTTTGGGGGGGGGGGGTGTTTTTAGGGGAGAAGTGCAGAGAAAATCTGTACCTGGAATGCACTTCTGGTGGAGGAGGTAGGTGTGTTAGCAATGCTTAAAGCATATCATGATAGGCAAACCAGGATAGAAACTGATATTAGCAAAACGTAGCAGACCTAAAGGAATAGAATTGGCACAGGCTTGAAAGGCCTGATCCTGTGGTGTATTTAGATAAATGTTTTAAAGTGATCAGATTTGTACAATGACCTTCACTCTGCAACAAAGCAGTCAGTGTGTAAGCAGAATCTGATTTAGATTATACACTTGAACAGCTTTCTCCATTTTAACTGCTGCTCCACTCAAATGTTGTAAAAGTGGAATACTCCTTTTCCCTTGTGATGTCTTAATTAGTGCACTTAAGTTCAAGTTCTTGTGCACATACAAATTTAAGTTTGTCCAAATGTGGTTTTAATGGAAGAATTTAATAATGCTTTAGCTAGAACATTGGCAATCTAAAACTGAATTGTTTGTGGTGTTGAATAAATCATTAGTGTAGTTAAATGAGGATTTAATGTGCCAATTTGTTTAGCTAATTGAGATTGCATTTTGATCTTTTGCTTTCTACATCTTTCAATGGTTTTGTTCTTTGCAGGCACAACTCAACAATCTAGAGCTAATGCTGTTTTTTCCTTCTCTATCCTTTTTTATTTCTATTGACAATGGCAATTAAGTGCAATAGCTGATGAACACTTTCAGTTAAATCAAACCTCTTGTTACAGCTAACATAATCCAGTTGGAGCTGAATCGATCAAGCAGTGAATGGCATCCTGCTCATGCCCTAACATTGGGAGGCCACTTTTCTGGCTCTTGCAGTTGTCATAGTTGATTGTTCTAGCATTGTGAATCCCTGACACTGGTTCCTGGAATCTCCTTAACAATTCAGCAACCTGCAAGATAGACCTAGTTTAGTTTCTAGAGTGTCATTTTCTTTTCTCATTGCACAGTAAACAGTTTTTGGTCACAAACACTTTGATTTTATAGTTCACTTTTTTGAAATGAGTTTTTCTCTCTGTTCCCAAGGTTCTTGATGGAGCCTATCCACCAGTTGATGGATTAGATGGCATTGGCTTAAAACCTTTCGATATTGTTATTCCATTTGCTCTCCGGACAGGGGAAATCACAGGTATAGTTTGCCACTAAGTACAGTCTTTGCTATTGAAATGATTAAGAAATTTGCCTTAATTTTTTAAGGATTCTTCTCTGCACTATTGGAAGTATGTTGTGATAACTATTTGCTAAAAAGTTAATTTCTATTGCCCTTTCTTAATAAAACAAATTTCCCAATTTCATGCCTGAAAGGTACAGCAGCTGTAACGTTGAGACTAATCCCTTGGTTAGAAAATGGTTCACTAATGTTTCTCTACCTATCCAGCTTCACCCAAGCCACGCACATTAGGGGATTTTAAGTATATTGAATCTAAATTCCAGGAAATATAATCCAGTTTGAACTTCTCCATATTGTCCCTTGTTAACAGTGCAGCAGAACAGTTTATACCTGCAAGGGTCAAGTAACAAATGCTGGCCTTGTCATACTCCAATATCTTATTTTTAAACTGTACTGTCCTTGTGAACTCCAGGAGAATGTTTGCTTTTGTTTTCGGCTGTTTTTGTTCACTCGAAATAGCTGAGTCCACTTTCTCAATATAGAGGAATTGGTTATCAATTTGAAATTATACAAATGATCCACCTGTAAGTTTCCAATGGCCTCATACTTTCTAAAAGCTATCTACTGCATTACTGGTATGAAAGCCAAATGTAGCTAAATGGGGTGGCATAATGGCAGTGGTTGGCACTGCTGGCTAAGTGGTGTGGGTCTGTGTGGCCACAGTCCAAAGATGAGAGGGTCAGGTGAATTGGCCATGTTAAATTACCCATAGTGTTAGGTACATTAGTCAGAGGGAAATGGGTCTGGGTGGGTTACTCTTTGGGTCAGTGTGGACTGGCTGGGCCAAAGGGCCTGTTTCCACACTGTAGGGAATCTAATCTAAACTTCCTAATGCAAGAAGGGAAGGATAAAGCTTAAATTTTCAGTAAAGCTTAATTGCTGTCCAGCTGAGTAAAATTTGAAATAGTACGAAAGGAATTAGCACTTTAGCAGCTATTTTATAGATTGTTTTGCTTTTTTCTTTGTAATCTCAAGCTTGGTTTTTTTTTTTGCATTACACAAAGATTAACCAGTGGATTTTTTGTCTTGTATTTAAATTTTGTCAAGTGATGCCACTTGGAAATTTTGTGAATAACTTTCCCACATTGAATATTTTTTGAATTAAGTTTTTGGCATTTTTTGCTTACATTCTCTTTAGAGTGGCAGATGGAGTTTAGATAAATGAGGTGCTGCATTTTGGAAAGGCAAATGTGAACAGGACTTGTACACTTTAATGATGTCTGTGGGAGTCATGCTGAACAAAAACCTTGGAGTGCAGCTTCCTAGTTCCTTAAAAGTAGGGTCCCAGGTAGGCAGGATAGTGAGGGTATTTGGTAAGCTTGCTTTTATTGGTCAGTGCATTGTGTATAAGAATTAAGAGGTCATTGTGGCTATAGAGGACATTGGTTAGGTCATTTTGGAATGATGTGTTCAATTCTGGTCTCTCTCCTAAAGGAAGGATGTTGTGAAACTTAAAAGGCTTCAGAAAAGATGTTAAAGGATGTTGCAGGTTTGACCTTCAGCTCAAAGTGGAATATGGCTGGGGCTGTTTTCTCAGGAGCCTCAGTCTGAGGGTGACTGTATAGAGGTTTATAAAATATCGGGCATGGGTAATACCCAGGTTGTTTCCCTGGGGTGAGGGAGTCCAGAACTAAAGGAAAGATTTAGGGCAAGGGGAAAAATTGGGATTTAAGGAGCAACTTTTCATGCAGAAGGTGGCATGTATGGATGATGGAGGCTGGTACAATTACTGCATGTAAAAAGGCATCTGGATGGATATATGAATAGGCAAGGTTTAGAGGGATATGGGCCAAGTGCTAGCAAATGGAACTAGATTAGGGTAGGATATCTGGTTAGCATGGACTAGTTGGGTGGACAGATCTGTTTGTATGTCTGACTCTTAAACTTATCTTGCAGTTAATTACTATCTTGTATCTGACTAGTTCTGTGTACTTTCTATAGGTGAAGTTCGCATGCCTTCAAACAAAACTGCTAAGCCAGAAATAATTGATAACAAAGATGGTACTGTGACTGTCAAATATGCTCCAACTGAAGCTGGACTACATGAGATGCACATCAAATACAATGGCAGTCATATTCCAGGTATTCACAATTGCTTCTCAAGTCTGGAAACACTTCATGTCTTCAGTTCTCAAATGCATAACACCTTGCTTTTGTTAATGTATCAAGTTTTTAAATATTTAGGTGATAAACTGGAATTTAATAATTTGGAATTTATTTTGGACTCTGAATAGCTACAGTAAAGACAGCTGTCATCTGTCTGCACTGGACTCTCTAAATAAGCATAAATTATTGCTTTTCCACTTCCATGTAGCCCTGCACACTAAATGATTCTAAATTTTAATAAATGCCATTTTGAAAGCCTTCATTTGAATTGGCCTCCACCATCTTTCCAAGTAGTCCTTTTTGTAGTCCCAGTCTGCAAGCATTTGAGTTGTCCTAGTCTATGGTCCAGTCATTCCCAAAGTAAGGATTGAGGCTGTGTACAGAGGATTTTGCAATATAGCTGAGAAATGATAGATCTCTACTTTTGTTTCCACTACCAAAAAATAGCTTTTAAAATCAGCAAACTATTGTAAATCCATTTTGGAAAATCAGTGATATGGGAGTGGACAATCTGCATGGTAGGTTGGTTTGAGTAATTGGCATTTCACTTGGGCTAGCCCTAAATGCTGCTTCAGCTGGCAATAAATTATAAGCAAAGTAAAATATAGTTTAAGGTCAATACATTGATACTGTGTCACTTACTTTCAGAGAGTCCACTGCAGTTCTTCGTGAATTATGGAGGTAGTGGGCATGTGTCTGCTTATGGCCCAGGCCTTGTCTATGGTGTTGTCAACAAACCAGCTACTTTCACAATTGTAACTGAAGATGCTGGAGAAGGTAAATACTAAATGCATAACACTAGTGTGATACTAAACGAGTTGCCTAGAAACTATTGGGTCTTTGGTCTTGGTAATGTGCATTATTTGTTAAATTGTATTCAGCCTCCTCTTTATTGCATGTAGAAATTTATTACCAAGTGCAACAGAGATCACTCTTGCGTTTCAAGTCAACTCATTCAGCAAACTAGAGCCACTTTGGAGATGATCAGTAAATACCACTGAACTTGTTCCTGTATTTTACTGTCTGGTACTTGTAATTGTATTTACATTACATTAACTGCAGTTTTCTTAAGCATTCTGGATTTTTGTGTGCTAAGTTAGATTTTATTTCAGTAGAATGGTGTGTAAGATCAGCCTACGTGTGCAAAATAAGTTGTAATCCTGGTTCTTTGTTTTCTCCAACACAGGAGGTTTGGACTTGGCCATTGAGGGGCCTTCTAAGGCAGAAATCAGTTGTGTAGATAATAAGGACGGAACCTGCACAGTCTCTTACCTCCCGACCTTGACTGGTGATTACAGTATCATTGTCAAATACAATGAGAAACACGTTCCTGGAAGCCCTTTCACTGCCAAAGTTACAGGTAATATTCAATAATGGAATTTAATAGTGAATATCAAATGATAAAGCAGTTCCTAATTAACGAGTTTATCCATCTAAGTGGTTTAGTGACTCTAGTAGTAAAGCTAATTGTGTGCCTTCCCACTTTGGGCAAAGTCACAGTAATGTGGAACTTAAATCCAATTGATTAATGGGAATTTTGAACTGTAAAACATGGTAAATGGAATTGATTTTATTTGGAAAACCAGTTTTGGTGGTGTCTTCCCCAATCACTTAAATTGTGCAGTTAAGGATAACTTTGCATTGCCACTTTGCAAATCAATCTAAACAATAGTTCTACATAAGAGCAGGAATGTTATAAAAGTGAGATCATAAACTCTTGAGGCCATTCAGCCCACTGACAGTCATCCAGCCTAATCCTGCTTTTGTGCAGCTGGTCTGTAATGCTACAGGTCCTGGTTCTTCAAGTAGACAGTGTGTTTCTAATGTTTTGTCTCTGTACTTCAGTGCTGAAAATTTAAGTTTTGCATTCACCTTGTCTCTACCCACTCAATCATCTCCTCCTATTTTTAATGACCCCTTGAGTGACTTTTAAATCTCTCCAATTCTACGTTTATTAATGCATCCATTGCTAGTGCAGCAAGTGGTGATGGCAAATGATTGACCTTCATTGTGAAAGGATTTGAATTAAAGGAGCAGAGATGCCCTGCTTCAATTGTAAAGGGTATTGGGGCTACATCTGAAGTACTATGCAGCTTTGATCTCCTTGTGAAGGATGTTTTAGCTAAAGGGAGCGCAATGGAGATTTACCAGTGTGAATCCAAGAATGACAGAATTGCTTGGGACTGTGGCAAGTTTAGAAGAATTGGGGCTCTCCTAACTTAAAATCCTAATTGGACTAGACCGAAGCTTCTAGAGATATGCCTGATCAGACAAACCAGAACTAAGTCCCAATCAGAATAAGGAGAGGGATATTTAAGACTGCAATGACAAACCTCTTCCCCAGAGAGGTGAACCTGTGCAGTTCTGTCTCGAGTTGAGGCTAAAACATTATATCTAACTTCTGGTTTAAATGTAGGAATGAGGTGCTGAGTTGGCTGAGCCACAGTCATTGGTGAAGCAGGCTGAAAGAACCACATAGCTGCTGCCTCACTTTTGTTTTGTCTCTCGAACATGATGAATTTGATCTCTACTTTTGGCCACTTTAAAATTTCTGTTTCCCCTTCTGCTCCCTGTTCCCAAAGATAACTGTTGCAACTTGCCTCTTCCCTTGCTCCATTATCTTGTACCAATTGGCATCATTTGTACCTCCACATCTGTCTGTGATTCCATCCTTTTTTGTCCTGTGTTGAACTTGCTCTGCATGGATCTCCTTCAGCTGGGTGAAGGACTGGATGGCAAACTCATGACAGAAGTGCCCAACTTCTGATGTAATGTAAGTTGGCAGCATGACCACCATGTTGGGGGTGGTGAAAGAAAGGAATCTTATCCAATAATTAAAATCACTAGCAATATTGAGTGGTACTTAATTCTGCCATCTACCCTTCGGCTGATTGTTCTGAATTTTTTAAGCTGCCACATGTAGGGTCTAATTTCCTGTTTTACCAATTGTGAAATTGACCATGTGAGGAATGATTTTATTGATTAGTTGCCTCTTCCATTTGTATCTGTCCTTTGTGCTGCCACTCGTCCTGTGCATCCACTCAGATGATGCTCTTATTTCTGGTTTGAGACTTTTAATAGAAAGTCATCTTATAGTTTTAAAGACTCTGCATTGACAAAGCAAGTCTTGAGTGTAGTGGTCATAATTGTAATGGTTGCATTATTTCTGAGACTTTTCAATGGAAGTGTAGAAATTTTAATTTAGCTCAGTTTAATTCTACAAATATGTTGAAAACAAAACAAGTGACACTTGAATTGTTCAAGTAAATATTGTATTGGAATCTAAAAATGGCAAGTGGTCCTTGCATTCTGAAGGTGTGCTGTCTCAAAACTGAAATGCCTTTAATGCTGGTCATCTATTGGAATAGATGAGACTGGACTTCCATTTTTATTACAAATCAGGACTTACCCCTCCACCTTATACTGACATCAACTCTCTGGGAGTCTGCACATTTGCTGAGTGTGCAAAGATTCTTCTCCCATCAACCCCCATCCCCTCATCCTTGCCAATCAAAAGGAAATCTTTGAACTGACCAGAATTGTAAATGAAGGTGACTGGATTTTTAGGACCCGCTTGAGTATTGCCAGAACCCTCACTGGACCTGCAGTTTCTTTTTAGTGAACATAGACTTGCTAGTTTGATTAAAAGCTACCTTTTTAGGAGCTTTATTAACTTTGAACATGTTTTTGAGCTTGCCTTCCCTGTGGAATGGCACCAGAAAAATAACTGACCACAAGCACCTGGTTGTTTTTAGATGACAGTCGGCGAAGGTCACAAGTTAAGGTTGGTTCAGCTGCTGACATCTCACTGGACATCAATGAAAGTGACCTTAGTTTGCTATCTGCAAGCATTAAATCTCCATCAGGCCAGGATGAGCCATGCCTATTGAAGAGGCTACCAAATAACCACATTGGTAAGTTTAAGTTATTCTCCTCCAAGAGAACAAGCCATTTTAAGAATACTTGGACTTAACTAAAATAACTACAGTTGGTGCATCTTAACTGAAAAACCTTTTTTCAATTCCTTCTATCAAGCTTTAGTTTGCTCCATAAAGCATGCAGAGTAATAGCCCAGTTTTACACTTGGCATAGTTATAGCTCTGCTGTCAAATAGTAAATATGTATAACATCATTGTAAAGCAGCCTATTCTAGTAACCTGGAGACTTTCCTCCCCTTGATGTGAAGACACATCAGCTGTGAACCAAAGAAGTAACTGTTAACAGGCATGTTTTTAAAGGACAAAATCAAATGGTTGAGACTTTTCAAGGAAATTTGCTACTACAGAATAGTTGGCACTGCCAATCTGTCTCTCAATAGCAGGTTCAATGAGATTGTCCATTCTTCCTCCCCTGCCCCAGTGGCCAGGATGATTTTTTTTTGTATTACTACATTGAGTTGACCATTTTTTATTCCTTGACCAATAGGTATCTCCTTTATCCCACGGGAAGTTGGTGAACATCTCGTCAGCATAAAGAAAAATGGTAAACATGTGGCAAATAGCCCAATTACCATTATGGTTGGCCAGTCTGAAATTGGTGATGCCAGCAGAGTGAAGGTTTCTGGACCAGGTTTGAAGGCAGGGCGAACATTTGAAATGTCTGACTTCATTGTGGATACAAGAGATGCAGGTGAGAAACTGGCACATACTTTCAGAAGGCCCTGCATGTTTCTGGCTTTGCTGCAGAAGCATGGAATCTTGCTATAAAGAAACAGGCCATTGAAATAGTCTGTCCTCCCCCCTTGAGTCAGTGTCTGATCCCCATTTCCATAAATTCCCATCACTTCTCAAGTGGCCTTTTATCTATCATGAAATGCAAATCACAATCTAAATTTTACTGCTAAATAGAAAAAGTGCTCAAGCTGCGTTAAATGCTGCAACACATTATAGCTAAATGTTTATATAAACTAATAGAATTGGTTAGACTTTGTCCTCCCTACAAGGTTATCTCAAATAATTCCACTGGCAACAGCATATTTAAATGTATGTTCTCAACATTGCCTTTTTTAAATGCAACCCTTACCTTGTTTCAGGTTATGGTGGCCTTGCACTATCTATTGAAGGTCCAAGTAAAGTGGACATTAATACAGAAGAAACTGAGGAAGGCACCTGCAAAGTTTTCTACTGTCCAACTGAACCAGGCACTTACATTGTCTACATCAAGTTTGCAGACGCGCATGTGCCAGGTATGACAAATGAGAAAAGTAAACTTTTTTTTGGTCTATAATTAGTGTCTCATGATTGTGGCTTTTTGCTTTTGAAAATGTAATGCTGTAACTTTTTTGTCAATTTTGGTATACCTTTTTTATATAAATCATGCTGATTTGGTTTATTTTGTGCAAAGTTGTAAAGTCACACCAGTTCTTGGGTATTCAGATCTCCCTAGGCACTTTAGTGAATGTCAATATATCTGAATTCTACTTTGCTTTGAGTATTGACCGTTAAATAGGTTTACTGTACACTAATGGGGTACTAGAGTTTTGTACTTCCTGGTCAAATTCTTGACTGGTACTATTTCTCAGCTCCACCCTTACTGTTTTCTCCCACTTCTAGTCTGTTCTCAACATGACATTACACTGCTTTTTTTTCTTTGCACTCATTTCAAAGTGTGACTGGCCATTTAAAATGGTCACCTATTGTGCTAGCTATACTTAGATTTACTGCCATTTTTTTTCTGCAATTTCTCTGAAAAGGCAAATTAAACTTTTTTCCAGTGACATGCTGTACTTGAAGCAGTGCAGCTGATTTTAAGGATGGAGATAGACCGACATATATTATGCCACATCTCTGGAACAGGTGGGATTTATACCCAGAGGGAGAGACATTACATGCTGGGTTACAAGCCCTTTTTTAATTGATTTAACTGCTTTCAAATTCACCCTTTTGAAGGTGAATATTAAAATGCCATCAATATTTTCGTATATTTATAAGCAATTTTTTAACTTGTAAAAGTATTGAAAAATACAATCAACAAATCAGTGTGTCCTGCTCTTTACAATAGCAGACAGATCTATATCCAACATTCTGCTAGGGCTCCCACAAGAAATAAAAGGGCATGTGCTCCATTATTTCCACAAGCCCAGCAGGTTCTCCAACGCCTAGTTCATCAGAATATTCTTCTGTGCACAGTATGCAAGAACATTAAATTTTGTTCCCATGCCCATCTAAACATAAATTTGGTAGACCTTCAGGAGAGATACTGGGTCTACTTCAGTCCTCATCACTCCCTATCTCCTGCCACATGGCTCCAATAAACACTGAGCCTGTGGCATGTCCAGAAACAATGGGTAAGAGTACCTACTTACATTTGGAGCACATTGGAAATGCCCCTTTTTTTTTAAACCCTTCACCAGACAGTCTGGTGCCAGATGAACCCTGTGCAGAACCTTTTTTACTGCGTAGCTCCTCTCATTACCAATTGAGATCTTTTGCATGTTCTCCCATCTTTCAGAAAAGATCTCAACTCCTAGCTCTTGCTCCCAGACCTCACATAACTAGTTAATATCCTGCCAGGGCCTGCCACCCAGCAGGAGATAGAGGGCATTAACCAAAAGGGTGCTTGTGGAGCGTAGCAACAACCTCTATCAGGCATATAGGGCTTAGGGAGAAGCATAGTCATCTTCTGGATGAAATCCCTAACCTGAAAAAGTCTCTGCTGGGCAACCAATATTTGTGGCTCAGTTGTTCAAAAGACATAACCTCCCCCTTAAACAAGTCTCCCAAACTGGAAACTCCTCTCTGCCTAATAGTTTGAACCCTGGCATACCAACTATGGGCATAAGTGAAGTCTTGGATAAACAACCCTCACTGACTCATCTCCCTCCATGCCTTGACAATATAAAGACAATGGGATTCTGACAGTGGTCCATAATTGTCTTCATATCCATCTTAATTAGAGGGCACTTTGCTTGGGAGGCCTCAATATCCAGCCATATTGAGCCCAGATTGTTACCTACCCAATCGCAGACAAAGGACAGCAGGGAACTCTATTGATACCTTCTGTCTGGGAAATCAACTTCTCCCCCTCCAGGCAGCTGCAATTTAAGTTTGAGGGGCCACCCACAATGCCAGACAAAGGAACCAAACCATCCCATCAGTTTCTGCAGCATTGACCTGGGAAACATAGGGAGCATATGCATGGATAAAGCAAACTAGGAAGAACATCTTAATGAGATTCAGCCCAACCATGAAATTGGAAGAGCCTCCCATCTCTGGAGATCCTGCCTAATATTGTCCAGCAAGTGAGCAAAGTTGGTCTGAAATAACTGATCCAACATGGGGGTAATAAAAAATGCTTGGTATCAGAACCCTGCCTGTGACTGCTTAAAAGGGAACTTGGGGCCACCTTCAACTTTAAGTTCCCCAAAGGCATAGCCTCCAATTTTGTAAAGTCGATCCTATATCCTGAAATAGCCCCAAAATAGTATCAAATGGGGTATGGCGGTCATTGGATGCAATTTAAAACAGAAGGATATCAGCATACAGTATAATCTTGTGTACCCTCGATCCCACTTCCAAAGCAGTTGTGTGGCTGGCCTCTGCCAGCGATTCTTATCAGAACAATCACCAACGTAAACAACAATGGTGAGAGGGGGCAGCCTTGCCAACTACCTTTTTTACTGGTTCTGAAATTCCCAGACGACATCCTGTTGATGACTGCAGCCAGAGGGTGGCAATATAAAATGTCCACCCACCTATCAAAGACCCCACCCAACCCAAACCATTCTAATACATAAAGATATAGCTGTTCCACCCAGTCAAATACTTTCTTTGCATCTAAGGAAATCACAAACCCCTGAATCAATTGTTGCTGACAAACTTGGACCATAATTCAGCAACCTTAATATTGGAGGACCTATGGCCCTTTTTTATAAAGCCTGTCTGGTCCTCTTAACAATATGGGGCAGCACCTTTTTCCAATCAAGATCTTAGAATCTTGAAATCTGAATTTAATAGAGATGGGCCTGTATGAGGCACAATCCTCAAACCTTCCACTTCCTAATTAAGGAAATATTCACTTATCTCAAAGATGGCGGTAAGCATTCATGCATAGGAGTGATTTTGTACATTTCCAATATCTGCCCTGTAAACTCATCCTGGAGACCATCAGGGCCAGGTGCTTTCCCACTCTGAAGTTGCCTAGCTGCCACTTGTTTCTTGAATGGGGTATGATGGAGAGCAGCCTGTTCCAAGGTTACCCCTGGGAGGTCCAGGTTCTTGGAGGCCTCCATTTTAGCCCTTATGTCATCAACCTTCAGACCGATACAACTCAGGTTTAAAAACTCTGAAAAGCCTCAATCCTTTTGGCATCTTATGTAAGGACCCCAGCACTAACTCAGATTGCAGTAATGGATTGGGAAGCATGCTTTTTCCTAGTCAGATATACTAAATACTTCCCTGGCCTATCTCCATACTTGAATAGCCTTTGTCTAGTAAAAGCAAGTTTTCTTTGCAGTTTAAGTATTGAATTCAAGGCAGCCTGAAGGGCTGTGATCTGCTCTAGCTTAGTTAGAGGGTGATGCAAAATGTACTGCCTCAGCAGCTTTCAACCGTATCTCAAGTAGATGCTGCTGTTCCTCATTCTGTTGTTTCCAGCTAGCCTTAATGGTCTCCCATAGTGTAGACTGACTACTAACCATGCCAGAGTTCGTAGTCAAGAATTCCTGTGGAAAACTTTTTAAATGAGTTTCAAATTGTGAATCCTTAAGGAGAAGGGTCCAAGTGCCAGTGCTGCAAACCTAACCACAACCCACCCACCCACCCCACCCCCACTCTCTTGGCCTTAACCTCCAAATACACTGCCACATGATCAGAGATAGTAAAATTGGGAATATAGCAACACAACACACAATTGAGTCCAAGAGCTGACCGATCAATCCTAATGCTGCATTTGTGGGTTTGAAAAGAGTGAGTTCTTGCCAGTAAGGTGAAGACATCTCCAAATGTCCACCAGTGGCAACTCCTTGTAGAAGTCATCCACCTGCTTAGCCTGCCCAAGGAATTAGTCGTGGGCTTGCTAGGCATCCTGTCCACTGTCTATCTGATCCAAAAGACAATTGAAATCTTCTCTTCCTCCCCCTTTTTCTCTCCCCCCCACCCTTCAACAAATAAATGTGCCATGTTCCAAGGGCACTCTGCTTTAGAGAAAGCACTAATCAAAAATTTGAGATGTGCCAGAGGTCAGACATTTAAAATGCTTTATTCCTCCCCATGTGTCAGGGCTTTAAATATCTCCAATTGTCCTTGCTGATCTTTCACTTGCTTTAATATGAATGGAAGATTTTTCTGGACAAGTACTGCCACTCCCCTACTTCTAGCAGTAAAGGATGAAAAGAATACCTGGTCACCCCCCCTCCCCCTCCCCCCACCACCATTTGTAGCTTCAGGTGTTCCTAATCATAAAGGTGGGTTTCTTGCAACAGTGATATCAACCCTTTCCCTCTAGGCTAGTAAGCACTTTTTTCCTTTTTTTTTAAATAGGCAAATGACTTCCCTTGATGTTCCAGGTGCACCATTTAATAAGACACTTAGCCATATCCCCTTTTCAGAGACCCTTGAACCCCCTGGGAGGGAGTACCCTGCTTACAAAGTACCGAGCACAAGTAAAAGACTTGGTCAAAGAATTATGAATATAAAAACTACTACCATAACTACAAACAACAATTACTACCAAGCCAGGCCTGTGCCCCAGCCTTAAGCAAGGAAAAACAAGGTGATCCTTAAATCAACAGAAAAGACAGTCAGGATAAGCACTTCTCCCATCCCCCAGCTTCATGTTGCCCGATTTGTGACTAAAAGTGAAAGAGCAAACGAGGAGACAACAAAACACCCACAATTTCCCATTACAAAATCCAGCTATAAAAGAAATAGAAACAAGACATTCCAAGTTCTCTTCCAAAAATATTATTGGGGGAAAGAGGATTAACATATTCTTCAGGCAGTTCTCAGGAGAGGCTGCCACTGCTGTGGGTCTCTGGTGTCCTGGTGCTGTAGGAGAGTGTCCTCGCTGCTGCTTGGTCGCTCACTCCCCTTCCCTTCCCTTTGGCATCCCTCCCACTCTCAAACGTTGACAAATGTTCTGTAAGGTTTTAAACTAATAATTCTGCCCCACAAAGTTGGCCAGGGATGGCAAAAAACACCAGTATGCTTTGGCTGTTAGGCAGAGCTGTCCATGGCAGTTCTAAAGAATCTTAGCCATCTTGCAGAGTCTCAAATCCCATCAATATTTAACTTTGGTTCAACCAACAAAGTGTACACCAATCTCCATTCTTGGCTTTTAGGCTGCTCATATCTCGATTGGAAAAAATTCCTGTACCTGTCTGGGATTTTCTACCCTCTTTCTTTTTTTTTCTCTTCCCCCTCCTCCTCTCCCCCCCCCCCCCCCCCCCATAGATTGCTTATCTTGTGCTGTACACAAGGCTCTTTCTGACTATTTATTTTTTCAGTTTTTCATAGTGATTTACAAAACTTGTGCATAACTGGAGTCATTGGAATCCTTTTTTAAAGAGGACTTGTTTCAAATTCTGAAATATTTTTGCAGGGAGTCCATTTACAGTGAAGGTAACTGGTGAAGGCCGAATGAGAGAGAGCATCACTCGTAGAAGGCAGGCTGCATCAGAGGCAACAGTTGGGAGCATCTGTGATCTGAACTTGAAGATTCCTGGTAAGGTTTGAAATGGAAATCCAGTTTTATTGGAAACTGTTCTCAAATATTTGGACTGCAGTGAATTGCATCATTGGATTCAGATCAGCACTTGAAAAATGTCAAGTGAAGAATCCTTGGAAGTGTACATGATTTCATGGCATTTTTAATTTGTCAACATTTCCAACGATGCTGGTACAAAGTCATCCCCCATTTGTGCAGTTGAATCCTTACACAAAAGAACTTTTTGAAAGTCAACAGTGGTATTCTAACCCTCCCACTCTTCTAATAACTCAATCCAGCCTATAGTTAAGAGTTAACAGAAGTTGCATTTATTTCTGAATGCAGTTCATTGAAATCTTTTAAAGGCCATAAATAATGTGAAGAATTAGCTCATGTTTACAGTTTGTAGAAGAATGTGCAGTGGTAACATTCTTCTGATTCTGAATACTGTCCAGACTATTTTTCCTTTCCACTCACTCCTTGGAAAACAATTTGTCACTTCAGTTCTAAAAGATTTGGCATTATTACAAATTTTATTTAACTTAACCATTTCAGCAAGTGCATTCTAATTCCAATAAATAGAATAGTTTGTCATTATCACTAAATCCAGTCAAATTCAAAAGCTGTCTGCGTAGATTGAGCAGTAAAATTGTTAACTTATCTGTGCTCTCAATTTCCAGCTAATGGTTTGTTCGATTAAGTTTAGAAAAATTTGGGTGTTAGTCATTACTAAAACTTACTGGTGTTCTGCCATTCTCAATTGGGTGGGAGAAATGGAAGCAACAAAATTTGTGGAAATAGTTGCTGATGCTCTTGGTTTTGTAAGGTCTTGGCCATCTCTTTTGTCATGAATAATGTAATATTGATCATGGCATTCATGTGGCACTGCCTTGATGTTTTGAGACGTGTGCAAAATGCACAACTTCAACACCTCCCTGTTTCATAGTATTGCATGTGGGCAGTATAAATAACTTTCTAAATGGCATGGTGCTGAGACTTTTCTGGACTATGTTAAATTTAACATTTAAAAAATGAAATGGATTATGGGTGTAATATTTAATGTGTAGCATCAAGATGGTTTCTAGTGAACTTAAATGCTTTGTAATGTAGAAACCTGAAATGCAGATGTCTAGCTCTCCTTTCTTCAAATACAACTGTTTTGTCTTTTCCTTTTTCTTTCCTATTCCACTCAGTGACTTGGTTCCAACTAACGGTGGCTTGGGAACACCTCTCTTGTGCACTCAGATTTTTCAGTCAAGTTGAACTTTCTTGTGGGCAGAACAAATGGAGGTTTGCCAGAATCGTTTGAAAAGTCAAAGGACTCTAGTGTTCAAAATTGACCTACCCCATCCCTGTTTGGCCTCATTGGCCAGGAGGAATACCAATTGTTCAGTGCAAGGCCATCAAGGCCGGATGGTGCGTTTCAGCACTGGGCATGTGGACTCTGAGGTCGGCAGAATGTGCTTCTCTTAAATTAGCCAGCATGTGTTTTTTTTTTGCCAATGGTATTGCATGAGTAAGAATTACCTTCCTTGCGCAGGTTAATACCTTTGTGAAATGCTTAGGACTATCCTTGCACCTAAATTATCATCTGGTTCATTGTTACATGTTTGCTCACTATAGCTGAAGCATGGAAGTACAGACTGGATGTTGAAAAAGATGTCTTTGGTTTTTTTCCCTGTGCTAAAGTTGCTGAGTTCTGCCACTCTTGGCTTTGCATTATTACCATGTTACATTACAATAGCTATTTCTCTTTAGATGAACTCTCTCAAGAGTTGGAGAAATAATTTGAAAAAAGTTATGATGAATTGAGGCTATTTGGCACTTTCAAAGTCCTAGTCAGGGTCATGAGGTAGTTGCATGCCCCACTGACCAATTCTGAATGAATTCATGTGGAAGAGCTGAAGAGCGCTTTTTGAAGCTATCGTACCATTTGAAGTCCAATACAAGCTTTCTGGAGAGGGGAGAGATTTTAATATGGCCAAAGGAGATGGCACAAAGTCTAGTAATAGAATTGGAGTATCTCCATGGATATCCACAAGTTTATCCACAGTGGATATGCAATTTATATCCCTGAAAACTGCAACTCAGTTGCAGTAAATGATTCTATAATGTCCTCTAAATATAAACAGTCTACTAATTGTTTTCTGTTGGGGATTATATGGCATCTGTAGTGTCCAGTTTAAATTGTGAAGCTGTTAAATTAAGTATCCTATTTTTTGCACTTAAAGGTTTTTTTCATGATCTGTTCATACTACAAAACTGGTAGCAAAAACTACAAAGCTTTGATCAAAGCTCTCTTCACTCTGACCAGTAGCTGTTAGTTATAAAAATAACTGGTCTCCTCTGTCATCTGGAAATCTGGTTAAGAACTTGTAATTTGGGACCCAAATTCTGCTTTTGGAACTGCCATAAGGAATAGTGGAGAAGCCCTTTTTCCTGTCCTCTAGTTTCTACTAGTATCAAAATAAATTTGGTTAAGATAATTAAATGCAAATCTGAAATTTTGTTTCTTAGTCTCCAGCACACATGGTTCCTAAGCTACATTGTTTTTCATCTGGTTTCTGTTATTGTAGTGCATCTAGTCCAAAACCTCTCCAGTCAACCTAACTTGAGCTGTTCCTCCACAGAAATCTCAGTCAGTGACATGTCTGCTGAAGTGACCAACCCCTCTGGACAGTTGGATAGAGCAGAGATCACTGAAAGTGATAACCATACTTACTGTGTCAGATTTGTACCTCGTGAAATGGGTGTGCACACAGTCAGTGTAAAGTATCAGAATAAACATGTACCAGGCAGTCCGTTCCAATTCACAGTTGGGCCACTTGGTGAAGGTGGAGCTGTTAAAGTGCGAGCTGGTGGTCCTGGTCTTGAGCGAGGAGAAGTTGGAGTACCAGGTAAGTACTAATTTAGCTATTGCTTGTCTTGATTTTACTTTTAACACCTGACCAGTGTTTTGGTCCCTCTTTTCTCTGAAAGATACTGGCATTGGAGGCAGTTCAGAAAAGGTTCATCTAGGATGATATCAGATGTTGAGGGTTTAGCTTTAAGTAGTACTTTGGGTCTATGCTCACTGAAATTAGAAGAATGAGAAGCAGCCTTGAAGCGGACAAGATTCTTGGTTTGACAGGGTGAGTGAAGAAAGGTGGTTTCTCAATGTCCTGGACTAGACTGAATCATTAAGCAATTGCCCTTCTAAAGCAGATGAGGAATTTCTTCTTCTACTGTGATTCTTGTCACAGCTGTTATGCCTGGGTCAATAAGTATATTCAAGATGGAGGTAGTCAGTTTCCCTTTAAAATCAGTAAGGGAGTAGAGGGTTATAGGAAAAGGGGAAAAATGTAACTGAGTATCTCTTCGATTGGAGAAGCCAACTCAATGGGACTGAATGGCTTACTGTTACATCTACTGTTCACTATCCACAGCTGTTGTCATGCTATAGGTAAACATTGAACAGTAAATGTTGTATGTACTTGCCTTCAGTGCACAGCTCACCTGCATGAATGGTAAAAGCCTGCAGAAAATGTGCACATCAAGTTCTGATATTCTGACATGACTACCCTTTTTTTTAAACTGGCTTGGAGCAGAATTGATGCTGCTTTCCCTATCAGATGAAGCAACTTAAGCTGAGCCCTGACCTCCCTCCCCATCCTGAGAATTTAGTGCTCCAAGCCACAAGACTTGGTCAACTTTGACAAAAAGTCTATGAAGTGAAGCCCAATTCTTTGGAGCAAATTAACTTGTAATTCCAGGCAGGTAGCAGGCACCGACAGTCAGGACTTGAGTCAAATCCAGCAGCTAAATACTTGGGGGCAGCATTGTGGCTCAGTGACTAGCACTGCTGCCTCTCAGCACCAGGGCCCCAGGTTCAATTCTAACCTCTTGATTGACTGTGGAGTTTACATGTTCAGTGTCTGTCTTCAAGCACAAGATTCCATAGGCATAAATGTGTGGGTTGCATATGGGAATAAATTATCCAAACCTATTATAAAATATTTAACTAATTTAAATGAAGGAAACATTCCATTTTGAATGTCATGTTTTTGGCCAATTTAAGTTTGGAAGTCAAACTCACTACCATGAATGCTTAACTTGAAGATTATCAGATGAAGTTAAATGTTTTTAATGGCACTTTGCTAAGGGCTTGAATATTGTTTTCTTATAGCTGAATTCAGTATCTGGACACGGGAGGCTGGTGCAGGTGGCCTTTCCATTGCTGTGGAAGGGCCTAGCCGGGCAGAGATTGCATTTGAAGATCGAAAAGATGGATCCTGTGGTGTGTCTTATGTTGCACAAGAACCTGGTAAGTATGTGGAAACCTTGGCAGACCTTTTTTGGGTAATGTAAAAGATGGTTTTCTTTAGTTTCATGATCTTCAGTGGCATCATGCAGAGTAGATACTCCATGTTTTCAAGTTCAGGCTGGAGGTCCTCTTTTCTGTTCTATTTTATTCCCACTGTCAATGAATTGCAATTTTATCTCCGCTGGAGAAAATTGAAAACTTGGGCAGTAAAATGGTCTTGTCTAAAATCCCAGCACTTTAAATATTCAGTCTTGAGCTTTTGGTCTTCCATCTGTCAACACTCCAGGCAGAATTCTGACATTACTCAACATTGCTTTTCCAAAAATTTCAGTTTTTACCACCCTTCTGTATCAACTCAATGTTGAAGTGGGTTTTCTTCAAAATAGACATCTCTGGTCATTGCTAATGCCAATGGAAGCTCATTTCTGTATTGATCCTTCTCTAGTTGATCAACATTCTACCACCCCTCTCCTTAAGCTGGAAATACTTTAACACTTGGCACAGATGCCAGTGCAAAGATAAAAGATTAAACACTGCTATCCAATCAGTGAGCCCATGTTTCCATTATTTGTGTACCTCGATCTGGTTGACCTGCTGTGCTGTTCCAGCAATAAAGTTTCAACTAAAGTATCTGAACTCTATCTTGTATACAAATTATCCATTCAAACACATGGGCAGTGAAAAATAACTTAATCTGACCATGAATGTTCAAACAAACTGCAGATGCTAGAATTCAAAATAGATGGTCAGGATGCTGGAAGAACACAGCAAGCCAGGCAGTATCAAGTGGAGAAGTCAATGTTTCAGGCTCCCTTAAAACATTGATTTCATTTCCTGATGCTGCCTGGCTTGCTGTGTTCTTTCTGCCTCTTGACGGAATGTTAGAAACACCCCTCAGATTTGAGTAACTTGCACCCTTAATCCAATCTTGTTTGTTTATGGATTCTTACCATATACAAGAGCTAGTAGCAACTGGTTTGGAAATGTAGTCTTCTGTTAGAATGAAATTGTGATCATTAGCAGCAAAATTAAGATTTGTAGTAAGTCATAGCTGCAACTTTAATGTGGGAGAGGGAGTCCAGTAGCGAGACTGATTTAATGAACTTGTTTAAATTTGAGGGTGGTTCCAGTGAGTAACAGCTGTCTGGTGACCTGGTTAAATTAACTGAAATCTGGTTAAAAGCAACTTGCCTAACAAAGTAGTTGTCATCCCATTTCTTCACTACACAGTATTGATGCATTGTTTCACAGTATAGCGCTATAAGTACCAATTTTTAAACACTCTTGAGCAGTAAGTCTCAAATGTGGGTTTTAGTAGGTCTAGTTTTCATATTATTGAGCACTGATGTAAATCTTTTTTTATTGCAGGAGAATACGAGGTGTCGATCAAGTTTAATGATGAGTACATCCCTGGCAGTCCCTATATTGTTCCCATCATGGCTTCTTCAGAGGATGCAAGCAGACTTACTGTTACTAGTCTTCAGGTGAGACATAAGAAAATATCAGCTTACTGGCTGGGTCCCCTGTTGTGCATTCAGAGGTCACACACTGTCTCAGTTTTAAAATGGTTATGTATTTGACTAGCAGTAGGCTTAGTTTTATGATAAACTTGGAAAGTGAGATGGAGAATGCAGAAGCCAGTAAATGAAAGGAACTTGTTCACTGCTAACTTTTTTTGTATCTAAATTAATTACAGCAGCTCCAATGTATTATATCCTGCCCTTTTTTAATTCCGGAGCAAAGTAAAACCATTCCTTCCAGAAAACAAATGCCAATTCTGGGTCTGCATAACCGCATGTGGTTAACACCAAGGTGAAGTTTGAGTTCTCCGGTGTGGTGACCAGGTTTGTTTTACAAATTTCAGTAGCCTCCTTTTGGTCTCGTGGAATAGATTTTAAAAGAAATGAAAAGCTTTTAAAAACATCACCAATAGGTAGCATGGATAAAGAACTTTTTAGGGTAAAAGGTCTAAACAAATGGTTCTTGTGAAACTGCTTTTTTTTGTGGTCAGATTTGAACTTAATTTACCTCTGGGAGGATGGGGGTGGAATTTCAGTCTGGTTTGTTACCAATTTGTAGAATTGACTTCCAAGAAAATTCATTTATGAACTAGAAATAGATTTAAAGGTTGCTTTGGCAATGCAATTCTTGAACTATAAACCATTCTATAACTAGATGAATGAGGAAAACTTATTTTTTTTTAAACTAATCATTACTTTTATTCAAAAGTAAAAGAGTGCCTTGTATAGTGGTGATCTGGGTTCAAGACCATAATATGTCTAGACTGGTTGATTTGAAAATATTTAAAGTATGATGGCCATTCAAAAAATATTGAACTTCACTATATGTATCCATATTCTGAAATCTTGTTTGATCAGATAATTTATCAGATCAACCTCGAGGAATCCTTCATCCTCTGTTCTTTCAAGTTTGTCAATGGAGCAGTATGTGTGAATCAGAACACTGGTTGCAAAAGGTATGAAGCTTGTGTGTTCATAACCAAAAAATGGAGACAAAATATATAGGTGTGGCCTTTGGAAGTGCACAAAGGGGTTCACCATCTGCCATGTGAAAAATTTTGGGATGTTTTTCTTGTGTCTCATTTAAAGGTTTTTGACAGCATACCTGCACGATGCACATTATCCACAAGTTAAAGGTTGAAGTTGAAGAGTCTGACTCTTTTTCAATGTGATTTTATTCTAGTTGGTTAAAACTGAACTTTTTTAATGGTATTTTGATAAATGGCTTTGAAACTGCTTATCCTTTGATTTTTGATGGTTTGGTACTTGGAATCAAGGTGGAACTCCCTCTTTAGGTCTTCAGCAATTAATGGTAACAGGTGACATAATTTTATATCAAATCAGCATTATGTTCTATTTGAACACTTAATCTTTAAGAATTTCAGTGGTATTTAAAGCTGCTTGCAGCTTTGTTATGGATTTTGTGATCAGCTGTTTTTAATGCTTACAGCTGCTTGCTCAGACTTTTCATGGGTTTTTTGGGTGGAATCTGAATACTGCATTCTCATGGGACCTGTCACAAGCAAGCCATTCAGCCCATGACATCTGTGGCCAGGTCTACTTGAGTCAGCATGACTAATTTCTGTCCATGCCCTTGGAGGTGGGGTGGGGGGAAGAGAGAGAGCGAGAGAAAGTCCCGCTGGTAAATTCTTGGGTGTGTTACCAGCAACAGTCTCTGACAACCTGCAAAGGAGATCCCCCAGTCTCTGGCCACCAATTCATTAAATGAGATCTGTCTGTCCTTTAGCATACCTGTCCACATTTTAAAATCCCCTTGCTGGTTCTGACTGGTCCCAAATAAATCCAGCCCACAGTCTCTTTAGCTAAGTATTGATTATCCGAACTAAAATGCAGAGTCTGAATATAGCCTTTGCCATTCTTCCTTATTTACCCCCGTGTTTGCTCTGCCATTCATTTACATTGCAGTTTCCTCACTGTTACCTTTCAAACTTTAGACTTGATACTTCTGATGTAACCCTATAACAGCTATAAAAAAACCTATCATTTTGGCAGTACAGTAGTCACTTTGTGACTTTAGATTAGATTACTTTAGATTAGATTACTTTAGATTAGATTACTTTAGATTAGATTACTTTAGATTAGATTACTTTAGATTAGATTACTTTAGATTAGATTACTTTAGATTAGATTACTTTAGATTAGATTACTTTAGATTAGATTACTTTAGATTAGATTACTTTAGATTAGATTACTTTAGATTAGATTAGATTGCTTACAGTATGGAAACAGGCCCTTCGGCCCAACAAGTCCACACCGCCCCGCTGAAGCGCCACCCACCCAGACCCATTCCCCTACATTTACGCCTTACCTAACACTACGGGCAATTTAGCATGGCCAATTGACCTGACCTGCACATCTTTTTGGACTGTGGGAGGAAACCGGAGCACCTGGAGGAAACCCACGCAGACACTGGGAGAACGTGCAAACTCTACACAGTTGCCTGAGGCGGGAACTGAACCCGGGTCTCTGGTGCTGTGAGGCAGCAGTGCTAACCACTGTGCCACCGTGCCACCCACATTTCAGATGACATTTCAGATATGGAGCCTTCTCTGTTTGGTGCCTTTTGTATCATATCTAGTGCTGCCTGCTTGTATTCTTGTCATTTCTGTCCCTTACTGCCCTTCTGACCTTCATTTGCCATATAACCAAGAAATTAATATGAACTTGTATTTAACTGCAAAAAATATGGAGGTATGGCATTGAGGATGAGTTGAAGGTTTGGATTAGGAATTGGCTGGCTGGAAGAAGACAGAGGGTAGTAGTTGATGTAAAGGTTCATCTTGGAGTGCAGTTACTAGTGGTGTTCCGCAAGGCTCTGTTTTGGGACCATTGCTGTTTGTCATTTTTATAAATGACCTGGAGGAGGGGCTAGAAGGTTGGGTGAGCAAGATTTGCGGATGATACGAAAGTTGGAGGAGTTGTAGACAGTGAGGAAGGATATGGCAGGTTACAGCGGGATATAGATAAGCTGCAGAACTGGGCAGAAAGGTGGCAAATGGAGTTCAATGTAGGTAAGTGTGAAGTGATTCAGTTTGGTAAGAGTAACAAGATGATGGGGTACTGGGCTAATGGTCGGATACTTGGTAGTGTGGATGAGCAGAGGGATCTTGGTGTCCATGTACACAGATCTTTGAAAGTTGCCACCCAGGTAAATAGTGCAGTGTAGAAGGCATATGGCATACTGGCTTTTATTGGTAGAGGAATTGAGTTCCGGAGCCCTGAGGTCATGTTGCAGTTGTATAAGACTCTGGTGCGGCCGCATCTGGAGTATTGTATGCAGTTTTGGTCGTCATACTATAGGAAGGATGTGGAGGTACTGGAACGCGTGCAGAGGTTTACCAGGATGTTGCCTGGTATGGTAGGAAGATTGTATGAGGAAAGGCTGAGGCACTTGGGGTTGTTTTCATTGGAGAAAAGAAGGTTTGGGGTGACTTGATAGAGGTGTACAAGATGATTAGGGGTTTAGATAGGTTGACCATGAGAACCTCTTATCCACGTATGGAGTCAGCTATTACGAGGGGGCATAGCTTTAAATTAAGGTGTGGTAGGTATATGACAGATGTTAGGGGTAGATTCTTTACTCGGCGAGTCGTGAGTTCGTGGAATGCCCTGCCAGTAGCAGTGGTGGACTCTCCCTCTTTATGGGCATTTAAACAGGCATTGGATAGGCATATGGAGGATAGTGGGCTAGTGTAGGTTAGGTGGACTTGGATTTGTGCAACATCGAGGGCCAAAGGGCCTGTACTGCGCTGTATTCTTCTATGTTCTATAACATTTGCCCCTCTTTTGACTGAGACTTAACACTGACAAATGGGAAACTTGTCAATGGCAGCTTGACTGTTTTTAAATTACTTAGACATCAGCCCCATGGTGAGCTTGGGTAATTACAGCATTTTAAATGCAAACTCTTTTTTAGTGACTTATCCCACATTCCTTTTGCCATACCTCAAAGTTTCTCTGTATTTGTATCTGCCAAAAATTGGCCCATCAAGTCTGTGCTGACAATCTCTACACTAAACCAATTTTTGACTGCTTGGCTCAGCCTTTAATGTTATGGGATTTTTAAAATACTTTTTTTCAAAGGTAGGGGCAGGAAATCTCTCTAACCCAGGCAGTGTACTTCAAATTCTCACCACTCTGGCTGAGAATTTTTCCTCTAATCCCATCTAAATCACCTGCTCTTCCTGTTTGTGCCCCTTCTCCAACTGTTGGGAGCAGTTGTTTCTATGCCCCTTAATCTCATACAAATCTCTGATACCCCCACCTCAACCATATCCCTTTGCTTCCTTTTTAAAATGAGTCCCTTCATAACTAAAGTGCTCCAACCCAGGCAACATCCTGTGAATCTTCTCCACACCCTCCAATGCAGTCCCATCCGATGTGGTGAACAGAACTGTGCACGGTATTCCCAGTTGTGCCCTAACCAAAGTTGGTATTTATAAAGCTCCATAGCTTCCCTGCTCCAAAGTCTATGCTACTAATGAAGGAAAGTGTTCCAGCTACTACCAAAACACCATTAACCTGTCCTGCCCCTTTCATGGATTTTTTGACAACCATGCCAAGGTCCCTCTTGTTTCTGAGCTGCTTCATGTGCTTCCATTCAATTAGCAAGGCCATTAATTTAATTGAAAATTCCAGGCCATTGTTTTCAAATGGGTCAATGGCAATAGCTTGCATATGACTTTGTAGCATTATGCACTACAGTTTCATAATGTTCAGACAAATTTTACCTTCCTGGAGAAGCTGACCAAGTCATTGAAATGTTGGTTATCTGAATCCTCAGCTGGTGCTTTGAGGACTTGAAGAATTTCTTAATTTAAGTTTTTTTTTGGGGTGTCAAATTAAAATGTTTGCACCTTTTTTTTAGATGGCTGTTAAGTTACCTGACTGCAGAGTAGATATTAATTGAATAGCTCCAGTTCCTTTTTAAACCTTTAGCAGCACATCCTGTACTTGTTAAAACACAGCTCCTTGATACACTTGAATGTATCTAGTTAAGCTATCTGATTTTAAAATTGAATTTTTATTTCTGGTCTAACTTCACTTTTAGACTGATCTTGGTGTTTGGCCTAATAATTCACTTTTTCCTCAGCTGTAAAATGTACTATTTTTGTACAACTAAATGTCTAAGTTTTTTGTCACTTTGGGTTAAGGTATTTAAAATTAGGTTAGTTGCACTTACTTCCTGTGTACTAAAATTGTTTTCCCCCATCCTACACAAAGGCAAGAAATGCCTTAGATGTGGTGTTACAATGGTTATGTAATTCCCATGTAAGCCATGAACATAGTGCAGTTTTGAATTTTGTTACAGTATCTGAGCCCACTAAAGCTATGTAATAATGGTCATGTTTGCATTCCTTAACTTTTGTAACATGACCTAGTTTTTGAAAGTTTCTTTTACTCCCACTTCTTCTCTACAATTTCATAGAAAGATGAGCAGTTCTGCCCAATTCACATATGGAAGTCATTGACTTTAATGCTGGTACTCTGAATTAGAAATGGTTGCTTGCAGTTGGATTAAAGAATTCACTTAATCTATGAACTAGCTAGTAAAATGTTAGTTTGCTTCCCTTTCTCACTCCCTAATGTCTTTTGAGCTAACCCTTTTTATTTCTGGTGCTTACAGTCCTCTATTTCACTGATGTGCAATAAAGTGTTTGCTGTTCAATCTCCAGGAGTCAGGGTTAAAAGTAAATCAGCCAGTATCCTTTGCTGTGAGACTGAATGGTGCTAGAGGTTTGATTGATGCCAAAGTTCATAGCCCCTCCGGGGCAGTGGAGGATACCCATGTGTCTGAAATTGAACCAGGTAAGGATTTGGGACCACATCCCTTGGTGATTTGCCATCAACTTTCTCCTAAAGCTGCTTTTACCTCTTTGTGCATTCCGTGTACACTCTCTACTTCTCCTCCTCCTTTTTGTATTGCTGCCTTGATCACCTTTTTTGATCAATTGTATAGTGTGGGGTGGGAAAATGGGAAGGAAGAGTAAAACTGAATTAAATTTACTTGGCACGAAGTGTGTGAATCATGCTTACATTCATTCCAAGGCTTGAACAAGGCTCATACACTCTTCAGGACTGGATCTTGGGCTGTGCTGTTGGCTAGACAGTTCAGAAAAGCAGAACTCTATACTGATTTTCATGTTTATGTTGATAAACATTGCCTGCAGTGATGTTTTGCTTCATACTTTGCCTAATGAGTGGAAGTGTTACTTGCACACTGGTTAATCGTGAACTAACTACTTGTGATGTTTTATTATAGATAAGTATGCCATTCGTTTCATTCCCCATGAGAATGGTGTTCACTCTATTGATGTCAAATTCAATGGCAGTCACATCACTGGCAGTCCATTCAAGGTTCGAGTTGGCGAACCTGGGCAGACAGGAGACACCAGTCTTGTTTCAGCTTATGGATTAGGCCTTGAAAAAGGAACTACAGGTAAATGGCTGTGCTCTAAGCCCAAGCAATTTTTCATTAGTGTGCATGTGCTCTGAGGATTTTCTTTGCAATGTCAGAACTAGATTTTTTTTTTGTGTAGAATGCATAAAGTTGTGTGGCAGCACGTTAGGAAACAAAGTATTGCTGTCATCACTTAACCCCATTTCTAAAGAATTAACTTACAGTTCAATTTTGTATCAGAACTATGCTCACTCAGTGCAAGCTGGTGGGGTTAATGCTGTACTTGCTACTTTCCAGTAAAGGGTTTTTCATCAGAACTGGAAATTGAATATCTCCTTCATGAGATCCCCATCCCTTCAATGCCACTGGCTCAAAATCCTGAAACTTGCTCCCTAAAAACATTGTGCATTTACTGCAGCAATCAAAGGTCTTAGTTTAAAGATGAGATGGAAGTCTTCAGTGAGAAATTTCTTCACCTGGAGTTGTCTGGATTTTCCTACCAGAGTGGTTGTGGACTAAACCATTGTTTTCAAGCAGGTAGATGTAGATCTTATGGCAAAAGGATCAAGATACAGGGTGGGCTGGATTAAGGTATTGAGGTTCTGGATCAGTGGTGCTGGAAGAGCACAGCAATTCAGGCAGCATCTGACGAGCAGCAATATTGAGGTCAAGATCAGTCACCATCATTTTAATGGTGTTGCAGGCTGTGGTGGGGGTGTTTTAAATTGCCTATTGCTTTTGTGTTCTATTTGGCTTTCTTGCCAGTCACCACCTGAATCTGCAAATTTAAGTGCTACTTAGTGTTTTTGTTCTAATTTTAGAACTCTTCCCTCCTTGAAGTGATAGAACCTATGAACCTGGGATACTGTAACCAACCTGCTGTCCCCTCACTTGAGAATCCTTATACAAAGAAGGTTCCCAGTCATTTTGAGACCATTACAAGATGTTGACCCATGGTTCCTTTGTGGTGTAAGTGTTAAGCTTTCCTCCCTGACAGGTATCTAATCTCCCTTACCTGCCCCAGTAATGAGTAGATGCTCAATTAACACTTTAGTTGCCCAAAAGTAGATCCACTGTTCCAAACATAGAAAGGACTTGCACACTGATCCATTCCCAATGATCAGTTGCATCATGGGGCAGTTCTGCTGTTTCAGGAAAAATAATTGCTTCTAAAATCTCAACAGTATTCAACACCATTTGCATTGGTGACTACTTCACCTACTGATGTGAATATTTGAGGTAGTTGATTAGCTCACCAACCTGTGTACTGACTAACCAAAGCTCCCCAGTAGTCTCCAGTGGCTGAGTTTCAAGTTTAAATCCACTGTGCAATAGTATTATGTAATAAAATTACAGGATTTTTTTCCTGTCTGAATTTCATCAGAACGGAGGTTAGTTTCCACTTTCTAATTGAATCTGGTCTAATCAGGTTATTAACATTTAAATTTGTTTTTTCTAAATGTAATGTCTGTCCACTTTTTTTATTTTTGCCTAATTCTGGCCTTTTTAGTGAAAGGCAAACAGCTGACCACACCTACTTTTGGATTGACAGACTTCATAATAAACCAGACATGTCTTGTAAAATTTCTGGAAGTCCTCATACAGGACTAACTGACAGGAAAACATTTTGATTAGATTAGTGTGGAAACAGGCCCTTCAGCCCAAGTCCACACTGACCTGCTGAAGCGCAACCGACCCGGACCCATGCCCCTATATTTACCCCTTCACCTAACACTATGGGCAATTTAGCATGGCCAATTCACCTGACCTGCACATTTTTTGGATTGTGGGAGGAAACCAGAGCACCTGGAGGAAACCCACAGAATGTGCAAACTCCACACAGTTGCCTGAGGTGGGAATTGAAGCTGGGTCTTTGGCGCTGTGAGGCAGCAGTGCTAACCACTGCCACCATGCCGCCCATGGGCCAGTCCATGTCTTGGTTTTCTGAAGCCTGTAGAAGTGACATGGTGCTGAAATAGTGTGTTCAGCCTAGGTGGTCCATGTTGGTGTTTATGCTTCAAATAATCCTTGCCAAATTATCTGGCATTTGGGACATTATTCCTCTTGCTCTTTCCTAATCACATGATTTTGCCTAAAGTTTCCCCTTTAATATCATTTTGGTTTCAACTGCTCCTGTAACTTCTGCATTCTTGGGTTCTCTCCATAAAACTGCTGCCATTCTTTAAATATGCTGGCATTGTATTCTTGTATTACCTCTTGTGTTCAGTGCCTTTTTTTTGGTTCAGGATTTTGTTTGCATGTTTACACTAATTCCACGTGAGTTTTCAGTTTTAAAGACTCAGCCTGAGAGCCTCAACATTTCATTAATAACTTGTGCTTTCACTGTTTCTATATTTGCAGTATCTAGATTAAAACTGCACATAATATCCTGTGCAGTCAAACTGACGATTTAAAAAAATCTCCAGTACTTTATTTACACACTTTGCATTCCCAGATTTCTTGACCCTATTTAAATCTGTCAGCTAACAGTTTTATTCCTCATACCAAAATGAACCACCCCTCTCTCTCAATAGAGGTCCAGACAAATATATGCTGCCTCAAGAAATCCCAGCATTTACTTTTTCAAGTATAGTCAACATTACTACTTGAAATATAGCAGCCACATTGTGCAAAATCCCATAAACAGGAATGTGATAACATGACCTGTCTGTGGTTAGTGTTAAGTATTTAATATGGTTTTCCCTGTACCATGTCAGTCTTCCATATTTACAAGTTCAATCCAGATTTTTAATAAAATATCTATCTATTGCATTCATAGCTTTCAATTGTCTATTGATCAGAGGTTGCACAAATCTGGTAGCTGACTTAATGTGCATGTTGAACTTTATTCTCTAAAATGCCAAAGCTGGTCTGAATACTAATAGATTTTTGCACATAACCCATCCTTAGCTATTTTCTCCCTTGACTTGTCTCCTTTAAACAGACAGCATGTCCTGTGAGCTGAGCCTCCTGTTGAATAACTTGTGGTTTAGCTCAATCAACAGGCATTGTTTTATTCCCTACTTGATCTTTGGTAAACGGTAAACTGCCTGCCTGTTGTGGTTCTGTTCGCCGAGCTGGAAGTTTTTGTTGCAAACGTTTCGTCCCCTGGCTAGGCGACATCATCAGTGCTTGGGAGCCTCCTGCGAAGTGCTGCTTTGATGTTTCCTCCAGTGTTTAGTGGTCTGTCCCTGCCGCTTCCGGTTGTCAGTTTCAGCTGTCCGCTGTAGTGGTTGGTCGATGTGTTTGTTGATGGAGTTTGTGGATAAGTGCCATGCCTCTAGGAATTCCCTGACTGTTCTGTCTGGCTTGCCCTATAATGGTAGTGTTGTCCCAGTCGAATTCATGTTGCTTGTTGTCTGCGTGTGTGGCTAGTGTACAAAATACCATGCAAGGAGTGCACTAAACACTATATAGGACAAACAGGAAGACAGCTAACAAACCACATACATGAACATCAACTAGCCACGAAACGACACGACCAGCTATCCTTAGTAGCCACACACGCAGACAACAAGCAACATGAATTCGACTGGGACAACACTACCATTATAGGGCAAGCCAGACAGAACAGCCAGGGAATTCCTAGAGGCATGGCATTCATCCACAAACTCCATCAACAAACACATCGACCTGGACCCAATATACCAACCACTACAGCGGACAGCTGAAACTGACAACCGGAAGCAGCAGGGACAGACCACTATAAACACCGGAGGAAACATCAAAGCAGCACTTCGCAGGAGGCTCCCTAGCACTGATGATGTCGCCTAGCCAGGGGACGAAACGTTTGCAACAAAAACTTCCAGCTCGGCTAACAGAACCACAACAACGAGCACCCGAGCTACAAATCTTCGCACAAACGGTAAACTGCCTCTGTAGCATACAGTAAACCTTTCAGGCTATGTTTCTCACAGCACTGTTGTAGCTATCCTTGAAATGGCTTATTTAAAACTGGCCTTGATTTGAATCGCTTTCATAAATTTTATGGTACAAATCATGGGAAAACCGTGCTGTTATGTGTTTCTCAAATGGTGGTTTGGAACAGTACAGAGTAACTTTCTGCTTGTGAATTTAAAGGACAAATAGATTGAGGTTTTTGACTTTACTGCAAAGTATAATTCTGGATTTCTTATTGGCCTTTGTAATTTAGAATACTTTCTTTTAGAAAGACAAATTGCTACTTGTAGTTTTGATTGAATTACCCAGTGGTTAGATTAGTAGTTTTTCTTGGGCTAGAAGTCTGCAATGTGCATTCGTCCTCTGGGACAACTCGCAGATGGCTTTTATTCCTGTTGCAGTTAGTGCCTCATGATACATTCTAACTACTTGATAGGTTTCCAAATAAGCATTTATGACCTGCAGGAGACTCTAGGGTTAAAGTGATTCTTTTTGGATGTGCAGCACCCATGTAAAGGATTCATGCTAGTGATTTTGCTATAATTTCAAATGTGACTAAGTGTGTCCAATCATTGCAAGTACCTAATGGACATCTCCCTATCCAGTTATGTTAGGATGCCTCACTTGGTGACCAGCGATCTTTTCAACAAAGCTTATGATCACACTCAGCAATCTCTGAAATGTACCATTTTGTCCCAATTCCACAGACCATTGAACATGTGAAAGTCTTCTGATATAGAACATTTGAAGTGTAGTCCATTGATTTAGTGCAGGAATACTGACAGCCAATTTTGTATACCCCAAACTAACCCAACAGCAATGATGACCAACTGTTGGTTTTAATGGTGATGTAATTCAAGCTTACAAAAATCTTCTAGGCTTGACAAAGTAGATACTGAAAGGATGCTTCCCTCCCTTTTTGGTGCCTCAATCAGGGACATAATTTCTAAGGGGCAGGCCATTAGGACTAAGGTGAAAAATGATTGTTTGGCTGGTAGTGAATCTTTGCAACTCACTTGGCAACTGAGTTGAAGCAGCTAAATTCTGAAATCTAATGATCTGTCTTAACATAATTAAACAAACATGAGGGGTGTGGGATGGAGCAGTTTCTTTAAGTAGAAGGCCAGCCATCATCTCATTAGCAGAGTGAGCACGGAGCTGACTAGCTTGTTTCTGCTACTGACCTTATTCTGTTCTTGTCGTGATTTTTAGAATCTATTTTGGCCAGATTGCTCCCCAGCTGTTTAACACTACAATCTTTTACATCTATCGATCTTTTTACATTTGAAGTCCTGGGTTGGGACTTGCCTGCAGTTGGTAGGCTGAGGTCAACAAAGCTAACTGAACCTGAACTGAATGCTGAACACAGTCCTGTATGGAAGTCTGAAATTTATAATGGTTTTGTTTGCAGGTGTCCAATCTGAATTCATTGTTAAAACTGCTAATGCCAGTCCAGGCTCACTTAGTGTTGCTATCGATGGACCATCCAAAGTAAAAATGGACTGTCGTGACTGCCCTGAAGGATACAAGGTTTTGTACACTCCAATGGCACCAGGAGACTACCAAATTGGAATTAAATATGGAGGACCATATCATATTCAGGGTAGTCCTTTCAAGGCAAAAGTAACAGGTACTTAAACGATAGCTGTCATACCAGCCTGATGCCAGAAGTCCAGTCTACTAATAAAACACACCTCCTTGTTCCACCTCTTTTGAAACTGGTCTAAAACCAATATTATCCTGCTAACGGTTTATGAGCACTTGCTTAATATTTGAGTTCAGGAGACAAAAACTTACTCTGAAAATACTTGTAACATTCCCACTCTAAATGTTTTGTCTGTGGGCTCAACAACGAACAAATTATTTAAAATTGTTTTTAATCACTTAGTGGGAGCTTTTCCTTGCAATAATTTTAATCCATACTTGACACTTCTAAGGAGTCATAGCCAGAAGCATTATTCTGATACCCTTCAAGAGCACCGCATTGAGTACTGAGTATCATGGAAACAGGAGCAGTGGAATTTAAAGATTCTTGTTGATTTTAAACTTTTTTTTTCTCGAGTTGAAGGAAAACCTAAATTGACACCACAAACTTGAACTTTTTTTCATCATGCAAGAATGCAATTGTAAAAGGAAACAATACCCTGCCGCTGTTCCACTGACTTCACGTCCAGGATGACTTTAACTTTCAAGCCTGAGTGGAAAAATCTGAGGGTTAGAGATCTGGAGGTGGGAGGAGGTGTACATATGAGGAATAGATTGAATATATCAATCCTCTGCACTAGGATGGCATCTTTCCACCTTGGATTGTCCAAATCCTCCATGATCAGTTTAACATGGGTTAAAAGATGAGCGAGCCTCTATCTCTCCCTTTAATTCAACCCAGTGCCCTGCTGTATGACTAGTGCTAACTGGCAAGTGGACATGGTTGCGGTGTTGTCATAGAATGCACCAGTTAAATGATTGAGTTAACTGAGCCATGGTTTAAATTATTCTGATTTTATTCTGATTCTAATTCTCTCTGGTTGAGATATTGCCCTGAAGAATGAACAGGAAAATGGCTGACACCCTTTAAATTTACAGTGTGTATTTGTTATCCCATGTCAATTCTTTGACTGGCAAGTGAACATTAATTGATCAATCAGCATTCTTGGATGCTCCAGATTTTTCTCCCTTCATGCAGATGTCTTGTCCAAGAAAAAGCTTAAGTGCCTCTTTACTTCCAAGTGACTGATCTATGTAAGCCTTAATGATTTACAATGGTCAATGTGTTGACTGTTCCAGAAAGGATTTGGTGGTCTTCACAGTAAACATGGCCTGGTGGCAGTTCTGGGATCTATCAGATGGCTAATATTATGCACATTTGGCTGTTTTAAATTTCTCCCTCTTAAAGTTGTTTAAACTTAAACTTATCACTTAACTCATTTGTTCTAGACACTCCAGAAGCAGAGGCTAAGGAGGGAATCATGAGTTTGCTTTTTTTTTTTGAAAAATTTTAAAAACTTTTCACTTTAAAACTCCTTCTCTAAAAGTGGTGTTTAAATTGTGTACACTTTTTTTGGTTTATAATACATCAATGAATGACTTTTTTGGTTTTAACTCCTTTTGAAGATACCAGTCTTTAATTGGGTTACAATGCTTTTTAGAAATCCTAGAGCAAATGGATTAATTTATTGTTTCTTTTTCTCTAGGTGCTCGGTTGATAAGTGGTGGCAGTACACATGAAAGCTCTTCTATTATGGTAGAATCTGTGACCAAATCCACTACTGTTAACTCCTACAGTGCTGTCCCCAAATTTGCATCTGACAGCAGTAAAGTGGTGTCCAGTGGTGCAGGCCTCTCTATGGCAAATGTAGGTCAGAAGAACTGCTTCTCAGTGGATTGTAGCAGAGCAGGTAAAACTAACACTAAAACTTGAATGTGTTAACACAGTTATAGCTCTACAGCATGACATCTATACAAAAGAAACCAAAGCAATTTAGTATTGAGGTCTAAAGCCTATTTACATTAGTTTGAATTCTGTAATTGATCCTATCATCTTTGTGTGTAAAAGTATATGGGATTAGCTTCAGATCTAGGTGGTTTGAAAATCCTGCAGCATTATACTTGGGCTTTCAACCAAATGATATTAAATAGCCAGGCCAATTATGTGCTTATCCTTTTTTGAGGTTTTTTATAGTGGGTCTGGAATTATTACTTTGTTTGAGGCTGCTTATGTTAAACTTCCACTGTTGATGGTTAGAGTTTCACACTTGGTTAGAAGCCAAGAGTCACTTGGTGATTCTTTTTTGCGTATTCTTGATCAGCTTCACTGTTTACCAATTTTACATTAGTTTTAATACAACTTAATGTAAAGTAACAGCTTGGTAGTGAATTTTTAGTTTACTGGCTTTTTTTTTTGCACAAACAAAAATGCTTTGACTCCTGCCAGGTCTGTAGGTGTTTTTCATGGTTTTTACTTGTGTGCAGCAGAATTGCCTTCATGTGCACAGGGCTTAAAATTAATAATGGCTTGAAATAAGGCCCTCTTTTATGCAAGTAATTGTGGGGGGGAAAAGCTATTGCAAATCCTTCAGCTGTGCAACAGCCTCTTATCCAGATTTTGATTATATTTTGTCTCTGGTCTAATTGTTTTATGGGACTAAATTTCCAGAGCAAGGTGGCGAGCAGCATTGCAATGTTGCCATTTACCTAAATCATGACTGGCACTGCCTTGATTTTATTCTTCCAGAAATAACTCTGGCTTTCTGTGCATATGTTCAACAGTGCCTTTGCCAGTGCTATTAAGTAGCTCTTAATCTTCTGAACAATGCCTTTGGGTTCCATCTGGCATTTGCTATAGATATCATAATAGCTTTGATCCAGATGTAAATGAGCTGAGTGCTGCCTTTATCAATAAGGCAGCATCTGATGACATCAAGCAACCCTAGCAAAACTAGGATCTGTGAATATCTGATTTTTGGGAAGGTGTTGGAAGTGGAGGGGTAATCATTCCACTTGTTGGAGACTTATTATGGGATGAAGGAAGATGGTTGTGGTTGCCTGAAGTCAAACATCTCTGCTCCTTGGTTGTATCCTAGACCTAGCCATCTTTAATGACTATCAATGATTTTTCCACTGGTTTTCAGAAGTGGGGATGTTGACTAAGTATGCATTGAGCATTCTGAACACTTTATGCACTGTAACAGTCAGTGTCTATATGCATTAAGACTCGAACAATATCCAAGCTTGTGCTGAAAAGTGATAAGTAAAATTTGCTCTCCACAAATACCACTTCAAATGAGAGTCTAAACAGTCCCCTTAACCACACTGACCATTGCTGAAATACCAATATCCTGGAGGTTTTTCAACCAGAAACTGAACTGAACCAGGCACCATCTGAAGACATGGATGAAATAAGTACAAGTATCTTTACTTTCAGATTGGGAGATTTGAACAATATAATGACTTGTCTATGGGTGGAACATAATGCCTTGTTTTAGGCTGATGCCTTGCATAATCTTCTATCTCCATTTGTAAAACACTAGTTGCAAAAGGTGTCAGAAGCAGCATAGCATTTGAAAGCCACTAGTGTATGATTGAAAATCCACTAAATTGAGTCCAGAAATGGAGAAATACTTTCTCCAAAATAACTCAAGGACGCAATGATCAGAAATGGGACAGGTGCATATTCAAATTGTAGTGTTTAAATTTTTTTAAACACTACAATTTGAGCTGGATCTGATGTTTTAAACCATTTGTGTAGTTGGGTCTTTACTTGTAATCTCTTGTTAGGATATAATTTTTAAACCTAGTTGCAAGTACTGTTTAGTTTCTAAATTTTTTTGTCCCCTTTTTTTTTTAGGTTCAAATGTACTACTAGTTGGAGTTCATGGACCCACTATTCCATGTGAGGAGGTGTCTGTGAAACACATTGGAAATGAGCAGTACAACGTGGCCTATGTAGTGAAGGAGAGGGGAAACTATACACTGGTTGTGAAATGGGGTGATGAGCATATTCCTGGGAGTCCATTCTATATTACAGTTCCTTAAAGCAGGCCACTTTCTAATCTGGCTACTTCAAATTCAGCACTCCAGTTTGGTATCTTGAGTTTTCAAAGGGCACTGCAATTGCATGATGGATTCTAAAGCTCCAAAATGGATGCTTTTTTCAAATATTTGCTGTTGACTCAGCTACTTTTAAAGAATGGATTGGGTTATAGATTTTGCCATTGTTCTATGTAGAAACTGAAGATTGTATGGATTATATATAAATATGAACTAAACTGGGTCAATTGTAAAACTGGATTATTTTGGGATTTTTGCCAGCTGTCATTTTGGCTAAAGCCATAAATAGCTGCTTGAGCTTCAGATGGACTTGAATGCAATGTAGAATAATGGAATTCCATTCTGAAATGGTTATTTTTTGGATGCAATGCTTCACTATAATGACGTGGCAGACAGCATTGCTTGTTATACCTTTTTTAAATTGGGGTGCTTGCACAGTCTTTGAAGCTTTTTGTAAGGAACATGCAAACTGATCAAAGGATTTTGATCTTGCCTAAATTGGAGACTCAGGAACTCTGGCTTAAGTTTTTGCGAATATCCTTGCATAAACACTGATCTTAAATTATTTGCTGGGGAAAACTGTGCTGCTGTAGTTGTCTTATCACCAACTTCGTTGTCTACTGCATGCTCCAATATCAGTGTTGTCTGAATAGAAGACTATTTGGAATAGGTTGGTTGGTACAGTAAGATTTTTGCAAGCACCTACTAGTAAATCTGTGCCACCTGCCCCCCCCCTGAAAACCAATGCTGCATCAAGTGCTCAAATTGGCTAAACCTGAAATAGCAGACAAGCCAACTTAAATCCCTCTGGACCTATTTGGCCACTACTTCTATTTTTCTCCTTTTTTTTTTTTTACTGATCAGTCGTGCTGCCATTTTAGATGTACTTGGATACTTGATCTTGGTACTTCTGCCAAAATGAACTTGCCCAATATTTAAGGACTGCTCATCTGATTGTAGTGCATATTGGAGTCAAACGTGAATAGGTCAGTTTGTATAACTGGATATTTGATTTTGAATGAAATTAAAAGCTACTAAATTGCACAACTCTTAAGCTGAACCTTAATCTATACTCTGGTGTTAATCTTACTAATTTTTTCTCTAGGGCTGATTTTGTAATTGGATTTTGTATTAAAGTTTAAAACACGGGGAAGAATGGTTTGTCATTTTTTTATAATGCTTTGTGCCTTACTGTGAAAAGCTTAATGTAACTCAACTGACTCAATAAACTTCAATAAATGCACAATTTCAGCTGTTTGAAATATTAAGTTTACTCGGTAACTTAGAGGGTTCATAAAGGGCTTCATGTTGAATGCCCCACATTAACGTGTAGCTATTTGTTTAGGTTTTCAAGCCACCATTTAACACTTTACAAGTCCTGAAAGTAGATCTAAGCATGAGATCTCTCGAACACTTGATTTTTCAGTCAAGTCAAGGTGACCGGTTTGGTTCAGTTATGAACAAAACAATAATGGGATTCAGTTGTTGAACACTTTAGCACTTAACTGATCTTTCTTTTTGCTTACTTGTATAACTATTGCATATAGTGTTAGCATGCAAAGTATCTTTAAATGCTATCCTACTTTATACTCCTGTCATTTTTTTTAGTTGCCCTTTTGCTGCCAAAGTATGCAAAACTCCTGGCTTGCTATTCTTGGCAATACTAAGTCACTTGAGGACTTATCCATGTCTTCCCAAGTAAGCCACATGTGGTTTGATCTTGTGGTGGTTTTATATGTATTTTGAATGTGTTAAAATTGTTTTGACTGAACTCATTTTGTAGCAACTTTCTTCCTCCTTCCTCATTGCCAGCTGGTGGTGAAGGAAATTTATCTTATCTTTTTCAGCCAACATTTGTTTTCATGGATGGGACAGGCTAGCAGCATTTTGTCCATCAGGTGTTCCTGCTAGTACTTCCACTTGGACTGTCAGTTTTAATGTTCATCTGATTTTATTCTGTTTGCTTTGCAAGTTCAGTTTAAGCCCAAACTATTTGCTTGTTGATCTGTTGATGTTTCAGATCATTGAAGCACATGCTGGAATATTGAAGTGCTATTGACACAAGTTTCTGTCATTATCTGACACCAGGTTAAACACTTTGATAGGTGCTTAGACAAAGTATTCTGGTACATTATTATCATACTTGTCCACTAAAATATTAAGTCTTATAGCCACCTTGGTATTTATTTTCCAGGCTGTTACCACTGATGTCATGTATGGGAAATCAAATAAAGCATCTATATTTAGACCACTATCCCACATTGCAAAAGTATGATCATTCAAAATGTAAATTCACAAATTTCACATTTTTAATAAAGCATTCAATAAAGCTTTTTGGATTGTACATCAGTGCAGAAAGTCCACTAACTATTGACTATACTTTCTCCAACAACTCTCAGCATATGTCCTAGTTGCTAGAACGTTGACAAAAATGTTCTGGGTCATATTTCTGTAGCATTGATTTTGAAGTATGTAGGAGGTACTGAGTTTTCATCTTCTGCAAAAAAAACCTAAGCTGTTAACTGCTGCATACAAGGCGTGTTCTCCATCTTACACGACAGAGGGAAGTTATTGCTGCGTTCACCAATTTACCTACCTTTCAGAACCAGGCTGAGAAACCAACAGCCAGGTGTCTCCACTTCATCTGAATATAATAGTTGTTTAAAATGTTAATCCCCTTAAACTCATTTTAAAGGCAGGCCATGAGGGTGGCACAGTGGTTAGCACTGCTGCCTCTCAGCGCCAGAGATCCAGGTTCAATTCCCGCCTTAGACTCTGTCTGTGTGGAGTTTGCACGTTCTCTGCGTGGGTTTCCTCTGGGTGCTGCGGTTTCCTCCCACACTCCAAAGATGTGAATTGGCCATGCTAAATTGCCTGTAGTGTTAGGTAAGGAGTAAATGTAGGGGTATGGGTGGGTTACGCTTCGGTGGGTCGGTGTGGACTTAGGCTGAAGGGCCTGTTTCCACACTCTCTAATGTAATCTAATGTAAAAAAATGTATGGGCAGATCTGAATGATGCTGCTTTTGGTCTCTGTCTCCACTTTAATGGATTTAGAGGTGCTGGCTGGTTCAAACTTGGGTAAAGACCTTTTTAGGAAAAGTCACATTATAGCAACTATAGAAAGATGGCAGGGTGGTGCAAAGCAGTTTGGTTGTCTTCAGTTTTTAAGTAGCTCTTCATTGCAGCAAAAAGAGTTCTTGAATTGGTAGATCTGAGTTTCTCTAACTTGTTTACAGCCCCAAGCTGTTCAGCTATAGTGAACCAGTCAGTTGGCAGGGAGAATAATTTGTCATTAATCAGCTACATGTTCTCCTTTTGTACATGTTTCAGCTTGTCTAAGTTGCACTTTCAGCTTCTGCTTATAAAGCACTGTTACATGGTGGTTTACTTTGTGTCCAGTTACTTTTTTTTTAAAAAGCACATGCAATCCTTGTTTCCCATTTCAGTTCACAAAATTATAGGAAAATACAATTGCACATGGAGCCTTGTGGTAAGTGTGATGTCCTCCTTGATGTCTACTGTGTTAACATTAATTGGCATGATCTGTCTAGGAATAGGGGAATATTACTAGGGTTTCAGCTTCTGATGGCCACTGGAGCAGAGCGATCTATTGGAGAATCTGTTTAGTTAAGGTTTCTGATCATCCACCGATCCATTTCCTTAGTCAAATCACTAGCTGTAAAGTTTTGGACTTATTCAGTGAGTAAAACTTTAAATTGAATTTTAAAATCCCAGTTTAAAATCTTGCGCTTTGAGATTACTTTCATTCTTAAATCTAAATGTAGCCAGGCTGCTTGGGTTATTCAATCCTTTTTTGAGGCAACTTGCTCTTGGCTTGGTTTGTATAAGCATTTCCTTGAACTTTGGTTGCTTGTTTGTATTGTTGGAGAACTAATGAGACTTGAATGAGTACTAACTTGTAAAATCAACTTTGAATCAGAATCATTTATGCAATGTCATTAGATTGACCTGACCTGCCCTCACACCATCTTGACTGTTTCAGGGTCTCTCTCTATTCTCAGACCTGCTTGATCACCCAACATTGTTTGTTTCTAATTGACTCACCTTGCCAGGTACATTCCTAAATTGTGCAACATGCAACTGACCTGTTACAACTATGTATTTATCTTGGTTTTGATTTGGCACCCTATAAGTGCTGGGAAAGGAAGTAAAACACTGGTTTTATTGGTGTTTTCAGTTGCAATTTGAGTAATGTTAACATTGGAAAATTCCAACCTTTCCAAGCACTAACTACACTTTAAAGACTAAATGCCAACTACCAGGCACCTCAATGTTTTACCAAGATTTGGCAAGCATTTAATTCTATAAGGTTGTTTGTACAAGTCATTTTCTTAACTCACTTTGTCAATGCAATTTTTGCCTGTTAAGCAATTTGGTGAATTGAACTTTTTTTAAAATGTAAACTCTTGTTGGCTGTTATTTGAGATCACAAAGGAACTTTGCTTTGATCCAAACATTTAGAACCAATCAAACAATCTGGGACCACCTTTCTCCTCATAAAACAAAACCTTATCAATTTGAGGATCTAAGGAAAAAAGCTGAATCTTGCTGCTGTGCTTGCCTGCAGTGCTAGTAGTGGCTGGTTTGTTGGATTTAAGAACTGTTACGCTTTTCATAATTAAGTTGTGGCGAAACTGCCAGTGCAGGTGAACATGTGCTGTTACTTCCTCCCATGGCGAAAAAATTTTGAAGGCTGTACCTTTTTTTTTTAGATCAAATCTTCAATTTGGATGAGACTGCTTTATACTGGAAGCAAGTTCCAATCCAGAACCAACATTTTCTAAATGAAGCACATTCTGCCTTTAAGGTTACAAAGGAGCATATGACTGGTGTTGGATGCTAATTGTAGTGGAGACTTAACTTAAGCCTATATTGGTGTACCACTGCCAACCCAGGAGCCTGGAAAGGTTACCTCCAGTCTATTCTAGGCATTTACTTCAAGTCAAGCAAAAGGGTAGATGTTGGAGCAAATTTTTTTTCTGACCTTACTGTTGATGTTTGTTTGAGGACATTTTGAGAAATGTTATTGCAGGAGGAAATTTTTTGGATTTCAAGATTCTCCTCCTGGACAACACAAAGCCATTATCCTATCCTTTTATTTTGTTTGCAGAAAGCTCAAAGAATTTACCTCCAAGCATAACCCCTCTTTTTGATCCTATGGACCAGGGTGTAATAGCAGCTTTTAATACTTGAGGCACACCTTTCAGGAAGTTGATTATCCCCCTCAGTAGCTGCAGTGAGGACCGTGTTCTTCAATTTTGGGAGAGCTTTAACATTTTTAAGTGTGCTATTAACTACATTGTGGAGGCCTGGGGTGATGTCAGTAAGGACTGTTTGCTTGCAGTTTGGCAGAAGATTCTCCCAGATTTTCTTCATGATTTTTAAAGGTGTTTGAACCATCAGGAGCTTCTAACAATCAAAGACCATTGTCACTCTTGTCAAGCAAGTTGGATTTGAAGTGGAGCGTGAGGATGTTGCATTTGAGTGCCATTAGAAAGACCTTGCCACAATTGATCTATAAAACTTGTTGCTGCAGTGGAAATTGAAGCTGGCGATCAAGACTGATGTCCAGGATGCAGCAACATGGGAACTTGTCCTTCTATTCTGAGGGAAGTTGAAAAACAGTTGAAGCTCTTGGACAATTGCAATGCAGCAGGATAGCACTTCATGGCATAAAGTCTTACCTGGGACCTCATGAACAGTTTCTTCATGAAAGATGGCAAAGCAGCAAAAAGTAGATGGTTTTTTTTTAAGCCAATGAACCACAGCTATCCACTTCTGGGCTAAATATTTATTTCTTTGCAACACTGCACCCAGGACTGCACTTGAAAGTAATGATGACGCTCAGCCCTGTCTTAATACAGCACTGTTAATCCACAAACTCAATCCATTTAGTGTTTAAATTTATTGTATATTAAAATATTTTTAAGCTTTGCTTAGACTGTGCTGGTCTTTGTTAAGCTAACTATATTGCTTTTTTTTTTAGTTTGCTTCAACCCAGTTTTTCCCTGCACACTTATTTCTATTGTAATTTTCTATAACAAGGTTATGGGAATGCAACTACCACATTATAGTAGAACAGACTACCTGAGTTAATTGATGCAAAGAAGCTCTGCTCAAAGATTTAAAGGTCAGTGCTTGGGATGAACTAGCCAGAGCTTAAGGAATAACTAGTGTGCTATACTGGATCTGTATTTATTATGAATGCTGTGTTTTAGTAGCAGTAATGTGAACTTTCATCTTAACCATATCTCTATTTAATAGCTAGTACATAGCTCAACCTTGAGAAATCTTAAAATAGGTTGTTATATCTGTTGAAGTCTTTTGGGCATTCTTTCCCATTTTACGTCAGACCGCACAAACAGACCCATTTGGTTCAACACCTCTACGCTAACCAGACAAATTTGTTCCATATCCCCTTCAACCCTCCCTGTTCATACATCTAACCAGTTGCCTTTTTTGAAATGTTGTAATTGTACCAGCCTCCATTACCATCTCTGGCAGCTCATTCCATACATACTACCCTCTATTTTAAAAAAGAAAGTTGCCCCTCAGGCCCTTTTTTTTTCTAAATCTTTCACCTTCTCGTTTAAACCAAGTGCTCCAGTTTTGAATGAGCTATCAAGAAATGGAGGCTGGCAAATTACAATATCTTAAAGGCATCTGGATGGGTATATGAATAGGAAGGGTTCATAAAATCCCAACAGGCCATTTGGTACAAACCACCTGAAAAGTATCCCACTCAAACCCACCCCTGTCCTATTCCTTTATTTCCTAAGTCTAACCTAAACAGTCCTGGACACTATTTAGCATGGCCAATCCACCTAACCTGCATATCTTTGGACTGTGGGAGGACACCAGAGTATCTGTTAGAAACCTACACCTGCAAACTCCTCAGTCACCTGAGGTTGGAATCATCCCTTGCCTCTCAGCACCAAGATTTGTGGGCCAATGCCAGGTATGGAGTCCGGTCACATCAGCTGTGATCTTGTGGAGCAGGCTTGAGGGACCAGCTGGCTGGACCACTTGAGCTGTTAGTCAGCTGTTGTTTCTAGATAACTTGTTGACTGTTCTGGGCATTTTTTTTTAAAAAGCCACTGTGACAGATGTCTTAAGTTTGCTGATACTACAAACCTTGGTGGGAATGCAAATGGTGAAGACAAAAGCTGAACAAGGGTTTAGACAACTTATGCAAGTGAGAGGTTACTTTGGTAGTAAGAATGTAAAAGCAAAATACTTTACAAAAGGCGCAAAACTTGTTGATACTCAGGAACCCTGTACACTCTCTCACTGCAGAAAGATAACCAGCAACTGCAGCAAACCATTTTGAAGACAAATGACCTGTTTCTCTTTATCACAAGGGAATTAGTACAAGTCAAAGCCATTTTTGTGACAGTTGAAGTGAGCTTTATAGCTGAAGTATTGTGCAGAGTTGTCTATTAAAGATGTATTTGCTCTGGAACAGTAAATATTTGCAAGATTCTATCCTAATGTGAGACAGTTGCTGTGAGAAGCTAAGTTGTGCTGGCCTGAGTTTAGGTAAACTCAAAGGATGAAATGGGGTAGAACAAAGCACAGTACAATCCTAGAGAAAGGGCTGGCTGTTGAAGCATTTCCTTTTTGGAACGGTTATGAAGTTGTGATTCACTGACACAGATGGCAGTGGATGCTCTATTAATGTACTTAACACTAGTTCTGTCCACTAACTGAATAGTGATATGGGGAAGGGTGGCAAAATTACTGAGGCTAACATTAATAATCTTGTATGGTGGAGCAAGCTCTTAAGGGCCGTATGGCCTATTCCTGTTTTCCAAACTCACATGGTCTCTTTGCAGATACATTGTTTTACTTGTATAACTTCAATTCTGTGCTGATTATATTTGTTTCAATGTACTGCATAACAAACTTATTCTACATCTATTTGTAGAATAGAGGCCCTTAACTAAAACATTGCATGACTGCATGCAATATAAGGGTAACTGTCTGACCTTCAGTTACTGTAATGGAGTCAGTGTAGTTAGTCAGCTGTACAATGTACAGTTACATTGTAAGCACAGCCAGGCTCCAAGTCTGACAATAGGCATGTAAATGATTAGTGTTGCAATAAATATTTTAAGACCTCTGTCTGAAAAAGATCTCAACGTTGTGGTAATATAACATGGACTAACATGTGGAGAACCACAACTATTCATAGTTTTTAAAATAAACTACCAAAAATAGCACAATGTTGTCATGTGCTAATCTGAGCTTTTTGAAACCCTCCAAGAAATAAAATTTTGTGTATGTGCAACTATTAAAAAGCTATGTGTTTTTGTTTAAAGCAGCAATCTGGAAATCTGATAGTCATAGATGTACAGCACAGAAGCAGACCCCTTTTTTTTGGTCCAACTTGTCCATGCTGACCAGATATCCCAACCCAATCTAGTCCCACCTGCCAGCACCTAGCCTATATTCCTCCAAACCCTTCCTATTTATATACCCATCCAGATGCCTTTTTTAAATACGGCAATTGTACCAGCCTCCTCCACTTTCTCTGGCAACTCATTCCATACGCATACCACCCTCTGTGAAAACGTTGCCCCTTAGGCCTCTCATATCTTCTCTTCTCTTCTCCTACCCCACTCACCTTCAACCTATGCCCTCTAGTTCTGGACTCCTCCATCTTCCCCCTCCACACCCCAGGCGAAAGATCTTTCAGTTTATCCTATCCATGCCCCTCATGATTTTATAAACCTCTACAGTCACCCCTCAGCCTCCTACGCTCCAGGGCAAACAGCCCCAGCCTGTTCAACGTCTCCCTATAGCTCAAATCCTCCAATCCCAGCAACATCCTTGTAAATCTTTTCTGAACCCTTTCAAGTTTCACAACATCCTTCTGATAGGAAGACCAGAATTGTACGCAGTAGGCCAAAAGTGGCCTAACCATTGTCCTGTACAGCCGCAATATGACCTCCCAACACCTGTACTCATACTCTGACCAATAAAGGAAAGCATACCAAATGGCTTCACTAGTCTATTTATCTGTGACTCCACTTTCAAGGAGCTATGAATCTGCACTCCAAGGTCTCTTTGTTCAGCAACACTCCCTAGGACCTTACCCTTAAGTGTATAATTCCTGCTAAGATTTGCTTTCCCAAAATGCAGCACCTCACATTTTATCTGAATTAAATTCCATGTGCCACTCCTTAGCCCATTGGCCCATCTGATAAATCTGTTGTAATCTCTAAGGTAACCTTCACTGTCTACTAAATCTCCAATTTTGGTGTCATCTGCAAACTTACTAACTGTACCTCTTATGCTTGCATCCAAATCATTTATGTAAATGACAAAGTAGAGGACCCAGCACTGATCCTTGTGGCACTCCACTGGTCACAGGCCTCCAGTCTGAAAAACAACCTTCCACCACCACCACCTTTTGAGCCAGTTCTGTATCCAAATGGCTAGTTCTCCCTGTATTCCATGAGAAGCCCGGTCAGACACCTTACTGAATGAAGTCCATGTAGATCACACACACTGCTCTGCCCTCATCAATCCTCTTTGTTACTACTTCAAGAAACTCAATCAAATTTGAGACATGATTTCACACGCACAAAGCCATCTTGACTATCCCTAATCAGTCCTTGCTTTTCCAAATAAGTGGACATCCTGTCCCTCAGGATTCACTCCAACTTGCCCACCACTGCCGTCAGGCTCACCAGTTTATAGTTCCCTGGCTTGTCCTTGCCACCTTTTCTTAAGCAGTGACACCGTTAGCCAACCTCCAGTTTTCTGGCACCTCATCTGATTTCATCTTTAGTATACTCCTACTGCCTTTATACTCTAGGATTCATCTGACCTATCCTGTCTATACCTGACATATGCTTTTTTTTTTTCTTAACCAAACCCTCCATTTCTTCAGTCATCCAGTATTCCCTACACCTACCAGCCTTTCCTTTCACCCTAACAGGAATATACGGTCTCTGGGCTCATTCATTTCTGAAGGCTTCCCATTTTCCATTTGTCCCTTTTTTTACCTGTGAACATCTGCCCCCAATCAGCTTTTGAAAGTTCTTGCCTCATACCCTCAAAATTGGCCTTTCTCCAAATTAGAACTTCAATGTTTAAATCTGGTCTATACTCTTCCATCACTATTTTAAAACTGATAGAATTATGGTCGCTGGCCCCAAACTGCTCCCCCACTGACACCTCAGTCACCTGCCCTACCTTATTTCCCAAGAGTAGGTCAAGTTTTGCACCTTCTCTAGTAGGTACATCCACATACTGAATCAGAAATTGTCTTGTACACACTTAACAAATTCCTCTCCATCTAAACCCTTAACACTATGGCAGTCCCAGTCTATGTTTGGAAAGTTAAAATCCCCTACCATAACCACCCTATTATTCTTACAGATAATAGATCTCCTTACAAATTTGTTTCTCAGTTTCCCTCTGACTATTAAAAAATCTATAATGCAATCCCAATAAAGATGATCATCCCTTTCTTCTTTCTCAGTTCTACCCAAAACTTCCCTGGATGTATTCCTGGGAATATCCTCCCTCAGTACAGCTGTAATACTATTCCTTATCAAAAATGCCACTTCCCCCTCCTCTCGCTGCTTTCTTTGTGTTTCCTGTAGCAATTTGTATCCTGGAATATTAAGCTGCCAGTCCTGTCCATCTGAGCCATGTTATAATTATGATATCCTAGTCCCATGTTCCCAACCCTGCCCTGAGTTCATCTGCTTTCCCTGTTAGACCTGTTGCATTGCATTTCAGTCTTACCTTTGTTCTCTGCCCTGACTGATTTGACTCTTCTGTTCTCAGCTGTATCTATCTGATCTCTTTCCTCACTATCTCTCTAGGTTCCCCACCACCCTGCACTTCCCCAAGCTTAACTAGTTTAAATCCTCCTGAGCAGCTCTAGCAAATTTCCCTGCCAGTATATTAGTCCCCTTCCAATTTCTGTGCAATCCGTCCTTCTCGTACAGGTCACTTCTACCCCAGAAGAGATTCCATTGATCCAAAAATGTGTATCCTTTTCCCATACACCAGTTTCTCAGCCATGCATTCATCTGGTCTATCCTCCTATTCCTACCCTCACTAGCTCATAGCACCAGTAGTAATACAGATATTACAACTCAAGGACCTTTTTTTTTTTTTTAAATTCCTGCCTAACTCTCTCTCATCTTCCTTCAGAATCTCATACCTTTTTCCCTTCCTATGTCATTGGTTCCAATGTGGACCATGACCTCCTGGCCCTTCTCTCCACCTTGAGAACATTCTGCATCCTCTGAGATATCCTTGATCCTGGCATCTGGGAAGCAACACACCATTCTGATTTTTTTTGCTGCTGGCCACAAACTTCTGTCTCTACCTCAGACGAGAAGGTCCCCTAACACAATTGCTCTCTTGGAACCCGACATACCCCTCATTGCATTAGAGCCAGTCTCGATACCAGAAACTTGGCTTTTTGTGCTACACTTCCCCTGAGAATCTGTCACCCTTACATTTTCCAAAACAGCATACTTGTTTGAAATGGGAATAGCCACAGAAGACTCCTGCACTACCTGCCTACCTCTCTTACCTTTTCTGGTGTTAACCTGTCTGTCACTGTATTTGTGACTTCCCCCTTCCTATAACTACCATCCATCACACCCCTTGTAAATTCCTCATTGCCTCTAACTGTTTCTCCAACCGATCCATTTGATCCTGATAGGATTCACAGCCAACGGCTTTTTTTTTTAAGATTAGATTACTTAGTGTGGAAACAGGCCCTTTGGCCCAATAAGTGCATACCAACCCTCCAAAGAGCAACCCATCCAGCCTCCTTTCCCTACACTTATCCCTCCAGTAACACTACAGGCAATTTAGCATAGCCAATTCACCTAACCTGCACACTTTTTGGACTGTGGGAGGAAACCAGAGCACCCGGAGGAAATCCATGTAGACACGGGGAGAATTTATTGCAGATATAATCCTCGGTAACATGTATAAACTCTACTGAAGGCCATTTTTCAGGTGAAATTAAACATAAGCCCTAAGTAATAATCAAGAGACTTATCTCAATAAAACATAATCAAAATGGAACCCACTCTATTCACTACTGCAGACTTGCTGTCAGGCCATGCTTAAATATTCACTTATCTGTTTCTGTGCTGTGACCTCTCCAAACAGGTACCTCAGATGGAAAAGGACATGGAAGATATAGACTAGGGGAAAAATGGTGACGTCTCAATGTCCATATTACAGAAGAAGTATAGTGTTGGATGTCTTAACACAAAGGTGGATAAATCCCCAGCACCTGATCAGGTGCCCTAGAATTCTGTGGGGAAACTAGGGAAATGATTGGACCTCTTGCTGAGATTTGTATCATCAATAGTCACAGGTGAGGTGCCAGAAGACTGGAGGTTGGCTAACGTGGTGCCATGTTTTAAGGAGGGTGGTAAAGATAAGCCAGGGAACTATAGACCAGTGAGCCTGACTGTTGTGGGCAAGTTGTCGGAGGGAATCCTGAGGGACAGGATGTACATGTATTTGGAAAGGCAAGGACTGATTAGGGATAGTCAACATGGCTGTGTGTGGGAAATCATGTCTCTCAAACTTGATTGAGTTTCTTGAAGTAACAAAGAAGGGCAGAGCAGTAGATGTGATCTATATGGACTTCAGTAAGGCGTTCGACAAGGTTCCCCATGGGAGACCGGTTAGCAAGGTTGGATCTCTCTCAATACAGGGAGAACTAGCCATTCGGATACAGAACTGGCTCAAAGGTAGAAGACAGAGGGTGATGTTGGAGGGTTGCTTTTCAGGCTGGAGGCCTGTGACCAGTGGAGTGCCACAAGGATTGATGCTGGGTCCACTACTTTTCATCATTTTTTATATAAATGATTTGACTGTGAGCAGAAGAGGAAGAGTTAGTAAGTTTGCAGATAACACCAGTACAGTGGACAGCGAAGAAGGTGACCTCAGATTGCCACGGGGTATTGATCAGACTGGCCAATGGGCTGAGGTGGCAGATGGAGTTCATTTCAGACAAGTGAGGTGTTGCATTATGGGAAAGCAAATTTTAGCAGGACTTATACACTTAATACTTAGGTCCTAGGGAATGTTGCTGAACAAAGACCTTGGCGTGCAGGTTCATAGCTCCTTGAAAGTGGAGTCGCAAGTAGGATAGTGAAGAAGGCATTTGGTATGCTTTATTGACATTGAGTACAGGAGTAGGGAGGTCATGTTGCGGCTGTACAGGTCATTGGTTAGGCCACTGTTGGAATATTGCGTGCAATTCTGGTCTCCTTCCTATTGGAAAGATGTTGTGAAACTTGAAAGGGTTTAGGAAAGATTTACAAGGATGTTGCCAGGGTTGGAGGATTTGAGCTATAGGGAGAGGCTGAACAGGCTGGGGCTGTTTTCCCTGGAGCGTCGGAGGCTGAATGGTGACCTTATAGATGTTTACAAAATTGAGGGGCTTGGATAGGATAAATAGTCTTTTTCCTGGGGTCGGGGAGTCCAGAACTAGAGGGCATAGGCTTAGGGTGAGAGGGGAAAGATGTAAAAGGGACCTAAGGGGCAACTTCCTCAGAGGTTGATACAGGTATGGAATGAGCTGCCAGAGGCAGTGGTGGAGGCTGGTACAATGGCAACGTTTTAAAAAGCTTTTCGATGGGAATATGAATAGGAAGGGTTTGGAAGGATATGGGCCGGGTGCTTGCAAGTGGGACTAGATTGGGATGGGATAAGATAACTGGGCAGGTTGGACCGAAGGGTCTGTCTCCGTGCCGTATAGCTGACTGTATTAGATGTGCATTTCTCTGTTTTTTAGTTTTCCCCAACCCATTCTGGTGTCCAGCAATCAACGAATTCAAACAGGAATGGCAGTAACTGTGCAGGTTTACTGATGTCTCAGTTAGCAGTATGAGGCTCTCGCCTCAGTGTGCTGCCTTTGTCTGTTTCTCTCCCTTTTAAAAGTGCTGTTGTTTTAACTTTGTTTTGAAACTTTGGAGAATAAAAATGCAACAGCATATAAAACACTAATTGCTCCTGGAATTCAAGGAAATCGCCTCCAACACCTAAAATACCCAAAAGGAGCAGCCTGTTACAGCCAGAAACTTTTCCTGTCCTCCATCTTGGATTACCCAGATATCTTTGAAATAAAAAATCTTCCCTTAGATATAGGATCCAAAATAGTCTATAATATTCCAAATGCCTTGTATAGCATGAGCAGTACATCCCTGCTCTTGTATTCTAACCTTCTGAAACAAACATTAACCTTTCCTTCCTTACTGTCAACTGAAGCTGCATTTCAACCTGAATACAATCCTGAACACTGACTAACCAGTGCCTTTCAGCTGCAGATTTCCAAAGCCTTTCATCATTTAGAAAACACTCCCCGCCTTTCACCTTTGAATCCTAGTGCATAACCTCCCACTTTCCCACGTTATATTCTACCTACCAACTGAATCTTTAGAGAATCCTGAATGAGGACTCTCCTCCACGGAGTATCTTTTACTGTTTCAGGTCTGGTAGCATCTGCCCAGAGACAAAGATACAGCGTTTCGAGTCCAGGGATAGCTGTACTTCAGAAAAGTGCACTTTGGGACTTGATGCTCCCACATATAATTTCTTCATCACTTTCACTTTCACCTCCCTGTCTGTGTGGATTTTTCATTCTGATCAATATTACTGTGTTTGGCCACACCTGGAGTCGGCTCCTTTTTGTTTTCTCCCCGAAAGGATTGTTTCTCTTTTTAAAGAATTTTTCCCACTGGAACAGCTGCTAATAGTCACTTGGGGCATGAGGTGGTTGTTAACCAAAGTGCTGGAAGATTTGACAGCATATTATTCTTGATGTTGCCCTCTAAGAAATTACTGCACCTTTTGCTGAAAATCAATGAGCAGAAAAATCGTTGGTCTTTCTATATACATTTAATCACTTGTTGCTGAGCCCTCTGCCTGAAGATTCTGGGAAAATCTCTTCAGGCAATGCTCTGTCAACACTGCTAAAGTCTGTTACCATTAGGAGTATGCTCTTATATGAAGAAACCAGTTTGGAAATTAACAAAGTTCCTATCTAGAATGGACTCACTTAATATAATCTGGTTGAAAGCAAAGGAAACAATATAGCACTGTGTGGCTGAGGTAATATATCAACTGAATTTTTGTTAAATTATTAAATTAGGAGTTACTTTGTCTGAGTGAGGCTGTGGAGTGAAGGTAGTCGGCCAGCACAATAGAAGTGATCAATCAAATCTGCAAGTGTGCAAGAAAGAGCTTTCAGATTGCACTGTCATATTCCTCTACAAAACTCTGCTCCAGGTTAAATTAATACTTATGGCTTATTTTAAGTTTAATCAAGAGACTTATCTCCATAAAACATATAATCAAGAAGGAACCCACTCTACTCACTACTGCAGACTTACTGTAAGGCCACACTTAGAAACAGATAAGTGAACATTTTATGGTGTGACCTCTCCAAACAGGTTCCTCCAAGATCAGTTGTGAATGATGAGCAAACTATTGTAATACAACAAGGAGAATTCATATCTTAATTTCAATGTCGACCGGTTTGGTTTGTAACTGTTCTTGCAACATGACTTAAAATCCCCATTGGAAAGGGGGAGGGAGAAAGTGCATTTAGTGATAGAGGAAAAATACCTGGAAACTGGGAGTGACTATGGACTTCGGTCCCAATGTTTGGTAGCAGATCCTGTATTGGCATCTAGTTAGATTGAAGATGATGAGCAATGGGCTGGTGCAACCAAGATGAGAGCTGTAGGAGGTCCCTAGAGTGAGATTTTAAGTAAAGATGAGAATGTGGTTTAAATACCGCTGCCCATTGTAGAAGTCAACTGTTTATGCATTTGTAATAGTGACTGGAACATTTGAATAAAATGGAATAGAAAATAATAGAAAATAACTTATTCCCCGCAATTAAATGGGATTGGAGTATAGTGTTGAGGGGCATTTGAACGTTCTACATCTTTGAATCGATGTAAAACGGTTGGCCAGTTCTGTGCACCTCAAAGCTGGACTTGATGCTGAGCCATAGCACTAATTCCTCTTCTAATCCCAGTCTCATTTCAGGGAAAGAAAAGGCTGTTTACTTTCTTAACACTTTTTTTTTTGAATGGAGGAATGGCTTGCATATTCTGTTTAACTTTAATTTTGGTTTGCTTCCAAAAGCAACAGAACAATTATTTAAAAAAAAAAAAATGACTGGACTACATAACTCCTTGAATTGCCTTGAAGACCATGTATCATGTGGTAAACCCAGATTTTAGTTGGAATATGTGTCTTTAGTGTTTTTAGTGATTTGTTACAACTCTGGCTTTTACTGTATTTTTGGAGGGAGGATTATGCTGAACATTTTGTATTTAATGCATATTGGAGTCTGAAAATTTTATTTATCCAAGTACAGAAGGCATTTTTGTTTCTAAGTTAATAATGGAATGGACATTCATTTAACTAGTCAACTATTGGAGGAAAAAACAATTAACTACTTTTTAATGGCAAAACTCTGTTAAAGATCTCCTAAGATTTAAAAGACCAGATAAATGATGAAATATTAGCAGATAACAACTTTCTTAAATTCAAGAAGTTGTAGAAAAGATGTCCTCTTAAATTAATTAAACTCCAAACTGGTGGCCACACTTGTGTGGGTTTTAATGGGGGGGGGGGGAAAGACTTAAGAATAAAAGTGTTGAAGGGAAACTCTTCATCTGAGTGCTTGACATTTTAATCATTGAAGGATATAGGTTTCCCTCAATGAGTTTCTATCCAGATTCCATGACTGCTCTAATCTGAACAACTCCACTTTTCACAAGATACTGGAAAGTACACGGCTGCAATTTGGAGCTGAAAATTAAAATCAATGGAGGTGTGCAATGTCAACTACTCATTTACAATGGATAGGTTTTCAAAGTTGCATATGTAGCAGTGGTCAACAGTGACTTAAAAAAAACACTAATTGCAAACCCACACCATGTTTTTTTTAAAAAGGTATATTTTAATCCAGTTATTTATTGGAATGAATAAATTGGTGCAAATTTAGGCAATACAATATTTTAGTATTCCATGATTATTCCAATAGTGATGCAACTGGCTATTTGGTCAATTTAAAACCAATGGCATATTAGATTACAGTGTGGAAACAGGCCCTTCGGCCCAACAAGTCCACACCGACCCGCCGAAGCGAAACCCACCCATACCCCTACATTTACCCCTTACCTAACACTACGGGCAATTTAGCATGGCCAATTCACCTGACCCTGCACATCTTTGGACTGTGGGAGGAAACCGGAGCACCCGGAGGAAACCCACGCAGACACGGGGAGAACGTGCAAACTCCACACAGTCAGTCGCCTGAGGCGGGAAATGAACCCGGGTCTCAGGCGCTGTGAGGCAGCAGTGCTAACCACTGTGCCACCGCGCCGCCCACTAATATTATTAATAGTTGCTGACTTGATTTTATTTTTCCAGTGCAAAACTAAATCTCCAAGTACTTTTAGCAGTTGATAGCCTTTTTTTATGTTAATAGACAAATTGTAAATTGTTGCTGATGTCTTCAATGTTAAAAGCTGAGCCAATAAGGCACAAATTCTAATGGCCTTCCACAGTGGAGATGAAAATCCTTGACTTTTACAATTCCAAAAGGAAATTTCTATACAATTATGCAATCTGGAGATTTTTCATAAGAGAACTCAATACAAAGTTGCCCTGAGCATGACAGTACTGCAATCTGGTGGCAATTCTGTTTACTGTGAATCTAATGTATGTATCTCCCACTTTCTTAAGATGGCTCTATGTAGTACTTTATATGCTCTGAACTTTCTTATCTTAGTAGGAATATTCAATAGCAACTTCCTTTTTTTGCTAATTTGTTTTGCTTTGTTGATATAAAGTTTTCCTATCAACTGGACAGTGTTTTGTTCAGTGCACAGTAACCTTCTGTGTGTCACGCTGAGAAAGTCAGCGATTTAATCAGTGAGCCACCTTTTCATCAGCAGCATTCCAGTTGCTTGACATCAGCAGTTTCTCTAAATGAGACAATGTGCTGTTTTTCACAATCTGCCAACTCATTGGCTATCTTTGTATCTTCCCATGGCCCAGAGCTACAGTGATGCAATTTGTCTCCACCTAAACCCAAAGGATGACTCAGATTTTAACAAATTACCACAACCCTGGTGTAGAATACATGGGTCAAAATTCCATCAGGTTCAATGTCACTGCCTGGAGCTTTGACTTGGCTTTTGTTTCATTCTTCATACGCATCAAATTCTGTTTCTTGCCTTGAGTTATTTAAATACCCAGAAATATCAATCACTTTATTTCAAATACTTTTCCATCTACAATGCTGTCTATTGCACCAAAATTTAAAGTACTCTTTGTTTACCTACCTCTGCCAATGATGGCCTTTTTCCTTCAAGATTATTAGCATTTTCTGTAACTTAGCACCTCTGTCAGCTCTCCATTGTGTTACGCACCTGGGAGATCAAACACTGGTTGCTTCTCATTGACAGCTGTTTCACTTCTGTAGTCTATTTATTGTTTTATGATGACAGGCCATTTCTCAAATAGGGACAAAAGGAAAACCTAACCTGTATATTCTGCACAAAACAGATGGCTGTCGTGATGAATGATAAACTGGCTTAAAGTAATCTTGATATTTTAGAATGGGGTATGCAGTTGACATTTCAGTTGTATTCTGATATTTACCTAATTGATTTTATCATTTATAATTGAGCAGCAGAACCTCTGGCTGTTTGGGAAACAGATGGCTGCATAATACAGCAGTCCTGGCTGTCAAGCTGGTCAACAACCTAGGTCTGATAGCAATACCTATAATATTTATATTTGTAATGAGTTAGCATGCAGAAAGAAGGGCAGGGGTTGCTATAATTTAGCACCTCTACTAATTCAGTTATTTTTAAAAAAAGCTATGGGATTTTGGGGGTGTATATGGGATAGGAGAACTTAGTATAACTTAGTATAAAGGGTATGAAGAGTGTACACACAAGTGAGTAGATGAGAATACAAAGGGTGTTCTCCATCTTAATTTCTTATTAACCTTTTGGTTATAGTCAGAGTATGGAAGCAGGCTTTTCACCCAGTCTACCTTGGGAAAGTCCCTGGAATGAGTCGTTTAAATCCATCTAGACCCCCAGATGACCTCCTGTGCACTCAATCCCAAAAGGAAAATTTCAGGATTGAGTGCCCCTTTTGATTATCAAGATCTCTATAATGAGGTGCCACAGTAAATGAAAAGGAGGTAAGCATTTTGTTCAGTAATGTAAACCCACCAGTCATTTGTTTTAAGTTTGACTTTAATAAAGACTAATTTTTCTACTGTTCTCCAACCCTCAGGGCCACTTCCAAAAATAACTTTTTATATCTTTTGGTTGGACTCAAATATATTTAATCTGCCAATCTATTTACACACTCGCACCCATAAATTCTCCTATTAGTGAAGCTGTTTCACCTTTTACAGAACTTCAGGTTTACACAGTATTTTGCATGATGTGGTACTGAGCCACTCAAACTGAAGTTCAATTCTCAGCTGATTGTTCTACCCTTGCTTCTCCAGAAGTATTGTGACTTTGTCTCTATCTTTGTCCTGAATGGTGTTTGGCTTTTAATCAGTACTTGGTGTTCCCTGCTGTAGAAGTGCAAGCATGTTTCAGGCTGAATTTGCCACAGAATCTCTGCATTGGAGCAGCTGACATTCACTACTTGGGTTAATTGGTTCTGTCGAATGCAATGTTTCTAGGTGTTTAAGTGCCATAATCCAGGAGTTGATATGTTTAGACGAGGTGAGAGTACAAAGCAGATAAAGCTATTCAACCATACACCAAACTACATTTGTTTTGTTGAACTGAAAAGAGTGCCAAGGGCTCAGTGGTTGGACAGATGTTGTCTTGACAATGGTCCTGTCTTGACGATGGTCCAGCCTGGACAACAGCAAATCTGTTCAGGGCAAACGATTAACAGTTGTATTTTCAAGCTCTGAAGGTGGTTTTAAAATAGTTTGTGACTGCTTAAGTGTGGTATCAGGGAGCAAAACTGTAATCGACAGGAATCAAAGTGGCAGGGGAGAGCTCTGCTAGTTGCAGTTCTACCTAACGCAAAGGAAGATGGTGTAGCAGCTGGAGTTCAACCATCTGCAGGAGTTCTTCAGGGCATTGTTGTAAGCCCAACTATTTTCAGCAATGTTATCAATAACCTTTCCTCCAGCATAAGGTCATAAGTAGAGATTTTTGATGATTAGACATTTATTTTACTCTAATACAAAAGCCATCTACATCCATAGGTATGGAAAGGATCGGGATAATATTCAGTCTTTGGATGATAAAGGAGAGTAATATTTGTGCCAGACAATGACTGACTGTCTCCAACCAGACAGTATATCGAACCCTCGTTCTTTGACATTTAAATGACATTGCTGTCGCTGGATCCCACTATTAATATCCTGGCGGTTACCACCAATCAGCAACTAAACTGCTCCAACCATATAACTACTGTGGATGTAAGACCAGGTCAGAGGCTAGGAATGTTTTGGCAAGTAACTCCCTTCATTGCTCCCAAAGTCAAGCCAACCACAAAGCATTTCAGGAATGTGATGGAATACAACACTGTAAGTTTGACATCATTCAGATCAAAGCGTTACATCTGCCTTGAACATTCACTCCCTTTAGCAATGATCCACAGCAGCAACATGCACCATCTGAGATGTATTGCAGTAATTCACCAAGGCTCTTTCAACAGTACCTGCTAAGTGTTATTGGGTAGAAGTCCTGGAAATCCTCTCCTCAAAAAAAACTTACTCAACACCACCTTTTGCAAGACAATTGGGTGTGGGTAATAAATGAGGAGAAAGTGAGGTCTGCAGATGCTGGAGATCAGAGCTGGAAATGTGTTGCTGGAAAAGCGCAGCAGGTCAGGCAGCATCCAGGGAACAGGAGAATCGACGTTTCGGGCATAAGCCCTTCTTCAGGAAGGGCTTATGCCCGAAACGTCGATTCTCCTGTTCCCTGGATGCTGCGCTTTTCCAGCAACACATTTCCAGCTGTGGGTAATAAATGCTAACCTAGCCAGCATTACCCACATCTCTCAAAAGATTCTAAATAAGATGTGTAACAGCAACAGCACTTCCATTTACCCCTCAAACTCTTGACTCAAAAGATTTTATACTTCTCCTAAGTTTGCTCATAATTTTTTTGAATTGTTTCATCTTTATAGTACAATTCAAGTTAAATGTAATAGCAAGTAGCAAAAGGTAGGACTAATAAATTAAACTGCATTTATTTCAATGCAAGGGGCCTAACAGGGAAGGCAGATGAACTCCGGCCATGGTTAGGAACATGGGACTGGGCTATCATAGCAATTACCGAAACATGGCTCAGGAATGTTCCAGGATACAAATGCTACGGGAAGGATAGAAAGGGAGGCCAGAGAGGAGGGGGAGTGGCATTTTTGATGAGGGATAACATTACAGCTGTGCTGAGGGAGGATATTCCCAGAAACACATCCAGGGAAGTTATTTGGGTGGGACTGAGAAATAAGAAAGGGATGATCACCTTATTGGGATTGTATTATAGACCCCCCCCCCCCCAAATAGTCAGAGGGAAATTGAGAAACAAACTTGAAAGGAGACCTCAGCTATCTGTAAGAATAATAGGGTAGTTATGGTAGAGGATTTTAACTTTCCAAACATCGACTGGGACTGCCATAGTGTTAAAGGTTTAGATGGAGAGGAATCTCTTAAGTGTGTACAAGACAGTTTTCTGATTCAGTATGTGGATGTACCTACTAGAGAAGGTGCAAAACTTGACCTACTCTTGGGAAATAAGGCAGGGCAGGTGCCTGAGGTGTCAGTGGGGGAGCAGTTTGGGGCCAGCGACCGTAATTCTATTCATTTTAAAATCGTGATGGAACAGGATAGACCAGATCGAAAAGTTGAAGTTCTAAATTGAAGAAAGGCCAATTTTGACAGTATTAGGCAAGAACTTTCGAAAGCTGATTGGAGGCAGATGTATGCAGGTAAAGGGATGGCTAGAAAATGGGAAGCCTTCAGAAATGAGATAACAAGAATCCAGAGAAAGTATATTCCTGTCAGGGTGAAAGGAAAAACTGGTACGTATAGGGAATGCTGGATGACTAAAGAAATTGAGGGTTTGGTTAAGAAAAAGAAGCAAGAATATGTCAGGTATAGACAGGACAGATCGAGTGAATCCTTAGAATAGAAAGAAAGTAGGAGTATACTTAAGAGGGAAATCAGGAGGGCAAAACAGGGACATGAGATAGCTTTGGCAAATAGAATTAAGGAGAATCCAAAGGGTTTTTACGAATATATTAAGGACAAAAAGGTAACTAGGGAGAGAATCCGGCCCCTCAAAGGTCAGCAAGGTGGTTTTTGTGTGGAGCCACAGAAAATGGGTGAGAAACTAAATGAATATTTTGCATCAGTATTTACTGTGGAAAAGGATATGGAAGATAGACTGTCGGGAAATAGATGGTGACATCTTGCAAAATGTCCAGATTACAGAGGAGGAAGTGCTGGATGTCTTGAAACAGTTAAAGGTGGATAAATCCCCAGGACCTGATCAGGTGTAACTGAGAACCTTTATGAGAAGCTAGAGAAGTGATTACTGGGCCTCTTGCTGAGATATTTGTATCATCGATAGTCACAGGTGAGGTGCCGGAAGACTGGAGGTTGACAAACGTGGCGCCGCTGTTTAAGAAGGGCGGTAAAGACAAGCCGGGGAACTATAGACCAGTGAGCCTGACCTCGGTGGTGGGCAAGTTGTTGGAGGGAATCCTGAGGGACAGGGTGTACATGTATTTGGAAAGGCAAGGACTGATTAGGGATAGTCAACATGGCTTTGTGTGTGGGAAATCATGTCTCACGAAGTTGATTGAGTTTTTTGAAGAAATAACAAAGAAGGGCAGAGCAGTAGATGTGATCTATATGGACTTCAGTAAGGCATTCGACTTGGTTCCCCATGGGAGACTGATTAGCAAGGTTAGATCTCATGGAATACAGGGAGAACTAGCCATTCGGATACAGAACTGGCTCAAAGGTAGAAGACAGAGTGGTAGTGGAGGTCTGTGACCAGTAGAGTGCCACAAGGATTGGTGCTGGGCCCTCTACTTTTTGTCATTTACATAAATGATTTGGATGCAAGCATAAGAGGTACAGGTAGTAAGTTTGCAGATGACACCAAAATTGGAGATGTTGTGGACAGCGAAGAGGGTTACCTCCGATTACAACAGGATTTGGACCAGATGGGCCAATGGGCTGAGAAGTGGCAGATGGAGTTTAATTCAGATAAATGCGAGGTGCTGCATTTCGGGAAAGCAATTCTTAGCAGGACTTATACACTTAAGGGTAAGGTCATAGGGAGTGTTGCTGAACAAAGAGACCTTGGAGTGCAGGTTCATAGCTCCTTGAAAGTGGAGTCACAGATAAATAGACTAGTGAAGCCATTTGGTATGCTTTCCTTTATTGGTCAGAGTATTGAGTAGAGGAGTTGGGAGGTCATGTTGCAGCTGTACAGGACACTGGTTGGGCCACTGTTGGAATATTGAGTGCAATTCTGGTCTCCTTCCTATCGGAAAGATGTTGTGAAACTTGAAAGGGTTCAGCAAAGACTTACAAGGATGTTGCCAGGGTTGGAGGATTTGAACTAATAGGGAGAGGCTGAACAGGCTGGGGCTGTTTTCCCTGGAGCGTCGGAGGCTGAGGGGTGACCTTTTATAGAGGTTTACAAAAATTGAGGGGCATAGATAAGGTAAATAAGATAAGTCTTTTCCCTGGGGTCGGGCATAGGTTTAGGGTGAGAGGGGAAAGATTTAAAAGAGACCTAAGGGGCAACGTTTTCATGCAGAGGGTGGTAAGTATTTGAATGAGCTGCCAGAGGATGTGGTGGAGCCTAGTACAATTGCAACATTTAAGAGGCATTTGGATGGGTATATGAATAGGGCTGAAGAAGGACTTATGCCCGAAACGTCGATTCTTCTGTTCCTTGGATGCTGCCTGACCTGCTGCGCTTTTCCAGCAACACATTTTCAGCTGGGTATATGAATAGGAAAGGTTTGGAGGGATATGGGCCGGATGCTGGCAGTTGGGACTAGATTGGGTTGGGATATCGGGACGGGTTGGACCGAAGGGTCTGTTTCCATGCTGTACATCTCTATGACTCTATAATTGCATAAATCTCATTTAAATCATCAGTTATTTCCAGAGCAAATAAGTACAGGTCAAAACAAATGCAGTGTGAACCATTACTGTTGGTTAAATAGTGACAATATTTGTATTAACACTTTTTTTACCTTCTGTAGCATGTTGTCTGATGTATCTCTCAATGACATGGGAAAGATGTGCTTAGAATAACATGATTACCCCAGGTGTAATTTGTATTTGTTCTTTACTTTGGTTCATTGTTAACTTGCAGCTTTTACTTCCAGGAGCAAGTAAGATACATTGAATATCGAACACCTCCAAAGAACACAGAAACGTACAGTACAGGAACGAGCCCTTCGGCCCCTCCAAGCCTGTGCTGATCCAGATCCTCTATCTAAACCTGTTGCTTATTTTTTTTTTAAGGATGTGTATCTCTTTGCTCCCTGTCCATTCATGTATCTAGACAGATATATCTTAAACGACACTATCGTGCCCACCTCTACCACCTCCACTGGCAATGTGTTCCAGTCCCCCATCACCCTCTGCATAAAGAACTTTCCACACATATCTCCCCTAAATCTTTCCCCCCTCACTTTGAACATGTGACCCCATGTAATTGAGTTCTGCATTCTGTGGGAAAAAGCTTCTTTTCTATATTCCATGATTTTGTCGACCTCAACCAGGTCCTCACTCAACCTTCGTCTTTCTAATGAAAATAATCCTAATCTAATCAACCTCTCTTCATAGCTAGCACCCTCCATACCAGACAACATCTTGGTGAACCTCCTGTGCACCCTCTAAAGCATCCACATCCTTTTGGTAATGTGGCACCAGAATTGCATGCAGTATTCCAGTGGCCGAACCAATGTCCTATACAACTGTAACAGGACTTGACAACTCTTGTACTCAGTACCCGGTCCAATAAAGGGAAGCATGCCATATGCCTCCTTGACCACTTTACTGACCTGTGTTGCCACCTTCAGGGAACACAGACTTGAACACCCATAGCTCGTTGTATGTCAATTTTCCCCAGGACTTTTCCATTTACTGTATAGCTTGCTCTTGAAGTGTGTCTTTCAAAATACATCACCTCACATTTGCCCATATTGAACTCCACTTTCCATTTCTCTGCCTCTCTCTCCAATCTGTCTATATTCTGCTGTATTGTCTGGCAGTCCCCTTCACTATCTACTACTCCACCAATCTTGGTGCCCCCTGCAAACTTGCTAATCAGGCAACTAATACTTTCCTCCAAATCATTTATATAAATCACAACAACATAGTCCCAGCATGGATCCCTGTGGAACGCCACTGGTCACAGGTCTCTATTTTGGAGAAACTCCCTTCCACTACAACTCTGTCTCCTGTTCCCTAGCCAGTTCTCGAACCATCTAACTAGAACACCCTGGACTCCATGTGACTTCACCTTCTCCATTAACCTACCATGGGGAACCTTATCAAATGCTTTACTAAGGTCAATGTATACTAAGGTCCCCCATCAATCAACTTTGTCCCCTCCTCAAAGAATTCTATTAGGTTTGTAAGACATGAGCTTCCCTGCACAAAACCATGCTGCCCATTACTGATATTCCCATTTTCTTCCAAATCCTATCCCTCAGTATCTTCTCCAGCAGCTTCCCTACCACTGACATCAGGGTCACCGGTCTATAATTACCTAGAGTATCCCTGCTATCTGGTGCCAATGTCCCAAACATCTGAACCCCTCCCTCCTACACCATCTCTCAAGCCATGCATTCATCCTGCTTATTCTATCATTCTCACTCTGATTAGTGCGTGCCACTGGTAGCAATCCTGAGATCGGACCTACTTTTTAACTTGGTTCCTAAATCCCTAAATTCTGCTTGTAGGACCTCATCCCATTTTTTTACAAATATCATTTGTGTGTATATGCACCCTGATAATTGGCTGTTTATCTTCCTCCTTGAAAATGTTCTGTAGCCGATCTGAGACATCCCTGACCTGTGCACCTGGGAGGCAACATATCATGCAGGAGTCTGATTTTCGAACAGCCTATCTACTCCCTTTACAATTGAATCCCCTATGACTGTAGCCCTTCCACTCTTTTGCCCACCCTTCTGAACAGCAGCCCAGCCACGGTGCCATGAACCTGGCTGCTGCTGCCTTCCCTTGGTGAGCCATCTCTCCCAACAGTATCCAAGACAGTATACCGGTTTTGGAGGGATATGATTGCAGGGGACACCTTTTGGTCACCCATTCCCTTTCTCCCTCAGCACTCCTAATCTGTGGTGTGACCAATTTACTAAACGTGCTATCCACGACCTCCTCAGCATAGTTTATACTCCTCAGTATCGTGTATACTCCAATGTGAGTCTATCTGCAGCTTCAGAACTGTCATGCGGTCTAACAAGAGCTGCAACTGGACACACTTCCTTCACGTGGAGGAGCCAGGGATACCAGCTGAGCTCCCACATTGAGCAAGAAGCACATAACGGATATGAGATCTCCTGCTATTTTTAATCTTAAATTTAACTTTAGTCTTAGCTTAGGTCAATGAAAAAAACATTTCTACCAATTCACTCGATTAAAACAATACAAAAAAAATGAAATAGAAAAACCTTACCTGATCAACTCACCACAGAGTCCCTTTCTTTTGGTTAGAGGAGGATGGTGGGTGGGAGGCACGACACGTGTAGTGTTTCGGGTTCAGCTGCTTCCTGGATAAACACGGTTTCACTCACCTTCCCAGCAGCCCTCTGGTCCTCGCTCTCACCTCTCAACAAATGGAGGCCCCAATACCTGAGGTACGTTTTTAAGGAATGATTTCTACAATAAGGTAATGCTGATCCAGTATTTAAAACTGCCTCATTATGCAGTCTGTATTTCCTATATGTCATCATATTTGTTCTGTGACCTAACCAACATCAACACCAAGAGCTATAAAGAGAGAAAAAGAGGGAAAATATGATTGTGCTGTTGCACAAACTGGAGTTAATGATTGTGTAACTCCAAAAGTTATTCATCAATTTGCCCTTAGAGCTGCTGTTTTGATGATTGTGTGATGTGTACTAACAGTGCCATCTGCTGGCCAACCAGCTAAAATCTTTTTACTTACTACTAAACATATCTACATTGCTGACATTTCACATCAGAAAATCTAAACTGACTGCACTTGCTTCATTTACTTTAATCATTAAATTATTTAGGAGTAATAGCTATTTATTATCCTAAATCAGCTATAGAAGTATTTAAAAGGCATTTAATGCAATATGAAGATTCAACAAAGAGTGCAAGAAGGGATGCTCGGAACAGCAGCACCAGGCACACTTAAAGATGATGGCAATAGTGGGAGCAACATATGATAAACAGAGTGAAGCAATCCCACAACCAACAGATCAGAAAGGCTTGGCAATACTGCCATCTCCAGCCATGGCATGTAAATTGATGTTGATAGTGAGGTCAGCGCTATTCATCCACTGGTAAATTGGGCAGAGCAATGGCATCTCACGGTATTTAATCCTGATAAACGTAAGGTGATACATTTGGGAGGTCTACTGAGGGCAGGATGTACACAATACATGGTATGGCCTGAGGGAGTGCTGAGGAACAAAGGGACTTTGGTGTGCAAGCCATAGATTTCTAAAGGTGTCAGCACAGAAAGATAGGGCGGTGAAGAAATGATATGGGATGCTTGTCTGGGCATAGAATTTAGGAGCAAGGAAGTCTCGTTGCAACTTTATAAAAAGTTAGTTAGGCTACAAATGAAATACTGCATACAGTTCCAATCACCACATTATTGGCAGAACACAATCACTCTGGAGATGGTGTGGGGGAGATTCACAAAGATATTGCCTGGGATGAAAAGTGTCAGTTATAACGTAGAAACTGAATAGGCTGGGTTTGCTTTCCTTGGAGCAGAGGAGGCTGAGGGGGGATTCTGATTGAGGTGTACTAAATTACAAGACACATAGACAGTTTCCCCATGGTAGATATATCTAAGACCAGAGGGTATAAGTTTAAGATGAGGTGTAAGTGATTTGGAGGTCAGAGAAAAAAAAAAAATTCACACAGAACATGATAGAAGTATGGAACATTCTGCCTGAAAGAGTGATGCTCTTGCATTTAAGAAGCATCTGGATGAGCACTTAAAATGCCAGAGCACAGTAGGCTTTGTGCGAAGTGCAGGTAAATGGGATTGATGTAGTTTGGTGTTTGTTGGTTAGCATTGACATAGCGGGCCAAATGGCCTGTATGACTATGATACATCCAATCATGTATGGTGGTCAAAAATTAAACAGCTAACTGAAGGAGAAGGCTCCACAAATATTCCACTTCAGTGGCATTGGAGTCCAGCATAACACTGCATAAAACAAAGCTGAGCCATTTGAAATTATCTTCAGCCAGTACTACCAAATAGATGATCCATCTCTGCCACCTCTCCGGTCCCTGCTTTCAATAATCGCCAGGATGTGTATGGTATTGCAAGAGTGCCACCTGCCGTCCAACTGAAACATTTTTTAAATCAAGAACAGTAGTTACATAAGAAATGGCTGAAGGCACTGGATGCTCCAAAAGCTATGAGTTCTGACAACATTCTGGCAATAGTGTTAAAGCCCTCACTGAGTTCTTATTATTGTTATTTTATTCTTTAGTCAGTACTGGAGCTGTGAACTATGAATTGTGAGATAAAGATGACTTTTAGATTGCGTGTAACAGCTTGTGTTAAAACAAAATCAGACCAAACAAGCTTTTGTTAATTTGTGGGGACCTGGCCTGGAAGTTAGTTGCAAGTTGGTCCCTGATCAAAAGATTCTGTTTATATTTCATCACTGGGAAGTAACATCATATTTAAAGAGATAGTAGAGGTTGGCTATTAACAAGATCAGTACATGGGAATTGGTTCCAACAAGTCTGGAAAGATCTTAAGAGTCATAGAGACATACAGCATAGAAACAGGCCCTCTGCCCACTTGTCTATGCTGACCAACAAACACCAAACTGCACTAGTCCTATTTACCTACACTTGGTCCATAGCCTACTGTGCCCTGGCATTTTAAGTGTTCATCCGATGTTTCTCAAATGTTGTGAAAGTACCCGCCTCCACCACCCTCTCAGGCAGCACATTCCATATTGCTTCCACCCTCTGGGTGAAAAATGCTTTGCTCAGATCTTTATCACTTACGCTTCACCTTAAACCTATGCTCTCTAGTCATATTTACACCTGCCATAGAGAGCAGATTCTCACAATCTATTCTGTCTTTGGGTTTTATAAAACTATGAGAGACAATCCGATCTCTTGCCCCTTCACCACCAGCCTCTTCTGCTCCAGAAAATACAAATCCAGTCTATCACAGCTCTTGTCATAACTGAGACTTTTTGTCCCAGGCAATATCCTGGTGAATCACCCTCTCCAGTGCAATCATGTCTTTCCGATAATGTGGTGAGCAAAACTGTACACAGTATTTTCCATCTGTTTTCCTAACCAATATGTTATAAATATGTAACAAGATTTCCAAGATTTCCTGCTGTATTCTATGTCTCAGTTAACTAAGGCAAGCATTTGTAAGATTTCTTCACCACCCTGTCTACCTGTGCTGATACCTTCAGGTTCTGAAATTTTATGCTCAAACAGCTGGCAGATGTTGAATGGTGACTGGGACCTCATGGAGGAGATGGCCAGTCTATCAGGGAGTGGCCAGAGTTTGAACTGGGTTTTGTGCTGTGTTTTCTGTTTTTAAAAAAGGATACTGACTGTTAATGCTGCAGCATGAAGATTTGAAAGCTCCCTGGCTAACCTCCCATGAGCAGCTCTCAGAAGTTCAGAGAATAGAAAACCAAGTTATGTGTATTACTGCCTTAATCTGAGTGCATTATAAAAGGTGACCTTGACTGAAATCTTCAGAAAATCAATCAAGAAACAATCATCACTGCCCGTGGAACACCACATTGTGAAAATCACTCAAACAAAAGAAAATAATAAACTGGCCAGAATACTTATCCCTTAACTATGTTGGTTTGTCTGTGATTTTTATGTGAAAGGGGCTGAAAACAAAAGCCTTTGAGGTTGATAGCATACACCACTTAGATTACTTGTTAAATTTTACTTTGTTAAACTTACTATATTGTTAATAAATTGCTAGATCTTTCGTTTAAGATATAAACCTATGTCTGGAATTGATTATTTACAAAGTCTGGGATTGGTTAATCAAAAGTCTGGTTAAGAACCATTGGGAGAAAGTGAGGAATGCACATGCTGGAGATCAGAGTCAAGAGTGTAGTGCTGGAAAGGCACAGCAGGTCAGGCAGCATCTGAGGAGCAGGAGAATTGACGTTTCTGACATAAGCCCTTCATCAGTCAGGTCTTCCTGATTTCGAGCATTCCTGATGAACACTGCTGCCTCACAACACCAGGATCCCAGGTTCGATTCCAGCCTCAAGCGACTGTCTGTGTGGAGTTTGCACATTCTCCCCGTGTCTGCGTGGGTTTCCTCCGAGTGCTCCGGTTTCCTCCCACAGTCACAAAGGCCAGGTGAACTGGCCATGCTAAATTGCCCGTAGTGTTAGTGCATTAGTCAGAGGAAAATGGGTCTGGGTGGGTTACTCTTCAGAGGGTCGATGTGGACTGGTTGGGCCAAAGGGCCTGTTTCCAACTGCAGGGAATCTAATCTAATCTAAAAAAGGGTTTATGCCTGAGACGTCGATTCTACTGCTCCTTTGATGCTGCCTGACAGGCTGTGCTTTTCTAGCACCACAATCTTGACTAGGAACCATTGGGGTCAATTTTGAGAGTCTTTTAATTTTACTGTCTGTGAATACATCAGTAGAAAGACTGACTTGGTTTAACTCTGGCAAGGACAGAACTCTCCCTGGTCCTCACCTTCCACACCACCAACATCCGCATACAGCGCATCATCCTCCGTCACTTCCAACACCCCCAAACAGACCCCACCCACCAGAGATATATTTCCCTCCCCAAACCTATCAGCATTCCAGAGAGACCATTCCCTCTGCGATTCCCTCGTCAGCGTCTCCCCCACCAGCTCACATACCACTCCTAGCACCTTTCCCTGCCACTGCAGCAAATGCAAAACCTGTTCCCATACCTCTGTCCAAGGTCTCAAAAGATCCTTCCACATCCGACAGAAATTTACCTGTACCTTCACCGATGTCATCTACTGTATCAGTTGCATTCGGTGTGTTCTCCTCTACATGGGGGAGACAGGACGCCTATTTGATGGTGGTTTTAGAGAACATCTCTGGGACACCTGCACCCCCCAACCCCACCACCCCGTGGCTGAACACTTCAATGCCTCTTCCCACTCCATCAAGGACATGCAGGTTCTGGACCTCCTCCACCACCAAACCGTTACCACGCAAAGCCTAGAGGAGTAACACCTCATATTCCGCCTTGGGACCCTGCAACCATACGGGATAAATGTGGATTCCACTAGCTTCATCTCTGAAATCTGAATTTTTTTTTGTGTGGAGCGTTAATAATTGCACAATATTCAGTGCCATGTACAATTCAAGCTGTCTTCTCTTGACATTCAATTATATTACCATTGCTGTATCCTCCATTACCAATACGCCTGGGGGTGGGTTTGGGGGAGGTTTACCATGATCAGAAACTATATCAGATCAGTCATGTTTACTGTGCATGTAGAAACAGATAAGAGACTGGGAATTCTGTAGCAAGTAACTTTCATCCTGACTCCAACCAGAGACTTCCCTACCTCCTGAGTCACATACCTGCCCAACTCTCTGGATGGACATAGCTCCAACAACACTTAAGCTCCTAAGGAGTGTGACCACTTTCTGAAATAAAGTAACATTGCCCCCTCCATGATGTATTGCAATGTCTGCAACTTGGCCTCTAACTCATAAACTTTAAGCCAAAGCCATGTTTGACCATACTAGTATCTGGCAGCTTCCACATCTTATAGTTACAACACATCAACTGCACTGGCATCTTCATTGGGTCATTATTAATTAATAATTAATAAACCCCACTGTTCCCTGTAAGATTTGTTTCCACTCAAAAGCTTTACTAAAAAAAATTCCTAGGGTTTTAAAGATCAGGTAAATGAGCAAAAAAGTCACAATCAATCATATATCCATTTTTAAATTGGATCTGAAGGTGATTTAGGGGTGAGGGGCCTTCTCAGGATTTGAACATCCACTGGCAATCTGTCCGGTCTTGTGTAACTTTTCAATACCCCTCTCCTGAAGGCTAACAAAGTTCAAAAAAGAAAGGAACACGCCACATCTTGGGTTGTCAGTTGGTGTACTGACTGCTACCTGGCACAGGCTAAACACCAACTCATAGACAGTTCTTTCTATCTCCCCTCCACCAAACATCAAGTTGTTGTTTCCAGGACTGTCACTGACTTCATCTTCTTTGGAGATCTTCACCTCCACAGTTTCCCACCTCATAGACCCTTGCTATCATGCATCTACACCTTTAAAAATTACAAACAAGATCTATCTTTTTAGACTGTTCTTGTCTCATTTAAAATATTTATCCCTATCTTCTCTTTTCTAACTCTAACACTTTATGTCTGTTCCACAATTTCAATTTTCCTGGCACCAGCAGCCTCCTCTTCACCCTGGATATGCAATCCCTCGACACCTTCAGCCCCTATTGGGATGGTATGAGGGCTTGCCACTTCTCTCTTGAAAATAGACCAGCACAATCCCCATCCACCACCACCTTCCTCTGCCTGGCTGAGCTTATTCTCACTTTTAACAATTTCCCCTTTATCTCCTCTCATTTTCTCTGAATCAAAGATGGCTATAGGTATGCACATGGGTGCCAGTTCTGTTTGACTCTTTGTGTGCCTCATTCCAGTCTTAGTTAAGCGTGAGGTGCTGGAAAAGCACAGCCAGTCAGGCAGCATCCGAGGAGCAGGAGAATCGACGTTTCAGGCAAAATCCCTTCCTCGGGAAGCCTGACCTGCTGTGCTTTTCCAGCACCACACTCTCGACTCAGACCTCCAGCATCTGCAGTCCTCACTTTCTCCTCATTCCAGTCTTACTCAGGCTCCCTCTCACAACACTCTCAGTGCTGCTGCTGTCGGTACTGGAAATGGAAAACTTCTTCAATTTTGCTTCCAATTTCCTTCTTTCTCTCCCCTTCACCTCTGACGTTTCCCTTCCCTTCTTAGAGTTCCCTGTTTCCATTTCTAGGGATAAATCATTCACCAATATCCACTACAAACCCACCGTCTCCCACAGTTTCCTTGACTACAATTCTTTGCACCCTGTTTCCTGCAAAGACTCCATTCCATTCTCCCAGTTACAGGTCATTCTGCTTTAACACTCATTTTGGCAGCATGAATTGGCTATAATGCAATTGACGAATTGTGGACATTGTTTAGATAATGTGAACTTTATATTGAATGGGTATAGCGATTCTCTATCAGCGATCTTCTACCGTGTGATTTTCTATAGTAGTTTTCCATAGTGCAATTTTCTATAGCATTAAGTCACAGAGGAACACACATGTCCTGTTGCAGCAGAATAACCTGTACTTATCTCTGCTGTAACTGTTCCAATGATGCTACCTTCCACAGGAGTGGAACCCTCAATTGAGGATTCCCCCTCATCATGGTCGGCAGTTGCATGAGACACATTTCCCTTGCTTCTGCCCTCTCCCCTCCTCCTCCCTCCCACAACAATGATAGGGTTCCTCTTCTCCTCATTTTCCACCCCATCAGCCTCTGCGTTCAAGGTATCACCTTCAGCCATTTCTGTCATTCCAGCAGGATACCCCCCCCAAACCAACCAGTCACACTTCCCCCTCCATTCCACTGTCAACATGCCACAGGAACTGTTCCCTCTGTAAGACCTTGGGTCCATTTCTCCGTCATACCGAACAATTTTTCAACCTGCCCATGGCACCTTCCATCCAAGGTGTAAGATTTATTCCTTTGATTCCTCCCTCCTCAAGCCTGCCAAGCCCTCAAACACACCATCCAGGTGAAATCATAGTTCATTTAGACTTCTTTTAATGTAGTCTACTGTACTTGATGCTCACCATATGGTCTGCTTTATAGTGGGCAGATCAAATGCAGATTGGGTGACGACTTTGAAGGACACCTCTGCTCTGTCTGCAAAAGTAATTTGACCTTCCAGTTGCTTGCCATTTCAACATACCATCTTGCTCCCATTCAAAGATTTTCATTGTAGGTCTGCTGCAGTGTTCTGGCAGAGCCCTAGCAAGCTGGAGAAACAGCACCTCATTTTCTTTAAAGGATGATGGTGACATTCATATTCATCGAATCTACATAAAGCCTTTCTTGACTCTTAAATGACAAGAGGTTGCCAGAGTCTGATATTAAAAGGTTTTTGCAAATGGTTTTCAATCTTTAAATAGATTGTAAATAAAGAACCTTGATGATTCTTAAGTAACTATGCCAGTGCAAGTCTGCTGGTTATTATAAAGATACATACTGCAGCAGATTCGGGGTCATTTTACTGGTAGCAAACTTTACTTGAGATTAGAGGGCAAGCAGTTCTTTATATCTCTTATGTTTCAGCTCAGAAATACTTCCAATTACTTAGTCAGAAAAGCACTCCAACCAGTAGAGGTCCCCAAGGACTTTGTACGGTCTTGAACATGATGACTGTAACCATGGTGACAGACTGAAGCCTTTACTGTAACTTTGCAGTGCCAGTTGTAGTATACGATCACAATCAAAAGCAAAGCTACTTTTGTTCAGCTTAAAATTGTTTCCTTATCAAATTAACGAACAGCGATGAAACATTTGTTTGACACTCGCACACAGAAGTGCTGGACAGAACTTATAGAGAAAGAAGCCTACACCCGAATAGCCTGGAAAGACAAATATGGGGTCAAATATTCCAGGGTTCCACCTGCCATTCCCAACAAGAAGAGTGAAGTTCCCAAACAAACTGCCAGGAATTATAGTCTTCCAGCGATTCAAATTCCAAGACAGCAAGAAGAAAGAAAGAAGCAAGTTCAGAAAACACCTTCAAAACCTGAGGAGTTTCCGGAGATGCGGCCTGTAACTCCTCAAATTCGAGCTTTATTATATGATGGCTTTTCGAAAGAACAGAAAGGCAGGTATCTGTATCTGGAAAAGAGGAAGGCAAAACACCCTGAGGAAAAATTCCAGTATCCTATTCTATCCTCCTGGGAGTACGGTTGGAGACAGGGTAAGTGAATTAACACAATGAACTAAGTCTAGCTCTTCTAAAGTAGAAACACTTTAATGATTGAATTTGACAGTACAAGGTTTTCAATTCGTAACATATTCCCATTTTGAAGATAGTTGATGTGATCCAAATATCATGTGAGTAATGTGATTTACGAACGGTTTAGTGATATTTAGTTGAGACTAATTGTTTCTCTAGCAATACTTTTTACATATTCATCATTTTACCAAAACATTTGTGGACCTGCTGAGATCAGTTCCAGCCAGAGATTACCTTTCCCTCTTAAAGCAGCTCTTTATAGTAGCAATTTGAAACAAACTAATCATACCTGACTTCATGGCCACCAAATTTAAAATAAGAACAATTGTTACTGGGTAAGTCATTTTAATCAACCAAATTTGATAAATAATATCATGTCATACAAGACAGAGATTCTCATTAAATTCCATGATGATGGATAATAGAGGTACTGTGTATCAGTTGTGAAGATGTTGGGCATATTAAGTTGTTCCAGTAACATAGAATGCTGACAGTGTGGAAGCAGGCCATTCACCTCATTTAATCCTCACCGATCTTCTAAGGAGCATCCCACCCAGAGCCATATCCCCTACCTTATCATTGTAACCTTGCGTTTCTCTTGACTAGCCCACACATCCGTGGACACTATGGGCAATTTAGCATGGCCAGTCCACTTAACTTGTAAATATCTGTACTATGGGAGGAGACAGGAGCTCCCAGAGGAAACCCATGCAGACAAAGGGAGAATTTGCAAACTCCACACAGTCACCCAAGGGTGGAATCGAGCCCAGATCCCTGGTGCCGTGAGGCAGCGATGCTAACGACTGAGCCACTGTGCTGCCCCATATTTGTATCAGGTGCAGAAGTATGTATTCTCTGCATCCTCAGTTGGGATAAAAATGTTATTTCTAGTTTGGGCGAGTAGGCTACCTTTTTATATCCATGAATCAAATTTGTGTTACACCAGTGATGTTGTCCCCATATATCACTATGACTCACGTAACTCCAGCCTTTGAGGCTCCAACCTTCGCCTAATCATCAGAATACTTTTCCATGGAATGTAATTCACAGATGTGTGGTCAACTTCCACGTGTGCAATGACATCTAGCTCAACTTTGCTATCACTTGACCATCTAAGTTGGCTGTTTGTCCAAAATCAGTCCTATATGAGCTGCAATGTCTTTCAAACACAAACTCTTCAGCTCTGTCACAAACTTGAGACTCTTGTCACATGGACCTATTCTGACCACAGTGTGTGACTGGAGCAGATTCTGCAACCATGCTTCAACCTTGAGCTGACCTTCCAATTCCTTAATCTCTGATTAAAAAAAACTGAATGATTCCATCTCCATCTTTGCTCTTGTTTCATCCAGTCTTGTGCTGAAAAACTTAGCAATGACTTTGTCACTTCCAGAGTCAACTATTCTAATGCATTCTTGTCCAAATTCTAATTCTTCACCTTCCACAAACTTCTCTGCCCTTATACTAACCTGCATGATCTATATACGCATTCTACCCATTTATTGATCATGTACCTCCTCAGTCGTTTACCTCAAAATTAAAATTCTCATCTTGGTGTTTACAGTCTTTAGCAATCTTAGTCCTCCAGTCCAAACTCGATTCACAAACATTTCTGTGCCTTTAGCTGGCCTTTTATAATATGAACCTGCTAATTTCTGTTCACCATTGACACTTCAACTGTCTGGTTCTCACTTTAAGAGATGATGTCTCGAAAACAGATTCCTTTATAACTTTATAAAGCCTTCTTTTAAAATGTCCCCTTCTGGCCACTCTTCCTAATAAGAAACAAGGGTAGACGACCAACCTATTGAATCCAGCTCGTTTTTTGCACTTTATCATCATACAGAATCCCTACAGTGTGGAAGCAGGCCATTCAGCCTATCGTTATTTTCAACTTTCTAGTGAAACTTTAGCCACTTGCTATTTTCCTCCCCATGATCACTGGATCATATTAAAAATACTTTTGCAAAGGGCTCGGATTCATCTCGTTATAATTTTAGCACTGATCAAATCATATGTTCTGGGATATGATGGGGGGGCTGCATCTTGGTGGGATACTCTTCAGAAGGTCGGTGTGGACTCTAAGGCTGAATTGTCTCCTTCCACCACTGCAGGGATTCTTTGATTCTATGACAGATGCACTGCGACATAATATTTGCAGTTTACAAATGAGGATCAAGTGTATTACACAGGAATCTCGATTTTCCGAATACCAATTATCTGAAACTCGGATTATCCAAAGGAAATCTCGAGGGTGTGTGTGTGTGTATGTCTGTGTGTGTCTGTGTCTGTGTCTGTGTGTGTGTCTGTGTCTGTGTGTGTGTCTCTGTGTGTGTATGTGTGTCTGTGTCTGTGTGTGTCTCTGTGTCTGTGTGTGTGTCTGTGTGTGTGTACGTGTCTGTGTGTATGTGTGTCTGTGTCTGTGTGTGTATGTGTGTCTGTGTCTGTGTGTGTGTCTGTGTGTGTGTCTGTGTGTGTGTATGTGTGTATGTGTGTCTGTGTCTGTGTATGTATGTGTGTCTGTGTCTGTGTGTGTCTGTGTATGTGTGTGTGTGTCTGTTTATGTGTGTCTGTGTCTGTGTGTGTGTCTGTGTGTGTCTGTGTGTCTGTGTCTGTGTCTATGTGTGTGCGCGCGCGCTATTTGGAGACTTACTTCACAAAGGCAGCTGCAGCAATCTTGTTGCTAGTGTCCAGTCCAGCTGCAGGTGTGTGCGGGGTTGGGGGGTGGACGGGGGGGCCAGTGTTGGATGGGGTTGGAGGCGGGGGCGGTGTCAGACGGAGTTGGGGGTGGGGAGTGTTGCACAGGGGCGGGGGCGCGGTGTGTGACGGGGTTGGGGGCAGGAGGTGTTGCACAGGGCGGGGGGGGTGGTGTCAGACCGAGTTGGGGGCAGGGTCTCGCGCGCGGTGTGCTGCCTTACTGCCTGAACGGTGAGCAGACTTGAAAAATTTGAGTCACAGAGAGAAGGCATTTAATCGATTAACCAAATACTCGATTATCCGAACGAAATAGTGCCCGCATCACATTCGGATAATCGAGCTTCCACTGTATATCGTACAGTTTTTTCCACTTACTGAGCTTTAGCAGGATGGATTTAATTTGTAGCATCGCAATGGTCCCTCAAATTGGTCAAGGGTAGTTGGTTGGCAACATTAACAAACTGCCAACCCTGTACCTCACACTAGGTCTTGCACTTTTGTTTGATGGGTTTTAGGGATTAGCCCCTCTAGGGCCTCAGTGTAAATACCCAGATTTGGGATTGCTTTGAAGTTATGCAGTGTTTGTGCGGGCACACACCTTCTGATTGCTGAGCCTCACCCTGCCCCACTTAGAGTCATAGAGTCATAGAGATGTACAGCACGGAAACAGACCCTTCAGTCCAACCCACCCATGCCAACCAGATATCCTGATCTAATCTGATCCCATTTGCCAGCACTTGGCCCATATCCCTTTAAACCCTTCCTATTCATATACACATCCAGATGCCTTTTAAATGTTACAATTATACCAGCCTCCACCACTTCGTCTGGCAGCTCATTCTATACATGCACCGCACTCTGTGTGAAAAAGTTGCCCCTTAGGTCCCTTTTATATTTCTCACCCTAAATCTATGCCCTCTAGTTCTGGACTCCCCCACCCTAGGGAAAAGACTTTGTCTATTTGTCCTTGCCCCACATGATTTTATAAACCTCGATAAGGTTGCCCCTCAGCCTCCGACGCTCCAGGGAAAACAGCCCCAGCCTGTGCAGCCTCTCCCTATAGCTCAAATCCTCTAACCCTGGCAACATCCTTGTAAATCTTTTCTGAACCCTTTCAAGTTTCACAACATCTTTCCAATAGGAAGGAGACCAGAATTGCACACAATATTCCAATAGAGGCCTAACCAATGTCCTGTACAGTCGCAACATCACCTCCCAACACCTATACTCAATTCTCTGACCAATAAACGAAAGCATACCAAACGCCGCCTTCACTATCCTATCTACCTGCGACTCCACTTTCAAGGAGCTTTGAACCTGCACTCCAAGGTCTCTTTGTTCAGCAACACTCCCTAGGTCCTTATCATTATGTGTTTAAGTCCTGCTCAGATTTACTTTGCCAAAATGCAGCACCTCGTAAAAATCTAAATTAAACTCCATCTCAGCCCATTAGCCCATCTGATCAAGATCCCATTGTAATCTGAGGTAACCTTCTTTGCTGTCCACTACACCTCCAATTCTGGTGTCATCTGCAAACTTACTAACCATATGTTCATATCCAAATCATTTATATAAATGACAAAAAGTAGTGGACCCAGCACCAATCCTTGTGGCACTCCATTAGTCACAGGCCTCCAGTCTGAAAAACAACCCTCCACCCTCTGTCTTCTACATTGGAGCCAGTTCTGTATCCAAATGGCTAGTTCTCTCTGTATTCTGTGAGATCTAACTTTGCTCACCAGTCTCCCATGGGGAACCTTGTCGAATGCTTTACTGAAGTCCGTATAGATCATGTCCACTGCTTTACCCTCATCAATCCTCATTGTTACTTCTTCAAAAAACTCAAACAAGTTTGTGAGACACGATTTCCCATGCACAAAGCCATGTTGACTATCGCTAAGCAGTCCTTGCCTTCCTAAATATGTGTAAATCCTGTCCCTCCGGCTTCCCTCCAAAAACTTGCCTACCACTGACATCAGGCTCACTGGTCAATAGTTCCCTGGCTTGTCCTTACCACCTTTCTTAAATAATCATACCATTTTAGCTAACTTTCAGTCTTCTGGCACCTCACCTGTGACTATTGATGATACAAATATCTCAGCAGGAGGCCCAGCAATCACTTCCCTAGCTTCCTACAGAGTCCTAGGGTACACCTGATTGGGGATTTATCCACCTTTATGCGTTTCAAGGCATTCAGCACTATTTCCTCTGTAATGTTGACATTTTTCACACTTCTTGGACATACAGGGCACATCTTACTCCATGGAACTTCTAGGAAGACAGATAATACCGTGCTAATACAAAAAGAATGCACAGATCCATAACACATCTTTCCACAAATAAAAGCAAAATACTATGGATTCTGGAGATCTGGAATAAAACTAAAAAGTGCTGAAGCAGCTTAGCAGGTCTGGCAGCATTTGTGAAGAAAGAAACAGAGTTAACATTCTGAGTCCAACATCACTTTATTGAAACTTTTAAAAAAGAGCTTTGGACTCAAAACGCCAACTCATAGTTCTCCCTGCACAGTACTGCCAAACATACAGTGATTTCCCAGCACTTTCTGCTTTTATCACATTTAGTTTCTCCTTTGGCTTAGCAATTGTTTTTTCTAAGTTAAAGGGAACTATATAAATGTAAGTTATTTTGTTTGCTGTGCTATTTCTCAATGGGTCTATTTCACACCTAGCTAGTAGCTGCCTATAAATGAGCAGCTCCATTCTACTTTTGTAAAAACCCAACCCAATTAGTTGACTAATTTGCAGCTGACAAAGTTTGTTAAAGTTTACCATTGATTAATATTCTAAAACATACAGTTGAATTTTCAAAAAATGTTTAAACTTGTTTATTTTCAAACTTGTTTGACCAGGTGATGTCATCGAGGAACTCCAGTTACCAGTTCATGGTCGATTGAGGACTGTAGATAATACTTTCTATTCAAGAAATGGTGTCTTCTACAAGCCATCTGCAACAGATGCTCTTGCTAAGCTAAACTGAGAACAGGGAAAATATTCCCGCAATAATATTTCCAGTAACACCCTGTTTTCTCTCTCTCTAAATTATCTCTGAAATAATTCCCGAGAGCTTTTGATCACTGAAATTTTCTGAAATGTTTCTGATTTACCATCGATTGGTTAAATGATTGATTACCAAACTGCAGCATTTGTTAGTTTTTTTTAATGTCTGTCAGTCATGTTGTTCATGTGCTTCAAATGTTGCAGTATTGTGAGGCGATATAGTATACTAATGTTTACAGTCTGAGCTGAATATTTAGTTTAAGGAAAATTTCAAAATATGTATGATATGTGAATTGCAACTCTTAAAGATAAAAATTGGCCAGCTTTTGAATCACAAGCAGCAATTATAAAGCAATTTTACCTAAGAAAGAATAAAGTGCAGATTGAACAGCTACTCAGTCCATCAGCACTCATCAGCTGTTTGTTAATTTTGCTCGTTACTTGATTTGTTGGAGAAATGCCTTGTAAATTGACAAATTGTGTACATTATGAGGTTTTAGTTTGAAAGCTGTCCACAAAGATGGAGTTAGTGGTTGCATTGGATGTTGGGAAGCAACTGAAACAAACTGTTCTTAGGCAAAACGAGTCAAAGATTTTTAACCTACTAAGCAGTGGTTAGCACTGCTGCCTCACAGCGCCAAGGACCCTGGTTCAAAGCCCACCTCAGACCACTGTCTGTGTGGAGTTTGCACATTCTCCCCGTGTCTGTGTGCGTTTCCTCCAGGTGCTCCGGTTTCCTCCCACATTCCAAAAGATGTGCAGGTCAGGTGAATTGGCCATGCAAAATTGCCCATAATGTTAGGTGCATTAGTCAGGGGTAAATGTAGGGAAAATGAGTGTGGGTGGGTTACTGTTTGGGGGGTCAGTGTGGACTTGTTGGGCTGAAGGGCCTGTTTCCACACTGTAGGGAATCTAATCTAAATTTATAAAGCTTCTAAGCTGAAAACCAAACGTTCATGTGTACAAATAGGACATTCTTTTCTCATGTTGGGAGTCTTTTAACACACAATTGCTTAATGTGTCATGTAGACCTGTGTGGAAAATTGAGGGGCTTCACCAAAACAATTGATTGGCTCCAAGATGGATATAAAACTATCAAATACCCTTAAGTTTGGGTAACTTGATTAATTGGCAAAGTGGCTGAGTTTGATATGTCTATGGTATTCAGACTTTGTCACCTCATTGGCTATACTCAGGATTCAGGAACATCTGCAGCAACCTCCGCATTCGTTGGAGATGATTGGCACCAATACGAATGAAACTTTGTGAAGCATTTGTCACTCAAATTGATCAAGGGAATGTTGGAAACATCTCTGTAAAGTTATTATAAAGGAGAGGGTTGGCTCACCTCCAACCAGATCTCTTTGCGGTATATAGTAATCATGATCTTTATCTTAACGTACGTCTGTTAGAAAATACACTTTATTGTCTGGAGGTGATCCCTAGCTCATAGCTGCAAGATGGTACTCATACAAACACAAAGTCTAGCAGGCCAGAAAATCAGAGAATTAAGTTAAATTGTGGCAAAACCATGTAGTTACAGTAAGACCTGTATGGCAATTAACTACACAAATGTTTGAGACCAGGAAAAGTAAGAGTGAAATCAGCAAGGGGATATCATTGAGTATGCAGAAGTGGTTGTTAACACAGAGGATCCACGAAGAAAAGACGACTCTTTTATCAAATGCACTTACCAACATAATACTGCAGACATTAGTATCTGTGTCCAAAAAAGGAGGGCGATTGAACTAATCAAACTGGTCATAGGATCAAATAAAATCTAGTAAGTATGTTAATCAATGTGAGACTTTGATCTATCCTGTACCTTGGCTATCTAATGCTGTTAACATGTCAGCTATAAAGGGTTTTAATCATAATTTTGTGTCATTAATTTAAGTTTCAAGCAATGATCTAATTTAAAGGTTAATATTAGCATCTAATTTGCTCTGAATTACAGTGATGAACTGAATTGCCTTTAATAACCCCTTTCATTTATGTTTACAAATAACTCTGTTCATTAATTATTTGCTACTGTAACTGCTAGGTAACTCTAATCAAATCCTTTATGTCCATTTATTGCTTGTATGCTTGACTTTTAGTTTTTAGTAGTAATATTTTACTCAGTGAATCATTGTTAGTGCATGATTTATCATCAGACAACTTTGATTCATTGAGAGAGAGTTAATTCATTTGTTTGGTAGTTGACAAATAGTAGTGAAATAGATAGTTCAGTTGTTATATTGGTCTAGCAATCCAGATGTAAGGGCACAATGTTTGAAATGCGCCACATCCAGCTGTTAGGATTTAAATTGAATGACAAAATATAGAATTGAAGCTATTTGGTAAAATCCTATCCAATTTGCTAATGCCCTTTCGGGAAGAAAAGTTGCCGTCTTTACCTGCTCTGGCCTGGATGTGACTTCAGAGTCATAACAATGTGGTCAACACGTAACTGTCCTCTGAAGTAGTCTGATAAGCTTCTCAGTTCAAGTGCATTCAGGGTGAGCTTCAACAACAAGCCCCATACTCTATCAAAGAATAGCTTTTTGAAAAACACAGACAATTTCAGTTAGTTAGTAAGATGATTCAGTGAATCATTTTGACATTTTTCCTGGGGAATGGCCCTTAAACTCCAGGCTGTTTCCTAATGAAGAGTTAAGATGAGTAGGTAAGGATTTATCTGTTTCCTTGTGTTTTTTGATATTGTGATATGGTCTCACTCCCTCTGCCAACTCCTCAATAGTTCTGATCTCCCCCATCATAATATCCAACGTGGTTTTTCATTTGGAGTTTCTCTTAGTGCTGAATCTTACCAGCCGTTGGCTATGTTTTATTTTCATAGAGTTTCATGGAGGCCTAATGAGTTTTCTCATGTGATTATCTGAAATTCACCTCATTAACTGGGTACCACATCTCTAATATGCCTCTCTCTCAGAGATAAATAGGTTCTTGATTGTTAAGGGGATCAAAGGTGGGAGAATGTGGTTGAGAAACTATGATCAAATGGCAGAGCAGACTCAACCTGCCGAATGGCATAATTTCTGCTCCGATGTCTTATGGCTTTGTGATCTCTTTTCTGATACTAGTCTCATTCTCCCACTTTCCACGGGTGGATTTTGTTACCACTACTGTGATATGTCTTCCACCATGCCATCTTGTAATGCCAGCAATGCACCCAGTCAAGCATTGGCAGTCTAGAATTGCCTTTCAACATCAACATAATCAACATAGTGGCACGGCAATCATAAACCAATACTTCTCAAAGGACAGAGGTGGCACACCTGACACTTCCTTGCATTACGACAATATTTTTCAACCCCAATCATAGTTTAAGCACCAGGCTGCGTAATTCGTCTCTCCTTAACAACATGTCTGTACAGGACATTGGTTAAGCCACTGTTGCAATATTCCGTGTAATTCTGGTCTCCTTCCTATTGGAAAGATGTTGTGAAACTTGAAAGGGCTCAGAAAAGATTTACAAGGATGTTGCCAGGGTTTCAGGATTTGAGCTATGGGGAGAGGCTGAACAGGCTGGGGCTGTTTTCCCTGGAGCTGAGGCTGAGGGGTGACCTTATAGAGGTTTACAAAATTATGAGGGGCATGGATAGGATAAATAGACAAAGTCGTTTCCCTGGGGTCGGGCAGTCCAGAACTAGAGGGCATAGGTTTAGGATGAGAGAGGAAAGATATAAAAGAGACCTAAGGGGCAACTTTTTCACACAGAGGATGGTACGTGTATGGAATGAGCTGCCAGAGGAAGTGGTGGAGGCTGGTACAATTGCAATATTTAAGAGACATTTGGATGGGTATATAAATCAGAAGGGTTTGGAGAGATATGGGCTGGGTGCTGGCAGGTGGGACTAGATTGGGTTGGGATATCTGATTGGCATGGACGGGTTGGACCGAAGGGTCTGTTTTCGTGCTGTACATCTCTATGACTCTAAGACTGTGTGTCATCTTTTAACCTTGCTAAGTCACAGCTACTCTCTTCTCAGTGCCCACCATAACTGTGCATCTTACAGTTGTTCAATAAGGGACGATTACATGCAGGAAAACCTTAAAATGCTTTAAACTAGTCACTTGTTCACCAACGGCAAAAGTGAACAGAAATCACAAACAAAACTGCATTTGCCTTTTGGACCAAAAATTGTATATCAGATATTTTTACAGATAATGAGTAATCATTGCACCCAGCTCTCAGTTACTGAACAAGGTGTCAGTGAAGTCCTAGGAGCAAATTGCTGCAGATGCTGGAATCCAAACTAGAAAGAAAAAAATACTGGAGGTCACAGTGGGTCAGGCAGCATCCATGGACAGAGAGCAAGCTAACGCTTTGAGTCTAGATGACTGTTCATCAGAGCTGAAGTGAAGTGTGGAGGGGGCAGCATTTATGCTATAGTGTGGTGGGGGTGATTGGTGCTTGGAGTGCTAAGGGATAAAAGATATTGATAATTCAGATTATGTGATCGGTATGTGAGGATGGCAGAACAATTGTGTCTAACTGTCAGATTTGAAAGAATAGACTGTCCCTCGGGTTGGGAGGTGGTGATGGGGGTTGTGGGGGGGAGGGGGGAGGAGGGGGGATGTTGGAGAGAGGGTGCCACAGAATGTAACAAGCAAAGCTAAAAGAAATGGATGGAATGTGTTCACAGTTTAATGGTGAATATTGAGGTATTGAACTCAATATTGAGCCCAGAAGCTGTAAAGCGCCTAGTTTGAAGATGAGATGTTGTTCCTCCAGTTTTCTCTTTGATTTACTGGAACATTGCAGCATGCCGAGGACAGACAAGTGGGTATACGAACAGGATGCTATGTTAAAATAACTAGCTAAGGGAAGGTCAGGGTCATGATTGCGCACAGATCAGAGGTGTACTGCAAAGCGGTCACCCAGTCTGTGTTTGGTTTCTCCAATGTAGAATAGGCCACATTGGGTGCAGTGAATACAATATAAAAGATTTGGATGCCATGGGAGAGAGAGTAGTGTTGTTGGTCGAGGGAACGATCCTTGCAAAATCCAGACAGGGGGAGTGAGGGGAAGATGTGTTTAGTGGTGGCATTCTGCTGGAGTTGTCTGAAATGGCAGAGAATGATCCTTTGAATGTGGAGGCTGCTGGGATGAAAAGTGAGTACAAGGAGAACCTGGTCATACTCTTGTGAGTGATGGGAAGGGGCAAGTGCAGAAACATGGGTGATAGATTGGATATGGTTGAGGGCCCTATCAACCACAGTGGATGGGAAACCACGGTTATGGAAGAAGGAAACCAAGTCAGCAGCTCTGTTTTGGAAAGTGGCATTGTCCAAACAGATGCAATGTAGGTGAAGAAACTGGGAGAATGGGATGGAATCCATGCAGGTCGTGGGGTGAGAAGAGTAGTGAAGGTAGCTATAGGAGTCAGTGGCTTTGTAGTGGGTGGTAATGGACAATTTATTCCCCAAGGTCAAGGAAATGGACAATAGCCTGTTTGACCTGAGGCACCCAACGCTACTGCATTCATACAGTTGTAGAGTCATAGAGATGTACAGCATGGAAATAGACCCTTCAGTTCAACTCATCCATGCCGACCAAATATCCTAATCTAATCTAGTCCCATTTGCCAGCATATGGCCCAAATCCCTATAAACCCTTCCTATTCATATACCTATCCAGATGCCTTTTAAATGTTGCAATTGTACCAATGTCCACCACTTCATCTGGCAGCTCATTCCATACATGCACCACCCTCTGGGTGAAAAAGCTGCCCCTTAGGTCCCTTTTACATCCTTCCCCTCTCACCCACATAGGTCACCCTAGTTCTGTCTCCCCCAGGAAGGAGACCGGAATTGCACACAATATTCCAAAAGTGGCCTAGCTAATGTTCTGGACAGCCCCAACACGACTTCCCAATTCTTATACTCAATACTCTGACCAATAAAGGAAAGCATTCCAAACGTCTTCTTCACTATCCTGTCTACCTGCGACTCTACTTTCAAGGAACGATGAACCTGCAATCAAAGGTCTCTTTCTTCAGCAACACTCCCAAGGACCTTACCATTAAGTGTATAAACCCTGTTCTGATTTGCTTTTCCAAAATGCAGCATCTCATATTTATCTAAATTAAACTCCATTGCTATCAGACAGAAGGTGTTGCTCCTGCTGTTCAACGTTCTCATCCTCCTTCTTGGAAGAACTGCTCCCACTCTCCCAGCTCTTCAGCAACCATCCCATTCCCTCTTTGTCTGGTTCATTTGTGCAGAGCAAAGTGTGCAAGAACTGTGTATGGTGTGAACTGAACACCCCCACCCATCCCAGGCTGGTCTAGGCTGCAGAACCTATTCTTTCCAGCAGCCTTTTCTGCTCAAAGAGTGGGCTGTATTGTATGTAGGTAAAACAATGACTGCAGATGCTGGACACCAGATTCTGGATTAGTGGTGCTGGAAGAGCACAGCAGTTCAGGCAGCATCCAAGGAGCAGCGAAATCGACGTTTCGGGTAAAAGCCCTTCACCAGGAATAAAGGCAGAGAGCCTGAAGCGTGGAGAGATAAGCTAGAGGAAGGTGGGAGTGGGGAGAAAGTAGCATAGGAGGCGCCCAGTCTCCCCAATGTAGAGGATACCGCATCGGGAGCAATGGATACAATAAGTGATATTAGTAGATGTGCAGGTAAAACTTTGATGGATGTGGAAGGCTCCTTTATGGCCTTGGATAGAGGTGAGGGAGGAGGTGTGGGCGGAGGTTTTACAGTTCCTGCGGTGACAGGGAAAGGTGCCAGGATGGGAGGGTGGGTTGTAGGGGGGGGGCGTGGACCTGATCAGGTAGTCACAGAGGGAATGGTCTTTGCGGAAGGCGGAAAGGGGTGGTGGGGTCTTTTTGGAGGTGGCGGAAATGTCGGCGGATGATTTGGTTTATCGAAGGTTGGTAGGCTGGAAGGGGTAAGCACCAGGGGCGTTCTGTCCTTGTTACAGTTGGAGGGGTGGGGTCTGAGGGCAGAGGTGCAGGATGTGGACGAGATGCATTGGAGGGCATCTTTAACCACGTGGGAAGGGAAATTGCAGTCTCTAAAGAAGGAGGCCATCTGGTGTGTTCTGTGGTGGAACTGGTCCTCCAGGGAGCAGATACGGCAGAGGAGGAGGAATTGGGAATACGGGATGGCATTGTTGCAAGAGGTAGAGTGGGAAGAGGTGTAATCCAGGTAGCTTTGGGAGTCGGTGGGTTTGTAAAAAATGTCAGTGTCAAGTCGGTCGTCATTAATGGAGATGGAGAGGTCCAGGAAGGGGAGGGAGGTGTCAGAGATGGTCCAGGTAAATGTATGTAGGCTCTAGCTGAGTCAAGGGATATTGTAAGGAAGCTGTGTCACAGTGGATAAGCCTTGTCTTTCCAGTAACAATCTTTGGAAAGCATCTGGCACAGCAGCAACATGAGAGTTCTCACATATGTAGTCAGCTGACAGATCTCAGGGTACTGGGAGCAAATTTCTAAACAGTGGAACCAATGATCCAGATCACCTGCACATTCATGAACTATGAGCCTTTCTGATCTAATCCTCCTAGTTTGATGTGTGTACAGTCCATTGTTCCCTGTCCCTTGGGCTGAAGCACACTGCCCGAGCTGCAGCGCTGACCTCTTCACCTGGAAATGAGATGACATTGTGTGATCTGGCACAAGCTGCATCTGTCACAGCTCCTCGGCATTCATCACATTTCCTCTTTGATTGGTTCACTTGTGCATTTGTAAGTGGATGATTGAGAGATCCCACATCGGTCCCAAGTGACTCCAGTCATCTAAAAGTTCAATTTGGCTGACATCTAAAGGGCCACTTGGATAGGGTGCCACCTACCCTTCAGGTCACATGTGCCACTCTCGCAGTTGGCCTAGTTCAGTGACAGTGTCCCAGCACATGCTCAGTTTATCTAGTGGAAGTAGCATCGAGAATGATAGACTCTGCCCATTCGGTGGGTGCCTCCTGCACATCCTGCATGGCCCTAGAGCTGCAACTGCCTCATGTGACAACTGTTGGTTGCTGTAGGTCCTGAGCTTGCTGGTGTATCTGTTCCCTTTCCATTCCATAGAATCATAGAATCCCTACAGTGCAGAAGCAGGCCATTTAACCCATCGAATATGTATAGACCCTGGGAACAGCATCCCACCCAGACCTACCCTCTTGCATTTCCTATGGCTAATCCACCTTACCACCCTGGATACTATGGACAACTTAGCACGGCCTACAAGTGACAAGGGAGAAATGTGTGTTTTTTAATGACTCCATCAAATAATTGGGCCATGTACTTGATGGCAAGGGATTACACAAGGCACCCAAGAAGTTGGAGGCTATCATAAAGGCCCCTAGACCAGAGAATGTGTCTCAACTGAGATCATTCTTGGGACCTGTCAATCACTATAATGAGTTTGTCTCAGATCTGAAAACCATGCTACAACCTGTTCTTTGGTTGTTGGAGAAACGGTGGCCTTGGAATGGACCCCAGGTCATGTGGAGACTTACTGGAAGGTGAAACAAGCCTTAAAAAAGTTGGAAGTGTAAACACATTTCGACCCGAAGTTACCATTGCAGTCAGCTTGTAATGCCTCACCATGTGGGATTGGCGCTGTACTGTCACAAATCTTACCAAATGGAGAGGAAAGTCCATCACGTTTGTATTGAGGTCACGAATGAAGTCAGAGTAGAATTATTCCCAAGTCGAAAATGAAGGATTTTTTTGGTGTTAAGAAGTTCACCCATTTCTTTATGGCAGATACTTTGTGCTGCTGACCACAGGCCTGTGTGTGGGGATACTGTCAATGGCAGCAGCACAACTGCAGAGATGGTTACTGCCTCTGTCATCAATTACTGCTAGGCAGAGAAGCATGGCAATGTAGATGCCTTACCGAGGTTGCCACTACTCGAGGATTCCCGACTTTGACTGAGGAAGACAAGATTGAGGAGCATTGATAGGATAAATGGTCAAAGTCTTTTCCCTAGGGTGGGGGGTCCAGAACTAGAGGGCATAGGTTTAGGGTGAGAGGGGAAAGATATAAAAGAGACCTAAAGGGCAACTTTTTCACACAAAGGATGGTACGTGTATGGAATGAGCTGCCAGAGGAATTGCAACATTTGAAAGGCATTTGGTACAATTGCAACATTTGAAAGGCATTTAGATGGTAAATGAATAGGAAGGGTTTGGAGGGATATGGGCCAGGTGCTGGCAGGTGGGACTAGATTGTGTTAGGATATCTGATTGGCATGGATGGGTTGGACCAAAGGGTCTGTTTCCATGCTGTACATCTCTATGACTCTATACCAATGTCAGTGAGTCATGTGCAGAGTGCTACCAATAATGACCCTGTTTTAAGCTGAGTGGTATACTTAGTCCTGAGAGGAAGGACCAATATTAATAACAAGCCAGAAATATGGCCTTACTTATCCAGGGAGTGGGAGTTGCCCGTTTGGAAGGGTGTTTAATGTGGGGAATGAGAGTTGTTATTCCTCCCGTGTGAAGAGGACAGTTGCTGGAACAAGTGCTCCATGTGATGTGGATGAAGGAGCCCATCTCATTCAGACCTCTATAAGATTCCACCCACAGTACTCTGTATGAGGTTTATAAAGTTCATATAATGTAAAATGGGAAGCCCAAACCGCAGCGGCCAGAGCAGATTTGCCATTGCACCATTGTGTGTTCATCTTCGGTTCTAATACTGTATCTGCCTCTGATCCTGAGATTTATTTTCTGCATCATCAGTCTGAATTGAAGTTGAATTTGCTATTTACTGTCAGAAAATCACTCTTTGACTGGAGCAAGTGATTTATTTAATGGTATTTGTTATATTCTTATTCCACAGAAAACACATCATGTATATTGTATGGAAGTATTATGGCTATAGGTTATGGTATTGTATGACTTGATAGAAGTAAGCAAAGTTCTTTTGATTCCAACATCATTGTCAGTTTATCAAAGTATTTGCTGTAATTTATTAATGGTTATATTTTAAGAAGCATTTCTTTCTATTTCAGCAAGTTAAAACATAAGTTTTAGTATGATGCTCAATGTATATTTTCTCCTCTGCCATCTTATCCTGGTTTGGTTGGATTTTCACATAATTTCTCATTGGTATTGGTCAAAATTGACATCTTGTTGTATAAATTCACCAGATGGTGGAAACGAAACTTGTCCATGTCATTCAAACATTGACTGGTCACTTGCTGCTTCCCTCACATTACATATGAACAGTTAGTCACGTAGGCAAGGTGCTGCAGTTTAAATCACCCACTTCTTGAATTCTCACTACTGATGTCTGGAATGGGAGGTGCGGTTTGATGGCCAGAATCTCATTCCATTCATCGTAATCAAAAAGGTAGCTTCTGGTGATGGTGTGGCGGGAGCAAGAGATGTGCAGCAATTCAGAATGACTTGGGATATATCACTGGAATAGGTCAGTCAGAAAGTTTGGAATGAAACTATTGAGGCAATCAAAATCTAGAATGGGAACCTTGCAAACTTGATACGAGGGATTAGAAAGCCAATGGAGTTCCTCAAGGACAGAATGATTGTAGAGATTTGTCTCTGAGCCGTAGATTGAATATATTTAGGATTGATGTGGGCGAAGAGAGTATTAATCCTTGAGGTGACAAATAGAAAGATTAAGAAGGAATCAACATTCCTTGGCTCCAGCTCTTAACAACTCGTTTTGAGATATGCAAAACTTCATGCAAATTTCACACAGGAATTTGAAAGTCATGATGTAACTTCATGATGACGCAAATAATGAATTCTACAGTTTAAAACTGATAACAGAGGCAATGATTGTTATTCAATTTAGAGCTAGTAGAACTGTATGTAACAGCTTGCTAACCCTTTGGACCTGCCAGAGATCTTAAAAAGTAAAAGATGCTACGTGACCTCCGCAAGTCTACTTCCACAGGAAAATGGTCACTCACATTCAGGGCCTGTCAATGTAGAAAAAGAGGCAACTGTCAGTTTTAATTTCACTGTCACAGGAAAACACATTAAAAAGAAGTTTGCCTAAGCTAGGCACTTAGTCAGAGAAAGGCAAAATAATGAAACTTCATAAAAGTCTTGCTTTTACACAGATTTCCAGTTCCACAGTTAGTTCTAGTCCCTTTTGTGAAACTTGACATTGAGAAGCAGTAGGCTATCTGACTGTGAAGAACACCACAGTCAAGATGAACCCTGTCCTCATCCAGTGTCCACTCATCGACAATTCCAGTGGTTGTCACAATAGTTGGCTTTGCCCCAGCTCCTGAACTCAAAGCAACAGCCACTGTAGTCAGATGTGTTCAATTCCTTATTCCACAGCACCTTCCATGCCCATGGCTACTGTCACCTGGAAGGACAAGGGTAGCAGATGCATAGGATAACATCACAACCTGTGTTCCCCTCTAAGTCCCTCATCATGCTAACTTGGAATGATATTGCTGCTCTTTAACTTGCAATGGGTCAAAACTTCTGGACCTCCCATCATCACAGCACTGTGAGTGTAGCTATATCACTTGGATTGCAGTAGTTAAAGAAAGTGGGTCACCACCACCTTCCAAAGGGCAATTAGGGACAGGCAATAAATGCTATTCCAGTAGCAATGCTCACTTCCCACATATTATAAGATATGAACCACAGTAACAATTATTTTACATCAGTTATAGTTATAGAGCTGTACAGCACAGAAACAGATCTTTTGGTCCAACTTGTCCATGCCAACCAGATATTCTAAATTAATCTAGACCCATTTGCCAGCACTTGGCCCAAATCCCTCTAAACCCTTTCTATTGATAGCCAGATGCCTTTTAAATGTTGCAATTGTACCGGTCTCCACCACCTCCTCTGGCAGTTCATTCCATACACATACGCACCCTCTGTGTGAACAGGTTTCCCCTTAGATCCCTTTTAAATTCTCCCCTCTCACCATAAACCTATGTCCTCTAGTTTTATACTCCCCTCCTCTGAAGAAAATACCTTGACTATTCACCTTATTGATGCATCTGATAATTTTATAAACCTCTATAAGGTCACTCCTCAGCCTCTGATGAAAACAACCCCAGGCGAAAGTGAGGACTGCAGATGCTGGAGATCAGAGTCAAGATTAGAGTGGTGCTGGAAAAGCACAGCAGGTCAGTTCAGCATCTGAGGAGCAAAAGCTCTTCATCAGGAATAGAGGCAGGGAGCCTCCAGGGTGGAGAGATAATTGGGAGGATGTGGGGCTGGGGAGAAGGTATCTAAGAGTACAATAGGTGGATGGAGGTAGGGATGAAGGTGATAGGTCAGAGAGGAGGGTGGAGCAGATAGGTGGGAAGGGAGATTGGCAGATAGGACAGGTCATGAGGATAGTGCTGAACTGGAAGGTTGGAACTGGGGTAAGATGGGGGGAGGGGAAATGAGGAAACTGGTGAAGTCCACATTGATGCCCTGGGGTTGAAGTGTTCAGAGGGGGAAGATGAGGTGTTCTTCCTCCAGGTGTTGGGTGGTGAGGGAGTGAAAACAATCCCAGCCTATTCAGCCTCTCCCTTGTAAAACTTTTCTGAACCTTTTCAAGTTTAACAACATCCTTCCTACAGCAGGGAGACCAGAATTCAATGTAGTATTCCAAAAGTGGCCTCACCAATGTCCTGTAGAGCTGCAACATGACATCCTAATTCCTATGCTCAATGCACTGATCAATAAAGGTTAGCATACCAAGTGCCTTCTTTCTGATCTGTGAGTCAGAGACATGTTTTTTTTGGCTTACGATATTTATGAGAAGACAATGTTACTATACTTCTGATTTAACTCATTATGAAAGTAATAAATGGAAAATTAATTATTTGTATACTGAATATGGAATTGCTCAGTTAGAAAATTAATCCTTAAACCTTTTAAGAGTGTTCAAGCAATTAATATTGTACAGGCTAAATCCATTTTTATGACAATTTTGTATTTAAACAACCATTATGTGTTTAATTTTAATTTTGCACTCTTTCTGCAGCTATTCGAACGCAATAGTAGGAAATATTGTCTTTCCACTTCCTGATTGAAGCCTTTCAACATGCTTCTTGCCCTAATCATTGTGTAGTACCATTGTCATGGTTAGGTTCAATCACTGCCCTTTGACTATTCACTCTCGAACATCATTCCTTCTCCTTAAATTGCCTCCAGCTCCAAAAACACATCTGCTTCCAGCACGGTAGCTCAGTGGTTAGCACTGCTGCCTCACAGTGCCAGAGACCCAGATTTGATTCCAGCCTTGGGTGACTGACTGTGTGGAGTTTGCACATTCTCCCCATGCCTGTGTGGGTTTTCTCCGGGTGCTCCGGTTTCCTCCCACAGTCCAAAGATGTGCAGGTCAGGTGAATTGACCATGCTAAATTGCCCATAATGCTCAGGGATGTGTAGGTTAGATAAATATAGGGTAGGAGAATGGGTCTGGGTGGGTTACCCTTCAGAGGGTCGGTGTGGACTTGTTGGACTGAAGGACCTATTTCTACACTGTAGGGATTCTATTCTTATCTGCCGTATGTGAAGTTTCCTGTCCTTAAATTAGCTCCCACATTTAACCGTATAATACCAATCACTGGATTTTTACAGTAATTAATTGGGAGTAATATCTGGAATTTGATAATGTACTGTTCTTCATTTCTCCATCACCACCTTCTCCGTTCCTTGAAAGCCAAGCTACACCATTCATTTCTTCACTCAGTTCCTCACATCAATTCACTAACTCTGGTTTCAAAGCATCCTACATCACTACACATGATTTTTTTGTGTGACTCAGCTGTGTTCACTTGTTCATGTACTTCCCCTTTTCATACATTTGAGCACTACATCCTTTATGTCAGTCACATCTATGATTCTGTCCTACCATGGTTCCAGTTTTATTGTCCTTCCAAAATAGCTCATTCCCTACTTTGGCTGCTGCTCCCATCCCAATATACTCACTCTAGATTATACACCAAGTCTTCTTCCAAATCTCTCTGTTGTTCCTTCCTGACATAAGTGACATCACTTGTACACACAAAGACACCCAAATATAATTACCTGCCACTACTGGTTTCACAAATAAATTTCTCCTGTCCTACAGCTTAACAAGCATCAAGAACACGATGATGTAGAATTTTGTTTAGTATAAAGTTGTAAAATCAGCGTGTTCACTTCCTGCTAAAATTTATAGCATTTTAAGCCCTGGCTTTATCTTTTTCCCTGGCTGCCCACTCTGTCTGTGCTCAGTAGTACATAACAATGGTATCCCATTTAATCCAAGTTAAGATTCAAACTCCAAATCCTAACACAGCCAAAACTGTTTATTCCCACTTATGCAATAAAGCCCACTTCTGTCCATGTCACCCAATCTCATCCAATTGCAACTTAATCCAAACACTACCACTATCTATGTTATCTTATACTAGCTCCCCAGTGGCCTATCAATCTGGTTTTCTCTAATCTTTATTCACTCCCCATCCTGTAACTTTTTGAGCTCAAAATTCCTTGACCCGTTTGCAGGTTCTTTCATCATTCCCCCAACTTTCAGCACCCAATCACCAAATAACGGTCCCTTATTTCAACTCAGGCCTTTGCATTCTACTCTCTAGCTCATTAATCTTATTATTGTGGTTCTGTTCGCTGAGCTGGGAGTTTGTGTTGCAGACGTTTCGTCCCCTGTCTAGGTGACATCCTCAGTGCTTGGGAGCCTCCAGTGCAATGGTTCTGTGATGTTTCCTCCGGCATTTATAGTGGTTTGTCTCTGCCGGTTGTCAGTTCCAGCTGTCCGCTGCAGTGGCCGGTATATTGGGTCCAGGTCGATGTGTTTGTTGATAGAATCTGTGGATGAGTACCATGCCTCTAGGAACTCCCTGGCTGTTCTCTGTTTGACTTGTCCTATAATAGTAGTGTTGTCCCTGTCGAACTCACGTTACTTGTCATCTGAGTGTGTGGCTACTAAGGATAGCTGGTCGTGTCATTTCGTGGCTAGAGGCATGGCACTCATCCACAGATTCTATCAACAAACACATCGACCTGGACCCAATATACCGGCCACTGCAGCGGACAGCTGGAACTGACAACCGGCAGAGACAAACCACTATAAATGCCGGAGGAAACATCACAGAAGTACTTCACTGGAGGCTCCCAAGCACTGAGGATGTCACCTAAACAGGGGACGAAACGTCTGCAACACAAATTCCCAGCTCAGCGAACAGAACCACAACAACAAGCACCCGAGTTACAAATCTTCTCCCAAACTTTGATCATTAAACTTATGTTAACTTGGAACCACATCGGTTTCTTTGCTCTAAATCTGCCTTGCTGCCTCTATCCCTTCCAAGTATACTTTAATCATGCCTCCGCTAACTAGCCTCCCCTTGCTGTTGCATGCTGCTACTGTTTTTTAATCTCTCAAAGACATTGTAACATTTTATTGTGTTGTAATATTACTATTGCTATTTCAGATTGACATTGCTCTGTGTATTGAAATATTTTACACAGTAAATCCTCATGTATTTGAAAATTTCACCTTTAACCATTTTTTGTACATTATTCTCAAATGCTGACAGAATTATTCAGTGTTTTCCTGAAATTGTGCAGAATTGCCATATAGATGGATATAATAGAATTACCTGTCCTTCAGTCATGCCATAAGCTTCTTTGAAGTTAAATATGTTGGCTGAATTCGGAATAACTGCGTTTACTAATTTTTCTCCACGGAGTACAATCCTGTGTTTTTTTTAGACATGAAGGAAATGTGATTATAAAATAATTTTTGCACACTACTGAAAGTACCCCACCGGTGCACATAATTGGAAGATAGCCAGCATATGGCTATTGATAAAACTATTGATAAGAGGACTGGGTATTTACAAAAGATATTCTGCTCATTGATATCAGTCTGAACGTCCTAATAAAATATCAGACTGCTGATGAAACGTTGAAGATGTGAAGTTCACATATGTATTCATGTGAAAATCTGATTGCACATGTGGAACAAAACAGATTCACTCAACTTGTGTACATTTAATTTAAACATAAGGATAAATTTTAACAATTGTTGTGGCTGCTCATTTCTTTCATATCAGTTGTGTATATAATTTAATGAGAGGATCAGATTGTTTTCTCCTTCCTGTTACTTGCTTCTTTGCATTCCAATTGTTGATGAGGAATGAATCAGCAAGGTTTTGTCTGTATGTGTTGGGCTGTTGTTGATGTTTTTAGGCATCAACTGAAAGAAGGGAAGGATATTGTGATGACCTGATTGCCATCTTTCATCAATGTTTTTTGTTTCTATTAGATGGAATACAACTTATTTTCTATTTTTCATTAACATCAGTGGGATTATTTTCTTCAAGATGTTTATGCCTAATTCTCATTCAATGAATACTGATTTTTCTGCAGTTAGATGGATGCGACAGATTAGAGCTTCTTCCTTTCCCTGTCTTGCATTTTCTGCAGCTGATACTGCAATATTTTGAATCTCCCAACAAGTGGTCATTGGAAGGATGTGATCATACTGGAGATTTGTGAGGATGTTGCTATGAAGATTAGATAGGTTGAGGTTTTTTTTGGAACAGATAATTACGGTGTATGGAATGATATGGGGCCCAAATGGAGTAGATAGGAAAGATGTACTTCTCATAGCACAGATGCCAATAACTGGGGATCATAAATATAAAAGGATTAGAGGGAAATTGAGATACTTTATCACTCAAAAGGTTATGTCGTTTCACTGACTGAATGGTGGTGGCAGAAAATGTCATATTTACAAAGTACTAAGATATACACCTTAAGTGGCAAGACTGGACTCAAATCTGCAAAGTGGGATTAGGCAGCATAGCTACAATGCGTGAAGTGTCTTCCGTCAGTGCCTAGGATTCTATAACCGGATATCAATCATGATGTTTTTCTATTTGCAGAAAGCCAGGCTAGAGGTTACTTTAGTTAATGATATAAAGTGGCTACTTCCTTGTTGAGATATCATTGTTCAGTTTTTTTGGAAGAGGAATAAGGTTATTGTTAAAATTTGCAAATTTAATAGTTTACATTATTCTTATTAAAAATAACTGAAATACAGAAAAATCATCTACCTCCCTCATTCTAGCATGCTTATCATTCAAATACCATTTAAACCATTCTCACATAAGGTCAGAATGATCTTTCTGCCCATTTCTTTCCAAGTTCATTTACTTTCTCACCTGTCGTATGCACAATGTGTACTATGTTTTACTGTTGTATCGTCATCATCTCCAATTAGCCAAATAAAATTGGTATCATTTCTCAATCTGATACTTGGCCATTCCTTCCTGCGGACATATTCACAGTCTGCATTGAAGTCTCCCATAAGTATGAAATACTGTTGAAGCAAGAGGATATGATTTTGCATGAATCACAAAAAGCTAGCAACCATGTTCAGCAGGTAATGTGGAAAGCAAATAGAATGTTGTCTTTATTTCAGAGATACTGGAATATAAAAATAGAAAGGTTTTGCTGTAACTGTGCAAGGCACTAGTTATATCATAGTTGCAACACTGTGAGCTGTCTTGGGCTACTTATCTATGGAAGGATATGGAAGTATTGAAGGCAGCCCAGAGAAGGTTTATTAGGTTGATACCAGGTTTTGAGGGACTGTCTAATAATGAGAGGTTAAGTAGGTTGGATCTGTATTTATTGGAATTTAAAAGAATGAGAGGTGACCTTATTGAAGTGTATACATTTCTTGGTGGAATTGAGGGTGAGGGAGGGGTGATTAACATCAGGGGAAAGGGGTAGGGAAAGGGTGTTAGGGAGTGGACTGAGGGAGTGGTCATTATTGTCAGGGAGTGAGGACAGAGTTGGTTAGGTATATGGTCCCACTGAACACAGGAATGGCAGCAATAAGATGATGAACATTACATGTGCAGTCTTAGGACATTTATACTTAAGAATTTAGCATTTACTGCTGTTAGGAAGGATGCATAATTTGACATCCCCTAACTATCCTCCAGTAGGAGGGAGCAGTTGGATTTCAGGTACACTTTGCATTTTTGAAGAAGCTAGAATTTGAATAATCAATAGGAAATTTGGAAGTGGATCCTAACAGTAAAAGTAGAAGTGGAGAGGCCAACCTTCTTGTAATTGTCACTCCTTGCAATATCCTGTTTTCTAGTTAAAGTCACCTTAGATGGTTTTCAAAAGTTAATATTGCATTTATTTTTAAAGCTGACAAAGTGATTTTCAAAAATATTTTTGGAAAATTCAATGGCCCTTTTATCTGATTAATTGGGTTACTTTGTAGCTGTTTCTAATTTTTGTACTTTGAACCTCCATGGGAATTATTAATTTACATTCCTATCTGTTCCTCATTCATTCATGCATTTCTAATCTTTTACATCATAATTGAATGTTGTTTTATGAATACAATTTTGCTATTTCATAAATATGACACACACACTTTGCCACACAATGCAAAGTATCATTTTCAAGTCTGACTCTGAGATATGACAGACATGTGCTTAAGGGAAGCCCTGTATGTTTACAGTTTATTAGTCTGTCTGCCCATTCATCTGAATTTCTCTCGGCATAAGTTGTTATGGTAACTTTTGGGGTCCACTCATTTAGTATGTGATTACTATATATCACAATATATGGGGATAGTGTGAAAAGTGTAGATAATGTAGATGTTCAGCCATGGAACAGGATCAAAAGTCCAGAGGCTGACTACATGCCTTAGTTCTTATGTTTTTAAAAACATTTAGTCAAAGTGCAATAATCATTCTTAATAATCCACTTTAGGACCAGACTACAAGTACCTTTGCTCTCCAGCGTTGTTTCATCTCCACATAAACATCGTATAGCCCGTTCAGTTCACTGACTGCTGAATCTGGTGCTGTGTGTTGTGGGATAATGACAAAGTCCCTTACAGCTTGGGGAATACCAAAGGAATTGAGTTTTAATTGGAATTTGTCATAAGTAAGAAACACAAATGATTACATTTTTGCAATTCTGTAATATTCAACAAAAAGAAAAGATTGATCTCACTAATGTCGAAGCACAGAAATGTGCCAGTAAGCTTGAGGAGTTTGTGCCAGTTGACTGAAAGAACAACTCAGCAAGTTCCACTCCTTCCACCCTTTTCCCATAACTCTGCAAATGTTTCTTATCAAATACTAATCCAATCCTGTTTTGAGTAGTGGTAGAGCTTTGGCAGGGAAATGAAAAATATTATGAATTCAATCATTTATTAGATGTTGTGTTTGGGCTGTCTTGTTAATTCAAGGTAAAATGGAGGAATAATGAAGACTATGTGATCTCCAAATTCTACCCATCAATAATTCTGGGTGTCTTGGTTATCATAGGGATAGATTGGGGCCCAGATTGAGGCCTACTGCAGGCAAGGACTTGAAACAAAGACAAGAGCGACTTGGCTAATTACGGACAGACTTTCTATCTCTGATGTTTTGTTGTTGGACAGAAAGAGAGTGGGAGAGACCAAAGGCTACAGTAGTGTGGTCAACAGAGAAATGTGTGCCCCTTTCTGTGGGCTACCAGTCAGTATGCAGTTTAGAATACACACTCTGGTCAAAGATATACATCCTGTGCCAGCCTAAAGATTCTTAAAGGTTTGCACAGAGGCAGCCTGGGGAAGGAATGCCTGGGAGTAAACAATAATACTGGCAATTAGTTTTGAAATTCTCTAAAAATGGAGAGAAATGTCTTTTGACAGTCACTTGATGTTCCAAATAGATTAAATTTGGAGGAGTGAACCCACTGGATGCTGGGAGTGATTTGGAATTGGTTCCTATTAAAACTGTTAATCTGCAGAGAGCAGGATGTAAAGTGTAACTGCAGCATAGAGATTTCAGTAATGTTAAAGGGGAGTATCTTTTCTACAGTTTAGAGTATAGTCTATGGGTTAGTTGCCTATTAAGTGTTGTTTAGTCATAGAGTCATAGAGATGTACAGCACAGAAACAGACCCTTCCATCCAGCTCGTCCATGCCGACCAAATATCCTCATCTAATCTAGTGCTATTTGCCAGCGCTTGGCCCATATCCATCTAAGTAAAAACAATGACTGCAGATGCTGGAAACCAGATTCTGGATTAGTGGTGCTGGAAGAGCACAGCAGTTCAGGCAGCATCTGAGGAGCAGCAAAATCGAAGTTTCGGGGGACTTTTGCTCGAAACGTCAATTTTACTGTTCCTCAGATGCTGCCTGAACTGCTGTGCTCTTCCAGCACCACTAATCCAGAACCATATCCATCTAAATGCTTCCTATTCATATACCCATCCAGATGTCTTTTAAATGTTGCAATTGTACCAGCCTCCACCACTTCCTCTGGCAGCTCAATCCATACACACACCACCCACTGCATGAAAAAGTTGCTCATTAGGTCCCTTTTATATCTTTCCCCTCTCACCCTGAACCTAACCCCTCTAGTTCTGGACTCCCCATGTCTATTTGTCTATTTATCCTATCCATGCTTCTCATGATTTTGTAAACCTCTATAAGGTCACCCCTCAGCCTCCAATGTCCAAGAAAAACAGCCCAGTATGTTTAGCCTCTCCCTATTAGCTCAAATCTCCAATCCTTGCAACATCCTTGGAAATTTTTTCTGAAGCCTTTCGAGTTTCACAATATCCTTCCGATGGGAAGGAGACCAGAATTGCATGCAATATTCCAAGAGTGGCCTAACCAATGTCCTGTACAGCCATAACATGACCTCCCAACTTCTACACTCAATACTCTGACCAATAAAGAAAAGCATACCAAACACCTTTTTCACTATCCTATCTACCTGTGGCTCTACTTTCAAGGAGCTATGAACCTGCACTCCAAGATCTCTTTGTTCAGCAACACTCCTTAGGACCTTACCATTATGCATGTAAGTCCTGCTATGATTTGCTTTTCCAAAATGCAGCACCTCACATTTATTTAAATTAACCTCCATCTGCCAATCCTCAGACCATTGGCCCATCTAAGCAAGATCCTGCTATAATCTGAGGTGACCTTCTTCGCTGTCCACTATACCTCCAATTTTGGTGTTATCTGCAACCTTACTAACTATACCTCTTATGTTCACATCCAAATCATTTATATAAATGACGAAAAGTAGTAGACCTAACATGGATCCTTGTAGCACTCCTCTGGACACAAGCCTCCAATCTGATAAGCAACCCTCCAGTACCACCCTCTGCCTTCTTCCTTCGAGCCAATTCTATATCCAAGTGGCTAGTTCTCCCTGTATTCCATGAGATCTAACCTTGCTCACCAGTCTCCCATGGGGAACCTTCTCGAGCGCCTTACTGAAGTCCATATAGATCACATCAACTGCTCTGCCCTCATCAATCCTCTTCGTTACTTCAAAAAACTCAACCACTGCTGCTTTTCTTAAAATTGGAAATCTTATTCTCAGACTCCTTTGAGTTGGTAATTGGGAATTTCAATCGCTTTTTTAAAAGTTACTTGATCTTAATTGGGAATGAAACAAATGAATTGTGTGAAATTTAGATTCAATGAAGTAAACTTTCAGTATCAAAAATGTGCTGATTATCTGACTGATCATTCTCATTGTGCTTCATTTTCAGTCCTAATCTTTCCTTTCTACCTAATGTTTCATAGTTATGTGGTATTGCATTATTTATTCTTTTTCATTTAATTTGATACAGATAATTAACAAAAATAATGTATTGCTGAAAAAATATGCTTTGGCTAAAATTTTCATTTTGCACTTAACAACACATTTGACAAAAAATATAAATTCAGGGGTAAACCCACCATTTATTCTGCATATGAGGAGTGTGCTAATGATGGGCAAGTGAACTCTGATTGGTAGAGGCATTGCCATGGAGAATGCACCTATTAATGTTGATTGACAGTTAACAGCTAAGTTTTGTTTAAATTTTAAACCAGGAAGGAGAACTCTAATTGATCAGGACATTATCCTGAGAAATAAACTAACAAATGCTTGTCACTTATTTTATGAATTAAAACGGGCACAGTGCATGTTCTTTCTGTCTGCAAATAACTGGGCCATTTGTATTAATATATGTAACTTTCTGTTCACGTAAGTGCTTCATACTGTGAACTCGACTGACAATCCTAAATTTGTTATCATCGAATTTCCTCATACATTCAGGATTATCCAGCAAATGTTATTCAGTTGAAGATTCACCGTAGTGAATGTTAGACACTGTGGTGTGAGTTTTGCAGATGTGAATTGGTTGGGTGCAGGCAATATTGTGGTTGTTGTAAACAGCCAACAAGACACAATATTTGATACAATCCACCAGTCTTTAGGATGTATGGGCTACATATGTGGAATCACACCAGAACTGAAATTCATATATGACATCACTCGTTTCTATAATAGACAGCACATCGTTTTTGGCTTCACACCACTTGTATTGTTACTTTACCTGTTGCTCCAATTTTTGTGATGTCTTACCCTTCCAGCAAAACCTGAGGTAGACTGGGCATTTCTTTGGACCAAGAGTGAGCACTTTAATGCCTTCAATTAGTTTGTACAATATAGAGCAAGAAATGATCAGGATATACTGCTTTGTTTAAATTTAAACAAAGCTTGGCTGTTACCTATCAATCAGCATTAATGGGTGCATACTCTAAGACAACACCTCTACTGCTCAGGGTCCATTTGACAACCAATCAGCACTGTTACCTCCTGCAGTAGTGTTCCAAGCTCTGAACCAGGTGGCCCAGGTTCAAATTGAACCTGCTACAGAGGTTGATCAGGTTGATTAGAAACTTTCTGCAGTGTAAGTGTTGGTTTTTCCCTTGAATTGGTATTCTCGTAAAATATTCCAATGAGTGCAAGATGTAAAATTTCACCAACATGTCTTTTTTTCAGCAATGCTCAATTATGGTATGATCACGTAAATACATGTACATAAAAGGTAACGTAATTGTGAGCATCAATAAATACAAACAATATTATTTATTTCTGTCTAGATAAGTAAAAATAGTTAATATATTAGAATTTAAGTATCCCATAGTTAATATAACTTTTACATTCTAACTAGTTTAATTGTTGTTCGATAATCTTACTGCAGGCAAGTTGTAATTCCATCACCAACTACAGCGAATGGTACAGCCTTACACATCCAGATCCTGTTCCAGAAAACTCCCAGCCTGTCTGCTGAATTGAATTGAATTGAATTAGCTTTACTGTCACATGTATTCAAATGAATGCAGTGAAAAGTTTAAAAGTCACCATGTACAGTTGATGTTGGACAGCAGCACACTCCAGCATCCCATAAGAGAATACAACTTTTCTAGGGTAGGGTGGTCAGAAAAGATCTGTTTCGGTCTGAGACTGGTCACTTATGCTGGAACATGAGTCAACAGAGATGTTGAACATGGATGGTATTTAGTTTGATTATAATATCCCAAACTTGGATGTGACCTTAGAATTCCTCTTTATCTGCACAGCTAGTAAATGACACCTGAAGAAACACTGCAGGGAATAACATACTATAGCAAACCATATTATTTGTTAGCTTACAATAAAGAACAAAAATATTTTGAGGGCCAGTGTGAAATCATCCTCAACTGCCCCAGAAGGTTTCATATCTTTTTACTTCGACAAGAATACAACTACTTAAATTAACTTACTGGTATAACGCGATGAAAACCATACCACATATGGCTCCCTTGCAAAAACGTCTCCATGATGATCAGGATACTGGTAAATTCTTTTTACTGTTAACAGTTTTGGCCTAAAATACAGATAGAAACATGTACAATAGAACACTGTCCTGCAGTCTAACATTTTACATTAAACACAAGCAAAGATTGTGTTTTCAAGCTTCCCCTTGGATAACAAACTGAATTAAAAGCTGCAACATTTGACATTTTTACTTTCAATATAGAAAGCTGACATTTCTCCCACGTAGATTAGATTCCCTTACTGGTCCTTTGGCCCAACAAGTCCACACAGACCCTCTGAAGAGTAATCCACCCAGACCCATTTCCCTCTGATTAATGTACCTAACACTACGGGCAATTCAGCATGGCCAATTCACCTGGCCTGCAGATCTTTGAACTGTGGGAGGAAACCGGAGCACCCGGAGGAGACCCACGTAGACACGAGAAGAGTGTGCAAACTCCACACAGACAGTCACCCGAGGCTGGGATTGAACCTAAATCCCTGCCACTGTGAGGCAGCAGTGCTAACTGCTGAGCCACCGTGTGTATTTCATGGAAGTATTGAATTATTGATACCTTCATAAAATGGTGGTTTTGTGCCTACTGAATATTTGATGTGTGATTAAAAGTAGCTTATCACAGCACTTTCAGCAGTTTTCAGAAAGGATTCATAAAAGCTTAGGAGCAATTCACTGAAGGAAAATAAAGATCTGAGATGAGATGACATTAGAGGCAAAGAGTCAAACCGGATGGAAACATACCCTTAGGTGCAATTTGTCCATGATGGTCAAGTTTCCTAAACTAAACTAGTCCCATTTACCTATGTTTGGCCCTCATCTCTCTGAACTATTCCTAATCATGTACCTGTCCAAATATCTTTTAAGTGATGTAACTGTACCTGTATCTGGCACTTTCTCAGGCAGCTCTATCCACATATGAACCACCCTCTGCATGAAAAAGGTGCCCCTCAGGTCTCTTTTAAATCTTTCTCCTCTTGACTTAAGAATATGCCCTCTAGTTTTGAACTCCCCTATACCAGGGAAAGACCTTTTGCTATTTGCCTTATCTATGCCTCTCATGATTTTATAAACCTCTACAAGGTTACCCCTGAAACTCCTACACTCCCCTACCTTAGCCAGCCTCTTCCTATAATTCAAACCCACCAGTTGCAGTAATATCCTGGTAAATTGTTTCTGCACTCTCTCCAATTTAATAATGTCCTTCCTATAGCAGGGGAACCAGAACTGTACGCAGTATTCCAAAGGTGGCCTTACCAACGATAATTTAGTATAAGGAATGGGAGAAAATATTTTGATAAGCAAGTCACAGGGGATTAGGCAGCACATTGGAGTAGTGCACTGTCCCTTGATCTCTCAAATGACACTAAAATGTAGGATGCCTGCTTGAACATAAAACAAATTTAATAATTTAATCAAAACACAAAGGACCTATAATTCAGCACTTTTGATATTGAATTCTTAATTAATTTCAGGCAGTTATTCATTGATGAATGGATTATAATCACTAAAACAAATAATAAGCAATGCTAATTAAAGTATTACATAGAACATAGAACATTACAGCGCAGTACAGGCCCTTCGGCCCTTGATGTTGCGCCACCCTATCATACTAATCTGAAGCCCATCTAACCTACACTATTCCATGTACGTCCATACGCTTGTCCAATGACGACTTAAATGCACTTAAACAAGGTGAATCTACTACCGATGCAGGCAAAGCATTCCATACCCTTACTACTCTCTGAGTAAAGAAACTACCTCTGACATCTGTCTTATACCTATCTCCCCTCACTTTAAAGTTGTGTCCCCTCGTGTTTGCCGTCCCCATACTTGGAAAAAGGCTCTCCCTGTCCACCCTATCTAACCCTCTGATTATCTTGTATGTCTCTATTAAGTCACTTCTCAACCTTCTTCTCTCTAACGAGAACAGCCTCAAGGTCCTCAGCCTTTCCTCGTAAGACATTCCTTCCATACCAGGCAACATCCTAGTAAATCTCCTCTGCACCCTTTCCAAAGCTTCCACATCCTTCTTATAATGCAGTGACCAGAACTGTACACAATACTTCAAGTGTTGCCGTACCAGAGCTTTGTAAAGCTGCAGCATAATCTCCTGGTTCCGGAACTCAATCCCTCTATTAATAAAGGCCAAAACACTGTATGCCTTCTTCATAACCCTGATGAAGGGCTTTTGCCCGAAACATCGATTTCGAAGCTCCTTGGATGCTGCCTGAACTGCTGTGCTCTTCCAGCACCACTAATCCCGAATCTGGTTTCTAGCATCTGCAGTCATTGTTTTTACCTTTTTAATAACGCTGACAATCTGGGTGGCAACTTTCAGGGATTTTTTTAAAAATTACTTTCTCTTACCACCCATCAGTTGTACTTGTTTATGTACATCATCCCTGGTTTGCTTATCCAAACTGGTGCATGAAACCACCACATCAGCCATGACCATAATGTAGACAGGATGTACAGCTTCAGGTACACTCTGTTGTTGCTGAAGACAAAATACAACCACTTGTGGGCCAACAATTCTACATCCAAGTTTTTTCAGGTGATTGTAAGCATCTCCCTCAAATGGGTCACATATATAAAGTGAGCTGTCTTTTACTTTCAAGTTAAATACTTCATCTTCATGTATTATCTGCAGAAAATCCTTAGATTTAAATTCTTTAATAGACTTATATGCTTTTGTGAAATATTCAGAATCTTTCCCTTTTGATTTTATGAATTTTACAAGAAAGGATTCTGACTTGGCAGAGCTCAGCATTTTCACAACCTAAACGGGGTGGGGTGATTAGGGTGCATGGGGGGATGATGATGGGGTGAGGGTGAGTGGGGATGATGAAGATGCTGATTAAATATTCTGTATTTAAATTACTTAATATTTCACCAAAGTATACTTGATGCTGGGTGATTCTTTAAGTTGATAAATGATAAAGTTTACCAAAAGGTACAAATGTTTTAAAAAACTGAAGATAAAGCAGAAACCATTCAGATGTATTTTAGTCGCAATCCCTTCACCTCACTGTTCAATTAATATTTCCCTCTGGCTCTTTTAATCAGCTTTCCTTGCCACTCAAATTTCTCAGTGAGAGAGAAGCCCTTCTTTCAAAGTATTATTGCAAAATATTGTAGCTTTTCTAAACTGAAGAAAGAAAACCTGTGATGAACTTGAATTGCTCAAAAATGCAGCAGGTAGATTATTTAACTAACAACAAGTTTTGGCTTCATATTGTTTGGCACATGTACTCAGTTAGACATATCACAAAATAAATCCAAAATCTGAAACTTGCTTTTAATGGACTGATTAAATATTTCAAAAAATAATCAGCATGTGTGTTTTGTGAACTTGTGTTATTTGCTGTTTACACCTAAAGAATCCAGGCACTATGTTCTTTATTATTTATTTTTCCAATAAGAAAATGTGTATTTGAAATACAAAAGTGAGGTGGAACGTTACCTGTAAATGAAAGCATACTGTTCTTTGTAGGCCTTTCGTCCCAAGCGTTTGCTAATGACAAATTCGTATTCATTACCGTTGCCTTGGCTAAGGTAAAATATTGAAATATTTAACAATTTAGATTGAGTATACAATTAAGTAATACATTTATTTTACATCACAAGTAAAGTCCCAATCTGTATGTGTGTGTTCTATGTTCTGAGTACTTGTTTTTCCCTGTTGGCTTTAGATGGATGGTCCCTGTGATATGCACCATGAGATCCTTGATTGGGGTTGTTACCCTTGGCCAATCAGAGAGCCCTGGCTGACAGATATAAACGGAGGATTCAAAGTCTCCTCATTTCAGGGACTAACTCTGAGCTGGTCGGCAACAGCCAGTATACTGTACACATGTAAATAAAGGATGACTTGGCTATTGAATACTGCCATTTATGGAATTATTTCAGTCCCACATATTATTGCAGCTGGTCAAACCACCTAGTTTTAAACAAAACAGAATTTATTTACAAGATTACCGAATGAAACACAAACAAAAAAGAACAGAATGCAGAATAACAGCCTATCCAAAAATACAACAGATTATACCAACTTAATGGTGTTGTTTCAAATACTTGCAACAATCCCTATCGATACCCCTTGGCATAGAAGGTAAAATCAAACACAGGGTCCTACGGGAGAGAAGTCAGAGGGAGAGAGGATCAGAATGGACCTGCTTCTTTCATGTAGTTGTTTCTTGCACCAGTAGCCTCAAACTGCCTGACTGCCTTCAGTGAAAAGCCAGACTGCTAAAACCAAATCAAACCAGAGAAAAGCTGAGCTGGGAGAACTGGCTACTCCCCTTTCATTGTACAAGTTTTTTTTTAACTTAAAAGCCTTTTTCCTGAGTCAGTATCTGTTAGCTATAACTAAATTGGCCCTAAAATCCAACGAAACCCAGACTTTTCAGAGTCTATGTTTTTACAACCTCAAAAAAAACCCAAAGAAAACATAACATAGAACATCACATAGAACATAGAACATAGAACATAAGACAATACAGCACAGAACAGGCCCTTCGGCCCTCGCTGTTGTGCTGACCTGTGAACTAATCACCTTGATTAAAGGAGCAGTGCCGTCACAAGTGGCTTCAACAAGGAACAGTAATTAATGCAAAGTAATGTACCCATTACTTTATAGAGAAACAAAAACTTCTTCATAGTCTTACTTATTCAGTCTTTCCATTAGCATAGGAAATGCTTTATTTCTTGAATCCTTGATTTCCATCATCAACATTAGATCACAACGGGAGATTACCTGCAGAAAATGACAGGTGTGCTGAGTGGATTATATATAATTATCTGTGAAAGAATTCTACACTGCTGTCTCAGAGATTTATTGACACAGCTTTGTGCTGTACCCTTGGGGAAAGAATCAGATTTGGGAAACCCATGGGAAAATTAGCTTGAAGTTTTCAGTATAACACTTGTTGAAGAAGACATTCTCACAAAAGTGCAGAATGTGCAAAGAAAGGTTACCAATGATTGCTGACATCCTGACTGATCCTGTTTGGGACAATTTGTCACTGTAGCTGGAAACATAAAAACCAACAAGAAAAAGAGCATTCAGGGAGCAGAATATCACAAATAGACTGAATGAATCAGAAAATCAGAATAATGTTTTCAGAAGAGATTTGCTGTCTCTGATTTAAGCTGAGTATCGTTTACTTATTTTTCTCAAATTTCAAACAGATTCCATTCAGATTCTATTTGAAACAAGAAATAACTACCTTTATGTAAATAAAAGAGCTTGTATTTATTAAGTGCCACTCATGAACATGGGACATCTGATATACTTTACACCTAACTAAATATTAATTAAACATAGACACAGCTGCGGGAAAATTACACAGCCAAATTAAGCTGGTAGACTTCACAAACAGCAATGAAATGCATGTCCAAATCCTCTGTTTAGAAAAGTTGATTGCAAAAGTTGATTTAGAAAGGTTTGCAGTCAAGAGATTGCAAACAACTCTCTGTTTTCCTTGACACGGTACAACAAGATTTTCATGATTGCCTGAGAAGGCAGGCGGGTCCTCCACCTATTGCTCCAAGCTTCCCAACCCAGATATGAGTAACAATTAAAACATGGGTTCTTGCTGTAAATGTTGAATTTTATATTAAAAATTTATATATATCTAAAATAATCAATTGTAGTAAAGACAATTAGAATCATTGAAAAACATACTGATTGGCCTATAATTCATATTTTCTGATCTGTGTTTTTCACTGCTTCACAATCCAATCTTTCATTATTATACTTCTCTTTCTATGTCCACCTAAATTTGCATTATGAATTTCACAACCTTCAATCATTTTGGTTAAGGAGCGAGATAGTATCATGCCCTGTTCATTCACATCCTAGATGTTTGTTTTCCCTCGCTGTGATGTAATCAGCTTACATTTCCAGTAAGTTACCGTGCAAAGCTTTTAAAAATCTAACATGCAAGGGCAAGTCTAAAAACACTTGGAGTCAATCCTGCAGCAAATTATGATCCACTATTTCCTTTTCACTTTGTCAATCAATTCTTTAGAATTGCAGCTGTGCAGCCTATAACACAAGCATCCTAAACCTTTGGGAGTTCTAACAAATGCAGAGCTTGAATCTATAAACTTCCTAAGAAACTCTGGCAGTATGCTGCTTGATCTGTTATTGTTGGTTATTATTTTTAAATACTGCTGCTTTGATCATTCTTTATGAATTTTCTAAGCTTCCTATTGAAGCTATGCTCAGGCATTCCATTCATGGGATTCCCCATGAGAGGCATTTCACCAACTGTACAAAACATAAAGTGTATAAACAAAGCGTATAACTGCACACCAGCCTGCAAGTTCCACAAGATGTTTTTTCCTTCAAGTGTAAGTATGATACTGTAACCCCATCAAAGAGACATAGAGTCATACAGTACAGAAACAGACCCTTCAATACAACCAGTCCATGCTGAACATACGCCCCGGCCCATATCCCTCCAAACCTTTCTTATTCATGTACCTATCCAAATGTCCTTTGTTATTGCTAACATAATTGGACTTACAGTTATTACAACTTCAGATTGAAAATAGTTGCATTCTGAACATGAGGTTTAACTGAGATTGGATGATTTTTATCTGCATAATTTGGAGGTTATAATTACATTTAGGATTCCAAAGCTGGGATTGAAAAATCACCTGGGAATCCTGGTTGCTAGCAGCTGGCTGGTTTATACATTATATGGATGAGTAAGTGAGTACAAGACTTTCTCATGTTGTCAGCAACTATCTAAAATTCACTGTCTGGTGAATTTACAAATGAAGGATGGTCACTGCAACTAGATTCTGAGTAAGTGTTTGATCCAAAGATACTGCATCAGTCAAGCAGCACCTTCAGAAGAGCAAGGAAGAAAATTCAAGAAAAGTAATAATGGCCCTTTTCACCACAAACTGAAAGACAATCTGAGATTTCTTTTATCTGTTAATACTATTGAGGTATTCACATTAACAACATAGTTACGATAGAAACATTTTAGTTGATATTGGGACTTTTTTATATCATGCACTAATTCCAGTTCCAGCTTTTATCTTTACTCAAACTAATGTCTGGAAATAACTTATGCTTTTCATCCTACACAGCTGTGTCTACTAAATAACTGGAGCGGACCATAAGCAATTCTCCATTCACAATTCAGCTGTGTCTTGAAATCTGATCATTTGTAAAAACATGTTTACAAAATAGTAATTTATAATTAATAGAAGAATTCTGTACATCAGTCTTGTATTTATTCAGATTTAATTTGATTTAGTCAAGATCAATAAAATCTGTCAAAAAGTAATTTATCTGAATCTTGAGAGTCAGAACATAGTTTAAGAATATCTGAAGAGAAATATCTCAAACTCACCTTCACAAGCACATCCAGGATTCCTTCCTTGGCTACTTTTGATTTTCCAAATGATCTCACGTTAAAGGAACAGATTTTAAGAGTCTGAATTCCGTGTAAGCTAGCAAGAAAGAGAGCACTCTGGAGAAACAGCATCTTTACCATATTGAATTATTTAGGAGAGATACCAACTAGTGTCAGAACACAGTTCATTAATGTGGTAAGAATTCCACTATCTCTGTCTTATTTTAATTGGACTGACAGCACTACCCTGTTCCTTCCTCCCTTTGCTTTCTTAGCCAATGTGTGGAAGTAGCCAAATGTAACTAGTTGCAAGTTTGGAATGGTAAGTGCTTTGCATTTATACTGACACCAAAGACTAAATAAATCACTTTTTAAGGCAGTGGTTTTATAATATGATGTAAAACTGGAAAGAGGCAAGTTATCTCTTGTCATGAAATGATTATGTAGCCATGAACTACTACTAAAGTGCAACACATATTTTGTTGGCAACAATTTAGTGATCATTAAACAGGGTGCGACTGGCCTCCAATTACGTGAAACATGTGCCCACATGTACTGATAAGATCTTCACTCCATTTAGTGTTAATGTTGTTTCTGATGTAACGAGGAGTGTTACACAATGGTTAAAAATTCTGGGCATCAAAGTAGCATTAATCTCTATTAGATTAATATAAAAATCTGAATTTGTGTTATATTTTTCCATTACTGAATGTAATCTGTTTTACACTTTTTCACCAAAGTCCTGGAAATGAACCTGTACCTCTCCTTCGCTTTGCATTGAGAGTGCTGTGTTCAATTTGATAAATCAAGTAGCCTTACCAAGTTGTGCACTCATGTTTTGATTAATTCAATGGACTAGAAGGTTGTCTGAACACTGCTTCATGGAAAGAGCATCAAACAATCAGATAAGTTGTTAACAGAGTTAAAACATCAGAAATAGGGTAACAAGCAACCGTGCCTGGGGAATGGCATTATCCATGCTAAATTGAATAAAATGAATGATTTTTTTTTTAAGAACCCAATAAAGTTAAAATGAAGCTTATCTGTAAGAGGAATGAAGGTAATGGTAGTGAGTATCACATCAAAGGAAAAGTCTAGAGAACTTTCAGAAGCTATTAGCAACTACAACTGAGACAGAGAACTCAAGAATCAAAGTCCACACCTAGGACCTCCTAACATACACCAAAACTCCCCTCATTGTGTTAGGATACAAATGAGAGTTACAAATGGATGCAGCATGCTCTAATGTGGGGTTCTCTCTTGGATTCCTGTCTGAAAGTTAGTGTAATTGTCTGGAAGTTTATTAACCAGTGACTGCATAACATCTGTAGGTTTGTCTTTGATAGTGTAAGTATTTAACCATTTTAGTGAATTCTTTTTCTACAAGCTGTTTTTAATGTTGTGAATTGTTCTGTTTCTTTGAGTCATTTTAATTGTTAAACTTTTCATGACCAAGTCTGCAGGATTGAGTAACTTTCTCTCTTTCCACTCCTGAGACTGAATATAACAAAACTTGACTTTTATTTAAAAGATGTCCTTTTCGACAGAGGGTGGGAAGTGCCAGGGGAGATGGCAGAAGCAGATAAAATAGCTATGTTTAAGTGGCATCTTGACAGATACATGAATAGACAGAGTTAAAAATCACACAACACCAGGTTATAGTCCAACAGGTTTAATTGGAAGCATACTAGCTAGTGTGCTTCCAATGAAACCTGTTGGACTATAACCTGGTGTTGTGTGATTTTTAACTTTGTACACCCCAGTCCAACACCGGCATCTCCGAATCATGAATAGACAGGGAATAGAGGGTTACAGACCATGTAAAGACTAAAGGGGTTTAGCTCATCATGTGTTGGCGCAGGCTTGGTGGGCCAAGGGCCTGTGCCTGTGCTATACTATATTTTGTTCCTTTGTTCTTTGTAGAATTCAATATATACTTGATCATAAGTAAATCTATTTGAGAAAATAAACCAAACTGGTCTCTTATGGTAACAAAATTGAGGAGTTAATTTACTTGAGTGAGTTTACAATAATGCAACAAAACCCTTCAAAAAGGCAAAACCCATCCCTGCAAACCACAGTGGCACGCTGCACAAGGTATGAGGTGGGAGGTGAAATGAGAAAAACAATAAAAAGAAGAATTATGCTTTTTAAGGTTTCCTTGGTCATCTTGAAATTCGGAAGGGATTGCAGCCCATATCAGCTGGGTGCTCTTCTGGAGATAATATCTTTTCTTTTCCAGAGTAGTTCCCAAGTATTTGAAGTTCCCTATATTTTTACATTCTCTTTCTCTGTGAAATATTTCAATTTGTAACAGAAGTAGGGCCCAAGATTGATGAAATCTGTTGTGAGAGCAAACTGTTACTATTCCAGCCTGCAGGAATGTAACTTCCTTCTCTGAGAGACAGGCTACAATTAGGTTATCACAAAGAGGTATTTCAATCATATGGTATCTTGCATAATCCATGTTTAAAAAGGAGGTTTAGCCTCCCAAAAACATCAAGGTGCCATTAGAACAGATTATAAGAGCATAGGAGCAGAAGAAGGCCATTGAGGCCATCAATCAGATCTTGACAGATCTGATAAATCTGAATTCCATTGTCCTGCCTTTTCCCCATTACCCTTCATTCCCTTAATTAAAAATCTGTCTATCTTGGCCTTGAGTATACTTGATGACCAAATTCAGTAGCCTCTGTGGTAAAGAATTTCACAAATTTGCATCCCCTGAGAGAAGAAATTCCTACTCATCTCTGTTTTTATGTGACTCTTTATTCTGAGATTATGCACGTTTGCAACAAAAACTTCCAGCTCGGCGAACAGAACCACAGCAACGAGCACCCGAGCTACAAATCTTCTCACAAACTTTGAATTATGCACTGAGATTGTGCAAGAGCACAAGACCCTTGCAATGGGAAACAATCCTTCCGCATTCACCGGTTAAGTCCACTAAGAATTTTGTATGTTTTTAAAAAGGACACCTCTCATTCTTTACATTCCAGTGAGTACTGGAGAATCGTCAACACCCTTTTGCGTTATGGATTTTTACAGATTTTCATTCTTCCTGGAAATTACTGCAGACAAAGCTGTTGCTTATTACCCTTTAATTGTTTTTCCAGATAATTTAGATGAAGATAATTGTGAAATTCTACAGGGGAACTGCCTGACCTTGTCGCCTGTTAATCCACATCAGAGGATTTTAAAAACTTGGACTCTTGTCAGTCAGATGACGTCTGCAAACATTTTAAAACAGTGTGCCCTGGCTCATTTAAAGTTTTGTTTTCCTTTGACATTAAAGTTTCAGGTATTGAATCAATCAATGAAAGTAAAGATGAATAGTCACAGAATTGTGAAGAAGAGTCACTGGACTTAAAATGTTAACTCTGTTTTCTTTCCATAGCTGCAGCCAGACCTGCTGAGTTTCTCCAGCAATTTTTGGTTTTGGCTAGAAGTCCACGTGAGTGACTTTGGCTGTATTTTAGTGAATGCCTGGCCTTGCCAGAGAATGTGGCTGCATCTTCACATGGATGGTGCAGGAATAGGCAGCCTTGCTGCAGAAAGGCTGGGACAGGCTCTGCCAGTGATTCTGCGTCTCCAGCACAACAAGGAGATGGGACAGAGAGTGTGGAGAGGAAATCTTCTAAGCCTTACACTCTGTCAACTTGGAGTCAACTCCTGCATGGCCCCTAACAATTAACAGGAGGCTGTCAGACAAATGACTGCACTCAACATCTGTGTGTAATTCATACCCTGGTGTTCTCCTGTAAGCTGTCCCATCAACATCCTCTTTTGAGCTATTACCCTCTCCAAAACCATCAAACAAATCAATCTTTAATAAAAAAAACAGAAAGTATTCGAGAAACTCAGCAAGTTTGGCAATATCCATAGAGAAAGAAACAGAATTAATGTTTCAAAAGCAGTAATCCTTCTTCAGATAGTAGTTAGGAAAAGGCAGTATTTACGTTAATGACGGAGGGAGTGGGGGAAAGGAGTGAGTGGATAGTTGGAGAGAGAGAGAGAAAGTTAAGCAGATGGGGGAATGGTTGAAAGTAAGTCAGTGAAGAAGAAAAAGTGGCAATGGGGACAATGAATAGAGGAAATGGGTTAGCTGTGCTGAAAGCAGTCCATGTGATGACAGAGCCTGAGGTGTGGGAATGGGTAAAAGAAATGGAAGGAGGTGACCTCCATCCATGTGACTTCCTTCCATGTACTATCAGGATTAGGTCATGTGACGTGGGCTGTTGGAGACACACTGCCTCTTCCTCCTTGAGTTGCCCTGGCTACAGAAAGTTCAATTACTGAATGCTTGCCCTTTGGAACCTGCTTCTGCTGAACTCTTACACTAGATTTCTTTAAATTTGCTCATTTCCAGCTTTACTAAATTCTGTGACATGTTGATTCTGAAGCCATGGTATAAATTTTCTTTCTGACCCTTTCACTGATCCTGGCAGCTGCTCCTCACTGAGTCTAATGGCAAGGGTGGCAATATTTATTACGAAAGATGGGAACTCCAACCTTAACTGCTTTGCTTCCTGTTTCTAATATTTGAGTCATTTTTCATAAATTTATTCTTATCTCCCTTGAGCTTTTGCTTGCTCCTTACAGAGCTTTCATCGCTAAAGCTATTGTATTTTCAAACTATGGCTGGCATTTTATCTTTTCCTAGTGCACACACTTGCCCCAGTGCTTCTTAACAGCTTCTGAATGAAGTTTTGCCTTTGGAGTGCTGAGTTTGTCTTTGTCTGCTGCTTCTGTGGCTGCTGCAGTCAGTAATTGTATTTCAGCATGCTACTCTTTATAATCAAATAGCTTAATATTAGCCCAGACACTGAAGTGCCTGTGACTGTAAGGTTTATGTATGTCGGAAGCTTAACAAACCTCTGCTAAACCTTTCAGTGTCATATTACCCCTACCCCATTCTTAACTTACAGGAGCCAACATAAGCATTGTTTTATCAGGTACAAATACCCTGAGGGAGGAAAGCCCCATATAACAGTGGCACTTCAGTTCTCATCTCAGCAAGAATCCACCTGAAAAAGGACCAACTCTTACGCTCAAATACTCTGACACCTATTGGAGGGATTGAAATTATGTTAGCCATCGGTTTCCTTTATGTTAACAATGAAATTGGGGATTAAGGAGAAATAATTGTTAGAATTATCCACAAGGTGATCTGTTTAACCAGGTTTACGTTTGAACTCCAAGATGTGTTGAGATTTCATATTTATGTGATCTGCGACTGTTCAATCAACATGATTCAACTGGAAAATCAGGTGTTTTTTGTTCAGAGCGATTGAGATCCACAAATCTTCCTCTGTGGGAGGTTTAAAGTTAAATTCCAAACATTTCGCCTAAATTTATGTGATGTCTTTACAAACAAAATGTGAATGATGTGAAACAAAACCAAATTGCTGGCAAAACTTAGCAGGTCTGTTAGCATCATGGAGAGAAAGTAGAGTTAACTTTTTGAGTTCATGATTTGGAGGTGCTGGTGTTGGACTAGGGTGTACAAAGTTAAAAATCACACAACACCATATTATAACCTGGTGTTTTGAGTTCAGTGACTCTTCATCAAGTTCTTCCCACAACTAATCTATCCAGCCAATTCAGACTACACTAAAACATCAACAAAGTTAAGGAAAGGGTAATCTCCAGTGATGTCAAGCAGCAAAGTCTGTCTATCATCTACAAGGCACAAGTCAGGTGAGTTGTGGAATATTCTTCACCTGCCTGAGTGAGTGCAATTCTAACAATATTAAGATGTTCAACAACATCCAGGACAAAACAGCCTGCTTGATCAGCAATTCATGCACAACCTTAAATATTCATTCCGTCCCTTACATTGCAGAGTGGCAGCTGTGTTACAATCTACAGGATGACTGCACCTGCCAGTCATCTAGGTGCCTGCAGTCCTTGTACTTAAGCTGAAAAACGTGTTGCTGGAAAAGCGCAGCAGGTCAGGCAGCATCCAAGGAGAAGGAGAATCGACATTTCAGGCATAAGCCCTTTTCAGGAATGAGGAAGGTGTGCCAAGCAGGCTAAGATAAAAGGTAGGGAGGAGGGACTTAGGGGAGGGGCGTTGGGAATGCGATAGGTGGAAGGAGGTTAAGGTGAGGGTGATAGGTCGGAGAGGGGGTGGGGGCGGAGAGAGGTCGGGGAGAAGATTGCAGGTCAAGAAGGCGGTGCTGAGTCCGAGGGTTGGGACTGAGATAAGGTGGGGGGAGGGGAAATGAGGAAACTGGAGAAATCTGCCTTCATCCCTTGTGGTTGGAGGGGTCCTAGGCGGAAGATGAGGCGCTCTTCCTCCAGGCGTTGTGTTGCCATGGTCTGGCAATGGAGGAGGCCAAGGACCTGCATGTCCTTGGCGGAGTGGGAGGGGGAGTTAAAGTGTTCAGCCACGGGGCGGTTGGGTTGGTTGGTGCGGGTGTCCCAGAGGTGTTCTCTGAAACATTCCACAAGTAGGCGGCCTGTCTCCCCAATGTAGAGGAGGCCACATTGGGGGCAGCGGATGCAGTAAATGATGTGTGTGGAGGTGCAGGTGAATTTGTGACAGATATGGAAGGATCCCTTGGGGCCTTGGAGGGAAGTGAGGGGGGACATGTGGGCGCAAGTTTAGCATTTCTTGCGGTTGGAAGGGAAGGTGCCGGGAGTGAAGGTTGGGTTGGTGGGGTGTGTGGACCTGACGAGGGAGTCGCGGAGGGAATGGTCTTTCCGGAACGCTGATAGGGGAGGGGAGGGAAATATATCCTTGGTGGTGGGGTCTGTTTGGAGGTGGTGGAAATGACGAAGGATGGTACAATGTCCGTGTTGGGTCGGTCGCCCGAGATAGAAATGGAGAGGTCTAGGAAGGGGAGGGAGGAGTCTGAGACGGTCCAGGTAAATTTGAGGTCGGAGTGGAAGGTATTAGTAAAGTGGATGAACTGTTCAACCTCTTCGTGGGAGCACGAGGTAGTCCCCTTCCTAGACCTCTCCGTTTCTATCTCAGGTGACCGACTCAACACGGACATTTACTGTAAACCGACCGACTCCCACAGCTACCTAGATTACACGTCCTCCCACCCTGCCCCCTGTAAAAACACCATCCCATATTCCCAATTCCTTTACATCCGCCACATCTGCTCCCAGGAGGACCAATTCCAATACCGAACAACCCAGATGGCTCCTTCATCAAAGACCGCAATTTCCCCTCAGACGTGGTTGATGATGATCTCCATCGCATATCCTCCACTTCCCGCTCCTCCGTCCTTGAACCCCTCCAATCGCTACCAGGACAGAACCCCACTGGTCCTCACCTACCATCCCACCCACCTCCAGATACATCGTATCATCCTTCGTCATTTCCGCCACCTCCAAACAGATCTCACCACCAAGGATATATTTCCCTCCCCTATCAGCGTTCCAGAAAGACCACTCCCTCCACGTCTCCCTCATCAGGTCTACACCCCCCACCAACCCAACCTCCACTCCGGCACCTTCCCCTGCAACCGCAAGAAATGCAAAACGTGCGCCCACACCTCCCCCCTCACTTCCCTCCAAGGCCCCAAGGGATCCTTCCATATCCGTCACAAATTCACCTGCACTTCCACACACATCATTTACTGCATCCGCTGCCCCCAATGTGGCCTCCTCTACATTGGGGAGACAGGCCACCTATTTGCGGAACGTTTCAGAGAACACCTCTGGGACACCCGCACCAACCATCCCAACTGCCCGTGGCTGAACACTTTAACTCCTCCTCCCACTCCGCCAAGGACATGCAGGTCCTTAGCCTTCTCCATCGCCAGACCATGGCAACACGACGCCTGGAAGAAGAGCGCTTCATCTTCCGCCTAGGACCCCTCCAACCACAAGGGATGAAGGCAGATTTCTCCAGCTTCCTCATTTCCCCTCCCCCCACCTTATCTCAGTCCCAACCCTCGGACTCAACACTGCCTTCTTGATCTGCAATCTTCTCCCCGACTTCTCTCCGCCCCCACCCCCTCTCCGACCTATCACCCTCACCTTAACCTCCTTCCACCTATCGCATTCCCAACGCCCCTCCTCTAAGTCCCTCCTCCCTACCTTTTATCTTCGCCTGCTTGGCACACCTTCCTCATTCCTGAAGAAGGGCTTATGCCCGAAACGTCGATTCTCCTGTTCCCTGGATGCTGCCTGACCTGCTGCGCTTTTCCAGCAACACATTTTCAGCTCTGATCTCCAGCATCTGCAGTCCTCACTTTGTCCTTGTTCTTAAAGGTGGTGGAAGTTCTGTGTATAAAAAGTGCAAGCAGAGATATAAGGAAACATCCAACAATGCTCAGCTATCAAGATACAATAACTTGGTCTGGCAGCCACTGAGTATCCATAAATAATTTTACAATAGTTAGTATTTATTAACAAGTAACTCTCTAAACATGATGCACTAGATAATAGATAGGAAAAGCAAACAACAACTTGCAGCGGTTGACAGAACCTATCCTAGAGAATGAATGAACAATTGGCCTGGTTTGTGGTGCTGCCAGTAAGTTGCAATGCCACCACTCTGTTCTCTGGAGCACTCATCCCTCAGTTGTTTTCCACCTTTCCTGGTTCATCTCCCATCTGAAGAAGGCAGTTGTTTGGTGAGGACTGACCGGTCTCTAAACATGCATTTATTTCCTTTATTTCTAAGAGCTAATAGCTTCACTCTATGCCATCACTTGTTTCAATCTTTCATACCAGTAGATGTAGGACAGGTAACCAAGACATTAGTTTGGTCACCTCTCCCTGCCTGTTACTTTAGCTCAAGGTTGACCTCATGCTGAAGATCAGTTGCTTGCCTCTGCTGCTTTTACTAAACCATTCATCTAAAGACCCAGGTAATGTTCTGGGAAACTGTTTTCAAATCCTGCCTTGGCAGATGGTGGAATTTGGATACAATAAAAATCTGGAATTAATGCTGACCATGAAATTGTTGCCTACTGTTAGGAAAACACATCTGGTTTACTAATATCTTTTAGAGAATGAAATGCCATCCTTACCTGAATCTGGCTTACATGTTACTTTCAACCTGCAGCAATGTGGTTGACTCTTAACTGCCTTCTGTGCAATAAATGCTGACTTAGTCAGTGACACCCATATCCTGTGAATGAATTTTAAAAAATGGAAGCTTGAATCAAGACACTTTGACTCTTGTAGGACCTATTCATGTGTATTTTTCAAGAGGGAAGAGGAAAACAATTTCATTGTTGGCATTATGCAAAGCCAAGCAATTCCATAAGGATTTTATACTTATTCCAAGGTGCACAATTTCTTAAGGGTCCCATTTCTGATACACATTTAGAGCTTCAAGGGTTATAGACCAGGCAGATACCTTTAGAGGAATGTGTGGTTACCTGGCTGTACTCCCAAATGCAATGCAGCCTTTTGTGTTGAAATTGAACGTCCATTGCAGCTATAAGTGCTATTTTTGTGGCATAATCTCCATTGATAGAGCATAATTATAATCTCCATTGATAGAGCAGTCACTCTCATGGAGAGTCAGATGTGGCAGACCAACATATGGCTTGCATACAATAGTGCCTGCCTTGAAAAGCATGAAGTATTCTGTGGTTTTAAATCCAATATTGAATTCAGATGCATCCAGGAGTGTTGTACAGTTGGTTTGCAAGGAGTTGCAGCTCAGGCCTGAGAGGAAACAGAGGGTCAAGGATAATGGTATTGTGGGCTCTCCTTAAGGTAGCTCCATGTACAACCCTTCCCAGAACTCCACTTTGAGAGACACAACAGTTGACTCCTAACCCTATGACCATGGCTGTAAGAGGAGCAGTTTTTCAAGAGACCATCAGGCTTTCTGCTCCCCAGAGTGAAGCCACAGACAACTTAAGTGTCAGAACCTGGAAATGAGCAGAAATCAAAACGGAAAATGCTGGAGAAACTTAGCCAGTCTGCCAGTGTTTGTGGAGAGAAAGTTCTGAAGAAATTCATTCAGGGAATGAGGTACTGTGTTTTAGATCACTCAGGGAAAGTGGTGGAGAAAGCCTCGATCATCATGTGGCTGAACAGGAATTTATCATCCTCATGCCATGTGCCATTGATGTGAGTTGGAAGGATTTACAAGTTGGTAATCATTTAGGCCTCACACTAATGACTGGCAGCTTCTGTCTTTATAATACTGCAATAATGGGCAACAGAACTATCAATGACTGCCCAGTGTGCACTCACCTTCCTTAAACTGTGGCATTGCTGAGGCCTGAGTCACTTTTGGAAAGAGTCAATGTATGTATAAAACAGCTCTTGCCTTAATTTTCCAAATTGGCTGCATTCCCGACCTTACTGACAACTCCCTCCTGGGAAATCCAGAGCAAAACAAGAAGGCATTCAGTTACTAACCCATGTCTTTTATACTATTATCCCAGCCTGCCTGCCACCAATCCCACCTACAACTGCCTGGAAAAATTCCAATGGCAAGATCTTCCCTACTGCCACACCATCTGGATACCATCAATATCAACAAAGACATCTGTCTGCAATTTGAAATAGGCTATGACACATTGCAAAGATGAATGGTGTGGACTTGTGTAAACTCTCAGTAAAGAGGAAGTTTGAGCTCAATCTCAGTTCCAAGCCACTTCCCTTTATCATACTAACACTAACATACTAAATGTGACTGTGGTTGGCTTTTATTTCATTCATGTACATTTACTTAAGACAGCTTTGATGATTGTATTATGGACAATTCAGGAATCCAAAAATTCACCAGTATTCTGCTGAATTATCCACTAAAAGAGAATTAATCTGCTCCTAGGAAGTTTCACATGGTTCGATTTATTACTTGTCAAAAAAATAACCTCTTAGGCTATTTGCAGTCTGTTGAACCAAATGTAAAATATATAGTTGCAATTTTGATTTCCTTGCTCTGCCAACAAAAGTATGATGGATTTGAGTTGCGTTCATGTAGGGACAAACTTACAGGTTATAGATCAAGGAATAGCCTTGGTAAACTCACTGATGGTCAGTTTGGGTTCTGCCAAGATCACTCAGCTCCTCACCTCATTACAACATTGGTTCAAACATGGACAGAAGAGCTGAATTCCAGAGGTGAGGTGAGGGTGACAGCCCTTCACATCAAGATGCCCTAGTAAAACTGGAATCAATGGAGTTTGAGGCAAACTCTCCACTGGCTGACAAGTAGGAAGATGGCTATGGTTGTTGGAGGTCAGTCATCTCAGCTCCTGGATTCCTCAGGGTTGTATCCTAGGCCCATTGATCCTGGAGCTGAGATGACCAATGGGCCTAGGATACAACCCTGAGGAATCTAGGAGCTGAGATGACTGACCTCAAACAATCACAACTGCCTTCTTATGTGCTACTTTTTTCCCCGAATCCCCTTGTTTCCAGTTTTGCCGAGGCTCCTTGATGCCAGATTTAGTCAGATGCAGTCTTGATGTCAAGGACTGTCACTCTCACCTCACCTCTGGAATTCAGCTCTTTTGTCCATGTTTGAACCAAGGCTTTGATGATCGCAGGAGCTGAATGATCCTGGCAGAGCCCAGACTGGGCATCACAGACCAGCTTATTGCTGAGTAGGTGCTGCTTGATAATATGGTTGGCTGATACCCTCCATCACTTTGCTGATGGTTGAGAATAGACTGATGGCACAGTAATTGACCAGGTTGGATTTGCCCTGCATTTTGTGTAAAGAGCATAGACTGACAATTTTCCACTCTGTCAGGTGGAACCAGAGTTTTAGCTGTATTGGAACAGCTTGACAAGGGTGGTGTGAGTTCCAGAGCAGCACTATTGCTGAATGTTGTCAGGACTCACAGCCTTTGCAGTATCAATGCCTCCAGGCATTTTTTGCTATCACCTAGAGTGAATTGAATTGGTTGAAAACTCAAAGTTATTGTCTAAGCATTCCATAGTAAAGTCAAAAGGTGTGACACTGGAAAAGCACATGACGACATTCCTGATGAAGAGCTTATGCTCAAATTGTCGACTCTCCTGCTCTTCGGCTGCTACCTGACTGGTTGTGCTTTTCCAGCACCACATTTTTTGGATCTGATCTCCAGCATCTGCAAACCTCACTTTCTCCTGCTCCATAGTAGAGCTTGCCTGTGATCTAGTAAACTGGCAAATGGACATGCTCACCTCAGGTCCTATTCATGATCCATGATTCAATGGCATGATCATCATTGAAACATCCATTGTCAACATTCTAGGTGTTACCATTGACCAGAAACTGAACAGGAACAGATATATAATTACTCTAGCTGCAAGAACAGGTAAGAGACTGGGATTCTGTGGCAATTTACTCTCCTCTCATCTCCCCAAAGTCTGTCCGATAACAATAACACTCAAATCAGGAGTATAATGGATACTGTCCACTTGTCTGGATGAGTACAGCTTCAACTCAAGAAGCTCAACACCATTCAGTATGAGGCAGTCCCCTTGAATGGCACCACATTTACTTTAAACATTCCATCCTATGTAGCAGTAGGCCATTCATCTCCTTCAATCTGCTCAGCCATTCTAGATCATGACAGACCAATTACTTTGATGCAATATTCCAGCTCTTTGCCTATCCCTTGATGTCATTAGTATTTAGAAACCTATCAATCTTTGTTTTGAACATATTCGATGACTCAGAGTCCACAGCCCTGTTGTGTAGAGGATCCCAAGAATTTTCAACCCTTTGAGTGAAGCAATTCCATTTTTTCTCCATTTTACATGACTTAACCTTTACTCTGAGACTGTGGTCCATGGTTCTAGACCTCACAGCCAGAGGAAACATCTTTCTTCATTGACTTTGCCTATCCCTTCAATAATTTTGTACACTTCTATGAGATCACCCCTCATTCTTCTAAACTCCAAAGAATGCATGCCCAGTCGTACATCTTGTGCTCCTTTAACACCAAATATTTGGACTCATTAAAACACTGTTGTAACTAAATAACTTGAAAAAACAGTTGTATTATTTTTAGCAGAAAAACACATGTAGTTTTCAGTACAGGTCGAACATTGGCTCATTTTGCTTCTCAGCTATGTTGACCCAGCACATGCAAGCTAGCGCATGACTTACATAGTGTGATTGACTGTTTGAAAGGTTGGGGTGAAGTTGAAAAGTTCAGGGGACTTGTTTGTTAACTGACTCTCAACATTAAATTATCGCCATTTCTCTCTGTGTCACATTTTCCTGTTGTACTGAAGTGAAACTTTATTGTGTAAACTTTACAGTGCAGGTACATCCTCAAAGTAGCTGTCAGAGAGAGACAAGCATTTTTTTTGAAAAGTGACACAACTTTAAAGATATATACAAACCTTGACTTTCCCATTCACTCAGAGGTAGACTGTGGTCAAATCAAAATTGTGATAACTGAAACTTTCTAATAATTGAAAGTCAAAATACAGAAACAATTAAAAAAAATTCCCTTTGAGTTGAAACTGCAAAAATAAATTACCATCGTATACTTCTGCACTGTACTGGTTCTTTTTAGTTTATTGACCAATTGTGACCAAATAGAGTCATGAAATTTGCTGCCAGATTGACGTGGAGAAACAAGATCTCGTCTGTGACTCCCTTACACCAATTCATGTGTCTCAGATTAGCATAATTCTTTCAGAGGGACTTTTGAAGATGTTTCCTAATAGCTGAGTGGTATACTGAGTATGTTTTAATTGAAAAAGCATTAAGCACCACAAAAATTTATTTTGCAACCTGTTTCTCTTCCTGCAAAAAAAGACTTAGAAAATAGTTGCATTAATTTTTGTGCTGTAATTACATATCATTTTCAGCATGGCTTTTGTACTCATTGATTCATCACTTTAATAATATTGACTTACTCACATTGAAGTAAACAAAATACAGATCTGAACTTAGCACAGGAGAAGACAAAATGGTCTCAAGATAACAAGGATGAAATTAAGTCAATAATCAAAAGATTTAATGAAATGCAAAGTTTAGTGATACGTCCATTAGTCAAATTTCAATAAAACTTATTGCGAGTGCTCCTGTGTCACACTTTCTTGGTGTAGTGGAGATGCTGATATTGGAGTGGGATGGACAAAATCACTCTACCTGATGAAGGAACAGAGCTCCAAAAGCTTGTGATTTCAAATAGACCTGTTGGACTATAACCTGGTGTCGTCTGACCTCTGACCTTGGCGCATTGGAGAAAATACCTCTTTCATCTTCACTTTAGCTCTAATGTAGGAGTATTATTCTTTTATTGTCAGTACTTGTCACGTAGCTGTTTATCAGTTAATAATGCAGACATCAACATTATTTCACAACAATGAAAATGCAGGGACTATCTGCTGTTTGATCACGCGATTGTCGAGACACTCTGGCTCCATAACAGGGAAAAAGCAGAAATTGAATGATCTGAGGACTAACAATGAATCTTAACATGGCTCTGAATTTTGTGTCAGAAAGCTGTAAATTCAAACACTTTTCTGTGGCTTAAACTACATAATTTAGACTAACACAGCATTGCAGTATAGAGGAAATGTTGCATTGTCAGAGGTGGCATTAAATTATTAGGTGCCATTAATTATTCTATATCACAAATATGTAATGAAAGTATATGTTTTGTAAAGAAAGCTAATCGGACTTTAAAATGGATAAAAATCTTACAAAATGGTTCCAAGAAGTAGATTCAACTGGTATTGGGATAAGCTGTCATTATCTCAAGGAGAAATCATGGTCAACCCTTGAAATTCAATGAATATTTCAAGGGTAAACAGGAATTTATTATCAACAGTTCCCATGGAGATGTGAGTGACTCTTCATAATTCATAGAATAATTTGACAATGAGACCCTTCCAAACTAAGATTCTGAGTAAGCCAAGATGGAGGATGGGAAAAAATTTGTGGCTGTAAGAACTGCTCCTTTTTGGAGTTATTCTCAGTGTTGGGGCTGATAGAGAGTCATAGAGAATTATAGAGATGTACAGCATGGAATTAGACCCTTCAGTGCAATTCGTCCATGCTGACCAGATATCCCAACCCAATCTAGTCCTATTTGCCAGCATTTGGCCTATATCCCTCGAAACCCTGCCTATTTATATACCCATCCAGATGACTTTTAAATGTTTTAATTCTACTAGCCTCCACCATTTCCTCTGGCAGCTCATTCCTTACACACACCACCCTCTGCGTGAAAATGATGTCCCTTAGGTCTCTGTTAAATCTTTCCCCTCTCACCTTAAATCTGTGCCCTCTAGTTTTCATCAAGTTTTAGGAGCAGTAATTACTGTTTTATAGGCCGATGCATTATTTTCTAACTTTGGGGGAGAAAAAGGATCAAAACAACAACACTTTAAAAATGAAGGAAGACAGACAAAGGCAGTGACCACATTGGAAGTGGTTCAAATGTGGAAAGAAACCAACACTGACACAGCAGTGAATCTGCATAGCTACTGCCTCTGCTGTTTGATTTTCAAATATCTCTGGACATTTGGGTTCATCTAAGAAAAATAAACAAACAGCAAAATTCACAGCTGACCTTGCAGAATCCTGTGTGCGAGAGGTCACAGCAGGGCAACAACTAAATGGCTTCTTAAAGCGTAACCTTACTGTTTATTTTGGAAAGCTACTATAGTGAGCAGAGTGAGTTTCTTTCTGATTATATGTTTTATTGAGTTCTGTCTCTTGATTAAATTTTTTAAAATAAAACATTGGTACTAAGGTTGTGGAGCAGTGGTTTTAGAGCAGTAAGATGATACTATTTTCTGGGTCTGTAGATTATTAAGGTGCAAAGATGGCCTTTAGTAAAGTGATGTTCTCTTTCTGTTGGATGTGGGAAGTTAGGGAGAGTTTCCATGTTACTGATCTTTATGCCTGCAGGAAGAGTATTTGTTTGCAAATCCTACTGGATTGCATGGATTGCTTGGAGTTAAAGGCAATGACGAACTTACAGGAGTTAGGGGTGTGATAGCTGGCAATTGTAGGGAGAAAAACATAGCTACAGTCAAGTACATGAGTTAACTCCAGGAAAGATAAGATAGGGAGATAGGGCATGCAGTCTCCTGTGGCTATCCATGTCTCAACCAAGTATGCTGTTTTGGAAAATGTAGGGGGTAATGGATTCTCAGGGCAATGTAGCACTGACAGCCAGATTCCTGGTACAGAGAATGGCTCTAATGTAACAAGGTGTCCATCAGGTTCCAAATATTCGATTCTGATAGGGGTTGTTTAGTCAGAGTCACAGGCAGAAGTTTCTGCAGCCAACAGCGAGAAATCAGAATGGTGCGTTGCCTCCCTGGAGCCAGGATCAAAGATATCTCAGAGTGGGTGCAGAATGTTCTCAAAGGGGAGAGGCACCAGCTGGAGGTCATCGTACACATTGGAACTAGCATAGGAAGAGAAAAGGATGAGATTCTGAGGAGACAATATAGGAAGCTAGGCAGGAATTTTAAAAGGAGGTCCTCGAGGGTAGTAATATCTGGATTACTCCTGGTGTCATGAGCTAGTGAGGGTATGAATAGGAGGATTGAGTAGATGAATGTATGGCTGAGGAGTTGGTGCAGGGAAGAAGGGTTCCCATTTTTGGATCATTGGAATCTCTTCTGGGGTAGAAGTGACCTAATAAGAAGGACAGATTGCACCTGAATTGGATATACTGGCAGGGAGCTTTGCTAGAGCTGCTTGGGAGGATTTAAACTAGTCAGGTGGGGTGAGGGAAGGAGACACCCATGGAGCTAGTTAGGAAAGAGATCACTGAGTTTTGCGAAGATTTGTATCTCAGGTTGAGGTTCTGACTGTAAGTTTGCCCACTGAGCTGGAAGGTTTGTTTTCAATCATTTCATCACCATATTAGGCATCATCATGAGTGAGCCTCTGGTGTTAGTGACCTGCTTTCTATTTATGTGTTTAAGTTTCCTTGGGTTGTTGACATCATTTCCTGTGATGATGATGCCATTACCTGTGGTGATGTCATTTCTTGTTCTTTTTCTCAGAGGGTGTTAAATGGGGTCTAATTCTGTGTTTATTGATAGAGGTCTGGTTGGAATTCCATGCTTCTTGGAATTCTCGTGTGTTTCTCTGCTTGGCTTGTCCGAGGATGGATGTGTTGTCCTAGTCGAAGTAGTGTCCTTACTTATCTGTATGTAAGGATACTAGTGAGAGTTGGCCATGTCTTTTTGTGGCTAGTTGATGTTCAGGTATCCTGGTAGTGTTTGTTACAGTTCTTGCAAGGCATTTTGTAAATGACATTAGTTTGCTTGTTGTCTGTACAAGGTCTTAGACCCCATTTGCCACCCTCTGAGAAAAAGAACAGGAAATGACATCACCACAGAAAATTATGTCACCAACCCAAGGAAATTGAAACACATAAATAGAAAGTGAGTGAGTAATAGCAGTGCTTCACTGGAGGCTCACTGATGATGTTACCCAGCATGGTGATGAAACTTCTGAAAACGAACCTTCTAGCTCAGCGATCAAACTTACAGCCAGGAAAGAAATCAGTCTGAAATTGGTCCAGCTGGGAAAAAGAGCAAGTCAAATGGTCAGAGTAGGCAAGAACAAAGCAGAGAACACAGTAGGACTGATGATTTAAAATGCATCTATTTCTCTACAAGAGGCCCAACAGGCAGTCGAACTCATGACATGGTTAGGAACACGAGACTGGGATATCATAGCACTTACAGAGACATGGCTCAGGGAAGGACAGGACTGGCAGCTTATTCTCCATGGTATAGATGTTATAGGAAGGATAGAAAGGAGGAGGGGCAGAGTGGCATTTTTGATTAGGGATAAAAATACAGCTATGCTGAGGGAGGATATTCCTGGGAGTACATCCAGTTATTTGGTGGAATTGAGAAATAAAAAAAGGATGATCACCTTTTTGGGATTGTACTATAGATCCCCCAGTAGTCAGTGGGAAAATTGAGAAACAAATTTGTATGGAGATTTCAGTTTCAGTCAGAATAATAGGGTGGTTATGGTAAGGGATTTTAACTTTCCAAACATAGACTGGGATTGCTATAGTGTTGAGGGTTTGGATGGAGAGGAATTTGTTTAAGTGTGTACAAGAAACTTTTCTGAGTCAGTATGTGGATGTACCTACGAGAGAAGGTGCAAAGCCTAATCTTCACTTGGGAAATAAGGCAGGGCAGGTGATTGAGGTGTCAGTGGGGGAGCACTTTGGGAACCAATGACCATAATCCTATTAGATTTAAAATAATGATGGAAAAGGATGGACCAGATCTAAAAATTAAAGTTCTAAATTGGAGGACAGCCAATTTTGACGGTATTAGGCAAGAACTTTCAAAAGTTGAATGGGTACGGATGTATGCAGCCAAGGGACGGATGGAAAATGGGAAGCCTTTAAAAGTGAGATAATGAGAGTCCAGAGACAGTATGTTTTTGTCAGGGTGAAAGGCGAGGCTAGTAGTTGTAGGAAATGCTGAATGATGAGAGAAATTGAGGTTTTGATTAAGAAAAACAAGGAAGCATGTGTCAGGTATAGACAGCAGAGATTGAGTGATTCCCTAGAAGACTATAAACGCAGTAGGAGTATACTTAAGAGGGAAATCAGGAGGGCAAAAAGGGGACATAAGATACCTTTGGCAAAGAGGGTTAAGGAGAATCCAAAGGCATTTTATAAATATATTAAGGACAAAAGGGTAACTAGGGAAAGAATAGGGCTCCTTAAAGATCAGCAAGGCCGCCCATGTGTGGAACCGCAGGAAATGAGGGAGATACTAAACATGTCTTTTGCATCAGTGTTAACTGTGGAGAAGGACATGGCAGATATAGAATGTGGGGAAATAAATAATGACATCTTGAAAAATGTCCATATTACACAGGAGGAGAAGGAGGAGCTGGATGGCTTAAGACATATAAAAGTGGATAAATCCCTGAGATCTGATCAGGTGTACTCTAGAATGCTGTGGAAAGCTAAGGAAGTGATTTCTGGGCACATTGCTGAGATACTTGTATCATTGATAGTCATAGGTGAGGTGTTGGAAAACTGGAGGTTGGCTAAAGCGGTGCTACTATTTAAGAAAGGTGGTGAGGAAAAGCCAGGGAACTAAAAACACGTAAGCCTGACATCAGTAGTGGGCAAATTGTTGGAGGGAATCCTGAGGGACAGGATTTACACGAATTTGGAAAGGCAAGGAGTGATTAGGGATAGTCAACATGGCTTTGTGTGTAGGAAGTCATGTCCCACTAACTTGATTGAGTTTTTTGAAGGAGTAATGAAGAAGACTGATGAGGGCAGAGTGATAGAGGTGATCTATATGGACTTCAGTAAGGCATTCGACGAGGTAGACTGGCTAGCTAAGGTTAGATCATATCGACTACAGGGAGAACTAGCCATTTTGATACAGAAAGGTAGCTCAAAGGTAGAAGACAGAGCATGACGGTGGAGGTTTGCTTTTCAGACTGGAGGCCTGAGACCAGCAATGTGCCACAAGGATCATAGAGTCATAGAGTCATAGAAATGTACAGCATGGAAACAGATCCTTCGGAACAACACGTCCATGCCGACCAGATATCCCAACCCAATCTAGTCCCACCCGCTAGCACCCGGCCTATATCCCTCTAAAACCCTTCCTATTCATATACCCATCCAAATGCCTCTTAAATGTTGCAATTGTATCAGCCTCCACCACATCCTCTGGCAGCTCATTCCATACACGTACCACCCTCTGCGTGAAAATGTTGCCCCTTAGGTCTCTTTTATATCTTTCCCCTCTCACCTTAAACCTATGCCCTCTAGTTCTGGACTCCACGACCCCAGGGAAAAGACTTTGTCTATTTATCCTATCCATGCCCCTCATAATTTTGTAAACCTCTATAAGGTCACCCCTCAGCCTCCGATGCTCCAGGGAAAACAGCCCCAGCCTGTTCAGCCTCTCCCTGTAGCTCAGATCCTCCAACCCTGACAACATCCTTGTAAATCTTTTCTGAACTCTTTCAAGTTTCACAACATCTTTCCAATAGGAAGGAGACCAGAATTGTATGCAATATTCTAACAGTGGCCTAACCAATGTCCTGTACAGCCGCAACATGACCTCCCAACTCCTGTACTCAATACTCTGACCAATAAAGGAAAGCATACCAAACGCCTTCTTCAGTATCCTATCTACCTGCAACTTCACTTTCAAGGAGCTATGAACCTGCACTCCAAGGTCTCTTTGTTCAGCAATACTCCCTAGGACCTTACCATTAAGTGTATAAGTCCTGCTAAGATTTGCTTTCCCAAAATGCAGCACCTCGCGTTTATCTGAATTAAAATCCATCTGCCACTTCTCAACCCATTGGCCCATCTGGCCCAGATCCTGTTGTAATCTGAGGTAACCCTCTTCGCTGTCCACTACACCTCCAATTTAGGTGTCATCTGCAAACTTACTAACTGTACCTCTTATGCTCACATCCAAATCATTTATGTAAATGACAAAAAGTAGAGTGCCCAGCACTGATCCTTGTGGCACTCCACTGGTCACAGGCCTCCAGTCTGAAAAACAACCCTCCACCACCACCCTCTGTCTTCTACCTTTGAGCCAGTTCTGTATCCAAATGGCTAGTTCTCCCTGTATTCCATGAGATCTAACCTTGCTAATCTGTCTCCCATGGGGAACCTTGTCGAATGCCTTACTGAAGTCCATATAGATCACCTCTACTGCTCTGCCCTCATCAATCTTCTTTGTTACTTTTTCAAAAAGCTCAATCAAGTTTGTGAGACATGATTTCCCACGCACAAAGCCATGTTGACTATCCCTAATCAGTCCTTACCTTTCCAAATACATATACATCCTATCCCTCAGGATTCCCTCCAACAACTTGCCCACCACCGAGGTCAGGCTCACCGGTCTATAGTTCCCTGGCTTGTCTTTACCGCCCTTCTTAAACAGTGGCACCACGTTTGCCAACCTCCAGTCTTCCGGCACCTCACCTGCGACTATCAATGATATAAATATCTCAGCAAGAGGTCCAGCAATCATTTCTCTAGCTTCCCAGAGTTCTTGGGTACACTTGATCAGGTCCTGGGGATTTATCCATCTTTAACCGTTTCAAGACATCCAGCACTTCCTCCTCTGTAATCTGGACATTTTGCAAGATGTCACCATCTATTTCCCTACATTCAAATCTTCCATATCCTTTTCCACAGTAAATACTGATGCAAAATATTCATTTAGTATCCCCCCCATTTTCTGTGACTCCACACAGAGGCCACCTTGCTGATCTTTGAGGGGCCCTATTCTCTCCCTAGTTACCCTTTTGTCCTTAATATATTTGTAAAAACCCTTTGGATTCTCCTTAATTCTATTTGCCAAAGCTATGTCATGTCCCCTTTTTGCCCTCCTGATTTTCCTCTTAAGTATACTCTTACTTTCTTTATACTCTTCTAAGGATTCACTCGATCTATCCTATCTATATCTGACATATGCTTCCTTCTTTTCCTTAACCAAACCCTCAATTTCTTTAGTCATCCAGCATCCCCTATACCTACCAGCCTTCCTTTCACCCTGACAGGAATATACTTTCTCTGGATTCTTGTTATCTCATTTCTGAAGGCTTCCCATTTTCCAGCCGTCCCTTTACCTGCGAACATCTGCCACCAATCAGCTTTCGAAATTTCTTGCCTAATACCATCAAAATTGGCCTTTCTCCAATTTAGAACTTCAACTTTTCGATCTGGGTAAAAACAATGACTGCAGATGCTGGAAACCAGAGTCTAGATTAGAGTGGTGCTGGAAAAGCACAGCAGTTCAGGCAGCATCCGAGGAGCAGTAAAATTGATGTTTCGGGCAAAAGCCCTTCATCAGGAATCAGGGCTTTTGCCCGAAACGTCGATTTTACTGCTCCTCGGATGCTGCCTGAACTTTTAGATCTGGTCTATCCTTTTCCATCACGGTTTTAAAACGAATAGAATTATGGTCACTGGCCCCAAAGTGCTCCCCCACTGACACCTCAGACACCTGCTCTGCCTTATTTCCCAAGAGTAGGTCAAGTTTTGCACCTTCTCTAGTAGGTACATCCACATACTGAATCAGAAAATTTTCTTGTACACACATAAGAAATTCCTTTCCGTCTAAACCTCTAACACTATGGCAGTCCCAGTCGATGTCTGGAAAGTTAAAATCCCCTACCATAACTACCCTATTATTCTTACAGACAGCTGAGATCTCCTTACAAGTTTGTTTCTCAATTTCCCTCTGACTATTGGGGGGGTCTATAATACAATCCCAATAAGGTGATCATCCCTTTTTTATTTCTCAGTTCTACCCAAATAACTTCTCTGTATTTCCAGGAATATCCTCCCTCAGCATAGCTGTAATGCTATCCATGATCAAAAATGCCACTCCCCCTCCTCTCTTACCTCCCTTTCTATCCTTCCTGTAGCATTTGTATCCTGGAACATTCAGCTGCCAGTCCTGCCTATCCCTGAGCCATGTTTCTGTAATTGCTATGATATCCCAGTCCCATGTTCCGAACCATGCCCTGAGTTCATCTGCTTTCCCTGTTAGGCCCCTTGCATTGAAATAAATGCAGTTTAATTTATTAGTCCTACCTTGTCCCTGCCTGCCCTGACTGTTTAACTCACTTCTGTTCTTAGCTGTACCAGTCTCAGATTGATCTCTTTCCTCACTATCTCCCTGGGCGGTGCAAGGAGTTTCAAAGACTTATATCCCTCTGAGAGAAGAAATTCCTCTTCATCTCAGCCTTAAATTGGTGCCCCTTTATTCTGAGACTATGCTGTCTGGTCCTGGACTCTCCCATGAGGTAAACATCCTCTCAGCATTTATCCTGTCAAGCCTCTTAAGAATCCTTTTTGTTTCAATGATATCACCTCTTGTTCTTCTAAACTCCAGTGAGTATAGAGTCATAGAGTCATCAGCATGGAAACAGACCCTTTGGTCCAACTAGTTCATGCCGACCATGTTCCCAAACTAAACTCGTCCCTCAACATCCCTCCAAACTTGTCCTATTCATGTACTTATCCAAATGTCTTTTGAATGCTTTAACTGTACCTGAGTTCATAGTTTCCTCTGGCAATTCATTCCGCACAAGAACCACTCTTTCTGTAATGCAGTTGCACCCATGTCCTTTTTAAAATGCTCTCTTCCTGCCTTAAAAATATGCCCATTAGTTTTGAACTCCCACACCCTAGGAAGAGAACCCTTGCTATTTACCTTATCTATGCCCCTCATGATTTAGTAAAACTTCTATCAGGTCACCTCTCAACCTCCTGCACTCACTTGATTATATCCTTGGTGTTCAGACCCTTGACCCACATGAGTATCTTTTTCTCTTATACCTTTATATTGTCTCTGCAGAGAACATCATATTTTGGTGATATATGTGTATGTCTGTGTTGGGAATAAGGAGATACAGTGCAAATTCCAGATTAAAGTTGAGATGTTATTCAGTGTTTGCTAATTGTTTGAAGAATAGGATTGCAATTATGGTAAACACATTATTTTGCGTTCATTAAAGAAGCTTGGTAACATTTTCTTGTGTTTTGGATAGTAGTGCTAAAGTAGTTCCAACTTGTTTAGCCTTTGCATATAAGATAATCCAGCCATCCCAGGTTTGTGTTTTCCTCACAAACTGCCTTTCCACCTATTTTATTTTCATTTGCAAATTTGGTTATGGTAAATTCCCTTCCTTCCTCCAAATCATTGATATATATTTTGTAAACAGTTCTGGTCCCATCAATGATCCCTGTGAAACCCCACTGATCACAGGTCATCAATCTGAGAAAGAGCCCCTTATCCTCACTCGCTGTTTCCTGTCCATTAGCCAATTCTCTATCCATGCTAATGTACTACATCCAACACATGGTGGACTCATCTTATGTCTTTACCTTTTGTGAGGTACTTTTGTTGAAGACCTTCTAGAAGCCCAAATACACACATCTACTGGTTCCCCTCTCTGGTTGAGACTTGCTTAAAAATGCTAATAAACTAATCTGCTACAATTTCATTTTCATGAAGCTATGCTGATTCTGCTTGATTAAATTATGATTTCCTAAATGTTCTGCTTCTATGTCCTTAATAATTGATTCCAATACTTTTCCAATGATGGATATTAGGCTAATAAGCATATAGTTATCTGCTTTTTGCCTCCCCCACCTCGCCCTTTCTGAATAGAGCTGTCGCATTGGCAGTTGTGCAATACCCTGCAACTTCTCCAGAATCCAAAGATTCTTGAAGTATTACAATGAATGCATCCTTTATCTCTGTAACTAACTCTTTAAGGATCCTAGGATGCAAGCCATTAGAGCTAGGGACTTATCTGCCTTTAGCTCCATTAGTTTGTCGAATACTACTTCTCAAGTGATGGTGATGGTGCTTACTTAATTACCCTTCTGTAGTCTTTAATATTAATAGGATATTTGAAGTATACTCCATAAAAACTGATGCAAAACAAATGTTTAACTCTTCTGCCATTTCCTTGTTTCTCAAAACAGTCTGCCCAGATTCATTTTTCTGTATTTACTTTGAGATCTCTCTTCCTTTTCATACACTAAAGAAGCTCTTGTTGTCAATGTTTATGTTCCTTCCTAGTTTCATAATTTATAATCTATCTTTATTATATTTTTCATCCTTCTTTTCTTGATTCCGAATTTATCCCAGTCTGCAGAGCTATCATTGATTTTGGCCTCCTTATATAGTTTTTCTTTCAACTTAATATCCTCCTTTAAGTTCCTTGGTTAGCTAAAGTTGGTTTATTTCTCTCATTTAGAATCTTTCCTCCTTAGTTACTTTAAATCTGTGCATCTGCACCTTATCAAGTAACTATATTGCTTTTTACCTAAATAACTTCCAGCAATAATTGTGTAACAAACTAAGCTTTTAAAGTGTAAAGCTGTGCTGCTCGTTATTTTAAAATTAAAACTGATGGATTCTAAAATGGTACTAAATGAGTGAAAACACTTTTCAGAGAAGGTCAAATAGGAGTTCCCAAACATTATGCCGTGATCGAGTATGTCCACTGTGGCTCAGTTGGTAACATTCTCATCTGAGTCAAAAGACTTTTCAGAGACTTGACAACTGAAACCTACTTTAATATTCCAGGACAGTACTAAAGGGATGTTAAGCTGAGATGCTCTCCACTTTGTCAGGTGTGTGTAAAAGTTCCAATTGGAGCATTTTGGAGTAGAGTAATGGTTATCCCTGGTGTTGTAATGAATATTTATTTCTCATTCAACATCAGCAGATGATCACAGTGTTGTTGGGAGCTTGCTGTACAAACACAGTCTGCTGTGTTGTTTTGCATTCCAATAGTGACTATGGTTTAAAAAGTACTTTACTGATTGTAAATTGGTTTAGGATCTCCTATGGATGTAAAAGTTATCATATGAATTCAATTTCATCTTTTAGAAATCTGAACCAAATAGAAATGAATTAATAATTTATTTCATTGTTCTTTGTGGATCTTTACAGTATTAAGTTGGCTGCTATATTTCCCTCTATAACATTAATAGCAATACTTTAAAATAATGCATTGGTTGTGAAGTCTTGAAAATGTGAAAGATGCCATGTGAGTTCTTTCTATCCATTCTTTAATAGAAATAATACTATTTCAAGTCATGATTGCTGATGAAAATTGTCAGGCCCTGTAAACATAATTTTATATAAAATCAAAATACTGTGCTTGCTGAAATCTAAAACAAAACACAGAAAATGTTGGAGAAACTTGTCATCTGTGGGGAGACTTATGTTATAAACGTGAGGTTTTATTTCCTAATTCCATGATTTAAAAATTTAAACATGATAAAAGGTTTCCTCATGATGCTTCAGTTTCTAAAACAATTCCACATGTCGGACACAATTTTTATTACAATCACCCTTAAAATATAATTCAGTTGTCTAAATTTTCTGGTTTGCAGTCTGTTGGAATTCTTCAACTGATTTGTTGATCAAGGGAGGATATCGCAATTGTGCTGAAGGAGGCACGATGGAGAACTCAAGCAGTGAGGCAATATGGGTAGAGCTCAGAAATAGGAAGGGTGCGGTAACAATGTTGGGGCTTTACTACAGGCCTTCCAACAGCGAGTATGAGTTAGAGGTACAAATATGTAGACAGAATGTGGAAAGACTTAGGTGCAACAGGGTAGTTGTGGTGGGAGATTTTAATTTTCCCAACATTGACTGGGATTCATTTAGTTTAGAGGTCTAGATGGAGCAGAATTTGCAAGGAGCATCCAGGAGGGTTTTCTATAGCAGTATGTAAATAGTCCAACTCAGGAAGGGGCCGTACTGGACTGGTGTTGGGGAATAAGCCCAGCCAGTTGGTTGAAGTTTCAATAGGGGATTACTTTGGGAATAGTGAACACAATTACTCGTGGACAAATATGAGAGTGGCCCTAAAGGAAGAGTGATAAATTGGGGGAAGGCCAAGTATAGCAAAATTAGGCAGGAGCTGGGAAATGTGGATTGGGAGCAGCTGTTTGAAGGTAAATCCACATTCAATATGTGGGAGGCTTTTAAAGAGAGGTTGATTAGAGTGCAGGACAGACATGTCCCTATGAAAATGAGGGATAGAAATGTCAAGATTAGAGAACCATGGATGATAGGTGAAATTGTGAAACTATCTAAGAGGAAAAAGGAAGTGTATATAAGGCCTAGGCAACTGAAAACAGACAAAGCCTTGGAAAAATATTGGAAAAGTAAGACCAATCTGAAAGGAGAAATTAAGAGTGCTGAAAGGAAAAAAATTTCTATTAAAAAAAAGAGTGCTGAAAGGGGTCATGAAATATCTATAGCAAACGAGTTTAAGGAAAATCCCAAAGTTTTTTATTTATATATAAGGAGCAAGAGGGTAACTAGAGGGGACTCAGGTCCACAACCCCCACCAACCCAACCTCCACTCCCAGCACCTTCCCTTGCAACCGCAAGAAATTCAAAACTTGCGCACACAACTCCCCCCTTACTTCCCTTCAAGGCCCTTCGGGATCCTTCCATATCCGCCACAAATTCATCTGCACCTCCACACACATCATTTACTGCATCCGTTGCACCCGATGTGGCCTCCTCTATATTGGGGAGACAGGCCGCCTACTTGCGGAACGTTTCAGAGAACACCTCTGGGACACCCGCACCAACCAACCCAACCACCCCGTGGCTCAACACTTCAACTCCCCCTCCCACTCCACCAAGACATGCAGGTCGTTGGACTCCTCCATCGCCAGACCATAGCAACACAACGGCTGGAGGAAGAGCGCCTCATCTTCAGCCTAGGAATCCTCCAACCACAAGGGATGAACTCAGATTTCTCCAGTTTCCTCATTTCCCCTCCCCCCACCTTGTCTCAGTCCCAACCCTCGAACGCAGCACCGCCTTCCTAACCTGCAATCTTCTTCCTGACCTCTCCGCCCCCCACCCCACTCCGGCCTATCACCCTCACCCTAACCTCCCTCCACCTATTGCATTTCCAATGCTCCTCCCCCAAGTCCCTTCACCCTACCTTTTATCTTAGCCTGCTGGGCACACTTTCCTCATTCCTGAAGAAGGGCTCATGCCCGAAACGTCGATTCTCCTGCTCCTTGGATGCTGCCTGACCTGCTGCGCTTTTCCAGCAACACATTTTCAGCTCTGATCTCCAGCATCTGCAGTCCTCACTTTCTCCTCCAGAGAAAGGGTTGGCCCAATCAAGGAGAAAGGAGGGAAGTTATGCATTGAGTCAGAGAAAATGGGTGAGATTCTTAATGAGTACTTTGCATCGGTATTCACCGAGGAGGGGGACATGATGGATTTTGAGATTAGGGATAGATGTTTGATTACTCTAGGTCAAGTCAGCATAAGGAGGAAGAAAGTGTTGGGTATTCTAAAAGGCCTTAAGATGGACAAGTCCCTTCGTCTAGATGGGATCTATCCCAGGTTACTGGGGAAAGCAAGAGAGGAAATAGCTAGGGACTTAACAGATAGCTTTGCAGCATCCCTGAAAACGGGTGAGGTCCCAGAGGACTGGAGAATTGCTAATGTTATCCTCTTGTTTAAGAAGGGTAGCAGGGAGGATTCAAGATGGCAGCAACCCAGTAGGTCTGCCCTGCTGAGCTCTGCATCAGAACCCAGCCAAAGTGGTGCACTCAATGTGGTTGAAATAATTATTTTTTGACCCCTAGAATTGTTCAGTGTCAGTTTCAAATCATTAGGAAAATGACCAAAGGGAAGAGACCACAAGGATCGCAACAAGCAGGGCACTCCCCCCCCGGCAACAACGGACTTTCATGGCCGCAGCGTTGGCCTCCGCGATTACCCCAGGGGACTTACCTATGGAGCAGAGCCTGTGAAACTCCGAGAGAAGATTGATTCGTCGATAGAGGAGACCCAGGCCAGGCTTGAACCGATCTCGGCCATGCTGCAGAAGCATGTCCAGGGGATCCAACGTCTCAAGCAGCATGTCGGGGAGGTGGAGAAACAGGCTGCGGCATTCAAAACCGGGACAGAATCCTCAGCAGGTCTGGCCCAGGCGTTGGAACGGCAGGTACGGGCCTCAGAGGAGCAGATTGATGACCTCTAAAATCGAGGTCATCGGAAGAACATCCGTCTGGTGGGGCTTCCTGAACAGGAGGAGGAAAGACAGCAGGTCAGCTTCTTGGAACAATGGCTCCCGCAGTTTTTGAAGCTGGAAGTCAAGGCAGGCTGGGTGTGGGTCGAGCGGGCCCACTGTATCACAATGTGCAGGCCTGGATTGGACCAGTGCCCCCGCCCAGTCCTAGTGCGACTCCAGCATTATAGAGATAAACAAATGATGCTGGAAGCCTCTAGAGCACAGGCCCTGATATACCAAGGATCATGAACCATGCTTTTCCAGGACTTTTCTTCAGTCATGATTCATAAGAGGAAGGCCTTTGATGAGGTAAAAAGGTGGCTGAGGGACTTGAATATCCAGTATTCCGTAAGATATCTGGCAATATAGCATTTCAGCCATGGAAGGGTCCGTGTTCAATTTTGACACACCGAAAAAGGCAAAGAACTTCCTGAATGCTTTAAAATACACTGACTGGTTTGGATGATATGGATAATATTGTTTATTTTATTTTTTTCTGTAATTTGCCTTGTTTACCTGATTGTCGGGGGACAGTTTTGTTTTCTTTAACATTTGTCAGGGTCATAATTGTTTCTTTTTCCTTTTTCTCTCTCTTCTTCTCTCTCCCCTCCCTTCATCCTTTGTTCCCTTTTTTTTCTTATCATTTCCTTTTGTTCTTCATTTCTGGTATGGGATTGGGGTGGCGGGCGGTTGGGGGAAGTGAGGAGAGGTTATATATTTCTGTTCTACCAGGAGTGCTTAGGGTTATAGTATGGAGGGGACGGATTGAGTTCCCACTTTTAACTTTCTTGTTATAAGATGTGTGTATTTTTTCTTACTTTGTGTTGGCTGGGGTGGGGACATGGTTTCAATTAGAAAGCCATGGAGGAGTTATTGGGTAGTATGAACGCCCCCTGTTGGCAAGGGGTAAAGTCTCCTATCATCTGTGTTATATGTTGATATGTTGTAGAAGTAGTTGTTAGAAGTTTTGATTTGGTAGTTTTGGAAGTTGTATTTTTAAATTTATACGAACTGTTTACTGTATTCGGCACGCTATGAGTGGATTCTTTCTCCCGGGGGGAGGAGGGATCATAGACTGCACCTGGAATGTTAAGGGGAGTCATTCACTAATTAAGAGAAAAAAGATACTGTCAAGCCTTAGAAAATAGAGGGTCGATGTAGCCTTGCTGCTAGAAACACATTTAACCAATGAGGAGCATTTGAAATTGCAGCAAGGAGGGTTCGGCCAGGTGTTTTTCCCATCCTTTAATTCGAAAAGTAGAGGAGTTGTTATTCTCACCTGGAAGAATCTCCTATTTCAAATGTTAGACTAAATCAGGGATGAATATGGGTGATTTATAATTCTTCAAGCTTTAATACATGGAGAGAAATATGGGATTTTGAATGTATATTGCCCTCCCAGCACACCCCGTTTCTAGGTTGATGGCTCTTGGGGCGCATCATACAATTATAAGGGGAGACTTTAATTGTTTTATTGACCCCGAAGCCGACAGGATGCCTAGGGGTCTTGTGGGTATGTCCTCGCAATCCAGGCACTTGGCGGACCTGGACAGGGAGCTGGGGTTAGTGGATGTGTGGAGATGTCTTCACCCCGAAGGTAGGGATTTCACCTTTTTCTCTAACCCACATACGTACTCTACTAGAATTGACATGTTTTTTGTCCCATCAACCTTTTTGAATTCGGTGCAGTCTTGCAGAACAGGGAACATAGCCATTTCCAATCATGTGGCAGTGTACATGGAGGTCAAGGCCAGTGGTAACGGGATAGGGTCCCGGCACTGGTGCATGGACCCTTTCCTCTTGAAAGATAGCATATTTATAGAGTGTTTTTCGTGGGAATTTAAAACCTTTTGGGACATTAATTTGGGTACAGCCACCAATCCATCAGTGCTCTGGGAGACTGCCAAGGCCTATGCACGGGGTTTGATTATTTCTTACTCAGCGACCTGGAAGTGGCAGAGGGGCGAGCAGCAGCATTTGCTCAAGGCTTGCCTGAAAGCAGCTGAGACAGCATACTTTGACAGACCGTCTGTAACCAAATTGCAACAGATTACAGCCCTTAGGGCTACTTTGAATACTGCTCTCATCCAGGCAGCTAAGAGGGAAATCTCTTTTGCGAAACAGAGGTTATTTGAGTCTGGTGATAAACCATGTAGATATCTAGCATACCTGGCCAGAAAGAATAATGCCCCCCAATCTATCATATCCATCAGAGAGAGTGCTGGTACTTTTACTTGCAATGACAAAAAAGATTAATGCAGCATTTAGGAAGTTTTACTTTGAGCATTACCAGTTGGAGGGCTGTGAGGACAGATTGATGAGGATGGAATCCTATTTTAAGACCCTGGACCTTCCAGGTGTAACCTCAGAGCACGCATCCATTCTGAATGCCCCCCTGACAATCCAGGAAATACAGGAGGCAATGAGGCAGCTCCAGAGTGGTAAAGTGCCCGGCCCAAATGGATTTCAAAGAGAGTTTTATAAGGAGTTTATAGACATGCTAGCCAGGCCACTCTTGGATATGTAGAACTATTCGTACAACCAGAACTGCTTCCCTCCCTCTTTGAGAGAAGCAAATATTTCTCTTATTCTTAAGAAAGGAAAAGCCCCAGAGGATTGCACTTTGTACAGGCCCATATCGTTATTGAACGTGGATTTTAAAATTCTGTCGAAAATGCTGGCTTTAAGATTGGAGAAGGTATTGCCTTTCAACGTAAAGGAGGACCAGACAGGTTTTATCAAAGATTGTAGGTCTACCAACAATATTAGAAGAGTATTAAACATGATCCAGGAATGCCAGCAAGTGTCGACTCCGGGCTTGGTAGTCTCTCTGGATACAGAGAAAGCATTTGACCGGGTGGAGTGGCCGTACCTCTTTTATGTACTGGAGCAATTTGGTCTTGGAGGGGTTTTTGCCAGGTGGTGTGCCAGTATTCTATAGTGACCTGAAAACAGCGGTTCTCACTAATGGTATAAGGTTGGATAAGTTTAGTATCGGCAGAGGCAGCGGACAAGGGTGCCCTCTCTTGCCACTATTATTTACATTGGTGATTGAGCCACTGGCAGAGGCCATCCAGAGGGATTCCAACATAAATGCCCCGGAGGTAGGATCAGGTAGGCATAAAATCACCCTCTATGCGGATGACATTCTTCTCTTTTTAACTGATCTGATGACATCTGTGCCCTGTTTAATACATGATTAACCTATATGGTTTGTTCTCAGGGTATAAAATTAATTTAATGAAGTCGGAGGCCACGCCTGTGAGGGGGCCTCACTAGAATCTCCGATCTTGGGGATGGAACACGTTTCCCTTTCAGGTGGTCACAGGGAGACTTCCTGTATTTAGGCATTTTTATCACCCCAGCCTTCTATCCATTATATAAGGCTAATTTTGTGCAGTTGCTAGAGAAGATAAGGCAGAACCTTCGGTGCTGGGAGGATCTTCCGATATCTTGGTTGAGTAGAATAGCTCTGGTCAAAATGAACATTCTTCCTCGCTTATGATATCCATGTGAATGCTTCCTTTAATGCTGCCTAGGCAAAAACTACGGAGGCTTTACAGTTGGCTCGGATCTTTTATCTGGCATCGTAGGTGGCCTCTTATTAAGCTGGATAAATTGCAGCTTCCCCAGGGGATGGAAGGTTTGGATTTTCTGGACTTTAAGAAATATCAGTGGAGTTCCTTACTATGTGGCTGACTGGGCCTGCCAGGCCCTGTGGTCAATTTGGATGGACATCAGGACAAAATGCCCCCTCATCAATTTGTTGTTAATTGACAAGGTGAGGACTGTTATGGACCATTGCAGAAACCCACTTGTCCTTAACACAGTTAAAGCATGGAGAATGATACGGCAAGGCAAGGGCAACTTACAAAAAACTTTCCTTTTCACTCCCATAGTGGGAATGTTAGGATTCCGGCCGGATTCCATGGACTCTGGCTTTAAGTTCTGGGAGCTTAGAGGAGTCTCCTGCTTGGGAGATTTATTTGACGGAAAGGTTATGATGTCTTTCGGGCAGCTGAGTCAGAAATATGAGCTATCTAGGAGTGACCTCTTTCATTACTTTCAGGTTAGGGACTTTACACAGACAAAGACTACATTGGTGGTTAGTCCCTATAAGTCGGATATGGAGAGGAGAGTGCTCTGGTCTATGGGCGCTCTCTCGGTCAGCACCCTCTGTCACTAGTTAGGATGTAATGTCCCGAAGGACATTGAGCAGTTATGCAGAATCTGGACTCAGGAACTGGGGGTGGAAATCTTGTCAGAGGCATGGGAGGATATTTGGGTGAAGGTAAAGAAGATTTTGATTTGCAAAAGGACGCAGGCTATGCAACTGATGGCAGTCCACAGGGCTCATTTGGCACCAGAGCGGCTTGCGGAAATTAAGACAGGAATGTCCCCAATGTGCTCCAAATGTAAAACAGATGTTGGCACTCTTACTCATTGCTTGTGGTCATGCCACAAGCTTCATAGGTAATGGGATGCCAGAGCGAGTGTTTTGGAAGAGGTTTTGGGAACTGAGGTTAAGTTGGATCTGGTGTCCATCCTCTATAGGATAAATAGGCAAAGGCTTTTCCCTGGGGTGGGGGAGTCCAGAACTAGAGGGCATAGGTTTAGGGTGAGAGGGAAAAATATAAAAGAGACCTAAGGGGCAACTTTTTCACGCAGAGGGTGGCACGTATATGGAATGAGCTGCCAGTGGAAGGCGGACGCTGGTACAATTGCAACATTTAAAAGGCATCTGGATGGGTATATGAATAGGAAGGGTTTGAGGGATATGGGTCAGGTGCTGGCAGGTGGGACTAAATTGGGTTGGGATATCTGGTCGGCATGGATGAGGTGGACCGAAGGGTCTCTTTCCGTGCTGTACATCTCTATGACTCTATGATTCTTTGGTCTTCCAATTCTCCCCACTTTGGATGGCATGGGAAGAAATTGTTTAATATTCTTTCATTCTGTGTGAGGAAGAACATTCTAATGAGCTGGGTGTCGGAGAATCCCCGGGACCTTCGGGCTGATGTAGATTAGTTATGGAGCACATCCCCCTGGACTTCCTTACGAATATGGGGCACCAGAAAACAGAGTTGTTTTTTAGAACATGGCAGCCCTTTTTGAATTATATAGATGCAGACTTGTCGGCTATATTGATCAGGGCCTTTGTGTAGTCATGAGAGCTATGTCTGGTGGTCCGGGACCACTGGGTGGAAGAATCCTGAACAAATCCAGGTTTGCTTACTAATGCTCCCCTTGGTGGGAGCTTTGTTGGGATTGCGCTGAGTATAATAATTTAACTGAATATAACTTAAGTTACTTTGGTAAAACTTGGTTTATTTTTTTCTTCTTAGTTATTTATTGAATTGTAGTTTTTGTAGGCTTTTTAATCTCTCTCCTCAGTGGGTTTGTGGGGTAGAGTAGTAGTTTGTTTTCTGTTATTGTCATTATATTATAAAGTTGTCACACTATTTTGTAGTGATGTTGTAATTTTGTAAAAAAATTTAAATCTTTTTTTTTCAACAAAAAAAGGATAGCAAGGATAATACGGGTAATTATAGACTGATTAGTCTGATGTCAGTGGTAGGGAAGCTGCTGGAGAAGATACTGAGGTATAGGATCTATTTACATTTGGAAGAAAATGGGCTTATCAGTGATAAGCAACATGGTTTTGTGCAGGGATGGTCATGTCTTACCAACTTACTAGAATTCTTTGGGGAAGTGACAAAGTTGATTAATGAGGGAAGGGCTGTAGATGTCATATATGTAGACTTCAGTAAGGCGTTTGATAAGGTTCCCATGATAAGAGAAAGTGAAGTCACATGGGAACCGCGTGTATTAGCTAGATGGATAGAGAACTGGCTGGGCAATAGTGAGTAGTAGTGGAAGGGAGTTTCTCAAAATGGAGAACTGTGACTAATGGTGTTCCACAGGGATCCATATTGGGACCACTGTTGTTTGTGATACATATAAATGAACTTGAGGAAGTTATGGGTGGTCTGATTAGCAAGTTTGTAGATGACACTAAAATTGGTGGAGTAGCAGATAGTGAAGGGAACTATCAGAGAATGCAGTAAAATATAGATAGATTGGAAAGTTGGGCGGAGAAATGGCAGATGGAGTTCAATCCGGGCAAATGTGAGGTGATGCATTTTGGAAAAGCCAGTTCAAGTGTAAATTACATGGTAAGTGGAAAAGCCCTGGGGAAATTTGATATACAGAGAGATCTGGGTGTTAAGGTCCATTGTACCTTGAAGGTAGCAACGCAGGTCGATAAAATGGTCAAGAGGCATACGGCATGCCTTCCTTCATTGGACAGGGTATTGAGTTAGCAGGTCATGTTACAGTTGTATAGATCTTTGGTTCGGCCACATTTAGAATACTGAATGCAGTTCTGGTCGCCAGATTACCAAAGAGTGTGGTCGCTTTGAAGAGGGTGCAGAGGAGGTTCACCAGAAGGTTGCCTGGCATGGAGGGCGATAGCTATGAAGGGAGGTTGAGAAGATGAGGATTATTTTCATTAGAAAGACAGAGGTTGAGAGGGGACCTGATTGATGTCTACAAAATCATGAGAGGGATAGACAGGATGGATAGCAAGAAGCTTTTTTACAGAGTGGGGAACTCAATTACTAGGTGTCACGAGTTCAAGATAAGAAGGGAAAAATTTAAGGGAGATGTGCAAGGAAAGGTCTTTATGCAGAGGATGATGAGTGCCTGGAACACATTGTCAGTAGAGGTGGTAAAGGCAGGCATGACAGTGTCATTTAAAATGTACCCAGACAGATACATGAATAGGCAGGGAGCAGAGGAATACAGATCCTTGGAAAATAGGTGACAGGTTTAGGTAGAGGATCTGGATCAGTGAGGCTTGGAAGGCCAAATGGCCTGTTCCTGTGCTATAACTTTCTTTGTTCTTTGTTTTTTTTATCACTATTGCTGCATGTTACAAATTTTTGATTATCGAATAATCCTAAGTGTGCAGCTTTCATTGGAGTCAATGATGACCTTTGCCCCTTGGCCACAGAATTCAGGTCAATGTCAATCCTGTAATCTTCCAGAAGCAGGGGGCACTTCATGGAGGTTCTGGTTTATTACAGCCTTCCTCCCACCACCTCCAAAAGCAACCAGGCATTAAAAGGTGGCGGTGGGGGGGAATGCTGTAAAGAAAACTGGAGAGATCCTGGGTGAATTAGTTATAGCTTCATTTCAAAATTTCAAACTAAAAACGCGTTAAGAATGAGTTCTGATGAAGGGTTACTCGGCTGGGAACGTTAACTCTGATTTCTCTCCACAGATGCCATCAGACCTGCTGAGCTTTTCCAACAATTTCAGTTTTTGTTTGTGTATCTTAAGAATTATCCACTCTGTTTAGTTAAAGGACTATCTGGGTGCAGTGTCAGTCTTCAACTAAACGTAGTTTAAACGAGTTTGCAATGTCTGTAACTCCAAGCGATGATAATGTGACCTCCAAAGTCAGATGGACTGACAGCCCTGACGAGTGAATGGGAACTCGAAGAAAGTTTAAATAAGAAGCCAGGCAGAGCTGTGGGGCCAAGTGCTGGCGATGGAGCACGGTGTAAGCTCCCAACGCAGTGAAATGGAAACACTGGCCGTGCTGCAGCGTTCAATCCACAGACTACATTCGTTCTGCCCCGGAAGTGTTTTGAAATGATTGCAAGACATTATCATCAGAAGCATTTTAACCTAGATTCGGATTCTGGACCTGGTTTCGCTGCAGTGATCTGACAGAGAGCGGTTAGTGCCTTTTACATTACTGACAATATTTACAGGTCACGCCGATTAGAAAGCACAATGGTCTGTGCCTTTGCATCACTGACTACACAGCACAATGATTAGTGACTTCGCATGTTTTGGTTCCACACACAATATTGACACAGGGTGAAATCCCTTCACGGACAAACATAACGAGATTTCTAAGGACAGGGTGTTGTGTAAAGCATGCGGGCCGGGGAGGGGGTTATTTCTGTGAGTTGACAGTTTTGTGCCAGTTTCCCTGACCGCTTGCTGAGGGTGTCAGGTATTGACTGCTGTTTAATGTCTCAGGGACCGGCACCTGCTCTTGGTGCATGGCGTTTATCGTTTGGACAGGATTATGTCGGGTTACTTCAAACGGATACCTTTGTCAACGCAATGTTGTCAAATATCAAATCACTAAAGGAGCTTTGCTCGCATCCACGTGTGCTTCTGATTTTTAAAAAATTCAGTTTGTATTTTGTTCAAATTGCGGGCCAATCCCATTTCTGTGCATTAAACTTGCACCCGGCGCTATTTGCAGTTATTCCTATTAGATGAGCTGAAGGGATCAAAGCGTTGCATGGTCAGGCATGATGATATTTAATGACAGAAGAAGTTCAAAGGGCTGAATGGCCTACTCTTCTCTCTTATTTTCACTAATCCAGTTGATGATACCAAGCTAAGTTTTTGTTTAGTTTATAGTAGTACACTGGAGCCTTGATGTTAGCTGTCAAAGCTGCCATATATCTCTCTCTCTACCAGGGTTTTCTCTCGGTGTTTTTTCCTCTTGGACTTAAGAAGCATGGCATGTGAGACGATCTATTTTACTGATTATGCCTTTGCTAAAGGTGTGTTTAAAGGATCTTATTATAAGTTGCTGTTAGTAGTTAAATTTATTATTTGTTAAGTTTTCCAATAGAGTTATACCAATTCTTTCTTTTCTTTTTATTCTTACCGTATACAGTTAAAATACAGTGTTGTTTTGATTAAAGCTGAATAGTGTCACCAGTTGACCTACATCTGGAGCACAGCAACTTACATTTGCCTTTAAATGAGATATAAGGGCAAACTTGAGGACTACAGATGCTGGAAACCAGAGTTTAGATCAGAGTGGTGCTGGAAAAGCACAACAGGTCAGGCAGCATCTGAGGAGCAGGAAAACTTCCTGATGAAAGGCTTTTGCCCAAAACGTCGATTTTCCTGATCCTCGGATGCTGCCTGACCTGCTGTGCTTTTCCAGCACCACTCTGATCTAAACTTTAAGTGAGATATGTTAGGTCTAGTCTATCTCCTTGATATATTTGAAGGGGGTTTGATCTGGTCTGTAACTGTGGGGAAAATAGAATAGAAAAACAACAGCTTTCTAATCCCCATCACCCTTCTTAATCTGTATACTATCTTGACATTGTTAATTGTGCAATTCTCCTCTTATGTAATCTCTCCATTATGAGGTTTGCTTGGTCTAGTTGAAGCTGAGAATCACTTGCAATGGGATTCCCAAATCCATTCGATTATCTCTAGTGTTCCACCCAAATCTTGCCTTAGCCCCTACTGTTGCGTATCTATATGTTGACCCCCTTAAATATCAAGCCAAAACACCTCTGATTTCACTTGGACTCAGGTGATACCCAGCCAAATCCCATTGCTGCCTTTCTCAATTCCACCACTGTGTCATGATTGTCAGATGCTTGCCCACCATCCAGTATGTGATTAGTAACATTATTCCAATGAACGATTGGTAAGATCAAAGCAATTGTCTTTGCTCCCCCTCATAAACTCCTTTCCTAACTATTGACTCCATTCTTCTCCATGGGATCTGTCTGAAGTTGAATCAGATTGTAAACAACCCCCCTTGATGTCATGGTTGACCTGGATTTCACCTTTTGATAGATCCCTTCACAACCAAGCCTTGTCCATCTCTGTCAATTCCTCTGGCCCAACAACACTTCAAAATATCTGTACTCTTCCAATTGTTTCCTCTGATATATTTATAATTTTAATCACTCCATTGTTGGCAGTCATGCCATTAGGTGCTGAAGCCCTTCCTGGAATTCCCTCCCTAATTGTCTTCACCTATTTACTTTTCTTTCCTCCCTTAAGAAGCTCCTTAAATGTTAACTCTGATCAGTTTGGTCTAAATTCTTCATTTTGTGGTTTTATGTCAGATTTAATTTGAAAATACTTCTATACAGGGCTTTTGGATGTTTTCACAATGTTAGAAGAGCAATATGAATGTAAAATTGTCATTCTTCTATTTTTAATCAAGATGAGGAATCCTTTGTTCTGTTGCAGCTGAGCTCAGTTTGACTGCATTGAGGTGTAACAATGAGAATTAATGGGCATAGATGCTGTGCTTGTTCAATCTTCAACTTTTACCATTGGGTGATAATACAATGTACTCTTCAATTAAAATAACTCAAAGTTTTAGAAGTTCCCACCAGATCCTCCAGGTTTGGTGTTACATTTGCAGCTCAAGCTGTTCTGTCATTGGAGTTAGAAGAAAACTTCTTTGAGGAGATTTCTTGCCTTGTTATTGGGCTAAGGGTTCAAATTGTGATTATGCTGCCACTCATTTACTTGATGTACACTTAGAATTAGTTGCCTGTTGCCAGACATGACACTATAACTGCACCCAAAAACATCTTTCTTGGTTCTTGACATTTTTCTACCTCTTACATTTCTTTAGAATAATATTTCGGGCTGTAAAGAAACAGATTGTGAATACAGTAAATCTATACAATTGATGACTTTCCAAAATGGCAAAACAACTGCTATTTTTGTTATCACAGCATTATGTATAGCTTATCGAACATAGTAGTTGTTATTCTAAAGCTAGGTTAATGCAGTATTCGAAAGTAAAAATAAAGAATTGTAAAATGTTAATGGTTAATTTGGTTGGAATCCCTGGCCTATCTTGGGCTATTAGTTTCTCTCATGAATGTTCAAGAAATGACTTTCTTTAAAGATTAGGTTGCTGAAACTGTTTGTTGACTGAGCTGTTCACTAGTTCTTTGAGTAAGTCAAATGACAGTGTTTCTGGTACACATTAAAGCTGGTAAGTACTTGGCTTTTTGTTGTCTGCATTCTATCTCCAGTTTCTAAGTTAGGCCTACTGAAGGGTCAACTACTTTCTATTTATTATCTAAGAGTAATTCCTTTGTGTTTTAGGTGCAGTTTATTTTTATTACTTTGGCTAGGGCAGGGACTTACGTAAATTGCAACCTGAAAATTAATAAAGGGGATGTTCAACTTCAAAGTATGTTGTCAGAACTTCAAAACACATCACACATTAAAAGTAGTGCTTAGTATTATTCTGTGAAAGTTTGTTTTGGTGTAGGTTTGTCATGACCACAGCTCCGGGTGGACTCAACATTGCTTCAGAGATGATTAGACTAAAATTTGTGAAAACATAAACCGATTTGTTGCAGAAAAATTATGGCCTATAAACACTAGCTTCATAAAAACATAATAACCGATCAGAGTGTAACTGTGAGAAGTTAGAGAAAAGCACCAGTGGAGGAAGATGAATGGACTGTTGTATATATGTGTTGTTTCTCTCTAGTTCTCTAGATTGTTAAGTTGTGTCATAACATGATGGAACTTTACTCACATCTTCCAGTATATAGAAGTACTTCTCAACACGCTCGACCAGGTTCATGCAGGAACTCATCTGCTATCCCCCATCATACTTCACCTTGTGACAAGTCAATATGGCTGCTCTTTCCCCGCATTCCCATGTTTCTCCCTTCATGTTGGCACTCCTCCATCTTCCCTTCAAGCTGACACCTGTTTTCACCTTTCTCACCTTGCAGATTACAATAGTCTTTCTTTATCCATTCCCAGTTCCACATTGATTAGTACATTATTCTGTATTTATGGAAAAAATTACCTTCTGTGCATATCATATATAAAGGGCAAAGCTGATGTTTATTGTGCATCCATGCTCAATGTGAGAAGGTAATGGAGGCTCATCTTGGTATGTCTGGTGCAAGAGTTTCAGTTTTTTTTAAAGAGGGAGCCCTGAACTTTCACCTAACCACAATTGAAGAACAGAGTTTATGGTCACGTCAGGAATTTTATTTTGTTGGAGGTGATGTTATTTCCAATTATTTGTTACCCTCAATCTTCAAGGTAGTAGAGGTTATAGATTTGGCAGCTGCTGAGTGAGTTGCTGTAATTGCCTTGTAAGTAGTTCACAATGCAGCCACTGTACAAAAACAAAATAGTGTGGAGATTAAAAATATGAAAACTAGAAGGAAAATAAAAGAGATGCTCAGTGGACCAGGAAGCGTTCCTGATGAAGGGTTTATGCCCAAAACATCATTTTTTCTGCTCCTCGGATGCTGCCTGACCTGCTGTGCTTTTTCAGTACCACAGTCTTGACAGGAAGCATCAGTGTAGAGTGAAACAGAGTTAACATTTTGAAATGTTTAATTGAATTTGAAATATACCTCTCCTTCTGAGTAATTTATGTCTATAATGCAGCATAGAGTGGGTGGATATTTAAACAAATAAGTAAGCTGCCAGTCAAGCAGACTGTTATTCCTCATGGTATTGAGCTTGAGTGCTGTTGCAGCTGAACCCTTCCAGTCGAATGAAGTTTATTCCATCATATTTCTGCTGTTATTAGTCGGTGATGGAGAAGTCAGAAGATGAGACATGCAACATGGGAATACCTAGCCTCTGACCTACTGTAATACACGCAGCTCTGTTGTGACTGGTCAAGCTGAGTTTCAGGTCAATGGCAACCCCCAAGGTATTAGTGGTCGGGGTTGGAACTGGAGCTCAGCATTTTGCTGTCATCAGTGAACACTAATCAAGGTGAAGCAATTGTAAAAATGGCCGGAGTTAGAATGAATGGTCTGCTTGACTGGTACTTCATTTCATTTGAAAAGTGTGGCAATGTTCTTTGTTTTAATCTGTTTATTTTGGTTCAATATGGGATTTTGTATCAGAATACATTTTAAACACTTCCAATCTGCAAGTAAAGTGTATCCTCAGATTGGAAGTATTGGTGAATTGGAGAGTTTTAGAATCAGGCTCATTGTTGGAACGTTAGAGGTAATTTTGGATAATAACCTGAGGGTCAGTCAGTTCCATGTCCATATCCTTCTTGCTGTATTTGAAGAAGAACAAGAGCTCTCCCTGTTCTGTGACCACTTGCCTCCCTCAACACAACCAAAAACAACACAATTAAATCTTGGAATTTTATATATAATGTATATGGTTGGAAGCTTTTGAATTCTGTTGTGGACAGTTTTTCTCTCCCTTTTCTCACCACCTGTCCATAACAAGGTTCCAATTTAATTTTCTTCCATTTTTTAAACAGTAGTGGTGCATTTCCCCAATGCCCCTCTGAACTCTGACTTTGTAAAGACTTCACTACACTATTGTAAAGCTATACAAGAAATAGGAGTTCCTGTTTCCCATATTGGGGGTGCCAGTGATGAATATTTTGCAACACAGACACACAAACATGCAGGAACATAGCCAATCAAAGTAGATTAATAGATAATTCAGTTAGTAACAACTGAGGGACACCTGTTTATCAGAGTCTTTCCTTTTAAGATGAATTCTGAAAGTCCAAACTGGAGTCAGCAGTCTGCAATCCCTTTAAGGATAGTTGGCTGTTCAAGAATTGTGGTCAGTTTCTTCTCTTTAAAATTTCTTTGAAGAACTTCTGAAGAATATTTCTAAAATGTAATTACTGATTTGCTGATTTTACAAAAGAAAGTTGATTAGAGAGCAAAATTTGAAATTTTTCTCACTGGACTTCAGAGGCTAGAGGCTTTTCCTTTATAGTTTGGAGTTAGGGGTTTTGATATCATCAGTGGATATTTTATGAAAGAGCTAACGGATAGCTATTTCAAAATTGTGTAATTATGAGGCCGTTGGATTGAGCACAGTGTCAGTCATGTGACCAAACCTTTTTAGGTGGTGAGTGTTCAGTGAAGTGAGGAAACAGTTAGCATCAAGACAAAAGCTTGCATTGCAAATAATCACCTATCTACAGTGCACCTTAAATTGAGTGGAGCTGTTAACGTCATCTTACAAAATAGGGATAACCTATAATTCTTTTACAGATGCTCCTTTCTGTAGCAATTTATAACACAATAGTTAGCATTTTGACTCCATCACTAGGTATTTGAGATGCTGATTGGCTGATTTTGACTTCTGGGAAGTTTTTAGAAGATTACTACTAAGTCTGGTCACATGATTCTAGTAGCCATCTTTGTTGGACTGTTCCATGTGAGTTTAAAACAAGTCACTAAATATATCAAAAATATTCATTAAAGTTGTATTTGTAATCCATTTGTGAGTGAGAGTTTGTTAACCATTGTTTGTCTTGCACTTACGTTTACACATAGCTAGAGTATCTTTTGCAATGACTTCTCCTACTGCTCCTATACCTCATTACCATACAGTCTTTGGTAACGTCATCTAAAGATATAGTATTAGTTTGTACAAGTAGACTGACAGTACCCAGCTTTACTTCACCACTATTCCTCTTGACTCTTTCATGACTGTTGAATTATTAAACTGCTGGTCAGATGTTCAGTACTGGATGTGCAGAAATTACATACATTTAAATACTGGGGAGACTAAAGTAATTGCTTTCAGTCCCTGCTTTAAACCATTCTCTAACTACCAATCGCATCCTTCACCCTGGCAGTTGTCTGAGGCTAATCTCAGTTTATAAACTTGGTGTCATATTTGACCTGAATTGAATTTCTCAACATATTTGTCTCAACATTAAAAAAAAACATTTCCACCGTAACAACCCCTTAGTCTGCCCTCGTCTCAGCTCTCTGCTGCTGAAAATATCATCCACGTGTTTGTTACCTCTAGAATTAACTATTAAAACACATTACTAGCAGGCGTCCTGCATTTTACCATCGGAACACTCAGTATGAATGTTTCATTCCTCACTCATGCCTGCTGACCTACATTGGTTCCCAGTTAAACAGCCTTAATTTCAAAATTTTCATCCTTTGCTCTTGCTCCCTCCATGACCTTATCCTTTCCCCCTTCCCCCGCCTAATCTGTCATCTGCAGCCCACAGGTTCTGAGATAACTGTTTTCATATAATTCTGATCTGTTAAGTGTCCCTGATTTTAGTTGGTCCGCCATTGGTGTCTATGTCTTCATCCTATCAAGGTGGCAAAACTGTGTAAGTCCTTCTCAAATCTCTACTCCCTTTTCTTAGGATGCTCCTTAAACCTCCCACTGACCAAGCCTTTGGCCCTCTGCTCTATGTATATGACATTGTTATGTTTTGCTTAGCAATAACTGTCTTGGGAAGAATTTTGGTGTTAAGCATTCTTTTATCAATGTAGGTTGTCTCCAACTTTTGCTAATTATATGGAAGAACTTGTGAGCAATCAGTTCTTTAAAGAAACAGAAAACTAGTGGTTTAATCATTCCCATTGTGCTGTTTTTCCAAGCTCGGTTTTATCTCCGAAGTAAAACAGAGGACAGTTTGCTTTTGGTTTCTGTCTGAAACATCACGTGCTTTTATAATTCATTTACTCTTTCAGGGAATATACACTCCAACTGAAAAAATGATGCTTTGGGTATTCTGTGAAATTTTCCATCCAATGAGAAGCCAGAAACTACAGGCAAAAAGAGGTTATCACTTGCTTCAGCTGACATCATTAAGCTCAGGTTATTGCAAGAGTCAAGGGCCGTCCAAATGTAAAACTTAATGAAGACAAAATATATAACTTCATAGGTAAGAAATCCAGTCGGGAATTCAGAAGAAATTGCTTTGGCGCATGAGATGATGAGAATGTGGAACTGATGGACACAGGGAGTAAGAATCACGAAATGGTTACAATGCCAAAGAAGGCCATTTGACCTGGTTTGTCTGTATTGGCTCTTTACAAGAGCAACTCACTTTGTGTCACTTTCCCATCACAGTGAAAATGAAGAATGCTTTTAATGGGATACTAGATAAGCATGTGGGAGAAAGGAATAGAGAACTCTTTGAAAGAACTGTCCAAAAAGTCAAATTCCAAGCTCCCTTTTTTAAAAAAAACACATAGGTCTTCAACAGCAAGTAGGAAAATATCATGTTTTCGGCTTTCATCACAGTTCCAAGTGGGGAGTTACTTGATTTAACAAGCCTCTATATCAAAAAATTCTTGTGCTGTGTCCATTCCTTCTTTTAGAAGCTAATAAAACATCTACCAACTCTAGTCAGCATGGCTTTGTATGTTGGAAATCACAAACTCAATTGGGTTTGTTTGAAGAGGCAACCACAAAGATAGATGAGGGCAATGTAGTAGATGTTTACCTGAACTTTAGCAAGGCCCTTGACAAGTTCCGCATGGTAGACTGGTTAGTAAGGATAGATCACATGGGATCCAGGAGAGCCAGCCAGTTAATTAGAAAATTGGCTTGACAGTAGGAGACAGAGGGTGGTGGTAGACGGTTGTTGTTCAGACTGGAGGCCTGTGACTAGTGGTGTGCTACAAGGATCTGTGATGAGACCATTGTTGTTTGTCATTTATATAAACGATTTGGATGAGAATGCAGGAAGCATACTAAGTTTGTGGATGACATTAAGATTAGTGGCATAGTGGACAGTGAAGCAGGTTATCTAAAAGTACAATGGGATCTGGGTCAACTGGTCTAGGGTGCAGAGGAATGGCAGATGGATAATTTTAAAAATTGCAAGATGTTGCATTTTGGTAAGACAGACCAGGACAGGACTTACTCAGTTAATAGTAGGGCCCTGGAGAGTGTTGTCGGACAGAGAGACCTAAGGGTGCAGGTTCATAGGTGCTGAAGAAGGTGTTTGGTACGTTTGCCTTCATTGGTCAGAGTATTGAGTACTGGAGTTTGGACATCATGTTACAGCTGTATTGGGTTGTAAGGTCACATTTGGAGTACTGTATACCGGTTGCCCTGCTATAGGAAGGAAGTTATTAAACTGGAAAGCATGCAAAAAAGACTAACAAGGATGTTACTGAGATTGTAAGGTTTGATTTATAAGGAGATGCTGGAAAGGCTGGTCTTTTTTTCCTGGAGCCTAGGAGGCTGAGGGGGTGACCTTTATAGAGGTTTATAAAATCATGAGGGGCATAGATAAGGTGAATAGCCAAAATGTTTTCCCCAGGGTAGGGAGTCCAAAACTAGAGGGCATCGGCTTAAAGTGAGAGAGGAAAGATTTAACAGGGACCTGAGGGACAACTTTTTCGCACAGAGGGTGGTACTTATATGGAATGAGCTGATAGAGGAAATGGTGGAGGCAGATACACTTAATTTGGACAGGTACATGAATAGGAAAGATTTAGAGGGATATGGGCCAAACGGAAGCAAGTGGGACTAGTTCAGTTGAGAAAACCTGGTTGGCATGAATGAGTTGGACCAAAGGGCCTGTTGCTGAACTGTGTACCTCTGCGTATGCCCTCTTCAACGGCAAACTGTGAATATGTACAAAGTGCACGGCGGCAACTGGCTTCTTCAGCAGCACATCCACTGGCTTCTAAAAGCCACAACCATCCCCCTTTATTCCAGGCCTGACTCCAGCCACTGGTGAATTTACCCCAATTCTCACTGACTTAGGTCCCTGGTGACACACTGAGTGAAATGCTGCCTCGAAAGTGAAAGAAATCATTTGTAGCTCGCTGTTGTAATTCAGCTGTTGTGCCCATTTTTGGATCAACGCTGTAATGAGGTCAGACCAGAGAAAAATGCTTAAGTAGGGAATGCATTTCTGATTCCAGAGCCAATTGTATGAAAAAGCAAAAGGAAAACTAAGTGATTACTTTGTGAGTATCCTCTCAACTCAGAATAATTAGATTACCGTAAGCAGCTTAGGGAAGAACATTTGATGGAATCTGCTTTATTCTATAAACCACCTGGTGCATATTGATAAGCACAAAGTAAGGCAAAGAAATCGGTGACTTGTTATCTAGATATCGTTAAGAGCATGGATTGAATTCTCTGAATGATGTGCTTTCAAGTGCATTTGCGAATTTGTTTAAGTCTTACAAAAATTGTATTGGTATTAGCTGAAACTCCTGTAAATATTGGCTGACATTATGTAATTATTTCGACTAGAAGTAAGAAATGCATTTTTGGAATAATCTGGAATTAGATTATAGTTATAGATTAGAACATAGATTAGAATTTGAACTAAATATTGGTCCTGTCATCATAAGTATTTTCTAATTTAGATATTAAAATCATGGTTGTCCAAGGTGAATGACATTACCCAGGAAATCAACATCAGTTTGACTTTGCTGTTCAGAAGGATATAAATGATTGGGGTGAAGAAATTCTGCAGCACTTTGAGCTCAGTTTACATTTAAAACTGGTGTCAATCCACCAATATGTTTTGAACGGTGGTCCTACTTTTTGAAATTCCAGCTATTTCAATGAGGCCAGACCTTTTGTAACCAGAGGCTTGATCCAACCTTTTTCAAAACCTTATTTCTAGAACCTGCCAGTCACTTAAACATTTTTTGATCCACTTTGTTTTCAATTTGCCTGCTTCTGCATTGCGGTGTTGCTAGTGGTGGTAGATTTTCTGCACTTGCCACAATTATTGGACATTGAAAGTGGTGTGGAACATGAGGAGTACTGTTTCCTATCTGATAGAAGCCTTCGATTTGCTCTGGAGTGACCCAGCCTCCCCTCTTCCTTCTTCCAGTGAAGTTTCTGGGTTCAGTCAGGGTCTCATCCTGTAGAGAAACAGGGAGTGCTAAGCATGCCTAAACTCCACAGACTTTACTTTTTATGAAGGAACATTAGCTAATTGCCTATGGTATTCTTTCAAACAGGAAATCGAGATGAGGTGATGTATGAAGCTTTAAAGGGACAGCAGAAAGCTGGATGTGGTCATGGAAGAGGGAGGAAGAGTAACAGATAAAAGGTTGGGAAAATAGATGGGAGAAGAGGGCACATGACCATTACTCTCAGTCATTAAACAAGCCTATAGAGTTGTGCATAATGTGTCCATTTTGATAAAACCCACATGAAATGGGAAAGGAGACAATCTGGGAATAACCAGTCAGAAAAACCACTTGCAGTGAAATATGAGGCTCAAACTTGTACACCAAAATGACCATGCTCCAGAACGCTTAACAGGTGCTACCACTCTGACATATTAGCATGATAGGGAATACAATTTGAATGGTACTTTCATTCACATCCTCATGCTGAACAGAACCGTTTTGGGAAATAACTAGCATTGTCATTTCCTCAGGTGCTGTTGATTTTTATTTGTCTCCAAGAATATGAAATTGAGCAGTATACAGAGATTAATATGACTGTCTAGGAGAAGTCCATTTCTGAATATCTTTTTGAAGAAAGGTTGGAGATCTGAATTTTGAGCTCAGGTTTATACCACGGTGGGTGATCCAAGTTGAAATTGAAACTTAAAAATATGAGTGCCAGCTGTAGGATCACTATTGTCCAATACATTAGAATTGAGCTTGATTCTCAATGCAAGATATTTTGCAAAATGAAATTAATTTTAGTACTAAGTTAATTTAGCGTATGTGTTCTGGTAGTTTGGACTATTGCAGCTTCCCAAATTGTATGCCAAGAAAATCTTAACATAATGAAATATGAGTGATTTCCAAGAATCTGCTAAACAATAGGGTACAAAATAAAAATGAAGATATGTAGATTAACTGTAAATGTCCCTGTTATTTTACAATAATTGGAACTACTCTGTGATTAAATAATTCAATGTGAAAATAATGTATGCAGAACCTATGCACTGTTTTGACCTTTGGGAACAAATTAAGTGGTGAACTGAGATAGATAGGCAAAAGCAGTTCTCTTGCCTTCTAATTGTGTGTGATTTTCAGAACTGCTTGATTTAAGTTCCTGCTCTGTGCTGAATTATAGTGAGTAAGGTTGTTTCCATGTTGTCCTTGAAATAATATCCAGACAACATTCTCCTCCTTCACTGTTCACACAGTCGCTGTAGTTGCCAGTATCCATAGATACATTGGATTCTCTAATCTTTCATGACCCTTCATAAAATTGCATGCAACTAATAATGTGCTGCCTTCCAGCTTCCTTTTCATTCATTTCTGCAGCATTTCCACAATAAAATTCATTGGGTTTCTCTAAAAACACACTGCCCCAGTCTATGTAATTAATCAAGTCGTCCTTTACTGAGTCCTGCAGAAAGCCACGATATTTATTAAAATGTGCTGCCTTTCCATAATTGCAGAATTATAGACCAGTATTTTAATGACTTTCAATGCATTGTAGTAAAGAGACCAAGTTCATTCATAGAATGGATTTTGGTTGATGGAGGGAAGTATGTAAGTCTTTCTACACTGGCCACAGTCACTCATTAAATTGCTTAAGGTGAGGGCAGAATTTATTTTCTATCAAATACTTGCTCTACACTGTTGCTTGCAGCTGAGTTTCAAACCAGACAAATTGTGCTGGATGACTAAGGAAAGGCAACTTGTGCACATTCTTCTTTAAAGGAAGCAGCTGCTTGTAGATTACTGCCATTTTATTCTCAATTATTTCCTCTGTTTCTATGAGAAACTTTCAGTCTCTGCCTAATGATATGTGGTAATGATTTGCAGAATAGCAAATAATTCAGTGAAAGGCCTTGAGCAATGTCATCCCATCATCCTGTGTCATTGTAAATTGATCTTCCTGTTCTGTCAACCCTATCCTGTTAAATTACTGACTACCCAACTTCCCCCTTGTTCCTCAACTTGGATGATATAATTAACAGTCTTCTTTTCTCCTCTTCAGGTCCACTATCATCATCTTTCCTCAAAGAAAGTGCCCTTTAACACCTCTGCCATTTATAAATAATCATGCCACATCCAATTTCTCTTATCAAATCGATAAACATGCCGTCTCCTCCAAACTCTTTGTCCATCTTTATCACAATTGTTATTGAATTGCTCTAACCATCTTTTCGTCCATGTCACAGCCTTTACCAAAGTCACAAATGACACACTGTGACTGGGATTCTAGTAAACTGTCTTTCTTGCACCTATCTGCAACCTCTGTCATTGTTGTCTCCTGCAATGACTCTATGCTATAGTGCAGTTGGCTGGTCTACCATTGCCTAGTTCCGTACGTACCTTTCCAATTGCCTTATTGGTTTCTCTTTCCTTCCTATATTAATATCTCCAGAGTTCCAGCAAGGATTTATATTTGAGTTTTTTCTATTCGACAATGTTGTCCCACAGTGACATTATGAAAAACACAATATTGGGTTCTATGTGTATACTAATGAAACATAGCTTCACCTCACTTAACCCATTCACTGTCACAGATTTGTGACGCCTCTTGTCAAGCTTTCTGCATTGAATGAGTAGAAATTACCTTCACCTAAATATTGAGAATGTTTCCTGTCCCCACCATCAGCTTTGTGGGTTTACCTCCAACAAGTAGACTGCGGTGGTTCAAGAAGGCAGCTCACCATCGTCTCCTGATGGGCAATAAATACTGGCCCGGCCAGCAACACCACACATCCTATGCATGGATTTAAAGAACACCTTTCCCTAGCCACAACTCCTCTCCCTAATAATTGTTTGGGATTGAACCAGACTGCATACAAACTTAGTATTCAATTTTACACAGAAATGACTTTCTGACCAACTTCACTTTGCCACTAAGACTGCCCATTTCTATTACCGTCGCCCTTGGGAAAATGGTGGTGAGTTGCCTTCTTAAGCCGTTGCAGTCCTTTTGGTGTAGATACATCTGCAATGCTGTTAGGGAAGGAATTCCAGGATATTGACCCAGCAATACTGAAGGAACAACAATATACTTCCAAGTCAGGACTATGAGTGGCCAGAAGGGGAACTTACAGGTGGTGACGTTTCCATGTGTTTGCTGTACCTGTCCTTCTTGACAGTTTAGTTGTGAGATTGGAAGGCACTGTCAGGAGCCTTGGTGAACTTTTGCATCTAGGCACTACTACTAATGAGCATAGGTGTTGGAGTGGATGTTTGTGATGGTGTCGATCTTCTTGAGTGTTGTTGGAGCTGCACTCATCCAGACAAGTAGAGAATATTCCATCACACTCCTGACTTGTGTCTTGTAGATAGTGGATTAGTGGTGCTGGAAGAGCACAGCAGTTCAGGCAGCATCCAAGGAGTTTCGAAATCGACGTTTCAGGCAAAAGGCCTTCAATTCCTGATGAAGGCCTTTTGCCCGAAACGTCGATTTCGAAGCTCCTTGGATGCTGCCTGAACTGCTGTGCTCTTCCAGCACCACTAATCCAGAATCTGGTTTCCAGCATCTGCAGTCATTGTTTTTACCTCTTGTAGATAGTGGACAAGCTTTGAGGAGTTAGGAGGTGAATTCTGTATTTCTAGCTCTGTCCTGCTCCTTTTGCGCAGTATTTATATGGCTAGTCCAGTTCAATTTCTAGTCATCATCTCACCCCAGGATGTTGATAGTTGTTGTCAATTAATTCATAAATCTAGCATATGAAGCTATCTCCATGTTAGCTACAACAACTTTATCAATTATCATATAATACAATTTGGTTTACTAATGTCCCTTTGGGAAGGAAAGCTGCCATCCTTACCTGGTTTAGCCTACTCCAGACCCACAGCAATGTGATTGACTCCATAATTACCTCATAAATCATTTATTTCAAAAGGGAGTAGTGATGGGCATTAACTACTGACCTTGACAATGATGCCCACATCCCATGAAAGAAAAAAATATAAATAACTGTGGTTACAAGAGCAGATCAGAGGCAGGGAATCCTGTTATTCAGGATCTATTAGTTGCACTTCAATTCCATTTTCTGCTGTGATGAGATTTGAACCCAGGTTCCCAGGACACAAGTCTATTTCTCTGGATTATTAGCACAGTCGTTGTACCACCATATCTCACCAAAAACCTGCCATCTTAAATATTCACTCACTCCACTACTGACAGCAGTGTGTACCATCTACATAACTCACTGCATCAAATTGCCAAGTCTCCTTCAACAGCACTTTCCAAACCTATGACCTCTAACACCACAAAAGACAAGGGCAGCAGATGCATGGGATCACCGGTCTTCTGTCATGAGTCATACTATCCTGACTTGGAATCATATTGCTGTTCATTCACTGTCGTTGGGTTAAAATCCTGCATCTCCCACCCTATCAGCATGTGGTTGTCCCTGTGCCATATGAACTACAGCATTCATGAAGGCAGCTTCAGCACCAACTACTTAAGGCTAATTAGGAACGGTAGTAAATGCTATCGTAGTCAGGGATACCCACATCCCATGAATGAATGTATGAGGAATAAGTATTGGAGAAGTATTCGAAATGGAGAAAGGTGAGCAGTGGTGTTCCACAGGGGTCAGTGTTGGGGACACTGTTGTTTGTAATATACATAAATGATCTGGAAGAGGGTACTGTTGGTATGATCAGCAAGTTTGCAGATGACACGAAGATTGGTGGAGTAGCAGAAAGAATAAGGGACTGTCAGAGAATACAGGAGGATATAGATAGACTGGAGAGTTGGGCAGAAAATTGGCAGATGGTTTTCAATCCAGACAACTGTGAGGTGATGCATTTAGACAAGACTAATTCTAGAACGAATTATACGATGAACGGAAGAGCCTTGGGAAAAGTTGATGGGCAGAGAGATCTGGGAGTGCAGGTCCATTGTACCCTGAAGGTTGCTGCACAGGTGGATAGAGTGGTCATATAGTATGCTTGCCTTCATTGGACGGGGTATTGAGTATAAGAGCTAGCAAGTCATGTTAAAATTATACAAGGCGTTGGTTCGGCCGCATTTAGAATACTGTGTACAGTTCTGGTCGCCACGTTGCCGAAAGGATGTGGACGCTTTGGAGAAGATGCAGAGAAAGTTTACGAGGATGTTGCCTGGTATGGAAAGTGCTAGCTATGAAGAGAGGTTGAGTAGGTTAGGTTTATTTTCATTAGAAAAAAGGAGATTAAGGGGGGAACCTGATTGAGGTTTACAAAATCATGAAGGGTATAGACAGGGTGGATAGAGACAAGCTTTTTCCCAGGGTGAAGGATTCAATAACGAGAGGTCACGCTTTCAAGGTGAGAGGTGGAAAGTTTAAGGGGGATACACGCGGTAAGTACTTCACACAGAGGGTGGTGGGCATTTGGAGGTGGTAGAGGCAGGCACGGTAGATTCATTTAAGATGCGTCTGGACAAATGCATGAGTAGGTGGCGAGCAGAGGGATACAGATGCTTAGGAATTGACCGACAGGTTTAGACAGTACATTTGGATCGGCTCAGGCTTGGAGGGCCAAGGGCCTGTTCCTGGGCTGTAAATTTTCTTTATTCTTTGTTCTTTGTATTGATCTGCTTGTAAGTGTGGGTTAATGAGCTGAGGCAATGTGGTTGTCAGGTAAGTAAGTAATGTGCATTTATTTTGAAATCCTGGTACCAGCATTAGCTTTCTAGTATCACTGTATCAAAATGTTGATAGGATAAAAAACATACCAGGCACTGTATCAGACAAGTTTTCAGTATAATCTCCTTTAATACCTTATGTAGCAGATTTCGCAAAAGTCATGGAATTGAGGTGCAATTTCACCTTTGTGCAATACATTTACATCATCTTTTTAGAATGATATTGACATTCTAAGAAAGTTGCATTATTTAGTAATAAAGCAAACTATATAGTGAATCATGTATCTCAAATCTGCCTTTGATAATCTGATAAACAATGTTCCTGCTTTGCTGAAATTATTATTCTTCTGAACTGAGTGCCTAAATGCTGATATTTCAGGTTATTAATCCTGTAATGTGAACATAGCAATGCACTTGATCCTGAAGTTCCAATCAGAATAAAAGGGTAAATATTACAGGTTAGTGCTCTTAGCAGAGAGCATCACGCACTTGGACCAACCATAAATTCTGGCTCAGGGATTACTAAAGGGAAAAGTTATTTGAAAGTTGTCTTTGAATTTCTGAATGTTGGGAATTTGTAAACTTCAGATTTCAATATAGCTGCTGATTGTCTGAACCTCAAATGCTGTTATAAATTATGAATATTTAAAAGGAGGTTGTCAGTAAGAATGATTTTATTCCTGTTTATTTGTACCTTACTATTTGCTGGTTTCAATGTTTTTTCACATGAAGCTTTTAAGAAGAGGATGGCATATTGTATTTTGTAATAATTGAATCTTCAGATTGGATCCTATCATTTTAAGAACTGTACTTCTATATGCTAGACAATTAGCGACATTTCCTTTCTGTGGTATTTTCATTGCTGTGAAACATTGGGGACAGGGATTATACACAATACAACGACATGTGAAAAGTATTTACTGTCTCCTCCTTAACCAGTTACACCTTTTGCCCTTTGATCCAATTCCATAAGGGCAATATTTAAGAAGACATTGCTCTTTCTTCCTTTCTCGATGGCACAAATTGAGATAAGGATTTGATAGTGCTCATTGACCTCCTGTGGCTTGCTCATGAGCAAACACTTATATCAACAAACTACTGGAGGAGATGAGAAAAATTCCTGTAGCCATTTTGCCCTTCCTTACCTAACGTATGGTAACATCAGCACTTCCACTGGCCTGGCTGAGATTAACAAGACCTGAAATCAAATTTGAGCTTTCCTTATTTGAATAGCTGATTGCCACTTTAGGCTGTTCTGTTGCCAGTTGAGCTTTTAGGGATATTATTACCTTTTATAGCTGATGTACCCCTTTGTGTCACCGATTGTCCCATTGTGTTGCAGGCATTTGCAGCATTTTAAATGGCAAGTCAGGACCAGTAACGAAACTTACAGAAATTATCACTGCAGAATCATGTTTAATTTTGATTCTATAATAAAATGGGGCATTGTTGGGCAAGGTATGTTCCGTAAGAATGAAATTGTGAAATTGTCACTCTTTGGGCTGCCAAACTGAACAAAAAGAAATCGGCTACATTTTCAGATAGAATCCATAGTTGTAAGTACTGCACACCGAAAAGTCTCGGGCAGATGTTTATCTGTTGTCTTTGATAGTAGCTGTAGTTGTCACGTTATGGTTATGTTTACTTCATTCTTTTTAAGTGACCTTTTGTTTTATTGGTTACTTTTCACCAGACCTTTAAACAGATACTGACTGGATGAAAGGAACTTATCTTGCTGACAAGTATTGCAGTTAGGCCTGTTCATACTTTGTTTCAGTTGCTAGGATACAAGGTTGCTAAGGAGCATGGCAATGCGGGACTTCAGAACACTGTCGCAGTTGAAATTTAAAGCTACTTTTAGAGAATTGCTGAACTGTCTAAAACAACAAACCCTCAGTTAGTATACCTGCATGCAGTGGCACCTTACTAACAGTGTAGACATTAGGTTTGTAAAAATAGATGACATTCCCTCATTTTCATGATTCATTTTAAAGCTGATTGACATAGATTGATAAAAGTTAGTGATATTGACCTGAATCTATTTGTGCAAGGTAATAGAAGTCTTCCTTGAGATTAATTTGAAAACAAAATCTAAATTCTTCCTTGTGTTTGATTTTGTGGCAATAACAAGACAGCAACTTAATAAAATTAAATAGATCCCCAGTTGAATTTAAGGAGACTCCATGACTAGCTTTAAAGGAGATGATGTCACATGATGCCATGTGGCTTGTTAGCTGTTACTAACACTCTGGCCAGGAAATTCAGTTGTACCACGTCCTTTTTTTCTCAAGTAGTTTGACTGTAGTCAGGGCTATCTCATAGGTCTGTCTTTGAGGAGCAGCAGAGATGAGGAGGTTCTCCATATTCAGGCAGCATCTTTTTGTATTTCATAAAGAAGATTGTCATTAAAAGAAGACTGCCTTTTGGGGCTGCGACACCATTCCAGTTCACAGAACGTCGACAAATTAGGGAGATCACCAAGGCCCATATACAGAAGAAATAACTACATCTCCTTCCCCTTCCTGTGGACAAAGCGAAGCAAGCCAAGAGAGCTTTTGCTCATGTGACATATGCTGAATCCCCTATTGCCTTCCATATGTTCATCAATTAAAAGAAACTCAGTAACTGTCAGTGGTCTTCCATGCCAGAGCTCAATTCAGAGAGTAGCTTATTAAGGACAATTTCACCTAAATCAACACTTCTATGCTCAATGCATCAACAATCCACAGTCCTCATCAATTTCCTTATAATCATTATTTAGTGGCAGTCCTTCAGTTTGGGTAGATACATCTTGCCTTCTGTTCATTACAAAGATAAAGACCAATTCTAAACTAGAACAAAAATATGATTCATTATCAACTCAGTTACATTTCTATTAGCCAACAGAAGTAATTGAGAATCACTCTTGTACTTGTATGTGCTCTGTTCCTTACCCTAGTGCCTCTGTAATGTATGACGCATGTGGCTACAGCTTTGGAAGTGGAAGGCTGCTGAAATTCTGTTGAAGACACTTCACTTGGATGTGATGGTTGAAATTGTGTGATTCTGGTCTCGGGAATCCAGGCTGCAGACTGACAGCATCTCAGCATGGATCAGAGCAACTCTGCTGGTTGTGTGAAACCTACAAGGGAAGTGGCAGAGTGTTCAGTAGGAGAGCCAGCAGACTGCCATTCTAAGAAAGGTCTCTCTTGCAAAAATCAACATAATTATCCTGGTGAAAATGCCTCGCTACACCTAGAGTTGCAATATGAAAATTGAACTGTCAAATCATTTAGGACTGAGATGAGAAAAGAAGATGTCTTTGAGAGGTTTGTAAATATTTGGAGTTGTCTATCCGGCAGAGACATGGGTGCTACATGGTGGGATATTTTCATGACTGATCAACAGGGCTTTGGGGCTCACGAGGAAACAAGGGCCATGGGCAACAGGTGGAAACTGTTGTTTAGGGAGAAGATTAGCCAGGATCATATTGAATAGTGGACCCCAAGCTCAAAGGTAAAACCAGATGTTTTGTCCTTTTAAATGTAAAAATGCTGTGCTGCTTTGGAGGTTTCTGTTGATCTTGGCCCAAAACAAATACCCACCTCTGCCAGCATCATGGCATTTTCAGCTGTGCTATTGATGAAACTGACTATTATCATAGGAGTTTGTACTGAATAGCTTCTATGCATGGCATAATATGAACATTTTTATAAATGATGTGAGTTGCAGTCCCATCTAGCATTGTGTGTAATCTCCCTGTCAGGTTAGCCAATGTAATAGTGGTGAGTGCGCAAGTATCAGGGAAGGACTGTGATGAAGGATGATGCAGTCACGTAAGGGCATGGGGAGCATAAAATCCACTGTAGACCCGTTCTGCTGTGTAGCTGCTTGTTGTGTTGTAACATTCCATGTAAAAAGCTTGAGAAAAATTGCAGCTGGACTCCTACATGCTCTGTAATCTTGCCACATTTTGACAAAGTGTCATTTTCATTGAGATTGGCTGAGTGGTTTCTCTCCCGCTAGCCTAGCATGTTTTCTCGTGCTATCATTCCAGATGTTCTTCCTTAACTGCCTACCCTGCCCCAATGTCTCATGCCAGCCCGATTCTCCCACTCACTGTATCCAGAAATACTCTCCACTGCTGTATGTCCTGGGATCCCTGGCATTGGCACTTCCTTTAAAAGGGCATTATGTGACTGATAAAGAACTCAGTCCAGTGCCAAATGGCACAGTTCATGGCATTTACTGCAACTATGACAGATAAAGGGAAATTGGTGTCTCACTTTGTAGACAGGGACCTGGAGTGATAATCACGGTAATAAACCTCTTGCTGCTCACAAATGTCAAGAACTCGGAAAATGCAATTCATTGGCATCGAGAAAGGCCTTGCTTGACTTCTCACACCATTCTTCCACATTCCTCACCAAAGGCCCACATTTTTCAGGCCTGGGACAATTCTGCCCTTTTATGTGCAATTTCCTTGGCAGGCTGCTCAGCACAAAGTTAGTCGGTGTGAGTTAGGATTCTGGTAAAATGTGGTGCTGTAAGTATAGGACTGGGAAGAGGAGCAGGGGAATGACGTTTTATGATCAGTGAGACTGTAAAATGGTGGAGGTTTGAGCAGAGTGCAATATTCTGGTCTTAGCAACTTTAGTGAAATCAATCAATTGCTTCTGACATTGCAACCATGTGCTGGATGTTCTTGCAATTTCTTAACCTCTTCCCTCTATCAATAACTTGACACAAGGATGTCTTTCCAATTTCTGAGAGGTATAGGAAGACCACAGCCTATACCAGGCTTTGCTGCTCTCTCATTACTTTCTTCAGCCATCTTTCTGCTGATAAAATATTGCTATAGGCAAATTATACCTCCTATTTAGTATGCACCATTTGTTTTAAGTGGCATTACAGATCTGTGATATATATATCCTCTGTAGAGCCAATGAGTTGTGCAAGTATCATAACTGTATCATTCCTGAAGAAGGGCGCATGCCCGAAACGTCGATTCTCCTGCTCCTTGGATGCTGCCTGACTTGCTGCACTTTTCCAGCAACACATTTTCAGCTCATAACTGTATGTCAGGATGATTAAATTATTCAGGTAGCAGGAATATTGCAACTGGTGTGTATCCCTTGCCACCTCTGCACCACATTGTAGGTGAACAGATTTCTCGGACTCTTAATTAATGCATCTGACACAGAAACATTCACCGCTCTCCTTGCAAGGCTTCATGTACCAAAGATTTCCATAAAGGCATCTGCCAAGTACTGTAGTTCTGCAGATAAGTATGTAATTAGTTTCATTCTTGGCTGCATGACTGCAGCACAAATTGTAATTTATTTGTTATGAAAAGCATGACAACGTCAAATTGTTTTATTTAAATCTGGCATTATATTCTAACTGCCGTCATATTCTGATGTTGAAAGTACATTGTCAGGGGCAATGCAGCAGCTTGTGGTCATGGATCAGAAGATGGACTGCATGTGACTATTTGGCATTGTAAAGTTATTGCAGTCTACTTCAAGAGATCTGCACTGCAGTGTTGCTGTTGTTAGGAAGATATGGATCTGAGAACTCGTTTAAATCATGACATGAGTGATTTTGGATTTAGAGTTCTATTTAATCAGAATAAACAGACTTGATGGCGTGAGAGTGAGATCTTTGTTATTGGGAGAAAAGATCTGAAGGGACATTGTGATCTAAACTACGAAGTGTTGAATCTTGAGTTACACTAAGAATCTTGAGGGGTAAATCGTCTGACCTTGTCACTGTTCACATTTAGAAGTTCACACCGTCACCCTGAATCTGGATTGCACAAGTTGATGTGATGGTGCAAGTCACATTTGCAGTGACATCCTTCCTAGTAGCTAACAGGATGGCTTCAAAACAGGATTTTGGAATCATGAGTTGGCAAATCTGCCCAGAAAATGTCTACTAAGAACTGAAAGTTCAGATACAGAACTCTGGTGTCAATGCAAAGGAAGGATTAAAGGCAGACAGCAGCTGAAAGCATTTTTAGCAAATCTAGCTATTACAAGCAAAGATAAAATTAGAGTAAGTGTGATGAATCAATGTATCACAGGAATGCCAGAGACGCAGTTGATATATTTAATATAGGAATGTTCGCATGGAAACCTGAATCAAGCGAGCTCAACATATCTCGGGCAGTTTATGTTCTTTTCCAAAGTGAGAAGGTAAACAAGTTTTGTGCTAGGTGGCCTCAGTCTATGCTTGTTAACTCCATAAAAATTCAATAATAAATTGAAAAGTACAATTTATTGGATATCTCAGTGCAATGCTATGTGTAAAATATAGATGTATTCAGTGTATTTTTAAAAGTAATTGTTTGTTCATATCTCAAATTGTATTTATAGAGAGAGAGGAAGTTAATGCTATATTAATTGTACTTAATTGTATGCAAGCCTAGAAGAAGCCTGAAGTAAAAGGATTTTCCAAAACCAGTGCAAATATGAAAACTGCAGTGTGTTACATATCATTAATTTGGTTGTCCCTATCGCAAAAAAGGTGATTTATGAATAAGGGGGAGTGGATGTTCCCAATGGCTCTGGGATGAAATCATAAAGCATTCAAAGCAAAAAAATCATCAGGCTGATCTGATCCAGACACAAGAATACAGATTAGATCTTGCGAGAAGATTGGGCAAACGATATGGGCAAAGTAAGGAATGACGTCTGTGCACCAAGAATTTAGGGGACTAGGTGGTGGAGAGAAAAGCAGAACCTCAGTGATTGTATTGTAGTGATTGCAACCACAACACAGTACGGTTCATATTACTCCTGGTGCCACGTGCTAGCAAGTATAGAGATAAGAAAATCGGACAGACAGATGAAAGCTTGAGAGTTGGTATAAGAGGGAGGGTTTTATATTCCTGGTTCATTGGCACCATTCTTGGGGAAGTTGGAATATGTTCAAATGGGACGGTCTGCACCTGAACTACACTGGGACCAACATTCTCGCAGATGGGTTTGCTAGTGCTGTAGGGACCAGTTTAAACTAGACTGGCAGAGGAAGGGGACACAGAATATCAATGAAACAGACACATGTCATGCTACACCAAAGGAAGCAAGTGTCAGTAGGTTCAGCTATGATTAGTGTTAAGAGAGCAAGGCCAGGCCGGATGGTCTTTTACTTTAATACTAGGAATGTAAAAGGTAAGACTAATCTATTAATTGGGTAGATTGATGAAAGTGTGATATTATTGCCATTACAGGTTGATGGAAGGGCTGGACTGAAAACTTAAAGTTCCGGGCTATAGAGTCTTTTGGTGAGACAGGGGAGGGTCGAAAAAGGGTGTTGGTGCCTATTGAATAAAAAGTCAATTACTGAAATAAGGAGATATGATATTTATTGTCAGATGACATGTATTAAAACAATGTGGAGCTATTTTATTTGGAATGTATTATAGGTCTCAAAGAGTCAGCAGGATATAGAGTAGTAAATATCTAGATGGTTCACAGATGTGTGTAAGAGTGATAATTGGGTAATAGACTAGGGGATTTCAACTTTCCCAACATAAATTGGGATAGTCATAGTTTTAAGGGTTTAGAGGGGAGCAGATTTCTTGAAATATATCCCGGAAGCTTTTTGTATAGAAGGTCCAACGATGACACAATGCTGGATCTGGCTGTGGGGAAAGAAGCTGGACAAGTGTTCAGTGTAGCAGTGGAGGAAGGTTTTAGTGATAGCAATCACAACACGGTATGGTTCAAATTTCTTCTGAACAAAGAAAAAGATGGCATTCAAAAGGTGGCTGTGGATTTGGGGAACAGATTTTATTAAAATAAAACAGGATTATGGAAATGATTTGGATGTGAGCATTAGAGGTCTAGTCAGTAAGTTTGCAGATGACACCAAAATTGAAGGTGTAGTGGACAGCAAAGAAGGTTACAATGGGATCTTGATCAGATGGGCCAATGGGCTGAGAAGTGGCAGATGGAGTTTTACTTAGATAAATGTGTAGTGCTGCATTTTGGGAAAGCAAATCTTAGCAGGACTTATACACTTAATGGTAAGGTCCTGGGGAGTGTTGCTGAACAAAGAGACCTTGGAGTGCAGGTTCATAGCTCCTTGAAAGTGGAGTTGCAGGTAGATAGGATAGTGAAGAAGGCGTTTGGTATGCTTTCCTTTATTGGTCAGAGTATTGAGTACAGGAGTTGGTAGGTCATGTTGTGGCTGTACAGGACATTGGTTAGGCCACTGTTGGAATATTGCATGCAATTCTGGTCTCCTTCCTCTTGGAAAGATGTTGTGAAACTTGAAAGGGTTCAGAAAAGATTTACAAGGATGTTGCCAGAGTTGGAGGATTTGAGCTATAGGAAGAGGTTAAATAGGTTCTTTTCCCTGGAACGTCGGAGGCCGAGGGGTGACCTTATAGAGGTTTACAAAATTATGAGGGGCATGGATAGGATAAATAGACAAAGTCTTTTTCCTGGGGTGAGGGAGTCCAGAACCAGAGAGCATAGGTTTAGGGCGAGAGGGAAAAAACATAAAAGAGACTTAAGAGACAACGTTTTCATGCAGAGGGTGGTACGTGTATGGAATGAGCTGCCAGAGGAAGTGGTAGAGGCTGGTACAATTGCAACATTTAAAAGGCATCTGGTTGGGTATATGAATAGGAAGGGTTTGGAGGGATATGGGCCAGGTGCTGGCAGCTGGAACTATATTGGGTTGGGATATGTGGTTGGCATGGATGTATTAGACCGAATGGTCTGTATCCGTGCTGTACATCTCTATGACTCTATCTGGCCACAGTAGACTGGGAATAGCTCCTTGTGGTAAGTCTGCAGAGGAGCAACATGGAGCATTCAAAAAAGGAATGCACTGCCTGGGAGAGTACAGATTCAACACGTATACTTTAGAGGGAAGTGTAGCAGCGGTATGTTCAGAGAATCTTGGACATTTAGGATAATTCAGGACTTGATGAGGGAGGAGAGCAGGGTTTTTATAATGTCCAAGGGGAGCAATTCAGCTGTGGCCCTATAGAAGAATACAGGAAGTGCAGGAGTAAACTTAAGAAAGCAATTAGAAGAGCAGAAAGGGGGCATGAAAAAGGGACTTACAAACAGGATTAGGGAAATTCCGAAAACATATTATAAATACATTAAAGGGAAGAGGTTAAACAGGGCCTTTAAGGACCAAGGGGATAACCTCTGTGTTAAGCTGCAGGATATTGGAAGGGTGTTGAATGAATATTCTTCAGTCTTCATTCTGGAAATGGAGGACATATGTGCGGAATTCAGGAAAAGGTGCTGTGCAGAACTTGCACAATTTGACGTAGAAAATGGGGAAGTATTGGACTGTTGGACTTAAAAGCAGACAAATCCCCTGGCCCAGATAAACTGCATCCCAGGCTGCTGTGGGAGGCAAGGCAGGAAATTACAGGGGTTTTTACATAAAGTTTTAACTCCTGTCTGGCCATGGGAAAGTGCCGGATAATTGGAAGATAGCTAATGTGGCTCTACCTTTTAAGAAGGGTGGTAGAGATGAATCAGGAAATTACAGATCAGTGAGTCCTATGTCAGTGGTAGGGAAACTGTTGGTAAAAATTCTAAAGGAGAGAATTAATACCACTTTGAAAGGCATGGGTTAGTTGATGTAGTTTATGTGGATTTTAGCAAAGCTTTTGACAAGGTCCACATGGAGATGATTGATTGGGAAGGTTAAAACACAAGAAATTGAGGAAAACGTAGCAAGATGGATCAGAAAGTGGCTTAGTAATAGGAGACAAAACGTTGTGGTAGAAAGCTGTTTAAGTGCCTGGAGGCCGTGTCCAGTGGATTACCACAAGGATCAGTGCTGGGATCCTTACAATTTGTTATATACATAAATGATAGAGATGAAAATGTGGGGGTGCCATTAAGTAAATTTGCAGATGGTATCAAGATTGATAGTGTTTAATAGCAAAGAAAATGGCTTTAGGTTATGGGAAGATGTAGACAGATTGGTCAGATGGACAGAGCAGTGGCAGATGGTATTTAACTTTGATAAGTGTGATGCACTTTGGAAGAAAAAACAAGATGAGGGAGTATTTAATGAATGGCAGGACACTGGGTAGCTTGGAGGAACAGAGGGATCATGAGGTAACTATTCACAGATCTCTGAACTTGGCAGAGCACATGAATAGGATAGTTAAGGAGGCATATGGGTCACTTGCTTTCATCAGTCATAGCATAGAACATAAGAGCAAGGAGGTAATGTTAGAGTAGTACAGAGCATTGGCCAGGTCACAGCTGGAGAACTGTGTGCAGTTCTGATCACCCCACTAATGGAAGGATGTGACAGCACTAGAGGGAGTAAAGAAGAGGTGGCCTGGAATGGAGAAATTGAACTATAGGGAGATACTAAATAGCTTGGATTTTCTCTAGAGCAGAAAAGGCTGAGGGGGGGGGGTGTCATAATTGAGGTGTATAACATTTTGAAGGGTATGGACAAGGTGAGTAGAGAGCAGCTGTTCCCCTTGATTGAGAGATCAATCATGAGAGGGCATAGTTTTAGGATAAAGGCAAGAGATTCAAAGGGGATTTGGAGAAAAAACATTTTCGCTCAGCATGTGGTAGGAATCTGGATGCCAGGGAAGGTAACGGAGGCTGGAAATCTTACAACCTTTAAAAAATATTTGGATTAGCATTTCAAAAATTGTAACATTCAAGGCTATGGGACAAGTGCAAGAAATCGGGATTGGTGCACCTTTATTGTTGGTACAGAATCAATGGGCCATAGGGCCTTTTTTGACTCTATGAATCTAGTCAGAAGTCACACAACACCAGGTTATAGTCCAACAGGTTTATTTGAAATCACAAGCTTTCAGAGTGCTGCTCCTTCATCAGGCAAAGTGGAAGAAAGTGCACAGGCATAGAATTTATAGGTGGAGAGATCATTGCAAAATAATTCCAGGTAATTAACAGTAGGTAGTACAAATGGTATGAGTGGAGTGTTGACAAGCTGAGTAGCAAGTCTTTGCAGGTGATCAAAAGTGTCAAATGGTGTGAGTAAAGAGCCAACAGCTAATAGTAAGTGAAGGGATGACCTGTGATACAATTCATTGAAGCAGAAAGGTAAATATAAAAAAATCAAATTTGTGTCTGGCACCATCTTATTTTTAATTTTTTTGTAATTATCTCTCTCTGCCTCAATTAATTGGATCATAGGTTATCCCTTCACTTACTATTAGCTCTGAAGTCTCGTGATTTCAAGTAAACCTGGACTATAACCTGGTGTCGAGTGCCTTCTGACTTTTAGCATCCCAGTCCAACACCAGCACCTCCACATCTATAAATCTATGAATTGGATGGTAGATGACTTTCCAACTAAATGGATGTCGACACATGCTTTCTGAAATTTATGTGTTCAAAATGAGCAATCGGGTAAGAAATGAATGAACTGCTGGTTCTGCCTCTCCCTTCTCAAGAGAAGGCAAACACAATAAAGGTGTTGTTTAGAGCATGAAGTATGAAATGTTAAAATTTAAAATGTTAAATGTGTACAAAATGGTTCCATAGATTCTACCCAATATATTCAGTGCCTTGATGAAAAGATCTGTAAAATTTTCTCAGCTCTCCAGAGGTAAACATACTCTGAAATATTGACTTTGTCTTCCAACCTTCATTGTTTAAGCTTTACTGTTCACTTTCCATAAACCCAAAGATTATGTATTCTCCAGCTGAAGGATGATGGTAGCAATGTCAATTTTCCATCACAATTATTATCCACAAATGGAGACAGTGCATTGAATGGATTGAAGATCTGATTGCTGAGAAGTCAATTACAGTGAAGCTGCGATAATATTCCTTTCACATTTATCTTGCAGCCCTAAGCCACTTATCTCATATAAGCAGCATCCCTGGAATGTGAATCTTTTCGGATAAATGTATAGCTATCCAGTTGTGAAATTGCAATTTGTCGTCGAGGTACTGGCAGCTGTTGTAATGGGATAAATTATGCAAATTGTCAGTGGAGGAAATGACTTTATTTATAAAATGTCTTTAACATTGAAGAACATTGCCCATATAAAATCCGACTCTTCTTACAGATGAGAATAAACAATAAATGGGAGAGTTTGGAACATTGACTGAAAGTTTGGTCTTAAATATACATTTTAAGAAGCGTTTAAAGATGGAGTAGGTTGAGGTGTTTAAGATGGAGTTCTCAAAAGTAGGTGAAAGGCGCAAAATCTTTCAGACGGTGTGGTTCTCTGATCCTCCTGCAATGAGATCAGCAGTGACCACATCCTAACCTGTTTAAGCCACCCTACAGCCACGTAATACTCTGCTAATTGATGCCTACCAGTCACTGAGGGAAAGTCCCAACTCCAAGAGCTACTGGCCATTTTGATTGGTTGGCAGCTCTGTGGTCACAGCAGTAGTGTAGGTGACCAATAACTGAGCAGGTGGGCAAGCTGCCCTGGGTTTCTTGTAAAATTTCTGATGGGGCAGTATCTTATTTATTTCGGAACTAAGTGTGGCATCGAGCTGGAAGCCAAGAAGTACTTCTGCATGGAGGTGAGCCAGGTTTTCTTGTGTAATTTCTTCCTTCTCACCTGGTTCCATATTCATGCATGGGTAAACATCACATTTGTGAGTTGGAAGTTCTTCTCCTTGCCAGGGCCCTATAGGATCCATACTGTGTGGAAACAGGCCATTCAGCCCATCAGCCCATCAGGTCCATACTGATTCTCTGAAGAACATTCCACCCAGACCACCCCCCCCCATGCTATCTCTGTAACCCACCTAGCCTGCACATCCCGGGTCACTATGGGCAATTTAGCATGGCCAATCCACTTAACCTGCACATCTGTGGATTGGGAGGAAACCAGAACACCCAGAAGAAACCTGCACAGACACTGGGAGAATCTGCAAACTCCACACAGACAGTCACCTAAGGGTTGAATTGAACCTGGGTCTCTGGCGCTATAAGGCAGCAGTACTAACCATAGAGCCACTATGGGTTCCAACTATTAGATGCCATATGTAAAGGCACCCAGACAACATTTCACTCTACAAACCAGGAGTAGGTGAATAAAGAAGGTGAACTAGTTCATCCTTCCTCACCTGAGAGCTGAACAATTTTGGGTATTCTATCTGGAGCCATAACAAATGGGGAACCTGGATCAGGATCTGGGTGTAACAAGGTGATAGTTTACAACTGCAAAACTTGTACTGTGCATAACAGACTGCTGGATTTGACCTTGTATTTTAATTGCTAGTATGTGTGTTTGAATTGCAGTATTGCTAGTCTTGACAATAAATGGAACTATTTACCTTTGGCTGGTTGTTGCAGTTTAACACGACATTTCATAGACATGCAAATAATATATAGTTTACATGTATTAAGCGATGGTTAAAGGTTGGCTGTTATTGTTAGTTTATCAAAACTTCACTGAAGTTGTAAGATGTTGAGGAATATGGAAATACTGCAGGGTAATGACATTAAGGTGGAAATGAGCCATGATCTAGTTTATTGATGGGGCAGGCTGGATGGGTTCAATGGACTGGTCCTGCTCCCTTTTCCCTGTGCTCTGACATGGAGTTATTCTGCTGGCGTCCGTTTATCTGAGTGGTTGGCCAGCAGGCCTAAGCTAGATTGAGGGCAGCACCTCACCCTGAGCCCAGTAACATAGACCTTTACCTCAGTATGTCTTGCCATGTGCCACTGTCTGGGAGCTGTACTTCTTTTGTAACACTGAAAAGAGTAGCGAGTTTTGAGAAGATTTGTAGCTCAGGTTGAGGTTTTGGATGTAGATTTGCTTGCTGAGCTGGAATGTTCATTTCCAGATGTTTCGTCAGCCTCCTTGGTAACATCTTCAGTGGTCCTCATGTGAAGCACTGCTGATAATTCCTGCTTTCAATTTATATGTTTGGGTTTCTTTGGGTTGATGTCATTTCCTGTGGTGAAGTCATTTCCTGTTCCTTTGCTCAGGGGGTGGTAAATGGGGTCTAAATTGATGTTTGTTGATAGAGTTCCAGTTGGAATGCCATGCTTCCTATACAGACTGTATACAGACAACAAGAAAAACTAATATCATTTACAAAATACCGTGCAAGGACTGTAACAAACACTACATTGGGCAAACAGGCAGAAAACTAGCCACCAGGATACATGAACACCAACTAGCCACAAAAAGACATGATCTTCTATCACTAATATCCTTACATGCGGATGAGAAAGGACACCACCCATCCAAGGACAAGCCAAACAGAATCACGCATGAGAATTCCTAGAAGCATGGCATTCCAACTGGAACTCTATCAACAAACAAATCAAGTTAGACCCCATCTACCACCCCATGAGAAAAGGAACAGGAAATGACTTCACCACAAGAAATGACATCACCAACCCAAAGAAACCCAAACATATAAATTGAAAGCAGAAATTATCAGCAGTGCTTCACCTGAGGCCCACTGAAGATGCTACCTAGTAGGGTGATGAAACGTCTGGAAATGATCCTTCTAGCTTAGCGAGCAAACCTACATCCAAAACTGAAAAAAGTCATAGAGTCATAGAGGTGCACAGCACAGAAATGAACCCTTTGGTGCAACTTGACCATGTTGACCAGATATCCTAACCTAATCTAGTCCCATTTGCCAGTACCTGGCCCGTATCCCTCTAAACTCTTCCTATGCATATACCCATCCAAATGCGTTTTACATGTTGCAATAGTACCAGACTGCACTACTTCCTCTGGCAGCTCATTCCATACACGCACCACTCTCTGTGTGAAAACGTTGCCCCTTAGGTCCCTTTTTTTATCTTTTCCCTCTCATCCTAAACCTATGGTCTTTAGTTCTGGATTCCCCTACCCCAGGGAAAAGACTTTGTTTATTTATCCTATCCTTGCCCCTCATGATTTTCTAAACCTCTGAGGTCACCCCGGCTATTCAGCCTCTCCCTACACAGCATTTGATGGAAGTTTCAAAGTTCTGAATGGTCCAGTGGGTCACATAAAAATATTTTTAAAGCATAGCTTTGCACCAGGCTGAAACTTTAGAGCACTAGTTTGAAGTCCAATTGTAATGAGACTGACCACTCCTTATGGTTTAGTGTTCAGGATAACAGGGGAGGTGCTTAGAGTTGCTGAGTCAGATCATTACCTTAACTCCAAGGTTAACTGCTTCTTTTCTCTGTCTGATTACCTGAAACTGCTTTGCAGCAACCAGAACGTATGACTGTCACCTCTGAATAAGAAGGATGTGAGTTAAAATCCCAATCAAGAGACTGTAGTGCACAGTCTAGGCTAATACTTCAGTGCAGTAGTGAGCACATTGCTGCATTCTTAGAGGTGGTGTTTCATGGTTGAGATGTTAAACTGTGACCCTGGATATAGTTTTAAAGTTAACCCAATATTTACCATTCAATTAACACATGAAAGCCAATTATTTGATCAGTGTCACATTGCTATTTATGGGACATTGTTTTGCCAAATGCTACATTTCCTCCATTTTCATTCACAACAATGACTGCACTTTAAAATAATTAATTGGTCTTAAACAGTTTAGGAAGCTCTGAGTTCCTGAAAGGCACTTGGATGCAAATCCTTTCTTCATGTTGAGGTTGTACAGGACATTGGTTAGGCCAGTTTTGGAATACTGCTTACAATTCTGGTCACCCTGTAATAAGAAAGGTGTCGTGAAACATGAAAGTATTCAGAAAAGATGCATAGGGATGCTGCAGGGATTGGAGGGTTTGAGCAATAGAGAGAGTCTGAATAGGCTGGGTTTCTCTCCCTGGAGCGTCAGATGCTGAGGGGTAACCTTACAGAGGTCTATAAAGTCAGGAGGGGCAGAGATAGGGTCAATAGCTGTGGTCTTTTTCCCAGGGTAGGGGAGTCTAAAATTAGAGGGCGTAGGGTTAAGGTGATAGGGAAAAGATTTAAAAGGGACCAAAGGCACACAGGGGTGATGCATGTATGGAATAAGCTAGTATAAATACAACATTTACAAGGTATCTGGATGGGTACAAGAAGTTGAATTACTATGCACGCAAGTATTTAACTACAAAGAAGCAAGGTAGGTCTAGAAAGATGACAATGGGAGAGATCTCAGATGATGATTCATTACACAACAAATTGGTTTGTGATTGTTAGAATGTTGACTGCAGAGGGAGAACATCCAGTGAATGTGAAGTGCCTGATAGATACCAGTGTTTCAAGTAACTTGTGAGTTCCATAGACCTTTGCAAAAATGACTGAAGATGGTGACCTCAATGTGAAAGTAATGTTGAGGCTTTGTGATGGAATGATGCACATCCCAAGAGGACAAAGATTGCTGAGATTAGATTAGATTAGATTACTTACAGTGTGGAAACAGGCCCTTCAGCCCAACAAGTCCACACCGACCCGCCGAAGCGTAACCCACCCATACCCCTACATTTACCCCTTTACCTAACACTACGGGCAATTTAGCATGGCCAATTCACCTGACTTGCACATCTTTGGACTGTGGGAGGAAACCGGAGCCCCCAGAGGAAACCCACGCAGACACGGGGAGAACGTGCAAACTCCACACAGTCAGTCGCCTGAGTCGGGAATTGAACCCGGGTCTCTGGCGCTGCGAGGCAGCAGTGCTAACCACTGTGCCACCGTGCCGCCCGCTGTGCCACCGTGCCACCATTCTGGATTAATGGTGCTGGAAGAGCACAGCAGTTCAGGCAGCATCCGAGGAGCAGTAAAATCTACGTTTCGGGCAAAAGCCCTTCATCATCTGCAGTCATTGTTTTTACCTAAAGATTGCTGAGAGCCCACTGTAATGGGGAGAACAAAGATCTGGAGTGCCAGTTAATATATATTAAGCAAAACCCACTTAAGTCATCTGAAATAAGTCTCAAGCTTGGACTGGTAACCCTATTTATGCCAAAGGAGACTTGCAACGTTCCTCATGCTACTAAGCCACTAACTGTTGAATAAAATATTACAAAGATTTTTTCTAGGTTTGGATGGCTTGCTGGTGAATATCATCCTGAGGCAGGTAGGAGGATAAGACTAAATCAGCATTTGAGCTGCCTTAAAGAGTAAGACAAGGTTGAAAGCTGAGAAGGAAGGGAGTAATCAAAAAAGTAACAACTCCTCTAGACATGAAGTGAAAACTCTGGAAGATTAAAGTTATACATAGATCCAAAGTAGCTCAGTAAAGCATTGAAAAGATTTCACTACGCCATGCCAGCCATTGAAGAAACTTTCCACAACTTGCCAAAGAAAGGTCTTTACGATGCTCCATGTGAAGACTGGTTACTGGAATTGAAACTGGCTGAAAGCAGCTATATTCTACGCATGTTCTGGATGCCATTTGGGAGACACAGATGTGTGCTCATGTGTTTGGTATTTCCACTCCTCTGAAAGAATGTCATGGCAGACAGCATGAGATAGTCAGTGGTCTTGCCAGATAGGAAGTGGTTGTGAATGATCTCCTAGTCTATCGATGTAGAAATGTGATAGAATAAGCCATTGCAAAGCATGATCAGAATATCATGTGACTGCTAGAGGAAGGTTATCAGATGAACTTAATGCTGAACAAGAAAAAGATGTAATTGAAGATGTCAAGTATATGGGTTATATAGACGGAGCAAAAAAGTTTTGCCATGTTCCTGATGAGGTGCCAGAGGAAGTGGTGAAGGCTGGTACAATTACAGCATTTAAAAGGTATTTGCATTGGTATAGGAATAGGAATTTAGAGGGATATCGGCCAAATGCTGGCAAATGGGACTAGATTAATTTAGGATATCTGGTTGGCATGGATGAATTGGACTGAAGGGTCTGTTTCCGTGCTGTACATCTCTATGACTCAATGACAGGATGAGAACTACAGCAATCATGCAGTGACCAACAGATGCGACAGCAGTGCAATGATTTGTTGAACCTTGAGTCACCTTTATGCAACACATGGGCAATCAGTTGTATTTGCATTGAGAGTGTTTATGCAACAAGTTTACATTCCAATTGAGAAAGAGTCCCTAAATGTTTGTCTTTACTTCCAAGCATTTTAATTCATGTTTGAGAGACAGAGTGACTGTGGAGTCTGACTACAAGCTATTTCCTTATATCATTCTCAAATTGTTTCTGTCTAAAGTGTGTTCAAAGGCCGTTACTTTGTTTATAGAGATAGCATCTGGATGTGACATTGAAACAATTGAAGTAACTGCATTGCTCTGTGGAGAGCTCTGGTCCCTATGAAGCAAGTTGAAGATGCTAAGACAGAGTTTGAAATTTTCCAGAATCAACGGGAAGTTATCACTCACCATTGACATAAAGCTAACAATCCAGTAGAGATGTTGAATCTGAAAGACTTAGATCAGCAAACTCGGTAACTAGATATAACTCCGCAAGTACTGCAGGACAGAGTGATAGGGAAATGGCCTGGAAACATGAAGGACGCATCTCTTGTTGCATTGTTTACCATTTCCTTGTGATAATACAGGAGATCACCACACCTTATTTGAATTCGTGAGATTGTAGTTCGAATGACATCCATTCATTGTTATAAGCTAATCATTTATTCAAGCACTTCCGCTCTGCCGTCTCCAAGCAATTCAGCTGGAATGCCATTGATCCTTTGACCCCCTGTGTTTTGCCATTGGCTTAATGCCCACAGCAGCTTGGTTCTAGTGAGTGAGAGGTCGCCTGTTCTTTGTTGTTTGTGTATCTGGTTACTGCAACTGGATTGTGAGCAATAGCTCCTTATTTAAAGGTTACAAAATAGCAGCTTATTCCTGATAGCTAATCAGAATTCAGTGCATAATCTTACAAACAGGGCAAAATATAAATAAAATAAATATTAGAAATATATACCTTGTGGTCTGCAATGTGTGCTCGAATAAGAACTGGAAAACGCCATTTTATAAAATTGCAGATGGAAACAAAAGGCCCACAGTCAATTCAACTTGCCATATGTAAACACATGCTGGCCATATCCATCCACGCAAAATGCTTATAGTGACTTCTCACTTCTTCCACAAGTTTGCCGTGTTGCTAAGGTTCTGGGTCTTTATTAAAGGTGTTTTAATTGTGATGTAATAATGATTATGATGTTTCAAACCCAGACGGTTGTAGAACAGACAAGGTGCTGTTATAAGATGAAACACTCCAGCAGTTGCATACAGTTGTATCTTTCTTTAAAGGTCTAATTTAAAATTAAAACCCATAATAAAGTGATGAGTCGATTTGTTCGAAGGACACTTCCTTGGGTTAAATCTCCCCAGAATTTCTGCACTGTAATTTGAAAGATGGAAAGTTGAACACAGGACTCCATTGAGGAATTCTTTAACAGTCTGTACTTTGCAAGATGTTGAATGGATCTATTTGAATTCACTAAACAGGCTGGGACATCGTACAGGTAAATATCTCAATGTTCATCTTGTCATAGAATCATAGAGATGTACAGCATGGAAACAGACCCTTCCAACCTGTCCATGCCAACCAGATATCCCAACCCAAGCTAGTCCCACCTGACAGCACCTGCTACACTTCCCTCTAAAGTGTACATGTTGAATCTGTACGCTCCCAGGCAATGCATTCCTTTTTGAATGTTCCACGTTGCTCCTCTGCAGACTTACTGTAGGAGTTGTTTCCAGTCTACTGTGGCCAGATAGAGTCATAGAGATGTACAACTCGGTTACAGACCCTTTAGTCTAACTCATCCACGTTGACCACATATCCCAACCCAATATAGTCCCACCTGCCAGCACTTGGCTCATATCCCTCCAAACCCTTCCTATTCATATACCTGTCCAGTTGCCTCTTAAATGTTGCAATTGTACTAGCCTCTACCACTTCCTCTGGCAGCTCATTCCATACACATACCACCCTCTGCATGAAAACGTTGTCTCTTAGGTCTCTTTTATGTTTTTTCCCTCTCACCCTAAACCTATGCCCTGTAGTTCTGCACTCCGTCACCCCAGGGAAAAGACTTTGTCTATTTATCCTATCTACGCCCTCATAATTTTGTAAACCTCTATAAGGTCACCCCTCAGCCTCCGACACTGCAGGGAAAAGAGCCCTATCCTATTTAACCTCTCCCTGTAGCTCAAATTCTCCAACCCTGGCAACATCCTTGTAAATCTTTTCTGAACCCTTTCAAGTTTCACAACATCTTTCCGATAGGAAGGAGACCAGAATTGCACGCAATATTCCAATAGAGGCCTCAACATGACTTCCCAACTCCTGTACTCAATACTCCGACCAATAAAGGAAAGCATACCAAACATCTTCTTCACTATCTACCTGCGTCTCCACTTTCAAGGAGCTATGAACCTACACTCGAAGGTCTCTTTGTTCAGCAACACTCCCTCGGACCTTACCATTAAGTGTATAAGTCCTGCTACGATTTGCTTTCCCAAAATGCAGCAACTTGCATTTATCTAAATTAAACTCCATCTGCCACTTCTCAGCCCATTGGCCCATCTGGTCCAGATCCTGTTGTAATCTGAGGTCCTCTTTGCTGTCCACTACACCTCAAATCTTTACTAACTATACCTGTTATCCTTCATCCAAATCATTTATGTAAATGACAAAAAGTAGAGGACCCAGCACCGATCCTTGTGGCACTCCACTGGTCACAGGCCTCTAGTCTGAAAAACAACCCTCCACCACCACCCTCTGTCTTCTACCTTTGAGCCAGTTCTGTATCCAAATGGCTAGTTCTCCCTGTATTCAGTGAGATCTAACCTTGCTAATCAGTCTCCCATTGGGAATCTTGTCGAACACCTTACTGAAGTCTATATAGATCACATCTATCGCTCTGCCTTCATCAATCCCCTTTGTTACTTTTTCAAAAAACTCAATCAAGTTTGTGATTTCCCACGCACAAAGCCATGTTGACTATCCCTAATCAGTCCTTGCCTTTCCAAATACATGTTCATCGTGTCCCTCAGGATTCCCTCCAACAACTTGCCCACCACCGACTTCAGGCTCACTGATCTATAGCTCTCTGGCTTGTCCTTTCCACCCTTCTTAAACAGTGGAACCAATTGGCTTTCCCACTTCAAATGATTTTCACCTGAATCCCCTTGAGGTCAAATGTGGCAATAAAATAACAACAAGCTCTGTTTGGTTTCCTGAAGTATAGGAACACCTTAAACAGCGACAATAAAGGGGTATGTTCAAAAAGAAATGTATAGCCAGACTCTGGAGAGAAGGGTTCAAAGAATAAATAGTTATCTTAATTGAGATAACATTGTGCAAAAGTGATAGGTCACTCCTTTCACTACAAATTACACCTTTTTTTATTGTAAAACAATTGCAGGGTTGCCAATTCATTTTTTTTATGAGACTAGTGCTTAACAAATGTTATTTAGTTGATATCATAAAAATTCAATAAAAATATTTTTGGACGTTTAGACTCCTTCAAAGCCTAGAAATGTCACATGAATTTCAAGAAGTGAATCAATTACCTTGGGAGCTTTGGCATACTTAATCCATACAATAGAGTCATAAGTCTGAGATCATCTTTTGTGTAGTGTACAAGCCATCTGGTTATTAAAAATACAAAACTGCTAGCACTTTGTAATATACAACATTAGACCTAAGCCATCTATCATCATCCTGCTATCAATAGTTGTAAGCTGTTGTGCTGCAAGTGTTAGTTGTTCCACATTTAAGTGACTCTCACTGATGATTTTTTAAGAAGTGCAGATACAATCCATTTTCCAAAAGTCTTATTTTGTTCTTTTACTGCATTTGGTTACATGATGTCAGGAAGGCTAATGCATATAATCCAGAGGAATGTATTAGTATAGTCCGAGACCCAAGGAGCTGCAGAGCAAACAACTTCTTCAGCAGAATATTTTCTGTGTACTTCCTAATGCTCTTCTACTTTATTCTTCATTCTTTCAGGTGTGACAGTAGGGAAATGGATTTGGATTTAATGAACATGTGTGTCCTGGCAGGAGGCACGCTTGCCATACCCATTCTAGCTTTTGTAGCTTCCTTTCTACTGTGTCCTGCAGCACTCATTAGATTTTATTACTGGTAAGTGTACATATGTTCATTTTTAGTGATGGTTGTACCTATACTTATCGTCATTATGACTACACTTACAGACAGAATGAGCAAACAGTTATTGGGTTACCATTGCTATAAAATGTACAGTCACTAAGAAGTCCAGAGGGTTGGTTATTATTGACTGTCCAAAGGCTTACAGGTCAAGGGAATGGTTGTTCAAAGTTTATCTTTGGTGTTTGGGAGTGAGAGACATCCACAATTAATCTCCACATTCACCACCTTAGAAATTCCATCATGAACTGGTTAGTTCAAGTGGGTAAAATAAAACAAAAAAACTGTTGATCTGAAATGGAATCAGAAACTAAGGTAGTTCTGATGAAGAGTCTGGATTTGAAACATTAGCTCTGCTTTCTCCCGAAAGATGCTGCCAAACCTGCTGAGTTTCGCCAGCAATTTCTGTTCTAGTTCAAATGGGTGGCAGGTATTCTTCAGCAGAAGAGGATTCTGGATTAGAGTGGTGCTGGAAAAGCACAGCAGGCCAGGCAGCATCCGAGGAGCAGGGAAATCGGGCAAAAGCCCTTCATCAGGAAAATGTCGATTTTCCTGCTCCTTGGATGCTGCCTGGCCTGCTGTGCTTTTCCAGCACCAATCTAATCTAAACTCTGGTTTCCAGCATCTGCAGTTCTCACTTTTGCCGAGAAGAGGATTCTGCCTGCCCTCATAAATTTCAGAGACACTTTGAAACATAAAGAAAACTCTGAAATTCCTGCCTGTGGGCCCATCCCCTCCTTCTCACTCCAATAGTCCTCAGTCTCAGCTGGGACTCTGTGCCTTGACATTTAACTGGTATAACTCCTGCTGCCACTGTCAACCAGCTATACCTGGTGAGATCAGCCTTAGGTATGCCAAGTCCAAACAGAAGTGCATCTCCAGATTTATGGAGTGCTTATGAAACTCATATGTCCACCCTCTCAAGGTGATGTAGGAGAGTGGCATCTAAACCAGAACAGGGTGCAAAACTGGCCAGTCTGTAGTCCATCCACTGGACTTATATCACACTTGAACGGATGAGGACGTAGGTGAGACATAGATTGGAAAGACAAAGCAATTTTGAGCTATTTTCTGGATTTCTATATGGTGATCTATCTCAGTTCTCCCAGAAACCAATTGAAATGTTGGGCTCTGTGTAGATTCCTGAAAAGTGGTAGCACAGTGGATAAGGTGATATAGAAAGCATACAGCATACTTGCCTTCATCAGTTGGGGCACTGAGTATAAACATTGGCAAGTCACGTTGCAGCTGTATAAAACTTTAGTTAGGCTACATTGGAGTATTGTGTGCAGTTCTGGTCACCACGCTATAGGAAGGATGTGGAGGCCATGGATAGGGTGCAAAGGAGGTTTACCAGGATGTTGCCTGGATTGGAGTATATTATCCAGAAGGAGAGGTTAGACAAACTTGGATTTTGTTTTCTAGAGTGTCAGAGGCTGAAAGGTGACCTGATGGAAATATATAAAATTTATGAGAGGCATGGATAGGGCGAAAATGTCAAATACTAGGGGACATAGAGTTAAGGTGAGAGGGGGAAAGTTTAAAGGAGATCTGTGAGGCAAGTTTTTTTTTTACACAGAGGGTGCTAGGTGCTTGGAACACACTGACAGGGAAGGTGGTAGAAGCAGATATAATAATAATGTTTAATAGGAATTTCAACAGACACATGAACAGAGAAACTCGAGGGACATGGACTATAAGCAGACAGATGGGATTAGTTTAGAATGGTATCATGGTCAGCATGGACATGGTGGGCTGAAGAGCCTGTCCCTGTGCTGTACTGTTATATGTTCTATGTTCTTCTCAGTCAAGTAATGGTGAACCACGTAGATGAGGATTTGGGGTTGAAGAGGAATGCTCAGTGAGACTAAAAAGGTCCTGACGTCAAACTGTGCTGAGATGGGACACCTCAGGGTAGTAAACCAGGGAGCCAATGGTGACCTCAATGAATGAGGATAATGAAAATAGGCACGATTTTTAGTTTTGATTGCTATACAGCCCTTATGCATTGTGTGAACATTTGAGTTACAGTTTATCTGCTTTATCAATCCCCCACCCCGGGTTCATAGCCTGAGATGAATTCTTACTGAAGTTCACTGTTTCAAATCTTGCACATTATAGTCACATGAGCGGAGCATCAAAAGCTGCTGTACTTTCATGTGTCAGCAAGATGTAAATGATTTCATTGATAATATGGGGAGAAAATGAACAAAAGGTTACCTGCAGCGCATGCATCATAGAGTGAAAAGACATTAAAGGCTGTTCCGCTGACACCCACAGGCATAGGCATATCAATTTTCCACCATCAATTATTGAAGTGGTTTTCAAATGATAGAGACTAAGGGTTTCAATGTCAGCCCCATTCTCATAGTGCATTTCTCTGGAGAGAATGGAGAATAGATAAATGGTTTAAAGTTATAAAGAACCTTAAAAACTGCAGATTCTACTGAATAATGAGAAGTCAAAATGAGAGAGGAGAATTTGAGGATAAGGAATTAGTGAGCAGAAAAAATGTTTAAAATTCTCATTTTTAAATGGTTTCTTGAAAATTTAGTTTAGCTAAACTGCAAATTTATGGATATAAACAACTGATGTTTCTTTTGCATAACGCTAGTATCACCAGAAAATGGAGATGCTGTATTTTGATAATCTTTTTCGCTTGATTTTCTGGTTTGTGTTCCTGTTAGACAAGACTCAACATCAAGAATAAAATTTACTGCATTTGGCATTTGTCTTGTAGAAGAGGCTCATATTATGACAGTTTTCACTGTCCCTGCACTCCTCATGAGAATGTACGCTCAAAGGAAGTGCACCACAGATGGAGCCCCATCTCTCATCTGTGCTTAATTGAGCATGCATCCTTGCTGGGAGTGCAAGATTAGTAAATTAGACCTAGTTTTCCCAACAATATAGAATAGCAAACTGGAATACAGCAAAGAGCTTTTTCGATAGTTCATATTTAAATAGGTTAAGTGGAGTAATTGCATGGGCACCTACCAGCTTAAGCATGATTTAACTTTACACCTTTTCATTCACTATTGTTATTGCTTTTATGTTCTGGTTGTCAGCTTTCTTTGATGTTATATTTTCAGATTTGCAATGTGATATTATTGATATTGAAAATGGATGTGTTTTTCACGATAATCAAAACAGAAATGCAAAAAAACTGCAGATGCAGGAAAATCTGAAATGTAAATCCCAAAATGCTGGAAATGTTTGACAGGTCTGGCAACATCTATTGCCAAAAATTGCTGGAGAAACTTAGCAGGTCTGGCAACATCTATGGGAAGGGGGCAGAGTTAACATTTCAAGTCTGGTGACTCTTCCTCAGAACGCAGAGAACATTGAGGGAAACTGAGTTAATGTTCCCAGTCAAGATCACCTTTTATTTTAATGGAAGTTCTTCTCAACCTGGAAGTCGATTGTGAATTGAAATTATGTAAGTTCCCTGATCAACGTGATTGTACTTTGGTTCAATATAACTATTATTGCTGAATGATAGTATTGCATTTGAGAATATTTCTTCCCCAGTGTACAGAGCGATTATATTTCCAGCGAGCTGCGAGAAGTAAAACAATTTCTTTTTAAGAACCTGTTTTTTATGTCAAATCGCATAATTAGCAAGACAGCACTGCACAAATCGCATGAAGTGTTATCCTCTTTCATCATCCCTAAGAAAATTGTATTGAAAACTTGCAAGAACTAACAGAAAAGCAGTTACTGGTGTGCAGTAGACTTCTAGGTATGCTGGATTGTTATGTTTTTGTACAGGTACTGGCGAACAACATTAGGTATGCAAGTTAAAAATGCCGACTGTGGCAACTATCGATTCTGCTATTCCTGCCGTGGGAAACCTGGCAGTAAAGCTTCTATTTTGATGTTGCATGGATTTTCAGCTCACAAGGACATGTGGCTATCTGTGGTGAAGGTTAGTTCCTGCATGCATCATTTATTTATTTCTTTGAGAAGGTATCTAAAAGGTTATGATTATTAAAATTAATCCAAATGACAGTGTTCATAAATGCAGTGCCTTTTCTTCTCCCATTACTTCCTCACTTTCTCAGATCACCTTCTGTGTCTGCGCAATCACAGATTTGCTGAACAATAATAGACAACAGAAGACCCTCTGGTCCATCCAGCCTGTCCTCTATTATTGTGATGCTTTGTGTATCATGATAAACAGAGATTGTACCTCTCCCTGCGCTCTACTGGGAGAGGGTGAAAAACATTAAAAAGCCAGGCCATTGTAGAGAAGAAAATTAGGAAATTCCTTGCCAATGCATTGAACCTGCTCCAGGAGATTTCTTAATTCCCTCTTTTTGTAGGAGTTAATCTCAAATCAGAAACAAGTCCAGCTCTAATTTGCAGAAATTCAGTGAAACATGTCCATTGCTGAGCAGGCAGCACTTTCCACAGATTAATTAATGCAGCATCAGCGGGGTGTTTGTAACACAGTTTGCTGAAACATGTGTGACCAATAATGCTAGGCCAACTCAATACATTTAGGTTTCTGTGGGGTGGAGAACGTGGCCAAGATGGGGAGGGATTGGAGTGGGAGGGGGGATTGCTTCTACCTACACAAGACCAGTACTGCAGGAACTAGCATCGCAAGGCCCTAATTAGCATAAATTTAGCAGCAGCTTAAGAAAACATTTGGGTTTGATCTCTTTAACTGTGTTCTTCTAAAAAATAATCTGAAACGTATGTTTTCACACTTCTCAACTGTAATGACTGACATTGGACTATGTTGTGACAGTGATAATTAAGTTTCCATGCATCTGATATAGAAATGTTCAAATAACGTAAGTGTAAAAGACTTAAGTGTCGTATTATGCACTAGAGATTACAGAGGAACCTCGATTACCCAACATTTCATTGTCCAGATTTCGGATTATCCGGACAAGATTGCAAGGTACCGCTGCTTCGCTAAACTGTGTTACTCCGGCATTCAATTATCCGAACAAAATACTCCCTGCACGTGTCATTTGGATAATTTGAGGTTCCTCTGTACTTGAGGTGACCACTAAACCAAACAGTAGTAAATATGAAGTTATCACACTAAAGATAAAAATAATCACAAAATAGTCATCAGGATAAAATAAACCATCAAATTTATTTGCACGTGAATAATGGCCTGACTGTGGAAGTTAGGGATGTAAAGAGCATCTTTTAAGTAGATTCTGTACTAGATAAAGTTACCAGTCCTTCCAAATCATAGAAGAATCAAAAGCAGCATATGTGATATCACTGGGAGTGATTGAGTAACAGGTAGCCATGTGAAATTTGAACTGAAGTAGCTTAATGTGGGTATTTTTATGTTCTTGATCAGTTTTTACCTAAGAACCTGCACCTGATCTGCGTTGATATGCCAGGCCATGAGGGCACAACACGTACTTGTGTGGACGATTATTCCATAGAGGGACAAGTGAACAGGATTCACCAGGTGAGTTATTCCTTTATTGTAAGTTTTGATTATTGCTTATGAATCTGAAGTTGCACTTTCATCAAGTCCGGTGGCTTAACTGGAATATCAGCTTTCCTCATGAATCTTACAAGGAACCATTATTGGCTTTTTGCAGGAGATAAGGGTTAGAATGATTTACCTGCATTTGTTGCACAGGTCAGATTGATTTCTCCAAAATGTGAAATTATACATGATAGCAATATTAGTCTGTGATTTCTGTCAGCTCTATTATCTAGATTTTCTTCAAAAAATGACTTGTTTTTAATAACTGATGCAATCTAAAACAGAGCGCAGAACAAAATAAATGCAGTGAATTAAATTCACTGAAAAATATTCAGCTGTACATTCAACAAAATTCTTCAAAAATATTCAGCTCAAGAACTGACATTCAGACAGTTTTACATGAACAGAAAGAGAAAATGTGTTGCAGTTATAGTTTTTTTTAATCATCTTTTTCAACCTGTTGTGCTACACCTCTGGGGCAGATGGGACTTGAACCCAGATCTTCTGGCCCGTAAGTATGGGCCAATTTGCACCCAGCAAAGAAATTAGAGAAATGACCAGATAATCTCCCTTACAGTAATGTTCATTAAGGGTTAATTCCTGGCCAGGACGCCAGGAGACATTTCCCACTCTTTCTTGAAGAGTGCCATAGGACCTATCACACCCACCAAAAGGGTAAAAAGAGCCTTACAAGATATTGAAGGCATAATGTTGAGTTTGTTTAAAAATGTTACTGGAACTTAGTTAAATTTTGTGGACAGATTCCATAAACCTGGCATGTATTGCCTTGAGAGGTGATCTATATTGAGATCTCTAAGGTGTAAAAAGGATTTAGAAGTGGTAGATGAAGAGAATCTAGTTCCTCTTGGGGAAATCATGGACAGTACTTGAATATTTATGAACAAGCGCTGATATTCAAATGCAGCCAGGCATTTAGAAGGGAAATCAAGAAGCACAAAACAATGTTAAAATCTGGAATTTTGTCTCCTAAATAGGCTGTGTGGATACTGAGACAAACAATTTTTTCAAGAGTGAGATCAGTAGAGTTTTGTTAGGTAGGGGTACCAGGGGATATAGGAAGCTAAGATGCATGAATGAAGTTAATGTATGATCAGTCATGGCAGAGCAGGTTGAATCCACTATTGCTTGTATTCCTAAATTTATAACAAAAACAGAAATTGCTGAAAAAGCACGACAAGTCTGGTAGCATCTGTGGAGAGAAATCAGAGGTAACGTTTCAGGTCCAATGATCCTTCCTCACAACTCAGGTTTGTATTCCTAAATTGATTTCCTTTTTCTGAGCAATTTTGTGTCTCTACTTGATCCTTTGATAATGCATTTGCCCCTTTAATGCTGTCGGCTTAATTTTACCAGAAATCATCTATCAACTTTCCAAGTTTCATGGAGGGTGAAATTCTCCATGGAACTTGCTGAAATTTCTAATGCTAATTTCAGAAATTTGCCTCATTATCATGCCCCACATGGCATACCACTTGGATCATCCCTCCTGCCACTGCTGGGACCTCCCAGGATCCCTGGAGTATACCATCCTTAAAGCCCAGCTGTGCCCCTGGTCAAGTCAGTTAGGATCTGCCCTTCACAGTAAATGTAGTGGGAAGGGACCCAAAAACAAACACATCTCAGAAAAAAATAGCTACCACAACCGACACGTCATTGCAAATACAAATGCACATTTGTCAATGCATTACTATTGTTTGATGTGTCAGCATCACCTTCCAATCTTTCAAACAGTTGAAAACATTTGCTTTTATTCAGTGACAGTAAATGTGAACCAAAACAAACAGAAGCTGCACTTGCTTTTGAGAACAAACAGGGACTGCTGACCTTTTGAACAGGAACAAATGAATAGTCAGTGAGTGATCACTGCAGCCAGCTCACATCTATTGGAACCGAGTGTCAATTCAGGCCTGTTTGACTTGTGTGTGATGCTGCTGCATTCTAACATGCAGAAGGTGATGTCCTCCTGCTCAATGACCTCATCATCTTCCCCAGATTGCTGCAGCTGTTCCAGCTCCTCACCTATTTCCTGCTCCACTAGTATAGAGCGCAGCAGGTTAGGATAATGCAGCATACTCTGTCTGGAGTGTACTGCAATGTACCCCGACTGATTCAAGCATCGAAACCTCAACTTCAAGTAGCTTGTCAACTGCTCCACTGTGGCTCTGGTTGAAGAGTGAGCTGCATTGTACCTAAACTCCACCTCAGTCAGGGGGCTGTGTAACAGAATTATGAGCCATGATCGCAGTCTTCCAGTCTCTTGTCTCACAGTACCCATCCTGCTAAAATATCCAGCCATGACAATTTAAGATACTCCTCCCAATAGTGGGACATAGAGGAAACCAACAGTGGTCTGAAGGAAGATTCATTTCTGATCGATCCATCATTTCCTCAAGCTATGTATACTAAGGTTAAACTTTAGTATTCAAGAATTGAGGAACACATTCAAGATTGCTATTCCTAAACACTGTCCTGGAACCTTTGCTAGTAACAGGGATGTATTTCAAATGGCTAATGAGGACAGTATCTAGGTCATGTATAATGCTGCCAGGATCAAATAGCCTATTAACATTTATTGGGAAAAAGTGAGGACTTCAGATGCTGGAGAGTCAGAGTCGAAAAATGTGGTGCTGGAAAAGTATAGCAGGTCAGGGAGCATCCAGGGGCAGAAGAGAGCAGTTTGGATGTGCAGGAAAATCTCTGCCAGATGTGAAAAGATACTTTGGAGCTTTGGACAGAAAGGAGAGGGGAGTGTGGATGCAGGTTTTACACCTCTTGCAGTGGTAAGGGAAGGTGCCGAGAGTGGAGGATTAGTTGGTGGGGGGGTGCGGACCTAACGAGGGAGTCGCAGAGGGGATGATCTCTGCGGAACACAGGGGTGGGGTCTCGGGTGGTTGTAGGTGGTGGAAGTGGTGGAGGATAATGCACTGTATCCATAGGTTAGTGGAGTGGAAGATGAGGACCAGGGGTGTTCTATCCTTGTTGTGCTTGGAGGGGTGAAGTTCAAGGGCAGAGGTGCAAGAAGTACAGGAGATGTGCTGGAGGGCATTGTTAATCACGTGGGAGGGGAAATTGTGTTCCTGGAAAATAGAAGGCTATCTGGGATGTTCCTGGAGTAATGGCTACTCCTGGGAGCAGACATGGCAGAGGCGGAGGAATTGGGAATAAGGGATAGTGTTTTTACAGGAGGGGAAGGTGGCTTGGCTCTTTATAGCATACGTCGAACAGTTCATGTTCCGTAGTTACACTGGCACTGTTCCCCACCTCTGCCTCTGCTACATCGATCACTGTATTGGTGCCACCTCATGCTTCCACGAGGAGGTTGAATAGTTCATCAACTTCACCAACACATTCCATCCTGACCAGACCATCTTGGACACCTTCCTGGATCTCTCCATCTCTGTCTCCAGCGACCGACTCAACATGGACATTTATTTCAAACCCACTGACTCCCACAGCTACCTGGACTATACCTCCTCCCACTCCCGAACTCCTGTAAAAACACTATCCCTTACTCCCTATGCCTCCGCTTCTAACATATCTGCTTCTAGGGAGAGCAATTCCACTCCAGGACATGCCAGACGGCTTCCTATTTTCCAGGACCACAATTTCCCCTCCCACATGGTCAACAATGCCCTCCAATGCAAATCCTCCACTTCCCACAGCTCTGCCCTTGAACCCAACCCCTTTAACCGCAACAAGGATAGAACCCCCGGTCCTCACCTTCCACCCCACAGCGCATCATCCTCCACTATTTCTGCCACCTACAATCACACCCGACCATCAAAGGTATGTTTCCCTCCCAACCCCATTTGTATTCCACAGAGACCTTTCCCTCTGTGATTCCCTTGTTAGGTCCATGCCCCCACCAACCCACCCTCCACTCCCAGCACCTGCCCTTGTCGCTGCAAGAAGTGTAAAACCGTTCCTACACCTCCCCCCTTACTTCTATCCAAGGCTCCAAAGGATCCTTCCACATCCAGCAGAGATTTTCCTGCACATCCACCCACCTTATCTACTGTATCTGTTGCTCTCAACGTGGTCTCCTCTACATTGGGGGGGCAGAATGCCAACTTGTGGAATGTTTCAGAGAACATCTCTGGGACACATGCACTCAACAACCCACCGCCCTGTGGCCGACCACTTAAACTCTCCCTCCCACTCCATCAAGGACATTCAAGTTCTGGGTCACCTCTACTGCCAAATCCAAGCCTGACACCTGGTGGAAGAACAACTCATCTTCCTCCTTGGACCTCTTCAACCACACCACATCAACATCAACTTCACTAGTTTCCAAAATCTCCCCTCCCTCACCTTATCTCAAATCTAACCATCCAACTCGGCACTGCCCTCTTGACCTGTCCTACCTGTCCATCTTCCTTTCCACCTATCCATTCCACCCTGTCCATGACCTATCACCATCACCCCGCACCTGCATCCACCTACTTCCCAGCAACCTCACTCCCACCCCAACCCCCACCCTCTATTTATCTCTCAGCCCCCTTCGGCCCCCCCACCCTCACATTCCTGATGAAGGGCTTATGCCTGAAATGTCAATTCTCCTGCTCCTCGGATGCTGCCTGACCTGCTGTACTTTTCCAGCGCTGTACTTTTCCAGCACCACATTTTTCAATATTAACACTCATCGTCAAATAAAGTTTGTTGTTAGATAGATTGACTTGACGCAAATTGAGGATTGAACCTAGGGATGCCTGCCTGTACAACAGGATTGTTTACTGTATAATTTTTTTCAAAACCATTTCAAAGCTACATTGGTATATTCCCACTATTAGAATCCAAGTGGAGGGAAAATTCAGAAGTTCTGATAAGGAATACTAATAAAGTCCTAGAATAGATCTGCAAACAGATTTAAAGACTGTAAGTGCCTTGGGGACAGTTCAGAGGAGGCTTACTAAATGGGGTTGATGACTTATGAGGTGAGATTGGACAGGCTGGGTTTGTAATGCTGGAATTTAGAAGACTAAGAGATGATTTGATTGAAGCCTACAATGTCCTGAGGAGTTTTGACAAGGTAGTTTTAGAGCAGATGTTTCCTCTTTTGGGGCAATCTAGAATGAGGGGTCACTGTCTAAAAGTTAGAGTCAATCATTTAAAACAGAGATTGGACAAAATTGTTTTTCTTAGAGGGTCATGAGTCTTGGAACTCTGTCCCTGTGGAAACAGAATCGTTAAATATTTTAAGTCTGAGGTGGATTGTTTCTTGATAAGCAATGATAGTGAAATGTTAATAAAAACCAGAAGAACTGCAGATGCTGTAAATCAGAAACAAAAACAGTGGCTACTGGAAAAGCTCAGCAGGTCTGACAGCATCTGTGAAGAGAAAACAAAGTTAATGTTTCAGGTCCTCAGAGCTGAGGAACATCACTGGACCTGAAACATTAACTTTGTTTTCTCTTCACAGATGCTGTCAGACCTGCTGAGCTTTTTCAGCAATGTCTGTTTAAGTGTTTCATACTTGATGACGTAGGATTTTAATTAACATTCTGAATAAATGAACCTGGGTTCTCCAAGGGTAATTGAGCTGATCACCATGGCAACTTGTTTCTTCAGCAAAATCAAGCATATTTTCATTTCTTTAATATGTTTAGCCGCTTCAGCTAATCCAAAGCATCTGTTTCGATGTTAACAAAGCTTGGATTTATTTTAATTTTGTTTTAGTTAGGAAATTACTCTGTGAACAGGAAAACAAACACATGAACTTATGATCCATATGATAACGTCTCCTCAAAGCTGGTTTTTATTAATTGGGCATCATTCTCAATGACCGATTGCTCATGAAGCTGATTAAATTCATATGCTGATCCCTCCTTTCAGTAAGGTTTCAGAGGATAATCTCTGATTTATCGTCATGTGATGAATTTTCGAGAAAAGATAATGCCCTGGAAGCTCTCAGTAAATTGAAATAGAAATGTATTGAATTGACATACTACCATGTGTATTCTGTAATCCTCCACATTCTTTTTCTAGAACATTTAGCTTTGAACTTTTTAGAATTTACTTGGTGGGATTTGCTGTTAATCCTGTTTACTTGCAAAAGGAATCATACCCTTATTCCATCGATAAAGAAGCAGAGAAATGTGTGCCTCTGTAGAAACTATTCTTCATGTCACTGTGTCTTGTTTCTGAAGACAGAGAATTTGAGGATCTCAATCAACTTTGTTGAGCTGAGCCGCAAACCTTGAAAATCTGTGTTCTCTCTTTTCCAGTTTGTTGAATGCATTGGGTTGAATAGGAAACCATTTCATCTGATCGGTACATCGATGGGTGGTAATGTTGCTGGTGTATATGCTGCTCAGCACCCAACAGACATCTGTGGCCTAACTCTCATCTGTCCTGCAGGTAGGTTCTTGCTGACTTGGAACTTCAGTTTAAGAAGTGGAACACTGACCTGCACAAAAAAAGAATATCGTGGATGCTAGGAATCTGAAATGAAAAAAAATTTGCTGGAAATACTCATCAGGTCAGGCAGCATCAGACAGATTCAGAAGTCCATATTTCTGTTCAAAGGTCTTTCATCAGAGCACTGACCTATGAAATTTTGTCAATTTTCATGATTCTTGACCAAATTCCAACAACATTACTTTAAGGCAACAAATATTGTTAATTGAATATGTTTTGTTTTCTCATTCTCACTAACTCCTGTGTTAGGAGATGCTATCTTGTAGTGACATTGCCTTCAGTTTGTGTTGATGCTTTGGGTATTTGGACTCCTACTGAAGCAGAATTGGAAGAATTCATCAGTATCACCAATAATTATCAACCATCCATTAAATATAAGGTCGCATCACATAAAGAAAGCCTTGATTTCCTAGATACCACTGTAGTTGAATTGGCACCAGGCAACAGGTATAAGTCAGCAACCAAATTTTGTTTTTGAAAATAATTGACATAAAATTCTGTGCACATAAAGGCTATTGCCGTAAACGCACCTTCTTGACTGGTCACAATGAATGTGTTTCCATTGCAAGACCATAAAGCTGGAATGTTTTAACCAGGCAATTACTCTGGTTTTTCTTTATTGCATTTTTCGACCTCAATCTCAGCTTTAAATTTAACTCTTTACACGGTGGATGTTATAATCGCATCTACCAAATGTTTTCTCCAGCTTTAAGTGAGTTGTTAGAACCCTTGATGATTTTTCTTTATTTTTATCATTTTTGGTTTCGATCTCTGAGCTGTGAGCTGAGAACTGAAGGTGACCTTGGACTCTGAGCAGCCACTTTGTTTTTTTAAAAAGGAACACACAAACTGGTTCAGAACTGGAAATTAATTGCTGGTCGATTCTTGTTCAAAGAATGTTCCAGATATTTTGGTTCTGGAGCTGCATTATGCTGAAATAGATGATAGATGTTCAATGTGAACTGGGACCACACAGGGAAACAGCCAGTCTAACAAACTTAGACCAAAGTTTGAACTGGTTTTTGGACTGCGTTTAAGTCAGAAGGATTGTGCCTGGGAAAGCTACAACCTGAGGTTTTGATTGCTCCCTTATTGTCCTCTCATTTTGTTTGGAGAAAGTTTCGAGAATAGAATCTCAGTTATAAGTATCAAGTGAATATTCCTCAGAACCTATTGGAAGCTATTCTCATGCATTGGTGTCTTCAGAAACTAAGCAAGATTCAATCCCTTGTGGCTGTAATGTGGAGTCTTTTTAAGTGAAGTGGTCAGTTTTCTCATTTAGTTTTTCTTTTGATTTATCCCTTAACTGTCTCTGTTGAGTAATTTAATTTTATTGTGTTGCAAATACAGGAACAGGGAGGTGGATTTGATTTCGCTGTGTGTCGTAACATAGGATTTTACATTCATTTCCAAATAATTTATTACGTCAGTGATTTCAGGTTTTTTAGGTTCCTAGTTATCTGAGATACTTTGTTGCCAGGTTTAACACTCTACCCTCTCGGCAACCTCCTTCTCTCTACCCCTCTTGCAGCCTCTCCCTCTTCACCCCACCCTTTCCACCTCAGGAAACATTCCTCTTTCTGATGTATAACACTTGTGCCTAAAGGTTCTGGGTCAGGTATCAAGAGCAGACAACAATTTTGGATTCTGTTCCACTTCATGTGGTGCACTTATATTACTCAACTAAGCAACTTTACATACTCACAATGACACTAATTGCTTAGAAGCCCCAGAAACCTGTCTGTCTCAGGGGGTCAATCCATCAACGGATCTCCCAATCTGATTTTGGAGCAGATGAACAAACTGTACCATTGGGTTATTTATGATGTCTTTTTTAAAATACTTATTCCTTTGCTTTGAATGTACCATATAAGGTAATATCTGGGTTTGGCCCATTTTAATTGGTTTTTGATTAAATCACTGTCCTGTTTGAGTCATCACCAGATGTATTGTATCTGACCTCTTTTCAAGGTTATGCTTGAAGAAACACAGGCAGCTCCCTTCGGTGTTATCTCCAACTCCTTTATCCTTGTGGGCAAAGAAATAATGAGGCGCAATATTCCAACACTGTTTTTAAACTTTGAAGACTTCTGGCAAGAATCTATATAATTTCACACAAACGCAACCAACAACAACCAGGCTTCTGAAGCAAGGGCACCCGACCTGAAATGTTGACTCTGATTTCTCTCCACAGTTGCTGTCAGACCTGCCAAGCTTTTCCAGCAGTTTCTGTTTTTGTTTCTGATTTCAAGTGTCCGTAATTCTTTTGTTTTTTTTATTTCTGTAATTTCCCCTGCTGCCTTGCTGTTGTCATACCCACAATGTAGTTTTTTTGCCAATCAATGAAATGCAACATGAAACAAACTCAGCCCGCAGAGCTTCACCAAAATCAGTTTACATTCATTAATAGTAAAGAAATAAAACAAAGTTACAAAATTGAAAATTATTAATAGAAGTGTAAATAATACATTGGCATAAAGAGCTATTGTATGTACTGGTTTCCATTGCAGATGGTCATCTTGGTAAGAAGGTGGCTCCTGACTCCCTCTCATAATGGCCTCTGGAAAATGGCTCCCAGCACCAGCCCCAACCCTAGCCCTAGCCCAAGCATCAGGCTGATCCTCTATCTCAATGCCACGTTCCCGCTTTCTCTCTGTACCCCTTGAGGCCTTTAATATCTATTTTCTTGAATATACTCAGTGACCTGGCCTCAACAGCCTTGTGTGGTGGGATGTTCCATAGGTTGACCAAGCTCTGAGTTAAGAAATGTTTCCTCATCTCAGTACTAAAAGGTCTTCTCCAAAACCTGAAACCATGATCCTTGGTTCTAGACTCCCAAACAAGGGAAACATCTAGTCTGTCAAGCTCTGTTAGAATTTTCATATGTTTCCATCAGATTCTCTAACCTTCCTACCCCCCCGCCCCCTCACTCACCCTTCTAAACTCTACAGAGTACAAGCTCAGTCAAACCAATCTGTCCTCGTATGACTATCTGCTACACTTTGGTATCGGCTAGTGAACCTTAACTCCACTCCCTCTTGGCAAGTATATGCTTTCTCAGGTAGGGAGGCTAAAACTGCACACATTAATCAAGACCCTGTAAAACTGCAGTAAGGCATTCCTACTTCTGAACTCCCATCTTCTTGCAATAAAGGCCAAGATGCCATTTGCCTTCCCAATTGCTTTCCAACACATTCTACCTTGAGAAGCTGCCAGTTTAAATGGCAAGGTGGCAGCAGCTAAAATATGGCAGCTCCTGCTTCATTAGGCCATTGGCATTTACAAATGACCTTAGGAAAGTGTTACTGATTGGGCATGGAGACAGCACCTGCAATATGTCCAGGTATCAGGTTCCCAATGTGATGTTGAAAATCCCAGGATTTCAGAAGTTGCTGTCAAAGGTGTATTAATGGTGAGTGTTGATGGTTTTGTTGCCATTACAACTGCAAAACTGGTGTGTTTAGCTTTTTGGGAGTTCATCTGTTTAAATTCTGGAGCACAATTTAGATTAGGGTTTATGGAACTAAGCTTCCATAGTTCCTCTGAAGTCAAAACTGCAATTTTCTGGCTTTGTCTTGCACAAAAGCAAATGCTGATTGTGAAGCAGAAAGGACAGGCTGGCAAAGCAAAAGCTACGTTGCTGGCCTGTGCTGAAGACTAAAATGCATTGAACAACATGACAGCACAAGGTATCCACCATTGATACTTATTTATATATATTACTGGTGGCTTATTGTGAAATGACTTCCTGGGATAGTACTTCATTCTGTTGGAATTTTCTCTGGAGTTGCAAGTTGACAGCGCACAGCATGAATTGAAAGGCTCAATTCATGCTAACGATTTGTATGTCTATTGCTGATATAACTAGAATCAGCAAGCTCTCTGAGAGGTTGGGTTTCAGTTATTGGTCATCAGGACTTTGTCTTTCTTAATGCTATTTCAGTGCCATGTGTGTTCTTTGGGCTACAGTTGAAGTTTGTGGAAAACCGGTAACAAAAACTGTAAGTTAAGTGGCTGTGATATTTGTAGTCTCTTTCTTTTCCTATACTGCATTACAAGAGTTTTGTAGAAAAATGTGCTTCATCAATGGCAAAGAATCATGAAAATAATGAAAAATAAACAATGATGAAAGAGAAAAGGCAGAAAAAGTGACAACTGATTTTAAATGCTTTAAAGTTTAATGTGACACCTGAAATTTAATGAAGATTATTGTAGTTCACATGGATACGGTTCACATTGTTCATTTCATCTGACATTACCCCAGGCTAATACTGCAGCAGATTGGAAGCAATCAAGCTGAATGAAACAGGCATTAAAATATTGATGTCCTCTGTGGACTGGAATTGTATTTTTCTTCATGTGGTGTGTGTGGGGAGGTGGTTGGGGGGTAGGGGGTGGTGGGAGGTGCGGAGGTAAGGGTGGGGGTCCAAAGCTATGGTAAATTCACATTAGCAGGGCATTGGCTCATGATTCACTAAAGGTACAGCACGTAAAACTCAAAATGTTTATTTGCTGTGTTTAATGTTAATTAGGTGAAATTCTTCTTTCTTGGTGTAGGTCTGCGGTATCCCAATGAAAGCAAATTTGTGAAAGAACTGAAGTCCTTAGAGGAAACAGGAGATGTTAGTAGAGTCCCCCTAATTCCGTCTACCCCCGAGGAGATGGAAGAGATGCTGAAGCTTTGTTCTTATGTCCGCTTCAAAGTACCTCAGCAGGTAAGTGACCTCATTTCAAAGTTAATAGCTTGCAGGAGGAAAATGGTGAAAAAGAGGCAAGTGATTCCCGTGGAAGTGTATTTTATGCAGCTGCTTCTTGTGTAACAATGAAAAGCTATGTTAAGGTTTTTTTTTCTTAACTCGGATCCTGCTGCACTGTAAATGAGAACAGACATTTCATGATGGGTGATGCTTCTGGCATATGGTCAGCTGACATCAAGCATATGTTCCCTTTACCAGCAAATGTTTCCACTGACAACAGAGTTCGATATCCTTTCCATTCATCAGTACCAAATAAGTATTGTATTCCTCCATGTTTTTACTGCCCAAATTTAGTGAGACTAATGAAGTTGACCTCAAAACGTATCATTAATGATCTCCGTTAAAGTTTGTTATGTTTATATCCTTGTGGATTTGATTGTCCGGAAACAGAACTCTGGTCATAGGTCACAGCTTCATGCCTGCAGTTGTAAGCTCTCTTGTCCTCCCTGTGCTTTCTGTTCTTAATCATCAGCAGGAAGCAAATTTTGTGACAGAAAACAGGAGGAACGCAGCTAACCTGATTTCCTTTTCTAAAAAGGCTGACACACTGGTATCATCAATTGAGGCTGGACATGTTGCAGATGGATCTTTGTGCCATGAATTGTTCTGACCCATCTGCTACATTGCAAACGGAAGGAAAAGCAAGATTTGTGTTTATGTAGTGTTTCCCTTGACCACAGATGTCCCAAACCACTGTCCTGGCAATGAGATGCTTTTTGAATTGTAGTCACTGTTGTTAATACAGGAAGCATAGTAATCAATTTTCATGCAAACTGCCACAAATACCTATGTGACCATGAATGGATAATATGATTTGTGATGTTGACTGAGGGATAAATATTGACCAGGACACCAGGAATGTCTTGCCTGCTCTTGAAATAGTTTGACAGAATCTTTTATATTCAGTAGCACAGGCAGACAGGGTCTGGGTTTGAAATCTCACATGATAAACATCAGAGTTTAGCACTGGAGCAACAGCCTTGGTTTTTGTGCTCAGGTCCTGTCGGTGGGACCTGAACCTGGGACTTTGTGATTGAGATGCATGTTCACCAACTGAGCTGCAGCTAACGTCAAAAACAGTTCTAAATGGAACCCCAGAGAGTAGCCCTGTAACTCTGAACTGAAAAGAAACATTTTCAAAAGTTTTTTGGTTGAGGCTTAGAATTCTAATTGTACTGCTTTGGTTCTTTCCACCTTTAACTTACGTTGCAAGTGCTAAGGTTTCTGTGATGTTGTAGATGGTCACATTGGGCTGAATATTCCCATTTTCGGGCAAAGTGTATTTTGAAGTAAAATTGACAGTGCCCAGTCTGCCGTGGCTCACAGAAGTTTTTCTAATGCAATCTTCCACTGTTCACCTCAGTAATTACAGCAACCATCTTGTGGAATCATGAAAGAAGAGGCAGAAATACTCACCACTGCCAGGACCTTCTGGCATTCATGCCACTACACTTTCGGTAAAGCCCAGCTGCGCACCACACAATGTGCATACTGGACATGGCCTGGGGGGACGTTAACTCCTTGGTTGCTGGCAGGGGCCTGGAGGTGCTGGTGAACAGTGGAGAGGAGAGGGCTGTGTTGTATCCTGCTCTCTGGGAAAGGAAGCTACACCACTAGACACAAGCAACCTGGACTGAGATAGTGACCCATGTCAGTGCAGTATCCCAGGTAAAATGCAATGCTCAGTTAGAGCAGAAGGAAGTTCGGTGCTCTACCTCGGTCTGCACAGGTAAGTGTCGCCATCTTCTGTCTGCTACCTCACACTGACAGGGCCAGTTCTCACTCCAACTCTGCTACTGCTCATGCATCTCATCAAAGCTCCTGGAATATAACTCTCAGTACTACATGTGTCATGACACTCAGCGGCTCTCACTCTCCTAACTAACCCTTCCTGCCCCTGACAGAAACACCTCACCACCTCTCATGTTCCTGCATCACCATTAATGGCTCTCCCATCCACTTCCGTCAAACTCACTTCCTCTCTTTATCTCATTGTGGATGAAATTGGCTCACAGTTGGCCAAGAGGGCTAAGCCTGGCATGGGAGGAGCAGACGTAAGATTTCTCGTGCCGGCTGGGGAAAGAATATCTAATTTGGCTGGTGAAGAGTGCAACGAGTGGGGTTGTGTGAGACCTACGTGGGTGAGCTTTATTATGCTGTGCTGCACTGATCTCCCCTTACCACCAATGCTAACTCATTCTTAATCTGCATACGTTTTTATTCCTCTTAGAAAACTAACTCCATCTTTTCTCTTATGCTGCCCTAGTGACACCCAGTGAACCCTCACCCCAAAGTAGCCAGCTCTGGGGACCGTCAACGCTAACCTCCCCACCCCACCCGTGGAGTAGGCCATTCAATACCCAGATGGTGGCAAGGCTTTCACCTGCATCCTGCACCAGCTCAGAGGCTTCTACCTCAGTCGATTCTCTTTGTAGATTAGACTCAGGAGCATAATGCACTGACCACATCTTTGGCACATTTCTGCAGCATTCCAGGCACCTGCTCAGTCCCAGACATAAGCCAATCCAACGGTGTCAGCCATTAGTAACTTGGTAAAAATACACAAGCAGGCACAGGAACATCAGGCAAATTTGTCAGATGTCCCGTCAGTAAGCTGGATCAGAAAATGGTGGAGTCCACTCATGTCATCAGTACCATTGCAGGCCCCAGCAGTCTTCATGGAGAGGTTCATGGCTGCCATGGAGACCCAGCTCCAGCACACTGTGTCTGCTGGATATGTGCATGGATCTGCATTCCACTGCTGTAGCCATTGGTACTGGACATGATTGGCAATGAGAGAGGGGATAGGGATCTCCCTCCTAAATGTCTCCTCCTCTCATTGGGACAGGGTGGTGTCCATAGGAACCCAGACAGAGGAGGCATCACTCGCAGAGCCCCAGAAGCTTCTTCTCAGGACACTGCGGAAGTGCCCAGCCCCTTCCCCTCTCTTTGCCTGTGATTCCAAAGTCTGCAGAAGTTGAGACTGAGCCTGATTCTAGGCAGGGCTAGAATCTCATCAAGATTAGGCCCTCTGGGATCAAATGCCCATTGATACATCTGACCAAACAACACAGCTAATTCACAGCAGACTCCCTCCACACTAGCTTCAGGAGTTGGGATTACTACACATCTAGGTAATGGGAGAGAAAGGAAGATGAAAGCTTACTAAGGACTCATAGGTGATGTGGATGACACAGTACTGTAAATGATCCTGCACTTGTGTAAATATTTGTTCATTTGCACTATTAAAATGTCCAGAGTGTTTGTCACATGTCGCTCCAGTGAGGTCACACTCATGTGAGAGATGACCAACCTGTTCCGATATCCTCGATATGAAAGAAGCCACATAGCCAAGCATTGCTTATCGTTAACTTTGACATCACAAATAATATCTTACATCATGAATCATTAAAACATCATGTTATTGGCTGAAGCTAAGACATTGCACTTGAATATGGACAGCACTGACACTAAAAACAATGTGCAGGATTTCTCTTAGTGTTGATTCCACATATGGAGTCATAGAGATGTACAGCAAAGAAACATATCCTTGGTCCAACCTGTCCATGCCAACCAGATATCATAAATTAATCTAGTCCCATTTGGCAGCACTAGGCCCACATCTCTCTAAACCATTTCTATTCACATACCCATCCAGATGCCTTTTGTAATTGTAATTGTACTAGCCTCCACCACTTTCTCTGGCAGATCATTCCATACGTGCACCACCCTCTACGTAATAAAGTTGCCCCTTAGGTCTCTTTTATATCTTTCCCCTCTCACCCTAAATCTATGCCCTCTAGTTCTGGACTCCCCCACCCCAGGGAAAAGACCTTGTCTATTTATCCTATCCATGGCCCTCATGATTTTATAAACCTCTATAAGGTCACATTCAGCCTCTGATGCTCCAGGTTTAGGTCAATTGGCTGGACGATTGATTTGCAGAGCAATGTGATGCCAACAGCGTGGGTTCAATTCCAATCTCTGGTTTGAGGTTATGTGAAGGATTGTCCTTCTCAACATCTTCCCTTGCCTGAGGTCTGGTGGCCCTCAAATTAAATCAACACAATCGCTTCTCTCTCTAATGAGAGAAAAGCCTCTGTGGTCTGATAAGACTATGGTGACACAACTTATTCAACAACATAAAGGTCAAGGACTGCCAAACTATCAGGTCCACTTATACTTTCCACTAAACAAAGGTTGCTTGCCAAATAAGGGACAGAAAATTAAACAATCAAAGGAAATCCAAACCCAGCTGATTCATTCCGGACTAAAAGCAAAATACTGTGGATACTGGAGGTCTGAATTAAAAACTGAAAGTGCTGGAGAAACTCAGTGGTCTGACACAATCTATGGAAAGAGAAACAGAATGAATAGGATTTCTCCCCTTTGGAACCTTTGAGTTTCTCCAATAGTTTTTGTTTTTATTTTATTTTCATAAAAGGATGAAAAGAGCTTCCATTCAGGCTGTCTCTAGTTTCTCATGTACAATGATGCATTGCTCTGTCATGCTGTCTTGCATGTACATCCTGGTCAATGTTCTGATCCTGATCACTATCTTCATCCTTAGAAGATTGCTGTTGATCCCTCCTTCCCTCTGCATCCAGGATACCATCCCGCCCCCCCCCCCGCCCCCCCCCTCACTTTATAATCTTCAGCTGTGAATGGCACAGCCTGCCACAGTGATGTAGGGGCATCCGCTCTGGGCAATACTGCAAGGCTCAGCAGAGAGATCCAGGCATGGAAACTTGGCTGACCCTTGACCCCCATGAGGTCTGTTTCCCCTTTGACTTTTAGACTTGGCCTTTTGAAGCCCACACATTTGGTAGAAGCACGTGCACTCTGCTTGCTGTGTAAGCTGCTGACACGTTGCACTGCTGTAACATCTTGACTGTTTAGTGCTCTGAACTGTGACAAGCTGCCTGCCTCACCCTCTACAATAAAAAGCAATACAAATCAGAGAGACTGCAGCCTCCAATTGAGCACAGTGTGAGTGGGTGCTGAAAGATGTAGCTCAGAACCAGGGGGTGCATCCTTTGTAGATGCATGGGATGCAAATGTGTCCTCGTGGGCCAAGTGACCTGGCAGAAGTGCATAAGTCATAGGCTCAAACTGAAGTGCTGCAGAGCTGAAATGATGTGAGAGTTGGTCCAAGAGCAGGCATAATGAAGTGGTGAGGCTGGTGGCTTGCCAATGCCAAACTGTGTGGATGAATGGTGAAGAAGGATGGCATCAATGGAGAATCCAAATATCGTAATGAAGTCAGACTTAGGTGAAGTCTTGGTGCAGCCGCTAGGTAACGCTTTGAATTTAAGGCAGGAATTGGCACTGTCTAGTTTCGCAGGGAAATCAGGGAGAATTGAAGGTGGCACATGAATGAGATGAGGCTAGTATTGAGATGCAAATGCATGGAAATAATATAGTTGCCACTCATGATACTAAACTTGCCACATGAAGCACAAGGGGAAAATTGGGAATTACTTCATTTGTAAAGATTCTAATTTTTTTCATTCTTCCACTATTTTCCAAACATTCTCTCTATCCCCCAGCTTAAGGGAGTGAAAAATTCCATCCAGTGTGTCTGGAGCATTATGTTGATGGTTAGGTTATTGCATTTAATCAGGCCTATCCCTTTAAGAGTCAGTGCTGAGGTGTTTTTTGCGATGTAAATTCTGAGATGGTAAACAGTACATGCTGAGAGTGACAAAAGGCTCATCGAGGGAAGTGTCTGTGTATATCATCTGCCTATAAATTCCCAGCACCTGAACTTGGGGAGAGGCCAAAACATCAAGGTCAGAAAGACGGTAGGAAATTTTCTTTTTTAAAACAAAAACACTTTTAAGACTATTATGGTCACCATTTTAAGTATCACAAGTCTATGATGGACTTAAGACTTTTTTTCATTTTTACATATATGTTAAAGTAAACTTTTAATTGGTGCACATGTTCTCTTTATTCAGGATTTTATTAAAAACTGACAGCACAAAATAAATGAAAACATAAGAAGAATTGAAGCAACTGATATAACTTAGTCAAAATTGTGCAGTCTGATCGGTAAATACGAGCACATCTTCAAAGCAGTCTATTAGTTATTGTACTTATTTAACAGTCACCCCATAATATGTTCAACTTTGATTCTGGTTTGGCTTTAATCTAAGAATCTGCAAAAGAGCTTCATTAATGAAAACAGCTATGAAAATAGTGATGTGGAAACAATCTTTCTTGAAGTACCCCTGAGGAACAGGATAGGATACTGTATACTAGAGGAAGTGTTATCCATGATCATTGTGGTTGTAAATAGAGAGGAAGTGTGTGCTGATACGATTACAGCAGATTAAAAGTCTACAGTAAAATTTCCCTGCAGCTGACCTTGGTGAATCTGGCAATATTAAATTGGGATATTAGCAGAAAACATTTATCACACAGCATTTAGTGGGCCATGCAGCATCTATAGAGAGAAGCAGATTGAATGTTTACTTTCAGGTTGTCAGATCAGCTTTCTTAGAATTATAGAATCCCTACAGTGTGGAAGCAGGCCATTCAGCCTATCGAGTCCACACTGACTCTCCGAAGAGCATCCCACACAGACCCACATCCCCACCCTATCCCTGTAACCCTGCATTTCCCATGGCTAACCCATCCGGCCTGCACATCCTGGGACACTATGGACAATTTGGTGGCCAATCCACCTAACCCTGCAGATCTTTGGATTGTGGGAGGGAACTGGAACACCCAGAGGAAATGCATGCCGACATGGGAAGAATGCAAACTCCACAAAGACAGTCACCCGAGGCTGGAGTTGAATCCGGCACAATGAGACAGTAGTGTGAACCACTGAGCCATCGTGCCAACCCTTTCAGGATCTAAGGTTTTAGTTGGGTCTCGTGCAAAATACCAGCTGCTTCCAAATGCTTATAGTCTTGATGGCCTGACATCTGTAAAGACTCTATCCTTTCACCCAGTTTCTCTCTCTCCACTTATTCAACCATCCTCTCACCACACTCACCAACACACTAAGAGTTTTAAGAGCTTCCCTGAATATGTCAACTGATGTTACAACAAGGTGGTAGTTCCTCTGCACTGACCATTTTCACCAGTTTTTTCCTGGATTGCTGGATGAAGGCTTTGTTGTTGATGTAACTGATGTTATGTTGACGGTTCTCAATTAAAAGATCTCGAGAGGGTAGAACCCCACATGTGAGTTCCTGTTGGAAATGCTGGGAGAAACCTTCCAGCTTAACAAGAGCTTGCAGATGTTGAGTCCTGAAGGCTGTGAACTGCCTAAGTAGAAAATTAAACTAGAGCCTTCAGATCACCCTTGGTCTTATTGAATGGCAGAGCAGGCTCAAGGCTCCAAATGCACAGAATTTATTAAAGTGGAAGCAGAAGGAAGAGAGGTTCTGGCTTTGACGAAGGACAGATCTTTCAGGACCAGAGAAGACAAGATCAGAGAGATTGTGAATGCATCACAGGTACGAAGGCTGGAAGAAAGGATAGAGTCAAATGAAAATCAGGCAATTGATCATTTAGCTCATTGATGGTTTTAAAGGACTTTATATTTGTTTTTTTCTATGTGACAAAATGGAGTAACTGCACCGGAAATAGGAGCAGACTATACAGGCCATCAAACCTGTTCGCCATTCAATACAATAATGATTTCAACACCATTTTTTTATCTGTTCTCAATAACACTTCTTCCCCAAGACACTTAAAAACCCTCCTATCTCAAAATTAAATATCTTCAGTGGTGGAGCATCCATAGTCCTTGGTGGGGAGGGGAGGGGAGAGAATTTCATTGATCATGACCCTTTAAGTGAAGTATTTTCTTATCCCCTCCATCCTAAATGATTGACTTGTTATTCCGAAACTATGTCTGATTCCCCAGCCAGGGAGAATAACATAGAAGTGTGTGTTCTGTCAACCTGTTTTATAATCTTCAATGTTTCACTGAGATCTTATATTCTTCTAGACTCAAAGGAATATAGGGCAGAGTATAACCGTCTCCTGCTTGGCAGGTTTGTGAGGTGGGAGATCCTGTAATATTCCCTGATGTTCTTCCCATACCTACCCCATCTGCATTGTCCTGTCAACAATGTTTACGTGGGACAGGTGAAGCCTGGCACAGCACCCCCCCGCCCCCCCCCCCCCCCCCCCTCACCCCCACCACATCGCCCTGAATTGAGGCCCTTTATTTAGAGGTCACTTCCCTCAATTTTGAAGCTACAGAAGGAGTTCAAGGGGGGAGGCCCAATAGGTCACCATGCTTGGGCCTTGGGCTGATAAGGGAATGTCTCCCTCAAGGGCTCCCTTATCTCAGAGCTATACACCTGGGAAGCTTCCTGTCATCCTGGCCTCTGCATCAATCCTGGTCTCTCCATCCTGGCTCATTCCCAGCCAAGTCCCTGCCAAATTAGTTTATATATCCCTATCCCATCACGGGATCCCCTGTACTTAGCTGATCCAAGATTTGGAATCTGGAGACTGTTCACATCTTAGATCTCTCCACTACTGGAATTTACATGTTGCCATCCAATCAGGTTGTCTGAGGTGTCCAACTGAGCCCAATCATAAAGGGCTGTGATTGGTGGGGATTCATTCCTGTCACACGATCAACATAAATAATGGCCAGTGTATGCAATCTCTACACTGTAATATAATGCATTATACTCCCTGAAGTTGAGGAGAATGAGACATGATTACACTGAAACATTCAAGATTATAAAGGGGTTGGACAGGATACATATTGCAATGTTATTTTCCACGGCTGGAGAATCTAAGATGCAGGCACACAATTTCAGAATAACAAATCAGGCACTTAGGATGGAGATGAGAGGCTACTTCCCTCAAAGGGTAATGGATCATTGAAATTCTTTCCCCTTCGAGGATTGTGGATGGTCCATCTCTAAAGATATTTAATTTTGCAACAGTCAGGTGTTTTTGTGTCTTGTGGAAACAGTGTTATGGAGAGCAGACAGGAAAATGGCATTAAAACACTGATTGTATCGAATGGTGGAACAGGTTTGATAGGTCTTGGACATGTATTTACTAACAGTTAAATGTAAAATTGTATATAAATTGAATCCTCACTAGAATGACACGTAACTATGGAATGTATATACTATCAAATATGATTATACCTTTTGACTTTCTTAGATTCTTCAGGGCCTTGTGGATGTTCGACTGCCTCACAATGACTTTTATCGTGAATGTAAGACCATTTTATTTAATATACTTTTCTCTCTTTACCATAAATTAGTCCTTTTTAATCTGCAATTGTTAAAGATTAATGTAGAAGGTGGGATCCTGGACAGTTTTGTTTAGGAGATATTATAATAAGATCATAAGGAATGAGTTAGGACTCTGGTCCCAACCCTGATTTTGGTGATTGGAGTCATAGTGCACCGTTGTCCATATGAACAGGCATTCACATCTTCATTATAACTTGTAACAGGTAGCACACTTAGCAACACCGCACTTCAACATTTAATTGGAAAGGATTCAAATTATATCCCATTACATACCAGAGTTACCCAGTTCAATAAAGTTAATAAAATAATTACCATATGATTCAAAATGATTTATGTCGATATATAAACCAAAAGTGTAATCAATTTTTACAAAAAAACTACATTGAATATACAGTACAGAAACAAACTCTCTTGGCCCAAGCTCTTCATACTAATGTCAATGCTTTGTGTGAAACTTCTCCCACAATTCTTCATCAAACCTGATGTGGAGGGGCTGGTATTGGACTGGAGTAGACAAAGTTAAAAATCACACCATAACAGGTTTATTTGGAAGTACTAACATTCAGAGCGCTGCTCCTTCATCGGGTAACTGGTGAGGCAGGATCATAAAACACAGAATTTATAGCAAAAGATCACAGTGTCATGCAATTAAAACGATATACTGAACAAACCTAAATTACTGTTAAGTCTTTCATCTTTTAGAATGTGTTGCAGGTTTTGGTTCATTAATATGTAAATCCCAGAACTTCTTTCAAGTCACATTCTTGAGATAACTTAAGGTTTTATTTTTAAAAAGTGACATCTCAGCTCAGACAATGTATTAAAGGTATGAGGTTAGAGTCTGTCTGTATCTCAATCTTGAGTCTGACTGGTTCTATTTCCAAAGTCGGAATTTATAAAATGTTATATGAATTGACTGCCTGCAGATTGTGTGCTTTTTGAACAAAAATAGAATATTTCTGCAAATACAATTTTGCAAATGCAAATTCACCCCATAAACGTGTGTGTGTGTACGCACATGTGGAGGGGAGTGAGTGAGTGTGACAAAATATAAGCCTGTGAGAGTGTGTGCATGTGGTTGTGAGTGTTGGAGGTGTATGTCTCTCTCTCTCTCTCTCTCTCTCTCACACTCTAACTCTCTCCTGGTGTTGTGTGATTTTTATCTTCATCACATCTGACAGCATCATGTAGCATTTCGCGTCTGTTCTAATTTCTGGTTTCATTAAACATACAATCATTCTATGAAGTAATTTCTGTGAAACAATTTATATGAAAAAGCTGAAAAAACAACATAAAAATACTAATGTTCCATTAATTCCAGTGGAGAAAACCGTCCTCTAAGTTTAAAAACGTAGGTATTCATTACACATTGGATAGTTTGTGATGCTTGGAAAACAGAATTTGGTGATGCCAACCCTATAAATATTCCTCCATATCATTGCAAAGATTCATGTCCATATATTAACATCACAAAGAGATTAGCGTTGTGTGTCTACCCACAGCACATTTCCCATTTTCTCACTCAAAAGTTCAGCTCTAATTATTAACCGGGCCCTTTGATCCTACACTCCCAATTACTGGAAGTAGGTCTTTCTCTTCTATCTGTTCCCCATAATGTGTTCAAAACTTTGATCTAATCAACCCCTAACCTTTTAAATTCCAAGAAATGCAATCTTATTTTATGTAATCTCCCCCTTGTGATTTAATCCTGAGAGTCCAGCTGTCATGGTGATAAATTCACTCTCTGCAAGGTATTATAAGATATCATGCTCAAAACTCCCAGTTCTCCAGATGTTCCTTTACAAGGGTTTTGATATCCAAAGCATGACTTCTATCTATTAGATGTAGAAACCAACATTACATGAATCTTCTTATTTATTTTTGTGTCTGCTCATGATGTTTTAATGATTTATGTGCATAGACTGTCATGGTATTTCGTGCTTCCACTATGGATTTCCTTATATTTGCATATACTTAAATCCATTGTCACAGTTTTGCCCTTTCACTAAATCTACCAATATCTCTCTTTGTAATGTGACACTTCCATCTATTCTGCTTATGTCATCTATTTTTCTATCATCAGCTTGGATGTATGGGTTTTTATCCTGCCACGTCAGATGTTATATAAGGTATTAGTTGTGGTCCCACTTAATTTCTTTCTCGGCACCAAATAAAGGTAAAGTCATCATAGCCTTATCAGACCGTAGGAGTGCTGTCCCATCAGAGACAACTGGTACTGGTTTAAATGGAGGGTCAGTGCACATCAAATGAGAGGAGAGGTTGAGAAAGCGAGTGCTTCATGGTAACTTCAGCCAGTGCAGGAATTGCATCCATACCTTGGCATCACTAAACAGCCATCCAGGCAACATTCTGTTAATTAGCATATCAGTCTATAAGTCCAACTCTTATCTCTTTCCAGTCAGCAGATTTTGGAACCTGGTCGATAATTTGCCTTCAATTCCATGAGTTTCACCTTCAGCTCACCATATCTCTTGGGGGACATTACCAGCTGCCTTATGGAGGTTCATATGATTAATGTCCTTAGATATTCTCCTGACCATTATTTTGGTCACTGCTTCAAAAAATGTTGTTGCCATATTTGTCAAACATGACCTTCCCTTGAAATATCCATACAGAATTGTTCTGATCAGATAACAAAAGTGCATTGTGTTCAGTCACCCTAAACTTAACTAAAATTTCTAATAATTTCCCAACAGTGGATGGGAGACTAATTGGTCTATAATTTCTGGGTAATCTGTAGGAATGGCTTCTGAATGAAGAATATAGTGAGGTCACCTGCAATGCTCTCACTTACTTCCTTTAAAGGTCTCCTTATCACCCATTAGTGCCAGTAATTATAATCTTGTTTAAATGAACTTTGGTGAATTTTTACCTTGAGTACTACTTTTTCACAATCCTTTCTCTCAAGATTATTACTCATGGATGACAAGATGCTTAGTTCTTTTGATCTTCAATATTTTCTTTAATACCCTGTCCTTTTGTCCCTTCTATTCATGCCTGTGGTTCATGTTCAGCTATGGTTTGCTGAGCACATTGGTAGTGTCTGCTGGTTATAAGTGCTAATCATCACAACTGTATTGACTGTTATTACAACCTTTCTTTTCATTGATGCATCTTTTTAATGATCTGAAGTGCTTGTAAAAATTGTCACAAAAAGATTTCTAGGTTAAGAAAATGGGTCAGTATCAAGAAAAAGTGGGTCATTTTGACGTTGGTGCTGGTACTATAACATCCTACTGATTTTCAAATAATTCTGTTTAGGTTGTTGGTGGTTTTTGTTTTCACAAACTTATATTGTGAAGATAAGGCATAAAGCCAACAACATCTGGATTCAATAGTAAAAATAGTAAGCTCTCACTAAAATTAGAGCAAGACTTTGATTGGAATTAAGTCTGAAAATGTCAAATTAACCTTTTAAGTACTGACTTTTCTCACTTTAAACAAATTAATGATACGTTGAAATGTTTTGTTTATTCAATCTAAAATGCCACAATTATTTTCTGTGCTATTTTTTACATTTTTGTGTTAAACTTCATGTTACATTAATGTATATCACTCAACGTGTTATTGTGTTCTGCAATTAAACTAAATGGGAAAGCACAACACAGACTTATTCTGTCCTTGCCTCCATTTGCTATGCATCATTTCTTAGTAATCATGAGGAAGCAAAACAGTGACTTATTTTTCTCTTGTCCAACCTGGGTTTATTAAAACCAGCCGTAGTGTCTACATTCTATCCCAGCTAAGATTATTAGAACAGCAAACACTGGGAGTCAAACTTAACAAACACCTTGCAGTTTATACACTTACTCCATCTGGTGGTCATTGTGTGGAGAACGCACTCACCTTGTTGCTGACAAAGGTATGTATTTACTTTTTCAAAGCAAGGCTAGATTAAAGATGTGTCATTTAATTTATACTCCCATGTATGCCTTTTGTGATGAATAGGGCTGTAGATTTGACATGGTAAAAGTTTAGAAAAATGCTGAATTAGTAATTGGAGAAAGGTCAAATATCACGGAAATCGCAGTACAAAAATTCACGAATAGCTACAGTTTCTGGTAAATAAACCATCTTTACTCTGCTGTATTTGTTTCTTTCACTCTTTTGCTGCAAGTCTATTCCTTGGTCTTACTTTATTCAATCTTTTATCTCTTATTTGTTAGATGTAACTTTCAACTATCAGGAGCATAAAAATGAACAATATTGGTCCAGCCACTCAGAACAAACCCCAGCGTGTTCTACTTTTCATTGAAGGCTACAACCTTAACCTCCCAAATCCATGACTGCCAAACAAGGACAGCAGTTGCACAGGAACATTATCACTTTCAAGTACTGTTCCCAAACATACACCATCTTCATTTTGACATATATTTCTTGTTCTTTCATTATTACTGCCTTACAAACCTGGAATTCCTTATTAAGAAGAAGGGAGAAGATAAACTATAAGGGCAAACTAGCAAGTTATATTAAAACGGACAGGAAGAACCTCTTTGAAATATATAACAAGGTAGAGAGAGACCGAAGTGAACATAGGCCACCAGAGAAAGAGGCTGAGGCAATAACAATGAAAAACCAGAAAACGACAGAGGAATTGATTGAATACTTCAAGACAGAGGATGCTAATACCATTTCACAAATGTGAAATATTCAAGGAGTTAAAGGTTGGAGGCAGAGAAGAAATAAGTACAATAATATTCAGTAGAGGAAAAAATTACTAGGAAAACTAAGGGGACTAAATTCCAACAAATCTCTGCCAGAATTTTAAAGGAAGTAGCAACAAACATGTACCAGTAGTAATCTTTCAAGAATCTTTAGATTCTGGAAAAGTCCAAGGGGATTTGAAAACTGCCCATGTAATATCTTTTATTCAAAGAGAGGGAGACAAAAAGTAGTTACGTTTAGGCCTGTTAGTTTAACATGTGTCATTGGGGAAAAAAAAGGCAACAGTCAATGTGCCTTCTCTATTCCCTTCTGAACCTGGATTCCAGCTTCTTGTGATTCATGACAAGGATCCCCATTTCTTCTGTGTAACATTTTTCTGCGTTGTCCCACATTATATTCCATTCTTAAACTCGAATCCCTGGTTCTGAACTTTCCCACCATTGGAAACATCATTCTTGCATCTACCCTGTCTAATCGAATACGTATTTTAAAGGTTCCAGTGAGATCCTTCCTCACTCTTCTGAACCCCAGCAAATATAATACTAAATGTCAGTCCTGCCATGCCAGGAATCAGTCTGGTATTGAAGCATATTATATGGCTGTAAAAATGTTTCCTTTACATAACATTAAACCAGCCTATTCTAATTTGCTGCAGCAAGTTTAGTTTGCAACTGTTATGCAAATACAGCAATTTCATGCCATTGAAAGCATTTTAATAAGCCAGACTGTTATTACAACCTTTCTTTTCATTGATGCAGTAGTGTTTTTGCAAACTAACAGTACATCAGTGCATCTCCAAAAAGCAAACTTTGTATTTCTTCTTTTAACCATCAATCTGCCCCTCACCTGAAGTTGGTATATTATTTGCATAAATAACAGCGAGCCCTGTTAATCTCACTGCTATTCAGTCAAACTGTGGACTTTTGTTTTTTGTGTCAATCATTCATATTTGTAACCGACCTCCTCATCGAAAGAAGTGAAATATACTTTAAAAGTTGACTCTTGTCAAAACCCTTTATAATACTAAGCTTAAACATCTCATAGTTAAGACTTTAATTTTGTGGGTTTTTTTTTCAATTCTATCTCCTATGACAATTGACAGTGTTTCTGGAAATAGTTGGAGAAAACTCAAGACACACTTTGCAGGAAAACATGAAATTCATCAGAGCTCCAACCCAGGTCATTTGGGGAAAGCAGGACCAGGTAACTAAATAATTATGATGTTCAGATTACTTCGGCGTTATATTACTGGCCTAACAACACGCTGAAACTCAATGTTCAGATATTTGTATTCATAACTTTAATCTAAATGCAAAAGTTATTGGCACTCTTTTTATTAAAAGAAGGAAATCACTTGAACAGTAGTTTTCACAACCATGGGATGTTTGAAAGTGAAGCATGGCTGCCAGTTGGTGCATGGCTAGGTTTCAGAAACTGCAATGAGATAGAAAACCAGTCAACCCGTTTAGTAAAATTGACTGGGAAACAAATGTTGGCCAGAATAGTGGGAGGGCTCTTCTTTTATTCAAATAATGCCAGTGAACTTTTACATCCATCTTAAACAGCAGACTTGTTCAGTACTGCAATTAAATATTCTAGACTATATACTGTGTAATTGGTAATTGGACTAAAATTAGCTTTATGACTCTAGAGGTGACGTTGTTACCACAGAACCAAAGCTGACATCATTTCATAATACCATCCTCAGACAATATTATGATGATGAACATAATTCTGAACTCAACCATGACATAAGTAATAAATAAATTATTACTTCCCTCCAATTTTTCTCTCCTGCTCTCCTGAATAAAAGGATTCCTGCAGGATGGAATTCTATACATAGCAACATTTCTCTGATTTGCAGCTGAGTGCTCATAGTATTATTATGATCCAAGACAATGTAGGTGAAGTACACATCTCTGACAGGATCAATTAAGAGTCATTGGTCCATCATTAGTTTGAAAGTAAAATTAGTTACATATTTAGGATTTCAATTCTTATGTAAATGTTTGAGAATCAGATCTGTTGCAATTCATTATTAAATGAATCTAAATTGGAATTTAGTGTGAGTTTTTGACCAAAAAGCAGTACAGTAAGGAAAAATTGTAATTTAGTTTGAAAGTCAGTATCCTTTTGAAGAATGTTTGTAAAGAACTGAAAAGTTTGCATTAGTTTTAAAAGGCTCAACTGTATTTTTCTTGGATAATAAAAAATACTGGTCCATGTGACATTTAACCTGAAAGCAGTACAAACTAGCAGGTTAAGGAAGCAGATAGAACATAGAACATTACAGCGCAGTACAGGCCCTTCGGCCCTCGGTCTGTGCGCCGACCTATGAAACCAATCTGAAGCCCATCTAACCTGCACTATTCCATTCTCATCCATATGCCTATCCAATGACTATTTAAATGCCTGTAAAGTTGGTGAGTCTACAACTGTTGCAAACAGTGCATTCCATGCCCCTACTACTCTGAGTAAAGAAACTACATCTGACATCTGTCCTATATCTATCACCCCCCAATTTGAAGCTATTACTCCTCGTGCTAGCCATCATCATCCTAGGAAAAGGATGTGACTACCGTCCAACCTATCCAACCCTCTGATTATCTTATATGTCTCAATTAAGTCACCTTTCAACCTTCTCTCTAACGAAAACAGCCTCAAATCCCTCAACCCTTCCTCATAAGACCTTCCCTCCATACCTGGCAATATCCCAATAAATCTCCTCTACCCTTTCCAAAGCTTCCACATCCTTCCTATAATGCGGTGACCAGAACTGCACACAATACTCCAAGTGCATCTGCACCAGAGTTTTGTATAGCTGCAGCATGAGCTCATGGTTCCGAAACTCAATCTCTCTACTAATAAAAGCTAACATACTGTATGCCTTCTTAACAGCCCTATCAACGTGGGTGACAACTTTCAAGGAACTTTGTACCTGGATGCTGAGATCTCTCTCCTTATCTACATTACCCAGAATACCATTTTCCCAATTACTCTGCATTCCTGTTACTCCTTCCAAAGTGAATCACCTCACACTTTTCTGCATTAAGCTCCATTTGCCAACTCTCAGCCCAGCTATGCAGCTTATCCATGTCCCTCTGTATCCTGCAACATCCTTCTGCACTGTCCAAAACTATACTGACCTTAGTGTTTTCCGCAAATTTACTAACCCATCCTTCTACACCCTCATGAGTGCACCACAGAGAATTCTTGTGAGAAAAAGCAAATCATTTTTTGACAGATAAAAAGGCCCTGTGCAAAGTGATTAAAATGGTCTAAAACATGCAAATCAATATGAAACTCTTGGAGAGACTAAATGTCACAAAATGACCATATGGATAGTTGACCAACCTGCGTGATGAAAGGCTGAAAATGTGTTGCTGGAAAAGCGCAGCAGGTCAGGCAGCATCCAAGGAGCAGTAGAATCGACTTTTCGGGCATGAGCCCTTCTTCAGGATGAAAGGGACAGCATAATGTGAAATTATGTAGTTACATGTTGCCACATTTAGGCAATGAGAGATGGAGATGTTTGTATTGTCTCGTGATCTTTGCATCAACTAAAAATGAAGTTTACTTCTTTATTTAAAAAAATAATTTGCCTGATAAGGACAAAAAGTAGAATGCTGCTGGTAATTTCATCATCAGGAGTCATTCAACCAATGTGCTCATTTCACTATACGGCTCTCCTGCTGGGATCTAAAGATTCCTGTTCCATGTTCTTCCTGTCCCTAGGTACTGGATGTTTCAGGAGCTGGAGTCCTTGCTGATAATATTCCTGGCTGTAGAGTGGATCTCTTGGAAAACTGTGGCCATTCTGTGGTGATGGAGCGGCCCCGTAAAAGTGCTAAAATTATCCTGGAGTTTTCAGCTTCCCTGCAAAACACAAGATCAGAAAGCAATAAGAAGTTAGCCTAACATTTATAAATGGAAACTGTATTGCTTTGGATTGCAAATAAAATGTGATGCTGTAGTAATTCCCCAGGAAGCAAAATGACTTGAATGAATGTTGATGCCGCAATTTCATCTGTTAAGAGCATTAATATTTGGTAGTGCTTTCAAAACACATACACAATTTTGAAAGACACAGAGTATTGCCAGAAACTATATGCATGCGGTATATAAAAAGGAACATAAATCTCAGAAAAATGCTGTTCTTTGCCAGATTTCCCACACTCGTTTGATCTTCATTTTGGCAGTCTATATTTCACCATTTGATGCAAATAGCAATGCAATATTTCCCATTTTTCAGTTCAAGACCAGTTTCATAAAATTCACAAATCATTAGCATAATTTATTAAATATGTAATTTAGAAAATTTTTTGATTGCTTGGTTATTTAAATCTGTAGAAGGTGGTTTCAAAGCTTTTGTGGTTAGTAGTAACTTTTTCAACAATGATGTTGAAGGGAAGGTACAGTTGCTATCAATACTGTTTAATGGATATTTTAATGTCATTTTGATAGGAATTTGCATTTGAGTGGCTATTTGTTTGTAACAATGTATTATAAAATTTCCTCTGAAACAATTGCTAAACTTCACTACAGTAATAAACATCGTGAACACAATGTTGCATAATATCTGCTTTAACATACGATAAGCTGGGAAATAACTAATACATTACACAAACGTTGTTATTTATTTGAGGTTTAACACATTGGTTCAGTTTAGTATTTTATAAATAAACCAGATTATTTCATGACAGATTTCATGAAGTCAGTGAATCGAACAATAAAAATGTTCACTTAGGATACACCTTCAGAAGTAGGAGTCTTTCATAGTAAATTTTAATCTTACAAGTAAATATTTATGTGAAGAATATTACCAAGAAGTAAGGTGCTACTTTATCCACAAATCTGCGTTAGTTCATTGTTTAGACTTTTCCCTACCCTTCTGTTATTTGGCTCAACTGAGATGACTGTAGATCTTTAAACAAATTGGCGAAAGCTGTTTTCGGTGATGAGTAAGGTATCGTGGTTATCATTTCTTTATTCTACGAATGACTTATGAATTCTGTGAATTCCACTGCTATTATAATAAATATATGTAAAACATTTGTGATGCACCAATATTCCCATGATGAACAATCACATTTAAATTGTAGAAACAAGTTTAATTGTTTTAGCAGTCAAATGCTGGAATCCCATGAGTGTTGAGAAAGGAATAATGCCTCAGCTGAATTTGTCTACAATTATTTGGCAAATTGCACTAACTCTTGAATTCTTGGATTATGACTATGAGCGTTGCACCTCAAAACAGGTTAGAACAGCAGCCCTCATTGTGCTCCATTTCAGCAACTGATGTTGACGGGAATTCAGTTCATGGTACTGAAATCTGCAGGAAAGATCAATAAGTATGAGGATGTTCTAAGTCAAATGGGAAGTGTTATAGTTTACTGGGAATACTAAAATGTTTAACTGAGATTGAAATGCTTTTGTTCATGAATATTTTAAGTAAACAGTTTTTCCATAAAAAACTAACTTTTCCTGAAAACTTTGGAAATATGTTAATATTAGCATTGCTTTCTAAAACTGAGTTCTGTAATATCTTTTCATCTCTGTGACCAAGGAATGAAAGTAGAACTGTCAGAAAAAGTAGTTTCTTCCTTCTTCCTCTGACTCTCTGTCATAAGCATATTGCTTTTGAATGTGGTACAATGGGTGGGTACACTTACAGTCTATAAGAATATACATCATGGAAAAGATTGTATCCTATGGAGTGACTTTCTAGAGCCAATATCTTTTTGCGTGAATTGGGAAAGGTTTGTATTTTGAAAATTTGTCTTGCTTATCCCGGGTTTGCTAAGTTGTACTAAGTTACTAATTATACACAATGCATTTCCAGTTCTTTGTTTATTTATTGTTTATCTTTCTCAGCCTAAGTGCTAATTTAATAAAATGATTAATATCCTTTAATTTTAGAACTTTTCTGATTGAAAATATTAAAATGATGTAGCATAAATGAATGGTCAGGGGCCACAGAAGTGAAGAACCCAGCCTTCCTATTGTTAACTATCCTGTTTATTGCAGATTTGTGAATAAGGCAAAGGTATAACTGGAAAAGATATCCAATAGACTATTTGAAGAAAATCAGCTTGCTTACCGGAATAATCTGATGGGGACATAATTGGTTATTTTTCACAAGGTCAGGATTTATGAATGAGATTTCTTTGAAAAATTTATGTTCAGCCTTATAATTCAATATATGTTGCAGATGCTAGCAAGTGTTTAAGCTCCCTGACTGACATTTGCATTATTTAGGTACATGAGTAAATAATGCTGTACCTTAGAGTACAAGTTTGTTGAAACGAGGAATGAAAATAATTTTTTTTTGAACTTCTTCCATTTGATTACATCCAGTTAATGTACAGGAATAATTTTAAATATGCATGTTATAGAACAAAAATAAAAATAAATCTCCTGATCATTGTTTTGCTTTCTGTAATGAATTCACTCCTTGCACACATTTTTACATTTCATCCTAAGTATCTTTAAATCTCCAGTTGTCTTTATTCTTCTTTTTTCTTCAGTGTCTCATAGCTTCATGACTTCTCAAATGGTCCAAGTGTGTTAGCATGGACTTATCCTTCAGAGTTTATCTCAAACACCAACCCATATTCTCTCTCTTGTGAGTGGACATGAGTGTTACATTACATAACTCATTTTACCTGTAAAAGCCCCTAAGGTATCCAATATCGAATAAAGTATTTAGCCTTTGCATCTCCTCAGCAAGCACCTTTAAGTAGGTAAATTAACAGCAAATTGTAACAGTTTTTTTTTGTATGTTTATTTGTACTTAAGCACCAGATTAAATATAAGCACTAGTGTTTGCAAAAAGGTTTCGGGTTGGTACGTAAGTAGTAAACAGAAAACCAAAAAAGGAATAGGAATGGTTAGGGAGCAAAAAGATAATTTACACAGGGAAGCAGAGAGTATCTGTCAGGGAGATCCTGTCAAAGATGTATTCAAAGAGGTAGTTGAAATGCTGGATATGCGAATAGTTGATAAAGAAAGTGTGTTAGAAATGATGACTATATTTAAATATGAGAGGTCAGCAGATCAGATCAGATCAGATGTGTCCCAGGATACTGAGGAATGTAGAGGACGAAATTACACAGGCACCTGCCATAATTTTCCAAACCTCTTTAGATTCATAGGTCATGCCAGAAATCTGAAGCATTGCACAGAGAGTCCTACAGCACAGAAGAGGCCCTTTTGCCTATCGTAAATGCACCACCTATCTACACTAATCCCACTTTCCAGCACTTGGCCCATAGCCTTGAATGGTATGACATTTCAAGTACCCATCGACGTAATTTTTAAAAGTTGAGATTTCCTGCCTCTACTACTCTCCCATCTTTTGCCTTCTAGATTCCCACCACCTTCTGAGTGAAAGATCTTTTCCTCAAATTCCCTCTAAATGTCCTACCTTCACTTTAAAATTATGTTCATTATTAACCCCTCAACTAAGGGCAACAGCTGCTTCCTATCCACCCTGTCCATGCCCCTCAATCTGAAACACATCAGTCGGGTCCCTCCTTGAATTTTCTCTGCTCTAAACAAAACAACTCAAGCTTATCCAGCCTCTCTTCATAGCTAAAAAATGCTCCAAACCAGGAAACATCCTGACAATTTCCCTCTGCATTCCTTCCAATGCAATCACATCCTTTCTGTGCAGAACAAAATTGCACTCAGAACTCCGAACCAAACCAAAGTTTTGTACAGCTCCAATATATCTTCAATGCTCTTTTAATCTAAGCCACAACTGATAAAAGTGTGTTTTTCGTATGCCTTCTTAACCATCCTATTAACCTGTTCCTTCAGGGATCTATGGACAAGAACCCCACAATCCCTCTGATCGTCCTAGTGTCTTGTCATTCATTGAATGCTCTATTGTCAATGATGTAGCCTCCACACACTCTGGGGCAGAAAATTTCATACATTCACAATCCTTTAAAAGAAGAAACTTCTTCACATCTGTTTTGAATGTCTCCTCATTCTCTAATGATGTCCCCTAGGTCAAGATTCCCTTACTTCAGTTGTTGGTAGAGTGTTGGAAAAACTTATAAGAGATAGGATTTATAATCATCGAGAAAAGAATAATTTGATTAGGGATAGTCAGCACGGTTTTGTGAAGAGTAGGTCGTGCCTCACAAACTTTATTGAGTTCTTTGAGTAGGTGACCAAACAGGTAGATGAGTGTAAACCAGTTGATGTGGTGTATGTGGATTTCAGTAAGGCGGTCGATAAGGTTCCCCACAGTAGGCTATTGTACAAAATGCGGAGGAATGGGATTGCGGGAGATATAGCAGTTTGAATCATAATTGGATTGCTGAAAGAAGACAGAGGGTGGTGGTTGATGGGAAATGTTCATCCTGGAGACCAGTTACCAGTGGAGTACAGCACGGGTCGGTGTTGGGTCCACTGCTATTCGTCATTTTCATAAATGACCTGGATGAGGGTGTAGAAGGGTGGGTTAGTAAATTTGCAGACGACACTAAGGTCGGTGGAGTTGTGGATTGTGACGAAGGATGTAGGTTACAGAGAGACATAGATAAGCTGCAGAACTGGGCTGAAAGATGGCAAATGGAGTTTAATGCGGACAAGTGTGAGGTGATTCACTTTGGTTGGAGTAACCGGAATGCAAAGTACTGGGCTAATGGTAAGATTCTTGGCAGTGAAGATGAGCAGAGAGATCTCGTTGTCCAGGTGCACAGATCCTTGAAAGTTGCCACCCAGGTTGACAGGGTTGTTAAGAAGGCATACAGTGTTTTAGCTTTTATTAATAGAGGGATTGAGTTCCAGAACCATGAGGTTATGCTACAGCTGTACAAAACTCTGGTGTGACTGCACTTTGAGTATTGTGTACAGTTCTGGTCACCGCATTATAAGAAGGATGTGGAAGCTTTGGAAAGGGTGCAGAGGAGATTTACTAGGATGTTGCCTGGTATGGAGGGAAGGTCTTACGAGGAAATGCTGAGGGACTTGAGGCTGTTTTCGCTAGAGAGAAGAAGGTTGAGAGGTGACTTAATAGAGACATATAAGATAATCAGAGGGTTAGTTTTGGTGGACAGGGAGAGCCTTTTTCCAAGAATGGTGACAGCGAGCACAGGGGGGCATAGCTTTAAACTGAGGGGTGATAGATATAGGACAGATGTCAGAGGTAGTTTCTTTACTCAGAGAGTAGTAAGGGTATGGAATGCTTTGCCTGCAACGGTAGTAGATTCACCAACATTAAGTACATTTAAGTCATCATTGGACAAGCATATGGACGTACATGGAATAGTGTAGGTTAGATGGGCTTCAGATTGGTATAACAGGTCGGCGCAACATCGAGGGCCAAAAGGCCTGTACTGCGCTGTAATGTTCTATGTTCTATGTTTAAAATTCTCCCGTTGGTAAAAGCATTTTCTCAAAATCTGTCAAACCCTTTCAGAATCTTGTACATTTCATTAAGAACGCCTCTCAATCTTCTAAACTGTAATGAATAAAGATCCTGTTTAGCCATTCTTGATAAGTCAATCCTTTAATTCCAGCAATCAGCCTGATAAATCTCTTTTGAACTGCTGCCAATATATCCTTTCTTAAATCTAGAGACAAAATCTGTACACATTTCTCCAGGTATGGCATCACCAACAGTATGTACAGTTGTAACACATCTTGCCTTTTCCAAACTTCATACTCCTAGCAGTAAAAGATAGAATTCTATTTGCCTTCTTAATTACTTGTTGTAAGTGTGTGCTAACTGTGTGTGTTTTGTGCACAAGAACACCCAAATCCCTCTATGGTGCACTTTCTTAAGAGTCTCCCTCCACTTAAGTAATAGTCTGCCCTTTATTCCTGCCAAAGTGCAACACCTCCACACTCTCCTACATTAAAATCCATCTGCCAAGTTTTTGTCACTTACTCAACTTGTCTCCAACCCCTTGACATTCCATTCTGTGCCCTCCTCCAAGTCATTGGAGAATAGTAAATTGGATAGTAAATAACTGAGGGGCCAGGATTGATCCTTGTAATACTCCACTAGTTACATCTTTCCAATTTGAAAAAGACCCATTATTCCTGACTTTCTCTCTTTAGTGTGTTAGCCAGTCCTCAATCTGGGCAATTATCCCAATATTGAGAGTTCCAATCTAGTGCAATAATCTTACTGAATGCCTTCTGAAAATCATTTACCTGATTCCCCATATTGAACTCTGCTCATTATATCCTCAAAGAAACTTTGTTAATTTGTTAAACATGATTTCCCTTTCAGAAACCATGTTGACTTGGTTTGTGTCCAGATTTTCTAAATGTCCCGCTATTTCTTCCTTAATAAGAAACTCCAGCATTTTCCCAGCAACAATTGTTTGGCTAACTAGCTTATAATTTCTGCTTTCAAACTTTCTTCTTAACAGAGATGTCACATTAGAGATTAACCAATCTGCTGGAATTCTCCTGGAGTTTACAGTGGGATGTTTACAGTGTCCTTCACTGTGAAGGTCAATACACAATATTGGTTTAAATTATTTACCATTTTCCTGTTATTAATTCCCCAGTCACATTCTCCAATGACCCCATACTTGCTTTTAACCTACTTACTTTTTGCACCGTGGTTAGGGGGAAGGGGAAATGAGAAACAAAATGATTCAATCCTATTATAAGGCATATATTAATCAGTTTCCTACTGGTTGCAACATTTCTTCCAAATACTCGTGTTATGTAATCAAGGTTTCCTCTATTAGCGTGCTTTGAAGTGCAGATCCTGTTTGTTACTGCAGATACGTCTTCACAGTATTCTACTGGTTAGCACTGCTGCCTCACAGCGCCAGAGACCCGGGTTCAATTCCCGCCTCAGACGACTGACTGTGTGGAGTTTGCACATTCTCCCCGTGTCTGCGTGGGTTTCCTCCGGTTTCCTCCCACAGTCCAAAGATGTGCAGGTCAGGTGAATTGGCCATGTTAAATTGTCCGTAGTGTTAGGTAAGGGGTAAATGTAGGGGTATGGGTGGTTTGCGCTTCGGCGGGTCGGTGTGGACTTGTTGGGCCGAAGGGCCTGTTTCCACACTGTAAAGTAATCTAATCTAATCTAATATCTATAGAGCGCTTGCTGTTTGTTTTTGTATTTCTTGCCAATTTACTTTTATAATTAAATTTCTCCTTTTTATAGTTTTTTAGTCATCCACTCCTCATCCTAAAAAAAATTCCCAATCCTCTGGGTTTCCACCGCTTAGGTTTTGTTTGGATACACTCCTTGACTGCTTTTGTTAACCACTGGTGGTTCGTCCTTCTCATCAAGTCCTTCTTATTGATTGGAATACATTTTTGCTGAGCGTTATGAAATATCTATTTAAATATCTGCCACTACTCATCCATTGACATTCCTCTTTATCTATGTTCCCAGTACACTTTAGAGAATGCTTTCTTCGTACTTCTGTAATTGCCCTAATTTAAGTTGAGGACACTAGTTTGAGTTCTGAGTTGCTATTCCTCAAATTGAATTTGAAGTTCTACTATTTTGTGATTGCTAACTCCAGAGGATCCTTAACTACAAGATCTATAATCAATTCCAGCTCATCACACATTACTAGATCTAGAATAACCTGTTCCCAGGTAGGTTCTGCAATGCACTTCTCAAAGAAACAATTCCAGATACATTCTATAAATTTGACTTCCATGTTACCCTTGGCATTGATTTGTACAGGAGAAAGTGAGGACTGCAGATGCTGGAGATCAGAGTCAAGAGTGTGGTGCTGGAAAAACACAGCAGGCTAGGAGCATCCGAGGAGCAGGAGAATCTACGTTTCAAAGTCACGCAGCTGCTTCGAAATCTGCAACATTTGACATTACTACTGCAAACACTAGGGGGCACACCAGATTAACCCAATTTCACATGCTTTACTATTCCCTCCATCTTTTTGACTTGATTAAGTACCATCCACACCCCGCAACATACCTTCTGTTTTTTAAAGTTTCTTTGAATAGGCATATTATCATGTCTTTGAAGGATCATCTGCCGTGCAATATTTAAAAAGAGCTATATTCAGCACCTTAATATATCTGGTTTATTCTGAAAGATGCTGCAAAGGGAAATACAGCATTTTCAAAGTTTAAATCAATGATAAAAAGCGCAAGTTTCACAGTTCAAAACAGCAAAAGGAGAGAAATAGGAGTTTCACAGTTTAAACAAACAAACGACTGTCAGCAGTTTCACTGTTTAAACTTGCAAGAAAACCTGAAGTCCAGGAATTGACGTTGTTGTTAAAGAAATGTCATAAGAGTAACAGATAAATGATTGGTTGGTGGATATTTTGCTCATCTATCTGTCAAAATTCACAAATTTTTAGTTATTGTAAGGTTTTGTTAAAAATTTCAAATAAACTGCCTTCCCGGTTGACTTTCTTATGGTAGTGAGTTGTGACTGTGGAATGTCCGGGACACCAGCGTGACCGAGGAGAAGCATGCGTGGATTAAGTATGTGTACTCCGAGAAATTCGATTTAGCCTCCTTGAACTGCAGATTGACCTGTACACACTGAGATGCATCTGGGAGGGGGCAAGTTATTTGAATACTTTGGTCATATCCCTTAGACTACAGTCATCTGCTTTGATCAGTGGTCATTGACAGCAGGGTGTGACTGTAAGCGAGACTGGTACTCTGCTTGAGAAGGTAGAAGTGAAGCATCACCTTTGCATTTGCAATTGTAAAAGTTCAAGATGATCACAGTCTTTATAGATGGAAGTGGAAGCCGCAGAATGGATGAGTAAACTGGAGACCAGCAGCCTCACAGTGCCAGAAACCAGGGTTCGATCCCAGCCTCAGGCGACTGTCTGTGTGGAGTTTGCACATTCTGCCAATGTCTGCATAGGTTTCCTCTGGGTGCTCCGGTATCCTCCCACAGTCCAATAATGTGAAAGTCAGATGAATTGGCCATGCTAAAATTGCGAGGAGAAAGTGAGGTCTGCAGATGCTGGAGATCAAAGTTGAAACTTTATTGCTGGAACAGCACAGCAGGTCAGGCAGCATCCAGGGAACAGGAGATTCGACGTTTCGGGCACAGGCCCTTCTTCAGGAATCAAGAAGAAGGGCCTGTGCCCGAAACGTCGAATCTCCTGTTCCCTGGATGCTGCCTGACCTGCTGTGCTGTTCCAGCAATAAAGTTTCAACCATGCTAAAATTGCCCATAGTGTTCGGTGCATTCGTCAGAGGAAACACAGCAGGCCAGGCAGTATCCGAGGCGCAGGACACTGTGATCATCTTGAACTTTTACAATTGCAAATGCAAAGGTGATGCTCCACTTCTACCTTCACAAGCAGTGTACCAGTCTCGCTTACAGAGGGTCGTTGTAGACTTTTTGGGCCAAATGGCCTGTTCTCATACTGTAGCGAAACTAATCTAATCTATGGAGAGAAAACAGAGTTGATGTTTCGGATCCTGTGGTCCTTCTTCAAATCTGACTGTAGCGAGGAAAACGTTGGTATATATGTTTGGTACACTCTACGTTAGCTGTCTATTTCTAATTAACCTTTCAAGTCCAATAAAGAAACACTAACTCTGCCTTCTCTCCAGACCTGCTTAGTTTCTCCAGCAATTTCTGTTTGTGTCTTCATGGTAGAATGATTGGTTTCTTAAAATGTTATCTCTTTAGAATATTTTTGTCTCATCTTAAATTTTATTCGTTAGCATTAACAATTTCGGTTTTTGTTTCAGATGTCCAGCGTCTGCAGTACTTTATTTTATCCCCGTCTTCTACCTTATAGTGTATTCCGGTCGCTAAGCTAATGCAAGTTTGTTTTTTAATTAACAGGTTCTTCACTTTCTTTAAGAATTTCAGAGGAGAACGTGAGGTCTGCAGATGCTGGAGATCAAAGTTGAAACTTTATTGCTGGAACAGCACAGCAGGTCAGGCAGCATCCAGGGAACAGGAGATTCGACGTTTCGGGCACAGGCCCTTCTTCAGGAATGAGCAGAGAGTGTTCAGCAGGAGAAGATAAAAGGTAGGGAGGAGGGACTTGGAGGAGGGGCGTTGGAAATATGATAGGTGGAAAGAGGTCAAGGTGAGGGTGATAGGTCGGAGTAGGATGGAGGCGGAGAGGTCAAGAAGAAGACTGCAGGTCAGGAAGGCGGTGCCGGGCTGGAGGGATTCGGCTGAGACAAGGTGGGGGGAGGGGGGATGAAGAAACTGGTGAAGTCCAAGTTCATCCCCTGTGGTTGGAGGGTTCCCAGTCGGAAGATAAGACGCTCCTCCTCCGACCGTCGGGTTGTTGTGGTTTGGCGGTGGATGAGTCCAATGACCTGCATATCCTCGGTGGAGTGGGAGGGGGAGTTGAAATGCTGTGCTACAGGTTGGTTGGGTTGGTTCGTCCGGGTGGCCCAGAGGTGCTCTCTGAATCGCTCCGCAAGTAGGCGGCCTGTTTCCCCAATATAGAGGAGGCCACACCGGCTGCAGCGGATGCAGTAGATGATGTGGGTGGAGGTGCAGGTGAATCTGTGGCGGATATGGAAGTTTCCTTTGGGGCCTTGGAGAGAAGTGAGGGGGGAGGTGTGGGCGCAAGTGTTGCACCTCCTGCGGTTGCAAGGGAAGGTGCCGGGAGTGGAGGTTGGGTCGGTGGGGGGTGTGGATCTGACAAGGGAGTCGCGGAGGGAGTGGTCTCTACGGAAAGCTGATAGGGGAGTACAGCGCATCATCCGCCGTCACTTCCGCCACCTCCAAACAGACCCCAGCACCAAGGATATATTTCCCTCCCCTCCCCTATCAGCTTTCCGTAGAGACCACTCCCTCCGCGACTCCCTTGTCAGATCCACACCCCCCACCGACCCAACCTCCACTCCCGGCACCTTCCCTTGCAACCGCAGGAGGTGCAACACTTGCGCCCACACCTCCCCCCTCACTTCTCTCCAAGGCCCCAAAGGAAACTTCCATATCCGCCACAGATTCACCTGCACCTCCACCCACATCATCTACTGCATCCGCTGCAGCCGGTGTGGCCTCCTCTATATTGGGGAGACAGGCCGCCTACTTGCGGAGCAATTCAGAGAGCACCTCTGGGCCACCCGGACGAACCAACCCAACCAACCTGTAGCACAGCATTTCAACTCCCCCTCCCACTCCACCGAGGATATGCAGGTCATTGGACTCATCCACCGCCAAACCACAACAACCTGACGGTCGGAGGAGGAGCGTCTTATCTTCCGACTGGGAACCCTCCAACCACAGGGGATGAACTTGGACTTCACCAGTTTCTTCATCCCCCCTCCCCCCACCTTGTCTCAGCCGAATCCCTCCAGCCCGGCACCGCCTTCCTGACCTGCAGTCTTCTTCTTGACCTCTCCGCCTCCATCCTACTCCGACCTATCACCCTCACCTTGACCTCTTTCCACCTATCACATTTCCAACGCCCCTCCTCCAAGTCCCTCCTCCCTACCTTTTATCTTCTCCTGCTGAACACTCTCTGCTCATTCCTGAAGAAGGGCCTGTGCCCGAAACGTCGAATCTCCTGTTCCCTGGATGCTGCCTGACCTGCTGTGCTGTTCCAGCAATAAAGTTTCAACTTAAGAATTTCAGAGCAAGTTGACGGGGGAAAGCGCACGGTCAGGGTGGATGGCGCATGCGCTTTACGGAAGGTGACCGACGATTGCCGGGAGACAGAGCGGGAAATGACGCTCCGGTGACCGGCGGTTGCCCGGGGACAGAACGGGAAGTGACGCTCCGGTGACCGGCGGTTGCCCGGGGACAGAACGGGAAGTGACACTCCGGTGACCGGCGGTTGCCGGGCGACAGAACGGGAAGTGACGTTCCGGTGGCCGGCCGTTGCCGGGTGACGAGCTCTGGCAGTCCGCTCGAGCTGCCTGTCAGTCTGTAGCTGGCCGTCGCCATGAACAGTCCGGGGGAGGAGCGGGAAGCTGCGGCCTACGAGCGGCACGTTTCCAGAAACAGCTGCCTTTACCACTACCTGAAGGTTGGCCTGTGAGTGAGAAATATCTCCCGATTCCTCGGCACCACGCCGATCTTTGAGTTCCTCCTGTTCGACTGCACTCACTCCGGTTTCGTTTCTTTTTAAAACAGAGAGTTTGGGGAAACGAGGCCTGCGTTCAAGGTGAGCGCTGCTCACTTTAAACAGTTGATCGTTTCGGCGCTGAAGGATTTGCACGGAGAGGTATGAATGCAATAATTCGGTAGTCCACTCCCTGGTACTATCATTTATGGCTCAATCGGCCTCGCAAGGGAATACAGACTGAATGTAACGTCCAGATAGTGATACGCTGTAGAAAAGGGATTCAGTTAAAAATCACACAACGCCAGGTTACAGTCCAACAGGTTTATTTGGAAACACTAGCTTTCGGAGTGCTGCTCCTTCTTCAGATAGTTGTGGAGCAGGACTATAAGAAAGAATTTATAGCAAAAGATTATAGTGCCATGCAACTGATATGACATTGAATAAACCTAGCTTGTTGTTAAGTCTTTCATTTTTAGAATGGGTTGCGGTTTTGGTTTGTTAATATGTAAATCCCAGAACTACTTCTAAGTCACATTCTTGACTTAACATAAGGTTTTACTTAAAAACGTGACATCTCACCTCAGACAATGCATTAAAGATGTGAGGCTAGAGTCCACTTTGGAAATAGAACCAGTCTGACTCAAGATGGGATATAGACAAACCCTAACCTCACACTTTTAATGCATTGTCTGAGCTGAGATGTCACTTTTTTTATATACAACCATAAGTTATCTTGAGAACATGACTTAACAACAATCTAGACTTGTTCATTATATCATTTCAGTTGCATGACACTGTAATCTTTTGCTATAAATTCTGTTGTATTATCCTGCTCCACAACTATCTGATGAAGGAATGGTGCTCCTAAAGCTAGTGCTTCCAAATAAACCTATTGGACTATAACCTGGTGTTGTGTGATTTTTAACTTTGTCCACCCCTGTCCAACACTGGCTCCTCCACATCGTGGAAAAGGGAGACATTGTCCCATAAAATTTGAATTGAAAAGGCAATTTCGAGCAAAATATTAATTACCTAGAAGTGTTTTACTAAATCTCTTACTACAAAGGCAGTATAGGTGGTTTTAGTGTGTTGTGTAGGGCAGTGATATATTTCCAACAGACTGACCTGGGTTTGTGAAATGTTATGACCTCTAATTTATGCCATTTGGCAATTTGGTCTCATTTGCATTCTTTTATCTAACTCTGACACCATACACTTTAGGGTTGATGTGAAGGTTTGAGAGAGGGAGCAAAAAGATTTGAAAATTGCTCCAAGTAGGAGGAACCTTTAGGTTTGCTAGTGCCAGTGCATCAAGGTTACTAGAGATGATTGTAATTCCACAAAAAAATTGCTGGAGTAAACTTTTTAAAATACTGATGTGAGATCCCTTCTCTGCATAGATGGTGGTATTGTAATGTCACTGTAGAAGTATTCCAGGCGCCCATGCTCATGCCCTGAGGATGTAGCTTTGAATCATTTACCATGGCAGCTGATAGAATTTGAATTCAATTAATAGTTCTGAATTGAATACTAATTTCTCAACCACGAAACTATCTTCAAAAGCCATAAAAATGTATCTGTAGGAAAGGAAACTAGTCAGCTTTACCTATTTTGCCTAAATGTGACTCTGGATGTGATAGTTGACTCAGTTTGTTTGATTCTTAACTTTCATTCTGAATCTTGAAATGGCCCAGCATGTCACTAAGCCAACGGGCAATGAGGAAGAACAACAAATGCTGGCCTAGCCAGCAACATTCACATCCCGTGAAATAACAATAAAAATCCTCTGAGTAAACTTTCTACTGAAAAGGCTCAAATAGAACTGAATGGAAATGGACATTAGCTTGAAAAAGTGAAAGTGAGGTCTGCAGATACTGGAGATCAGAGTCTAGATTAGAGTGGTGCTGGAAAAGTACAGCAGGTCAGACAGCATCCGAGGAGCAGGAAAATCAGCGTTTCGGGCAAAAGCGCTTCTTCAGGAAGCCCTTCATCATTAGCTTGAAAAGACTGATTCTTTTGGTAAGTCACCTGCATTCTACCCAGTGAAAGCTTTATTATATCCCCTTAACAAAATGTGATGTTAGACGAGTAGTAATGGAACCAAGTGATAAGAAAGAGGAAAATAAGCAAATTGTATTAAAGTTACATGGAAAGTTTATTCACACTGCTTGTCAAAGATGCTGGTGTAGTTGTACACCAGTTAGATACAGAATTAGTGGCAAATGTGAAGTATGTAAAGTGTATTGGCAATGTGCAATAAGAATGAACATCATAGTCTCAGATATCATTGCTAAAAGTATTTTCAGCAAATGACTTGGTAAAAGGTATCATATGGTAATCTGTAGCATGGTGCATATACCTGAGCTGATCAGACTACGAGTTGCTAATTATATTGGGAAATGTGATTCATGCAAAACGAAATCCCTTCAGATTGTTGGCAAACACAGATTCTAGCAATTAGTCTATGCATGAAATTCCAAACTGCCTTCTGTTCTCATAGTCCTGCTACTGTAAAGGTACTACCCTTTTTCCTAAGTATTTGAATATATTATATGCAATAGGGTTGACATTCTAAGCCTGACAGTTTGAAGAAAATTCTGAAAGTTCTGCACTGTATAACACCATCTGGGACAGAATTTAACTCAAAATATTTGTTGTATTATAAAAGAAAGGATTGTTAAAAATTTAATGCCTTGATAAAGTAATGTTGTGATGGTAAGGTATAATCAAACACGGTAGTCAACTATTAAGATTAGTTGCTCATTGTTAATTTGAATTAATTACAAAATTGTGGATTCTGTGCAGTTAATAGAAGTAGATGAAGCACCCTGTGTCCCAGACGTTCTTGTATTGTGCTGAAGGTCCTGAAGAATAGGATGTGGTCGTTCAGGAGCTGGATAGTGGTAATTTGAGTGATTGTGACATATGACTGAACTTTTGCATCAAAAGATCAATTGCCTAGAGTAGATATTCTGGTAACATGTACTCCAGAGGAGTCTAGTTAATGAAGGGATGTGACAATTAGATGTGGTGGGATTAAGTTATCTATTTTGTGAATGACTCATCTTTTCTGAAAGCTGGCACCCAGCAGTAAAGTTGAGTTGTTTGTGCTTTAATGGAAATAGCATATAATCTTTCAATGGAAGAGAACATTTTGTATAGCTGAATTTGTGGAAAGAACGTCTATTTTTACCTGGTAAGCAAAAACGTGCATTTGGAGAGAACTAACAGCTTTGTCATTTGGTCTACTGGATGATTAAACTGTTCTTAATTTGTTCAAGTATGAAATAACATCTGCATTGAAAATATGCTGTACATAGCATATTGCATTGTGATATTGAATGCTATTTGGATTTGATGAGATAATGGGCTAGCACTATTGCAAAATGTAATTTGTATTCTACAGAAACTTATACAAAAATCTGCACAACTCTTGATTTTCAAAGTTAAACTGCATACTTGTGTCTAATATAGAAAAGATAAAGGATTGCTATGATGTATTTGCCCTCATCTGTCCAAGGACATTTGTTACAAAACAAAGTCCAACCTATTTCTTTACAAGTTTTGATGTTGCCACTGTATTTTTCCAACTTTCAGATGAGGGAAGTATAGAATTATTTTTCTTACAGAAAGAGAACTTGTTGGTGAAACATGATATGTGATAAGATGAAGGGTCACTGGACGTGAAACCTTAACTCTGCTTTCTCTCCATAGATGCTGTCAGACCTGCTGGGATTTCCCACCAATTTATGATTTTGGTTGTGTTCTACATTATAGAATGATTGGTTTCTTAAAAATGTTATTTCTTCAGAATGTTTTTGTCTCCTCAAATTTTATTCATCTTTCTATTCATTAGGATTAGCTCCCACCTGACAATGCTGGACAGGTGACCTCCTTCCAAACACTGTTGAATAAATGTTTACCAATGTTTTGAGAATTATTGGATGTAAATCTTTTTTTTAATCACTGAATATATGAATGTAGCTGATCTGTGTTCAGTTCAAACGAACAGCACGGCAGAACTCAGCTTGGCATGAGGGAACCATACGTCAGAAGCTATGCTGAAGTACTTTGTTTGAGGATGGATCTTTTTCTAAATAAAAATTAATCAACCCGTTCATACACTCACAACACACATCCAAGACAGATGGGACTTGTACCCAGATCTTGACTACATTTAAGTAGTGAGTTACCTTCACAGAACTAATTGATAGCAGCTATGGTTTAACTTTTATTGTAAGACTAACTCAATGACTCTAGAACAGGAAGCAATCATTGACTGCTGTCTTATTCTTTAAATGACAATTCTTTACAAGCAGATTAAATAGGGTAATGACTCTCCTTATATAAAAAAATGCTCCTGAGATTTGGATGTATTTTTTGTAAAATCTTATTAGTTTAGAGCCACTATGTAATTGTTCACGTCTCCAAGCATTGCTAAAGTAAGTTGTTCCTGGAGGCAAAAGTTTCCACTTTCCTGTCGAGATGTTGTAATTGGGACCTTCCTTAACATCTTCACTCTGATTCCTCTAATAAGCTCTAACTTGTAATTCCCCCTTAGGGTTGGAAAGTATAATATCAGTTCCACTCTAACAACCTTTATTACTGTCCTTCCTACATATTCCTTAATTTATTCATACCATTTATGTGTCAGCACACATTCCTTTGTGAACCACAGGTCAGGATTTAAGTTATTGGGCTGTGGGTATTGTTGGCAAGACCAGCATTTATTGCACAGCCCTCTGTATCCCTTAACTGAATGGTTTGCTATGCCATCTCAGGGCAGTTAACAGTCAACCACGTTGAAACTCATAGGCCAGACTTCCTTCCCTGAGGAACATGAGTAAACCAGACTGATCCAGTGTATAGCTGAAAATGTGTTGCTGGAACAGCGCAGCAGGTCAGGCAGCATCCAGGGAACAGAAGAATCGATGTTTCGGGCAGCCCGAAACGTCAATTCTCCTGTTCCCTGGATGCTGCCTGACCTGCTGCGCTGTTCCAGCAACACATTTTCAGCTATACACTGGAATGCCTGAAATGTCGATACTCCTGCTGTTCAGATGCTGCCTGACCTGCTGTGCCTTTCCAGCACACCACACTCAACTCTGATCCAGTGCATAACCATAACTGTACTGTCACCAGTCCTAACCTGCAGGAAATCAATGATAAACTGTACAAATCATTTGCTCTTTTCCTGATAGAGGTTCGTGGCTGACTTAGTAATTCTGTCAGTTGAAAACTGAAAGAACAAACACCAAGTTTTATGTCATTGTTGCCATTTTTGATCAAAACAAATCTTCAGAGGGAGGAAAGGATTGCTCATTTTGAACTATGACTATAGCATTCATAAATTTGTCTTCTTTTCTGCTCCCTGGGAGTTAGTTAGCCTCCTTGGTACTGATATTCCTTGGCTTTTCTATACTCTACCACTTGACGTTGCAGCACTCATCGTCAGCAGTTGATATAAGTTTGCTTTGATCATCTCTTCTCCACCTCCAACCTAAATCTGGATATTGCTATTGACTTTCAACCCCAAATACCCTATTTGGCAAAGTTCTGTTATCAAGAAAAATTCTGCTTCTCTTTGGATCCAATTTTTCTATTCCTACAAAGTAGTCCAGCAATTCTGTAATAGTATAGTTCAGCGATAATATCTTGAACAGCCAGCTGCAGATCCTCTAATATTTCAGAAGGCCTGCCAGTAGCTACCTGAATTATGTGCAGCAAAAATTATTTTTATTGCAACAAAAACTGCAGCTCAAAGTCATAGCCAGCAGTCTGTGACTGTGACCATGGCTTGTTGTTACCTCATCGACTTGGAATCACTAAGCAACTTCCTTTCATCTCAAATCTTCATATCTTAAATGTTCCCTAACCATGACCTGTAATCTCGTCTGCACTTGGTTTTGTTTCCATCAACATCACCCTTCCCAGCTGCAACAAATTTCTTTCTGCATCTTATCTCGATTTTCAAATCTCTGAATGACTTCATCTCATCCTATCTCATTGATCATCTTCAGCCTTGTGTCCTCACACACTTGTGTTCCAGATTTTGTTTTGTTGTTTAGTTTACTATTTGTTTCTTGTCTGTATTCCAGGAGCACTGGGTACTTTATTGTTGTCTATCTTTCTTTCCTCTCTCAAATCTCCAGATATCATTAGTTGCTTTCTCAATGACCTTCCCTCTATCTTAAGGTCAGGATTAGCATGGTTTGCTAATGAAAATGTTTAGACTTGTTTTAGACAAGTGACCCTTTCAATATCTGCAGGCAGTTTAGAGCCCTCAAATTTAAGTTGCCCACTTCCCAGTAGGAAAACACCCAATCCACATTTGTTATTGTCCTATGCACCACAGGTGCAATTGCACTTTTCCTTTAATTCATTCATAGGATATCGTTATTAGATTAGATTAGACAAGACTCCCTACTGTGTAGAAGTAGGCCCTTCGGCCCAACAAGTCCACACCGACCCTCCGAAGAGTAACCTACCCAGTCCCATTTCCCTCTGACTAATGCACCTAACACTACGGGCAATTTAGTATGGCCAATTCACCTGACCTGCACATCTTTGGACTGTGGGAGGAAACCCACGCAGACACTGGCAGAATGTGCAAACTCCATACAGGCAGTCGCCCGAGGCTAGAATCAAGCCTGGGACCCTGGTGCTGTGAGGCAACAGTGCTAACCACTGAGCCACCGTGCTGCTCGGGGTTGAGCATTTTTTTGTCCATCCCTAGTTGCCAATGAGAAGGTGGTAGTGCAGCCTCGAACCACAGTGGTTCAATTTGGTGTAGCTACCCCAAAAATGCTGTTGGGTAGGGAATTTCAGGATTTGTAGTGGTGTTCTAGATGCCAGTAGGTGTGTGATTGAACATTGTTGTATCATCCATACAGATGATTATTTATTCCAGTCTCTGTGTCACAAATAATTCACAAACCGTGTAGAGTTTAACAAGAGTATATATCCATACTCAGTTTCCTTTGGAAAATGTATTTATTTCAATATGCCTTAGAAATTCATGCCTGTCATTCTAAAGATTAATGTTCTTAATATTTATTTTGCAGTTTGGAGCGGCCTTACCTGTTGATGTATTGAGATATGAAGAAGAAACATTGATAGCTACATTGAGAGTAAGAAGCAGGTGGGTGTGCATAGTAATGATATAAAGCTACTTTATTGTGATAAATATAACTTAAAAAATCATTGTAGTACTTTTTTATTTGAATAAAGCCTTATTGAACTCAAAAATGAATAAGTTCCAGATGAAAAACTGGTTTATGGTGCATGACTAGGTCAAGTACTGTTGGCTTCCACTGTCTTCTGCCAGAACCAGACTTTTCTTTGCAATCATAATGGAAGGGAACAAGAGCTTGCCATTCATTCCTACTGTATCAAACATTTCCTTAAATGACTGTTGGTTCCCCCACTTTTTCTCTCTCTCTCTCTCTCTCTCTCTCTCTCTCTCTCTCTCTCTCTCTCTCTCTATATATATATTATATATATCTCTCTCTCTATTATGTATATCTCTCTCTATATATCTCTAATCTCTATCTCTATCTCACCCAATGTGAGAAGCTCATAGATTTCTGTGAAGATACATGCACTCCCTTCTGTTCACTGAACCCAAGTTGTGGAGGTGCTGCTGTTGGACTAGGGTGGACAAGGTTAGAAATCACACAAGTTATAGCCCAACAGGTTTATTTGGAAGTACTAACTTTCTAAGTGCTGCTCCTTCATCAAGTAGCTGTGGAGCAGGATCATAAGGCAGAATTTATAGCAAAAGATTAATGCCATGCAACTGACACAATCTATTGAACAAACTTAGATTGCTGTTAAGTCTTTCATCTTTTGGAATGGATTGCAGGTTTCAGTTCATTAATATCTAATTCGAGTTATCTCGAGATTGTGACTTAAAAGAACTTCTGGGATTAACATATTAATGAAATGAAACCTGCAACCCATTCTAAAAGGTTAGATTCCCTACAGTGTGGAAACAGGCCCTCCGGCCCAACAAGTCCACACCGATCCTCCGAAGAGTAACCCACTGTGGTGTAAAATTATGTCCCAATACATGTGTGAATCATAATGTAACACATGTATTGGGCCAAGCAGTGGAATGTGGTGAAACGGTTAAAAATTATGTCCCAATACATGTGTGAATCTAACCGGAATGGAGGTGTTGCTTAGTCCCGTGTGAATCTTATTACACACCTCCCCGTGTGAATCTTCTTATCTGTATGTAACCAGAATGGAATGTGTTTTTTAGCCTTGCTCTGCTGTTCACATGAATGTTTACATCTGGAAAAGAGTATATCAGCTGGAAAGGTCTCCAGTTCGGTGAGTCTGCTCCGGGGTTGCGTTTAACCGCCGAGCGTGGGTTGTTGGCAACCGCTCTACGAGAACTGACGGCTCCCAGTTCCGGTAACATGTAGAGTGAGTATAAGCCAGACCCGTTGTAAGTATGAGACCTGGTTGTGGCGACACTGCGGGGAATAAAATGCTCATATTCTAGCAGACTCGCCTCTTGGTCGTTTGTTCTGTGTCAGACTACTCTCCTACGAACCTGACCTTGAGAATTTTTTAAAACACCCACACAGACCAATTTCTCTCTGACTAATGCACCTAACACTATGGACAATTTAACATGGCCAATTCACCTGACCTGCACGTCTTTGGACTGTGGGAGGAAACCCACGCAGACACGAGGCGAATGTGCACACTCCACACAGACAGTCACCCGAGGCTGGAGTTGAACCTTTGTACCCTGTTGCTGTGAGGCCGAAAGACTAAACAGCAATCTACATTTGTTCAATATATCATTTTGGTTGCATGACACTGTAATCTTTTGCTATAAGTTCTGTATCTTATGATCCTGCTGCACAGCTACCTAATGAAGGAGCAGCGCTCCGAAAGCTGGTACTTGCGAATAAACCTGTTGGACTATAAGCTGGTGTTGTGATTTTTAACACTGAATCTCAAGCTCCCTTGTCTTATCTATGAATTGAACTACTTCTGCCATTTCTCTCCTATCGTCTTCCCTTGTGCCCTCTGAGATCAGCTTTTTCGTAAGACACAGATCCTACTTTCTTTAGTCCATTAATACTAAGTGACTACATTGAATTACCTTTCCTTGCCAAAAATGCTAACTGGCATTTAAAAAAATATTGTCTCCTTAGATCTTTTCCTTCATTCTTTCAAAATTGCCATGCCCTCCAGAAGAAGGCAACTTTCACCCCTCTGTCTTTGCAAACTGCAATTACATCTCCACTCTCCCTTTAGTCTCAAATGTTTGAACATAGTGGTCCTTCCCAAATCTATGCTCAATTTTTCTGCAACAGTTTATTTTGATCTCTGTCCAGCTAACCATCTTTGCCAGATAACTGAAACAATGCTGATCAATGGCAAAACTTACACATTTGTATTGCATTTTATTATCCTTTCATAATCTTTTTCCTAATGTTGGCAGATTCGTCAATGTCACTAACCTCTAATGAAGTTCCTCTGTTATCCAGCTCAATTGAATGACCTCACTTGGTTCCACAGTTACCTAATTTATCCTGCTTAGGCTATTGAAAAAATGCATTTTTGGTCACAATTTGTTCATGATTAACAAGCTGCCCCTTATCAATATAATTGTAAGCACACATTAGTTTCCAGGGGGGCTACATTTAGGACTACATTTCCACCATATCTCTCATGTGTTCTCTCCTCCTTTGTGCTTGACAGGTATCCTGTTTTCTCATTGGGTTTATCTACAGTTAAATATTAGGAAAGACTGAAACCATTGTTTTTAGCCTTCAACTCTGTACTGTGAGCCCTATTGTTTGCAATTTTGCCAAGCTGAGCTTTGTTTCATGATCCTTTCATCACATAAACCATCAGGTTTAAATTTGTAATTTGTTCTGCCTTTGCCTCAGCTTCAACCCATCTGTTACTGGAATACTTTTTCTAAAATGCTTTCTTGGGCTGTGATGACAATGCAAACATTTATGTCTATATCTTAATTGCCTTTGAGAAGGTGGTGGTAAGCTGTTGCCACACATGTACCTCAAAGTAGTGCCTCCTGTACATCCACTTGAACATGTGGTGTGAACTCTGTCTGCATTGCTCATACATCTTCCATGTCCTCAATGACCTTACTGGTTCCAGGTCACTAAATACCTCAGATATAAAATTATCTTTATTTAAATTATTTTTACAACTTGACCTTCTCAGTAACATCCTTCACCCATTCTACTTCAAACTCTGTTCCTTTGACTCTTCTAGTATAGCCCACTTTTTATTTTCTCCACCACATTCCTTCATCATTTGAGCCCTGTGCTGTAGATTCTCTTGTTAAACCTCTTACACTTCGCACCTCTTTAAGCCCTCCTTGAAGACGTAAGCATTTTTTTTAGAAAAAGAGTTTAAATTGTTGCTCAATCTCTCTTTAGGTTGCATTTTATATTGCTTCATCGGTTAAGTATTTTGGAATATTAGTTTAAAGTCACTATGTAAATTTTAAATGTTTGAACGAAGAACACTAAAACAAATGTCAATGTCTAACTCTTGCAAGTTTTATTAAAAGTATTTCTGTTTACAGTGGCCTTGTGAAGCTGTGGAGTGCACTGACCCTGCTGGGATCTTATCAAAATCAGAAGTGTGCTTTCAGAGTGATGCAGGTTATATATTTGTTTATTATAGAAAAAATAATCTTTAAGTTATTCTTTAACCACAAAACATAAAATAGAAAACTGCTGTTCTTCAGCTGTTACCTAGTGGTTATATTAATAGAGTTGTCATTTCTATCAAAGAAAACACAAACCTGACTTTTACAATGTTGCAAATCACTATGAATCCAAATCACTAAAGTATCCATTCTTTAATTTTATTCAAATTTTTATTTATTTTAGCAATAATTAAACTGAAATGTTATTTTTGTTCCTTGGAGTTGTACTTTTCATTTCCACCTGCTGTTTTATCTCTTTCTCATTTATTACTATTCTTTCATTTTCCAACATGTTGAATCCTCAGATTATTTCACTTGAAATTAATTTCAATTCATCCAGAATTTATATTACCTCTTTGTGATTATTGTCTGTATTCCCTTGTCTCTTTGTCTCTCTTCTACTCTGCCTATCCCCTACATATAGCTGTGTTACACTTATAATAGTAATGTCTATTTTCCTATTAATCATTTAGACCATTGTACTATAGAGTATAAATTGGTTTCAAGGTTGAGGAAAACTGTAATAGCCCAAATTCTAGTAGAATCTTGAAATTCACTGAGAACAAGACCAACTGTGATGTCTGAATTCAGCAGGACAAAGCAGAGGGATCCATTTCGTTGGGATGTTTATTTAGTTGAAATGATCACTGGAGCAGATCTGGAAGAACGATGTATTGGATATTGATTTTATATTTCTTTCTCCAATTCTGTAGTTGTGGAAAAACCCATCAAAATGTAATATCTCTTGATGGGAGAAAGGAAACTAATCTTTGTATTTTAGATCTCCAAATGTAGTTAAACAGATTTTAAAACAACTTGATTGTTGTTTTTAATTGGTAATTAATTGCATTTTTATCTCTTTATTGTATAGGTCTCGCCATTTCTTCTTGCACTATCAGGCAACAGTAGAGAATTGGTGTTAAACTGAGGTCATTGACAATTAACAGGTGTTTAAAGTGACCGCTCTAAAAAATGCAATTTTGTACTCAAAGAGTTATACTTAGTATCTTTCAGAGCCCATTAAAGATGGGTCACTGGCGCACAAGCAACATGTTGATACCACAAAATGCTTTTCTTCGGACTGTGCATCTTCAGGTTGGCGAAAGAGCTGAACTTACTAAAGCTTTTTCACAGAGTGATGTATTCACCTTTTCAGAGTTAACTGGTGATACTAACCCATTACATCTTAATGAAGATTTTGCCAAAGACAATAAGTTTGGAAAGCTAGTTGTTCATGGTGTACTGGTTTGTGGATTAATGTCTGCCGTTTTGGGAACCAAGGTACCCGGATGTGTTCTTCTATCCCAGGAACTCCGGTTTTTAGCACCCTTGTACATAGGTGAGCAGGCCTCAGCAATTGCAGATGTTATTAAAATAAGGAGGTCAATAGCTTGGATTGCTGTTTCATGTATTGTCAAAGAAACTAAGAAGGTTATAATGAAGGGGGAAGTGAAGATCATGTTGCCAGAGAATAGAGATCAAAGTGTATGAATTTATCATTGAAACTGAAAAATAACTTGGAAAAGTTATATCAGCCAATGAATATTATTTAAAATAAATACCAATGATTGTAAATACTGTCTTGTAACTTGTGAAAAATGTGTGGCAACATTTGATCTTGTATCTGGGATGGCTTTTGTAACTATTCCAGGCTAGTAAACACTTAGATTGGCTGTCTCAACATAGTCTTCCATTTTACTTTAATTCTAAGAACAAAGTTAAACTAAAACTTCAAATTTTACAAACAGATTACCTCTAACAGAGAATGACTGGGGCAACAATTAGAATATTGAAGATGATGGAGGTCTGATATGAAGTCACACATCAACATGCAGTGGAATTATATCACCTCTCCTTCAACATTGCTAAGCAAAGTCCAGAAACACACTGCCAAATAGCACTATAGGTCACCTTCAGCATATGATGTGCAACGATATAAGAAATTGGTTCAACATCAACAGGACATCGGAAGGGCAACTAGAGATGTGCTAACGTTGTAAAGGACACACAATCTTTCAATAATAAAAATATCCCTTAACGTCTTGTACTCACCTGGAAATTACAAGAAGTACCAATATACCTACAGGTAGGTTTTGATGCACAGTATCTCAACCTTGCACAATGAAAAATAGCTTGGGCCCTGTTTTGGAGATTGTTGGTAAGCCAAATCTCTCAGCATGTAGAAGTGCAGGACTTAGTCACCATACAAGCCATTTTTGCACAGTAAATGATACAGTGGCACAACTAAGATAGAAGTTATGGATTTTTGAGTTTATTCATGAACCAGCCCTTTTCTAAAATTGCTGTATTATTTGTGGGCGGCACGGTGGCACAGTGGTTAGCACTGCTGCCTCACAGCGCCAGAGACCCGGGTTCAATTCCCGCCTCAGGCGACTGACTGTATGGAGTTTGCCCGTTCTCCCCGTGTCTGCGTGGGTTTCCTCCGGGTGCTCCGGTTTCCTTCCACAGTCCAAAGATGTGCAGGATCAGGTGAATTGGCCATACTAAATTGCCCGTAGTGTTAGGTAAGGGGTAAATGTAGGGGTATGGGTGGGTTTCACTTCGGCGGGTCGGTGTGGACTTGTTGGGCCGAAGGGCCTGTTTCCACACTGTAATCTAATCTAATTACATAACATGAAAAAAGGAATATAAAAGGCTGTGAACTGTCACTGAATTTAGTCAATATACATACACACAGCAAATATTCAGAGATTAGATTTACTTTTAGGGTAAAAATTGGAAGTATATGCACATAACAAATTAGTGGTATACTGATGAAGAAGTTGTGGTACACTGCAGAACCTGAGGAGGTTTTACAAATTATCATACAAGGAAAATCTCAACATTTAGAATATAGATTTGAGTATGAATATTAAAACGCCAAAACAATGGTAAATAAAAGGGATATACTAGAAGAAAGCAGTAATGATTGAAGTAGATTGTGACCCACTGGAACAAGACATTTGTCTATTTTGGACAAATTATAACAGAAGATGGCAGATGTCATGCAGAAGTTAGAAGGGTAGAAGTAGCCAGAAGAGATCTCATGAGATGAAAAATATTAACAACAGGAAAACTCAGGCTTATAATAAAGAAAAGAAATCTGGGATAATGCTTCATTCTATCCACATTCCCATAAGGCTCAGAAACCTGGACAATAAATATCAATGGAAGGAAAGTTCACCCTTCAAATGTGGATGCTAAAGTAAATGCTAAAACTTACACATACACACCATAAGACAAAAGAAAAAGTACTTGAAATTGCAAGACCAACCTCTAAAATGACATCCAGAAAATAAAATATATGTATTTTGACCATAAGATTAAAGCTGAAAAGCTATTGGGCTCTCTGGTAGATTGAGGACAGCCTCAAGAGGGATTGACTTAGACATAGTTAGATTTGTCTGTCACAGACTGGTAGTAGATGAGCTACGATAAGCGTGTGAGGATAATATAAACATGTAAGTGGCACACCATGATAGCAGATCTCCTGACAACAAATCAGTGGCAGAAACAAGTTTATCCACAGTTGAAAGCTAATCTATTTTTTTTTTATCTCTGGTAGATTTTGATGAAGTGACACAAATAGGCCATAAAATTTGTTGTGTCATTGGGTCAAAAAAATGCTTTTCACCAGTCCTGTCAAATCTCTAGGGAGATTTGGCCATGGACTTCCATTGGATTGGTCTACCTTATAGAAATGTACAGCAATGATGTGATGGTTGCCTTCTGCAGGATGGCTGACCAGAAAACCCTCTTGCTTTTACTGTCTGCAGTCAAATACATTGCAACATAGAGGATAGGATCAGGAGTAAGTCATTCAAGCTCTTGAGTCTGTTCCCCCCACTCAATATGATCATGGCTGATCAATGACCTCAATAATTTAGTCCTTTCCTCGTCTTCCTCCTCCTCTATCCCCGCCACAACACACGCCTTGATGATCCCTTTAGGAACAAGAGCAATATCTACTTCCATGTAAATACATAACGTTTTGACCTCCATCATTTTCTGTTGTAATGAATTCCACAGGCTCACCATTCTCTGGGTGAAGAAGTTTCTCCTCATCTCAATTCTAAAAGATTGATTCATTATCATTACACTATGAAGCCTGGTTCTAGACTCCCCCACCATTGGGAACATCCTTTCTGCATATAACCTGTCTCCTCATACATCAGTCCTACCATCTCAAGAATCAATTTGATAAGCCTTCACTGCTCCCCTATATCTAGTACATCCTGAGATAAAGAAGACCAAAACTGCACAAAATATTCAAGTGTGGACTCACCAATGCCCTGTACAATTGCAGAAACATATCCTTGTTCTTGAACTCACATCCTCTTGTTATGAAGGCCAACATGCAGTTTGCTTTCTTTACTGGTTTCTGCACCTGCACATTTATTTTCAGTGACTAATGCATGAGGACAGCCAGGTCTCATTGAACATTCCCTCTCTCAAATCTTTACCACTCAAAAAATAATCTGCCTTCCGATTTTTGCTGCCAAAGTGGATAACCTCACATTTATTCATATTATATTGAATCTGCCATGCATTTGCCCACTACTGAGCCTGTGCAAATCACACTAACATTTCTGCATTCTCCTTGTAGCTTACCCTTTTCACCCAACTTTGTGTTAATTACAAATTTTGAGATATATTTAGTTACCTTTTTTAAATCATTAACAGTATTATGAATAGCTGGGATCCTAAGTACCAATCCCTGTGTATCCCACTATTAACTGCCTGCAAGTCAGAAAAAGACTCATTTTCTGTTTGCTAACAAATTTTCTATCCATATCAATACACTACCTCAATCCCATGCAATTTAATTTTACACATTAATCTTTTATGTGGGACTTTGTAAACGCCTTCTGACGTCCAAGTAAACAATATCCATTGGCTCCCCCAATCAACTCATTACATCCTCGAAGAACTCCAGTGTTTTCTCAAGCTTGATTTCCCTTTTCCATATCCACTGACTATGTCTGACTCTACCACTGTTTTCAAAGTGTTCTGATATAAAATTCATGATGATGGCATCTTGCATCTTCCCCACTATCAGTGTTAGACCTTCAGGTCCCTGTTTTCCCTCTAACTCCTGTATTAAATGATGGGGCTACATTAACTACACTCCAACCTGTAAGAATTGATTCAGAGTTGAAATAATCTTGGAAGTCGACCACCAATGCAGCCAATATTTCTATGGTCACTTCCTTAAGTACTTCATGATGTAGATTATTAGGCCCTGAGGATTTATCAGTCTTCAATCTTATCAATTTCACCAACACCATTTTTCTACTAATTTGGATTTCATTCAGTTCCTCCCCACCTCGAAACCCTGTGATCCCCATATTTTCTGGTACATTATTTATGACCTCCCTTGTGAAGACATAAGTTGGTCAACATTTCTTTGTTCTCCTGTTTCTGACTGTAAGGAACCCACATTAGTTTTCACCAAATCTTGTCCCTTTACAAACCTATAGAAACTTTACAGTCACTTCTTATGAACTCTGCAAGACATCCCGGAATAGTGTACATAGAATAGGGAGATGGTGGGACAGTGTTTATGTCTCTAGACTAGAAATTCAGAGATCCAGCATGATGTTCTTGGGGTACAAATTCTAATCCATTCTGACAGCCGGTGGAATTTCAATCAAATTTAGTTAATAAATCTGGAATCGAAACTTACTCTCAATAATCATGAATTTATTGCAAAAACTCATCTGGTTCACTAATAACATTTAGGGAAGGAAATCTGCCATTCTTAGCTCGCCTGATCTAATGTTACTCCAGACCCATCACAAAGTGCTTGACTCTTCACTGCCCTCTGAACTGGTTTAGCAACCGAATCAATGAAATGGCAATTCGAGATCTGCAAGAAAGGTTGACCTTGCTAGTGACTTCATGTCTCATGAAAGAACAAAGAGAAAATGAATTATATTTATAATTGCAAAATATAAATAGGTAATTCATTCCAACAAGTCAGTGCTAGTGTTTATAGTGCACATAAGGCTCATTCTATTCCTTCTACTTCCATTTCAGCATGTCTTTCTCCTTTCCTTTAATTCATGCAGCTAATTTCCGAAAGCATCTAAGCTTTTTGCCTCAACCACTTTGCAAGTTCCACATTCTAATCACTGTTTGAGTAAGATATTTCTTCTCATAGATCATAGAGTCAGCATGGAAATAGACTCTTCGGTCCAACCCGTCCATGCCGGCCAGATATCCCAACCCAATCTAGTCCCATCTGCCAACACCCGGCCCATATTTCTTCAAACCCTTCCTATTCATATACCCCTCCAGATGCCTTTTAAATGTTGCAATCATACTAGCCTCCACCACTTCCTCTGGCAGCTCATTCCTTGCACATACTACCCTCTACGTGAAAACGTCGCCCCTTAGGTCGCTTTTATATCTTTCCCCTCTCACCCTAAAACTATGCCCTCTCGTTCTGGACTCCCCCACCCCGGGGAAGAGACTTTGAATATTTATCCTATCCATGCCCCTCATGATTTTGTAAACCTCTATGAGGTCACCCCTCAGCCTCCGACGCTCCAGGGAAAACAGCCCCAGTTGATTAAATCTCTCCCTATAGCTCGAATCCTCCAATCCTGGCAACATCCTTGTAAATCTTTTCTGAACCCTTTCAAGTTTGACAACATCCTTCCGACAGGAAGGAGATGAGAATTGCATGCAATAATCCAAAGTGGCCTAACCAATGTCCTGTACAGCCACAGCATGACTGTACAGAATTCTGTACTCAATACTCTGACCAATAAAGGAAAGCATACCAAACGCCTTCTTCACTATGCTATCTACCTGTGACTCCACTTTCAAGGAGTTATGAACTGCACTGTAAGGTCTCCTTGTTCAGTAACACTCCCTAGGACCATACCATACAGTGTATAAGTCCTGTTAAGATTTTGTTTCCCAAAGTGCAGCACCTCACATTTATCTAAATCAAACTCCATCTGCCACTTCTCAGCCCATTGGCCCGTCCAATCAAGATCCCGTTGTAATCTGAGGTAATCTTCTTCGCTGTCCACTAAACCTCCAATTTTGGTGTCATCTGCAAACTTACTAAGTATACCTCTTATGCTCGCATCCAAATCATTTATATAAATGACGAAAAGTAGTGGGCCCAGCACCGATCCTTGTGGCACTCCACTGGTCATAGGCCTCGAGTCTGAAAAACAACCCTCCACCACGTCGAACACGTTACTGATCACCAGTTTCACCAGTTTTCTCATTTCCCCTCCCTTCACCTTACCCCAGTTCCAACCTTCCAGCTCAGCACCATCCTCATGATCTGTCCTACCTGCCAATCTTCATTCCCACCTATCTGCTCCACCTTCCTCTCTGACCTATCACCTTTATCCCCACCTCCATCCACCTATTGCACTCTTAGCTACCTTCTCTGCACCACCACCCCCACCTACCTCCCATTTATCTCTCCACTCCGGAGGCTCCTAGCCTCATTCCTGATGAAGGGCTTTTGCCTGAAACATCGATTTTCCTGCTCCTTGGATGCTGCCTGACCTGCTGTGCTTTTCCAGTATCACTCTAATCTTGACTCCATATAGATCACGTCCGTAGATCTGCCCTCGTCAATTCTCTTTGTTACTTCTTCACAAAACTGAATCAAGTTTGTGAGATATGATTTCCCACACACAAAGACATGTTGACTGTCCCTAATCAGTCCTTGCCTTTCCAAATACATGTACATCCTGTCCCTCAGGATTCCCTCCAACAACTTGCCCACCACCGACATCAGGCTCACTGGTCTATAATTCCCTGGCTTGTCCTTACCACCCTTCTTAAACAGTGGCACCATGTTAACTCTGTTTGCCAAAGCTATCACATGATCCTGTTTTGCCCTCCTGATTTCCTATTGCCTTAACACTCTTCTAAGGATTCACTCCATCTATCCTGGTTATACTTGATTTATGCTTCCTTCTTTTTCTTAACCAAACCCTCAATTTCTCTATTCATCCGGCATTCCCTACACCTAACAGCCTTTCCTTTCACGCTAACAGGAATATACTTTCTCTGGACTCTTGTTATCTCATTTCTGAAGATTTCCCATTTTCCAGCCATCCCTTTACCTGCAAACATCTGCCCCCCAATCAGCTTTTGAAATTTCTTGCCTAATAACTTCAAAATTAGCCTTCCTCCAATTTTAGAATTTCAACTTTTAGATCTGGTCAATCCTTTTCCATCACTATTTTAAAACTAATAGAATTATGGTCGATGGCCCCATAGTGTTCCCCCACTGACACCTCAGTCACCTGCCCTGCCTTATTTCCCAAGAGTAGGTCAGGTTTGCACCTCCTCTAGTAGGTACATCCACATATTGAATCAGAAAATTGTCTTGTACACACTTAACAAATTCCTCTCCATCTGAACCCTTAAAACTATGGCAGTCCCAGTCAATGTTTGGAAAGTCAAAATCCGCTAGCATAACCACCCTATTATTCTTACAGATATCTGAGATCTCTTTACAAATCTGTTTCTCAATTTCCCTCTGACTATTAGGGGATTTATAATACGATCCCAATAAGGTGATCATCCCTTTCTTATTTCACAGTTCAACCCAAATAACTTCCCTGGATATATTTCCAGGAATATTCTCCCTCAGCACGCTGTAATGCTATTCCTTATCAAAAACACCACTCCCCCTCCTTGCCTCCCTTTCTGTCCTTCCTATAGCATTTGTACCCTGGAACATTAACATGGCTCCATTCCTGAGCCATGTTTCTGTATTTGCTATGATATCCCAGTCCCAAGTTCCTAACCATGCCCTGATTTCATCTGCCTTCCCTGTTAGGCCCTTGCATTTAAATAATGCAGTTTAATTTATCAGTCCTACCTTGTTCTCTGCTTTGTCCCTGTCTGCCCTGACTGTTTGACTCACTTCTGTTCTCAACTGTACCAGTCTCTTTCCCCATTATCTCCCTGGGTCACCCCACCCCCCCCAACCTTAATAGTGTAAATCTCCCGAGCAGCTCTAGTAAATCTCCCTACCAGTATATTAGTCCCCTTCCAATTCAGATCCAATCCATCCTTCTTGTACAGGTCACTTCTACCCTCCCTTGTACAGATCAATTCTCCCATACACCAGGTCAATTCTCCCATACACCAGCTCCTTAGTAGATGCATTCATCTGCTTCATCCTCCTATTCCTGTTCTCACTAGCTCGTCGCAACGGCAGTAATCCAGATATTACTACTCTTGAGGATCTCTTTTATAAATTCCTGCCTACCTCTTTATATTCTCCATTCAGAATCTCATCCTTTTCCCTTCCTATGTCATTGGTTCCAATGTGTACAATGACTCCTGCTGGTCCTTCTCCCCCTTGAGAACATTCTGCACCCTCTCTGAGACATCATTGATCCTGGCACCAGGGAGGCAACACACCATTCTGATTTTTCGCTGCTAGCCACAGAAACATCTGTCTGTGCCTCGGACTAGAGAATCCCCTAACACAATTGATCTCTTGGAACCTGATGTTCCCCTCATTGCATTAGAGCCAGTCTCGATACCAGAGACTTGGCTGTTCATGCTACATTCCTCTGAGAATCTATCACCCCCTACATTTTCCAAAACAGCATACTTGTTTGAAATGGGGATAGCCACAGAAGACTCCTGCACTACCTGCCTACTTCTCCAACCTTTCCTGGAGTTAACCCATCTATGTGACTGTACCTGCAACTTTTCTCCCTTCCTATAACTGCCATCCATCACACCCCTTGCGCTTGTAAATTCGTCATTGCCTCTATCTGTCTCTCCAACCGATTCATTCAATCTGATAGAATTCGCAACCAACGGCATTTATTGCAGATATAATCCTCAGTAACACAAAAGCTCTCCCTGAACTCCCACATCCGTCAGGAAGATCATATCACTCTACTAAAGGCCATTTTTGCTTCTTTCAATCTACAGACTGAGAAAATAGCACTGTCTTATTCCTCTACAAAACACGACTCCAGGCTAACTTAGTACTTATGGTTTATATTTTTAAGTTTAATCAAGAGACACATCTCAATAAAACTTATAATAAGGAAGAACCCACTCTATTCACTACTGCAGACTTATTGTAAGGCTACACCTAAAAATATTCACTTATCTGTTTCTGTGCTGCGGCGTATCTCAACAATCCTTCAAGATTAGTTGTGAATTTCACTGTTTGTTAATTTTCCCAGATGCACTCTGATGTCCAGTGATACATGAATTCAAACAACAAAGGCAGTAACTGTGCAGGTTCACTGCTGCGTCAGTTAGCAGTGTAAGTTTCTTTCTCTCTCTCCTCCACTGACCTCAACATGTGCTGCATTTGTTTGTTCCTCTCCCTTTTAAAAGTGCTGTTGTTTGGCTTTTTTTCTCCAAAAATTCCAAAACAATGCAACTGCACATAAAACAGTAATTGCTGCTTCTGTAATTTGAGGAAATCACTTTCAACACCTAAACTACCTCAAAAAAAAAGAGCAGCCTGTTACAGCCAGATATTTTTCCTCGTCCTCTATCTTGGATTATCCAGAATCCTTTCTCCCTATTATATTTATTTGCCATGCTTTATTAGTACTTAGTTCTCTAATGCACCAACAATTTATACTATGTATAAAATGAGGAACATCAAAAGGCCAAAAATGTAGGAATAGTGCTGACCACCGATCTTCAGAAAGCTTCCCAGAAAACATGCAATGGATTCAAGAGCACAGATGCCCTTTATTGTCACTTTGAATTTGTTGCCTTCTATAGTGCATGTAGGGTGCAGTAGTAAGGTAGTCAGCAGGCAACTTAATCAGCAAATAAAATTGAATAATTCTCATTAGTAGCAAAGCAGAAAGTAGAAAAAAACCAGAGAATATAAATCACTGTGCAGTTATTGAAATAAAAATTGGAACTTACAAGTGAGGTTAAAGCAGAAATATAAAATGTCAGAACATAAACCTTTAAAAGACCTTTTTGAGGCTATGGGGTCTGTACTTGTGAAATTATTGCTTTGGGGCCACAGAGGTTGTTCGACCGAAGCTGTATCTTGCTGCGCTGTCACAACCTCAGTTAATCCTGATTAAATAATGCTTAAGCTTTGCATTGACTATATGGTTACTAGAAGTTCCCAACTGACCAATCATTTTTATGCTGGCTTCACCTTTTTTTGGTGGGCTTGAAGGAACAAATACCTTTCTTTTGTTCTATATTTTCTTGTTGTTCTGTGATAAATATAACATTCTAGTAGTGAGGTACTGCATCTATGAATTTTATCCCTGCACTTGTTTTCTGTCTATGTACTAATTAGAACTTAGTACTTTGAAATTTTGTCTTGTTTTGGTGCTCAAATTTTATATTTGATGATTTTCTGCTGGGCAGTGACTCAGCATTGATCTCTGATGCTTTCTTGATGTGTGGTGCTGTTGAGCAGCAAATTGCAAATCAATAATCTAATCAAGTTTTTTTGACCAATGACTGGATTTTACAAGCCCTTGCTAGAATCTGTAATTTTGAATGTGACAATGAGGATGAATTTTATACATTCTTGTATTTCTTAGCTCTGAATTATGATTGGAATTGTCTACATTTATTTGTAGAGACAGGCTCGAAGCAAAGACTTAGCATAATTAACTGAGAAGAAAGTGAGGACTGCAGATGCTAGTGATCAGAGTCAAAAAATGTGGCACTGGAAAAGCACAGCAGGTCAGGCTGTATTTGAGGAGCAGGAGAATCAAAGTTTTGGGCATAAGCCCTTCATCAGGAAGGTGGGTGGGGGGAGGGGGGCTGAGAGGTAAATAGGAGGGTGGGAGTCGGGGTGGGCGTGGGGCAATGTAGCTGCGAAGGCAATAGGTAGATGGAGGTGGGGGATGCTAGTGATTCGTCAGAGGGGAGGGTGGATCATATAGGTGGGAAGGAAAATGGGAAGGTAAGACAGTTCAAGAGGGGGGGTGCCGAGTTGGTGGGTTGGATCTGGGATGAGGTGGGGGTAGGGGAGATGAGGAAACTGGTGAAATTGGCCTTGATGCCATGTGGTTAGAGAGTTGTAAGATGGAAGATGAGGTATTCTTCCTCCAGGCATCGGGTGCTTGGATTTGGCGGTGGAGGAGGCCCAGGACTTGCATTCCTTGGCAGAGTGTGAGGGGGAGTTGAAGTGGTTGGCCACAGGATGGTGGGATTGTTTGATGCGTGTGTCCCAGAAAAGTTCCCTGAAACGTTCTGAGAGTTGGTGTTCTGTCTCCCTAATATAGAGGAGACCACATTGAGAGCGATGGACACAGTAGATGAGGTGATTGTACATGCAGAAAAATCTGCGCTGGATGTGGAAGGATCCTTTCTGGTCTTGGACGGAGGTAAGGGTGGAGATGTGAGCACAGATTTTACACCTCTTATGGCAGTAAGGGAGGGTGTTGGGAGTGGAAGGTGAACTCATGGAATGCTTACCAGCTACCTTCCCCCAAACCCACCCCCACCGTCCTATTTATCTCTCAGCTGCTGACTTCCCCACAACCCCCCCAACATACCTAATGAAGGGTTTATGCCTGAAATATCGATGTTCCAGCTCCTCAGATGCTGCCTGACTTGCTATGCTTTTCCAGTGCCACACATTTCGACAATAATAAACTGAGGAGTCTTGCTGAAAATATGATAATATCTAATAAAAATAAAATTCCTTGCTCTCCTAAGAGACTAACACATGTAAAAATATATGCAGAATCTTACGTGCGGGATGGCAGTCATTTTCAGATGTTGTATTGTGAATTTTAAGTTATTTTAAAATATTTAACTTCACTGAGATTTGTATTTTTAAATAGGTTACATTGCATAGGACTGCGTAAGATATACTGCATTAAAAATAGGCTATTTGACCAGACTAGTCCAGAGATGTGACCTATTCAAGCCTGCCATCATTTTTCCAAATCTACCTTCATGACTATCTATGTGCTTCTCCTCCATATACTGGACTAGCTTCCCCTTAAATGCAGATATAATATTTGCTTTAACCACTCAATGTGGTGCTTGAGTTTCACATTCTCATCACTCTTTAAGTAAGAACATTTCTTTTGAATTCCCTGTTGGATTTTCTGATACCTATCTGATATTGATTTCCTCTAGTTATATTCTCCTCTGCAAGAGGAGATATCCTCTTTCTATCCAGTCTTTAAAATCTTTGATAATTTTAAAGGTCTCTATTAGGTCACCCCCAGCTTTCTGTCAAGATAAAAGAAACTCGGACTGTCCATCCTGAAATGTATACCCAAGCATTTCTGAAGCTATCCTAGTAAATTCTCTCTGTACCTGCTCCAGTGCCTCTATATCCTGTTTTTAATACAGTGATAAGAACTGCATTCTATACCGTTAAATGTGGTCTAACCACGATTCAGGATTATTTTATCACTTATCAATACTATCCTTCTAGAAATAAAGCCGAGAAATTGAAGTGCTTCTTTCTTGATGGCCTTACTACAACTTTTAGTGATTGGTGTTGTTATGGGGTAGGCTAGACCACTCAAAACCTTCTTAAGTAGGCAGCCCAGACCATAACTTTGCAATTTGTTTCAGTAAGTGTACAGTGAAAATTACCTGGATTAAGGTAGCGAGGTGGACTACCAGGTTTAAAACAGTCAAAAAATGTATTCACAAAATTACACAATGAAACATGAAGAACAGAATAAAGAACCCCTACAGAACTCAGTCTATCCAAACTAGACTTAAGTATGCTGTTCTGAATATTCACAACAGTCCCAATGAGCAAATCCCCTTTAAAACACAGTACAAAAAAGGAACAGATACTTACAAGTTAAAGTTAGAAGGCAGAAAGTGAGAGAGTTTGTTTCCACACAGCTCACTGTTGAACCCCCAAACAGTTCTGGACTGAACTCTACTACTCAGCTCAGCTAGAGAGCTGACCACTCCCCTTTCATTATAGAGGTCACTTCTAAAACATGACCACTTTAGCCTGAAGTCTCATCTGTTTACATATTTTAAAAAAGGACTCTCAATACCCCTTAATCTCTGTACCAAACCAGACTGATCAGACCCCGGCCAGGTTTATTACCCCTCTGAAAAAAGTCAAGGACAGAGTCTCCTTGATCCAAGGAACAGCTTTTGGAAAAAAGGGACAGTGTATTTATGTCCTGGGATTTCTTTGCTCCTTTACCCTATATGGTCCTGCACTTTCTAACTAATAACTGATCTCCAGATTCCTCCGACCAAAATATCCCCACATTTACTTGTGTTGAACTTAATTTACCAATTATTTATTAATGTCCTTTTATAATTTGTTGAGGTCCTCCTAAACACTCAGGATCCCACCCCCAATTTGGTGCAAATTGAGAAACTGTGTTTACAATTCCAAGGTCCAACTCATTAATGTAAAACAAGAACAGCAATGATCCCAACACTGATTTTTTGGAACACTAGTTGCCACCGTCTGCCATTTTGAATAGCTATCCTTCATCTGGCTGTCTGCTTCATGTCTTGATGCAAGTTAGCAATACATTCTGCCAGTTGGCTCCTGACTTCATATTCTCTATTTTCATTGATCTGTTATGGGACAACTTATTTACAGACCTTTTGAAAATCCAGATAAACCATGTTTATTGCATTACCTTCTACTTTCTAAGTTATCTCTTCAGAAAAATCAAGAATTGTTCAAGTAAGATTTTCCCTTTGAAATCCACACTGACTATTCATTACCATGTATTTATTTTTGAGGTGTTCTTCTATGGTCTCATTCAGTATGGATTCCTTTACATTTCCTGAAACTGATGTCACCGCTGCCTTACAGCACCAGGGGCCTGGGTTCAATTCCAGCCTTAGGTGACTGGCTGTGTGGAGTTTGCTCATTCTCCCTGTGTCTGCATGAGGTTCTGCCGGTTTCCTCCCATACTCCAAAGATGTTGTGAAATTTGAAAGGGTTCAGAAAAGATTTTTAAGGATGTTGCCAGGGTTGGAGGATTTGAGCTATATGGAGAGGCTGAACAGGCTGGTGTTGTTTTCCCTGGAGCGTCCGAGGTTGAGGGGTGACCTTATAGAGGTTTACAAAATCATGAGGGGCATGGATAGGATAAATAGACAAAAGTCTTTTCCCTGGGGTTGGGAGTCCAGAACTAGAGGGCATAGGTTTACGGTCAGAGGGGAAAGATGTAAAAGAGACATAAGGGGCAACGTTTTCACACAGAGGGTGGTACATGTATGGAATGAGCTGCCAGAGGAAGTGGTGGAGGCTGGTACAATTGCAACATTTAAGAGCCATTTGGATGGGTATATGAATAGGAAGGGTTTGGAGGGATATGGGCCGGGTGCTGGCAGATGGGACTAGATTGGGTTGGGATATCTGGTCGGCATGGACGTTTTGGACTGAAGGGTCTGTTTCCATGCTGTCCATCTCTATGACTCTATGTGGATTGACCATGCTAAATTGCCCTGTAGTGTCCAGGAAGTGCAGGCCAGATGGATTAGCCATGGTAAATGTGGAGTTATGGAGATTGGGTGAGATGCTCTTTGGAGGGCTGGTGCAGACTGGATGGTCTCTTATGTAATGTAGGGATTCTATGATTCTGTGTTAAGATAACTTGTCCAAACTTACCTGGATATGTTCTGTTCGTATTCTTAAATATATAAATTTTATTAGTTATCAACCAGTTCTCTGGCACTACACCTTACTCTAATGAATTAATAATGAGTGTAACATCTCTATCTCTTTCCTGGATTCTTTTAAAATGCAATCCATCTGGGGCAGTAATCTTTTGAGTTTGATTAGCTTATTTGATAAGTTCTTGTTTTAATTTTAAAAGCACTGATATAATTGATAATCTCACGATTTAACCTCATATCTACTTGTTCTTTATTCCAGATAAACGCTAAAATGAAAATGATTATTTAAAACTTTTGTTGTCTCTTTAATCTCCCCTGTGGTGTCACCCTTTCTATCCAATAATAGCCATATTCCTATCACAACCTTTTTAAATTGATGTATCTGTAAAATATTATGTTGTCTTGTTGTATGTTCCTTGATAATTTAATGTCATCGTCTCTCTTTGCCTTTCTGTATTTTCAATTTTTCTCCTATTCTCCTGGTATTTAGTCGTATGACACTGCCTGCTAGTATTCTAAATATACACCTAACTCCTACCACTGTTGTTTCCTTACGTATTCACGCTTAGAGTCTCACTAGCGTGTTTCTTTCGAATATGCTTTTACGTCGTTGCCAATGAGTAACATTAAGCAATGACAAGCGCCCACGATTCATTTCTTAAACATGCTGTGCGTAAGCTGTATGAATGATGTTTCGATCCGATTTTATTCGAAATACACTTTTCATATTTAAAGAAGGGTTATTATAAGTTGCAAAATTCACGCTTCCTTTGGCCTTGATTGTTTAACTGATTTCTGCTGGATTACACATCTTTATATTTCAGATCTATTTCCCAATTAGTTTCAAGCATTTTTTTAAAATGACGAATATAGACTTCTCCCGGGCTCTGTTGCAACTGTGCATCGTGACCTGGCACCTTTCCAGTGTACTTTGCCTGTGTGTTCCAGTGGTTTTCCTCTGCTGTGTGTGTGTGTGTGTATACAGCGGCGGGGGGGGGGAGATACTGAGTGCCAGAGGTGCCCCTAGCTCAGTGAGGTGGTGGAGTGTAGGACCCCGCGGGCTCTGTGTGTGTCACAGCGCGGGGGGGGTGTTAGTGAGAGGGTGGAGTGTAGGACCCCGCGGGCTCTGTGTGTGTCACAGCGCGGGGGGGTGTTAGTGAGAGGGTGGAGTGTAGGACCCCGCGGGCTCTGTGTGTGTCACAGCGCGGGGCGGTGTTAGTGAGAGGGTGGAGTGTAGGACCCCGCGGGCTCTGTGTGTGTCACAGCGCGGGGGGGTGTTAGTGAGAGGGTGGAGTGTAGGACCCCGCGGGCTCTGTGTGTGTCACAGCGCGGGGCGGTGTTAGTGAGAGGGTGGAGTGTAGGACCCCGCGGGCTGTGCCCTCACATGTTGCCGAGCACCGAGCCTGCCCGCCCGCCCTCGCCATGGCGTTCATGGAGAAGAAGAGCCCGGGCAAGGTGCTGCTGGACGACACGGTGCCGCTGAGCTGTATGATCGAGGCCAGCCAGAACCTGCAATCGCACACGGTGAGTGCGGAGAGAGAGGCCTGGCCCCAGGCTCCCGGGGGCCCGGGACAGTGGGGAGGAGGTGCCTAGGCCGCGGCTCCGCTCTGGAAGCCGGCCTGGTGCCGGCCGGGAGCTGATGTGAAAGCCGGCTTGTGGCAAGCGACAGGCCGGGATCCCGAGTCCTCCTTTCGGCTGGAAGCCCCGTCACTCCCCGGAGAGCTGGAGCAGTTCATGTTTGTGAAATTATTGTAGTGTTCAGTATCTGCTCTGTCACTGGACTGACACTGGCGAAGGGCTGCAACATCCCAGGGTCCCGTCCCCCCCGCCTCCAGCTTGGTGCCGTTCATTACTACACACATTCCAACAACTGTATTTATTGAAGTGTTAATATTTTTGTATTCTGTTTGTTACTAGCTAAAACATTGTAAAAGCTGATGAGTAGTCATAATAACTTTAATTAATAACCATTCCTCGAATTTGCAGCAACTGCTCAAGTATACTTCTATCCTACACACAAGTAAAAATACCCCTGCTGAATTATTGCTTAAATTACGTGTTTAAATATCTCTGTACAGGTTCTGCCAGAACCCTGATTAAAGTCAGAAGTGACATCTGATGTGACAATTGCACTATTTATTCCTCTTCATTCGGACACCATGTAGGTTTTACCTGACAATCAGCAGTGGTTTCATGATCATAATTAGACTGTACATCTCAGTTTTTAAAATTCTACCCACCTTCCTTGGAGGGATTTTAACTTGGGTCCCCAGGACATTACCTCGGTGTCTGCATTGCTAGTCTAGTGTATACAGATGTACAGCACAGAAACAGTTCAACTCATCCAATCTGACCAGATCAGACCATCCCAATATAACCTAGTCCTATTTGGCGCATATCCTTCTAACCCTTTATATTCATAAACCCATCAGATGCATTTTAAATATTGTAATTGTACCTGCCTGCACCACTTCCTCTGGCAGTTCATTCCATGCATGCATCATCTGTGTGAAAATGTTGCCCCTTAGGTCCCTTTTAAATTTTTTCCCTCTCGCCTTAAATCTATGTCCTCTAGTTTTGGACTGCCCTACCCGAGGGAAAAGACCTTATCCATGCCCAATATGATCTTCTAAATTTCTGTAAGATCACTCCTCAACCTCTGATGCTTCAGGGAAAATAGCCCCAGCCTATTCAGCCTCTCCCCATAGCAGTGATAATACTACAAGGCCAATGCTTCCCCATTACTACCAGTGCAGTCACTGCCTTTGTAGCAATTTCGTGTAAAAAATCATAGAACGCAACTCATCTGTTTGGGGAACTGATTGGCCTTTTTCTGCAGTATATTTTCCCCAGTGATGGTTATTTTGCCACTTGCCACAATGTATTTTTTTTCTTTCAATTTGATATTATCCTTAACTTCCTAGGTTAATAAAGGTCAGTTTATCCCCTTCCTTGAGTCCTTCCTCAATGCAATATATCCTTGTTGTAAGTCATGAACTATTTCTTAAATATCTGCCAGTGAGCTTTGAGTGTGTGGTGGAACTTCCTCCTTTCTGATGCTATTTGTAGTATGGAAGTAAATATGTGCATTCTTCAACTAACTCAGTCATTTTCACTTCCTTTATTAAATGTTTGGGTTAGATTTCAGGACTGAAGTTTCTTACCATGAAATTTTCCTACTGTTCTCTCAGTGAAAGTGTTTGGGTATACAATATGCATAGTACAGTTTAAATGACCTCCTGATCAGTCTGTCTCCCTTATCTCAACTGCCAAGTTGCAGTTTTGTAAAATTCTAAGAATATTTTTGAGAATATTGGTGTCACCAAAATAAAAGTTACTGATCTAATTAAGAAAAAATACAAAAGGTTGTTTGTTGAGAATGAGATTTGAAGTTTTTATTAAAATTCAGTTAAGTTGTTTAGTGTGCAACATGTCACTGCCAAAGGAAACTCAGATCAAATTTTAGAATTTCCTGTGTGAAAGTAGTCTCTTAAATGAGAGAAATTTAGAGCCTTTTGTTCTGTATTCCATACTGGAAAGTTGTGTTCTATGGTGTCTTGCATCGTTTTTTAATCCTGTTCCATCTCCAATGAGTGTATTTTTACACTGTTATTTTTGTCCTTTTCTTTGCTTGTGTCCAATTTTTGTTTTCTGTCCAAAGCTCTGCATTTCCTCTCTCAACCATTGCATGTTTCTTCCTCTCGGAAGCTTAATTTCTCTTAACCTACCTTGTGACCTGGCTGCCTCTTGTTATTTTCTTATGTAGCTTGATGTATATTATTTCATTGCACATTCTTTAAAACTTCTTGGGATATATTATTGTGTTAAAGCTACTTTATGGTGCTTAAATAACAAGTAATTATATCACCAAATAATCCGAGAAGTGTTCCCTCTGGTTTTCATGCTGGACATCAGCATCTGCTTGTTGAATATTGTTTCCTGTTTACTGTGTGAATTTCTTTGTTTTCTTTTCCTGCTGCATTATTTATTGTTGTTTGAAATGCTTGTGTTTATGCAAAAAACTTTTTTTGAAAGAAAAAAAACATAATGTTTATTTGGGAACAAATGTACCTAGGATAACATTTAATTTGTTATCTTGTAAAATGATCTTAGTCTTGACTCATCCTTTAATGAATTTCCCTGTCAGGCTCAGTACCCATTCTTAGTCAGTTAAGGCAAAAGTAACAAATTACCTCATTAAACCAAAATATTTAAAAGGTCATAAATTGCAAAAATATGCTAAGTGTAAGTGAATATAATTGTGGTTTAAGTATTGTGCCCGAATCCACTCTCATTAACCTATTCTACATTCTTTCTGTTGCCTTCACTTGCCCCATAAAATGTGGGCCGAAAATTGGATCCAATACTTCAATTCAACCAAAGACAAACTTTTTATAAACATTTATCATACATTCCTTGATTTTATATTTTGTGCCTCTCTCTATGAAGTCCAGTACCCCATCTATTTTATCATTGACTGTCTCAACTTGCCTGAATGATTTGAGCACATATACCCAAATGCTGCACCTGTTTCAGAATTGTGCTTTTCCAGTGCCACCCTTTTTGACTCTGACTCTCCAACATCTGCAGTCCTCATTTTCTCCCACTTTAGAATTGGGTCCTTTATTTTGTATTTTTTTTCTTTGTTGTTCTGACCAAACTATATTGCAATTAACACTTCACTGCATTTATTTTTTTCAACTGCCGTGTGTCTGTTCATTCCATGAGCCTGTCAATGCCCTCTTGAAGTCAATCATTACTCTCTTCACAGTTCACAATTTGTACAAATTCTGTATCATCTGCACATTCAGAAATGACATCCTACACAACCAAGTCTCGGTCATTTTATTTGAAAAGCTATGGTCATTGTACTGATCTCTGAGAAACCCCACTTGTAAATCTTCCTGTAGTCTGAAACAACTGTTCACCATTGTTCTTTGTTTCCTATCACTTAGCCAAGTTTATGTCCTTACTGCCACTGTCCCTATTATTCTGTTGGGTTTAACTTTGCTGTCAAGTCTATTATGTGGCATTTTATCAAATGTCTTTTTAAAGTCAGTGTACTCCACGCCAACTTCATTACCCTCATCAATCATTTCTGTCGCCTCATCAAAAACACTAAATTAAATTAGATAAACAGGATTTAACCTTAACACATCTGTGCTGGTGTTCCCTATTAATCTACACTTGTCCAAATGCCAATACTTTTGCCCAAACTCATCATCTTTCAAAGCTTTCTCACCATAAGATTAAACTGATGGGCCTGCTGGTGGTGGGTTTATCCTTACACCCTTTTTTGATTAAGATGTAACATTTGTAGCTCTTCAGTCCTTTGGTTCCACCTAAGTAGGAATGGATGATTGTGGTTTGTACCCATGCAGTTTTCTCTCTTGCTTCCCTCCTGTCCTGTCCTCTATTCCACTGGATGCAGGGCCTTGGGAGTTGCAGGTAGAGAGGGTAGTGGAAAAGGCATTTGGCATACTTGCCTTCATTGGTCAGAACATTGAGTTTAGGAGTTGGGACGTCATGTTGTGGCTACTTATAGAGCTCTGTATACAATTTTGGTTGCCTTTCTGTAGGAAGAATGTTGTTAAATCTGTGAAGGTTCAGAGAAAATTTACAAGGATGTTTCTGGGACTGGAGTGTTTGGGTGATAGGGAGAAGCTGAATAGGCTGGGGCTTTTTTCCTCTCGAGCGTTGGAAGCTGAGGGAGTGACCTTTATTGAGGTCTATCAAATCATGAGGGAATGAATAGAATGATTAGCCAAGGTCTTTTTTTGTAAGTTGGAAAAATTAGTGTGTATAGGTTTACGGTGAGAGGGGAAAAATTTAAAAGGGACCTGAAGGGTAACTTTTTCATGCAGAGGGTGGTGTGTGTATGGAATGAGCTGCAAGAGAAAGTGGTGGAGGCAGGTACAGTTATGACTTTTAAAAGGCATCTGGGTATATGAATAGAAAGGGTTAGAGCAATATGGGCCAAATGCTGGCAAATGGGATGGACGAGTTGGACCAAAGAGTCTGTTTTCTATGCCGTATGACTGTAACTAACGAAGAAAACTAGAATTTGAACTTCATATCTTAGACATTACTCCAGGGCTTGCCTTTTCTTACAAAGCCAGTTTAAAGCAATCTGCTGCTCTCAACTAAAAATCTAATTTCTGAACCAGCAATAATTGTTAGCATGCTCACATTTCAGCCCATTGTATTGTACTTTAAAAGAATGAGGCATTATTTTCCTGCCTTGCTCTAATTTGCATATCTCGTTTAATTTTATAGGAATACATTATTCGTGTACAACGTGGAGTTTCAGCAGAAAACAGTTGGCAGGTATGTAATTTCAATGTAATTCTTTCACCCTATTACATTTTTATCAGTTAATTGTGTATAGCACCTAGAAGGTATCCAAGCATCATCTATCTCCTAATAAAGAGCAGTTGCCTAAGAACAATACTGAAAATGTGTTGCTGGAAAAGCACAGCAGGTCAGGAATTCCTAAAGAAGGGCTTATGCCCGAAACGTCGATTCTCCTGTTCCTTGGATGCTGTCTGACCTGCTGCGTTTTTCCAGCAACACATTTTCAGCTCTGATCTCCAGCATCTGCAGCCCTCACTTTCTGCCTAAGAACAATAGTTGTGCTTTATGTATGCCCACTTTACTGAATAAATACAAGTACTGAGTCGATAATTTAATTCAAATATACTTGACGTCAAGGGGACAAATAATTTAATGTGCTAATAGTTTGCAAAAAAGAAGCACTGGTTTTATCATACAATAGCTATTGAAATTTGGCTTTACTCTGAGTCGATTTATTTTCTGTTAACCGAAGCAACCTCTACTTGGTTACTAGAGATGAAATAAAAATAAATAAGTACTGTCTTGTCATTTCTGAATTATGAAGTCACCTTATTTCTGGGATTAAGTTAAATCATGTGGATTTTCTACATGAATGATTTTTCTACGAAAATGTTGCAGAGGAAGTTTTCTTTTTGTGCAGACTTTAATTTTTCCTGTCCAGTTTCCCAGTGTCTCTATGAAGTACTAAAGGTGCTTTATAATTATCTGTGAGGAGTGACTCTGTAGCAAAATGGTAATATCAGTGATCTAGCAATCCAGAGGTCTGGGCTAATGCTGAGGAGATAAGAGTTTAAAAATGGTAGCTGGGAGAATTTAATTTCAATTAATCTGAATTCAGATTTGTCTTAATAATGATAATGAAGCTACTGGATTATCATAGAAACTTACCTGATTTACCAACCTCCTTTAGGAAAAGAAATCTGCCATCTTTATTTGTTCTGGGTTATCTGTGACCCCAGACCTGTAACACCATGATTGCCTCTTAACTGCTCTCTGAAGTAGCAAGCTGCTCAGTTGCATCAAACCATTGTGGCAAAACCAAACATTGTGGCTGTATCAATACCACATTGATTGCATTGGTTCAGGAAAGTGTCTCATCACAGTTTTTTCAAAGGCCATTGGACCAGCACAGTCACATCCTGATAATGAATTTTAAAAAAATGTTATGACCACCCTAGTTTTGATGTGGCCATTTGAGAATTTCTGGTCTTAATACGTGGCAAAATTGTGAAGTGTCCCTAACTTAATCAGACTGTTATTTCCCTATATCATAGTAACAAGTATGATTCAGTGTAACACTCCCATCCTTGAGACAGGAGATTGAATTAGAAACATGAATTCAAAATCTATGCAGATATTTCAACATAGTACTGAGGAAATAATGTAGTCAGGCCTCTTTGTCTTCAGGTGGACGTAAAAGAATCTACAGCTGTAACTATAGATCAGTGGAGGAAGGGGAAGTTATCCCTCACATTCTGCCTTATCCCTCTGTTGGTGAAAATCCAATCGTCTAATTGTTATGTCATTTTTTTTGGATTTTGTTGTGAACATATTGTGTGTAGTAACTAGACGTCAATGCACTTAATTAGCATTGAAACATATCTCTCTAAACCCTTCCTATTCATATACCCTCCAGATGACTTTTAAATGTTATAATTTTACTTGCTTCCACCACTTCCTCTGGCAGCTCATTCAAACCCCCCCTCAAACGTTACCCCTTCAAGTCCCTTTTAAATCTCTCCCCTCTCACCTTGAACCTATGCCCTCTAGTTTTGATCTCCCCTACCCTGGGAAAAAGAGCTTGGCTATTCACCCTATCCACACCCCACATGATTTTATAAACCTCTGTGAGGTCGTGGCGCTCTGGGAAAGAAGACCCCATTTAAGGCATTCAGTTTCAGCACTAAATACAGCTCCTAAGAATATGCCTCCACAAAAACCATCTGCTCTGTCAGTGTGGTATTTTTCAATTTATGACACTAGTCGACCTGTACCATCTGAATGAAATTGCCAAACAGTGCAAAATTGAGCACAGTTTTGTGTGGCATGTCCACTGAGTGGAGAGAAATTTTGTCCTGTCAGATTGAAAGTTCATTATGCCCTTGACTATATCATCTTTTCCTGGGTAGTAATCACATTTGGTAACATTTTCACCCCAGGAATATCATCATCCATAGAGTGGTAGTTTACTATTAAGGTTAAATTGAAGATTTTACGATTTTTTAATGAATCAAAAGATGCTCATTTATTGAGCCTGGCATTATTTTGTGTTAAGACCTGAAATATTTATGCAGTGTAATTACAGAATCTAAAGGCAAACAGTCATGATTTATAATTTTTTTTATTTTCAGGTTATCAGAAGATACAGTGACTTTGATGTCCTGAATGCTAGTTTACAGGTATCTCATTTATTATTATTTTCCTTTATTTTTAATATGCTCCAGGAGGAGACCAGTTTTGTGAAATTTGAAATATGTCTGACTTGCTAAGAGAAAGCATTCCTGTGAGCAATTCTTAATATTAAAGATTAAAGGAATAAAGTATAAAAATTGAGTCATTCAAAGTTTGTTAGATGGAATTCCAAAATGTCATTAGTTTTGTACTAATTTTATATCTTAAAAAGGTCGGCTTGCAGAATATTACAAAGACTAAATTTTAAATCTTATTTTGTCATAGATTAATTGCTTATGAATATTTTAAAATTATACAGTATAGTACAGCACAGGAACAGGCCTTTTAACCCACCAAGCTGATTACTAATTCTGATTTAGACTTCCTACTTATTACTCGTACATGATTTCTGCCCCTCATGTTCACCTCCCGTTCATTCACCTATCAAGATATACCTTAAACATTGCTAAAGTGCCTGCTTCTACCACCTCCACTGGTTATGCGTTCCAGGAACTCCCCAACCTCTGCGTGAAAATCTTTCCCCACACATCTCCCCTAAACGTACCCCTCTCACCTTGATCCTGTGCTTTTTGTAGTTGACCTCTCCACCCCAGGGAAAAAGCCTCTGACTATCCACCCTATCCAAGCCTCTCAGCATTTTGAAGATCTTGATCAGGTCGCTCCTCAGCCTTTGTCTTTCCAGTGAAAGCAATCCAAGTTTATCCAACCTCTCATCGTAACTAAAACCCTCCAGATCAGGCAATATCTTGGTAAACTTTCTCTGCACCTTCTCCAAAACATCCCCATTCTTCAGGTAGTGTGGCAACCAGAACTGCATGCAGTATTCCAAATTTATACAGTTGTAACATAACTTGCCAACTTTTATATTTAATGCCCTAGCTGATGAAGGTAAGTGTGCTGTATGCCTTCTTGACCACCTGTAGTGCCACTCTGTATGCCCAGATCTTTCTATATGTCAATGCTCCTGAGGGTTCTACCATTTATTGTATAACTCGAACCTGAATTTGATCTTCCAAAATGCATCACCTTGTATTTGTCTGGATTAAACTCCATCTGCCATTTCTCTGCCCAGTTTAACAATCTATCTATATCTCACTGTATCCTTTGACAATCCTCCTCACAATCTGCAACTCTGCCAATTTTGGTGTCTTCTGCAGACTTACTAATTAGACCACCTACATTTTTCTCCAGATCATTTATATATGCATTACAAACAACAAAGCTCCTTGCAGAACACCACCAGTTACTGATCTCCATTCTGTAGAGCATCTTTCCACCACCACTGTCTTCTATGACCACTGTGCATTATTATCCATTATTAGAAGTTGCCATTATAATGCTTGCAAGTCAAAAGAATAAATTTACTATTGTGGAATATAAATTTGTTAAATCGTAAACATAAAATAATGTTGGGGTCTAAATTAGAGTGGTGCTGGAAAAGCACAGCAGGTCAGGATGCTGCCTGACCTGTTGTGTTTTTCCAGCACCACTCTAATCCAGACTCTGATTTCCAGCATCTGCAGTACCCACTTCTGCCATAAAATAATGTTGTCAAGTAATCAGTGTTCTTACAGTTACACTAAATTTGAGTTTATTACAGATCTCGGGCCTAATCCTACCTCTACCTCCCAAAAAGCTAATTGGAAATATGGATCCTGAGTTCATAGCAGAAAGACAAGAAGGACTTCAGAATTACCTGAATTTCATCACAACACAGCATATGCTGTCAAACTGTGAACTGGTTAAAAAGTTTCTTGATCCCACCAACTATTCATCGAACTACACTGGTCAGTGCTTCAAAAGTGGACTTATGTGCTTTACTATCATTTGATTTAACTTTTAAGTTGAGTTACAGAAAATTGCATCCACTATGAATTAGTACACTGTTTTGGATGATTGAATTGGTTCCTTGCTGCAACAACAATATAGCTCTTGGGGTGAAAGGAATCAATGGGTATGGTGAGAAAGAAGAAACAGAGAATGGAATTGGCCAATCAGCCATGCTTGAAAGATGGAGCAGTTTTGACGGACTGAATTGCCTGTTCCTCCTATTTTCTGTTCTTGTGCAAAGCTCTCAAAATTTAAATATTATTTTTAAACACTATAGGTATTTGTAAAGGCATTGATTTAAGTTAAGGGTTGAAAACAGTAAAAATTCAGCTTCTTTAGTTCTTAAACTTTAATTGAAATTAGAGTTACACTCCTTTTTGGCTTTCATTAGTTAAATCATTGTTCACTCCTGGCTTTGGTTTGGCTTGTAAGCGGTGACATTCATTGAGTGCTTTGCACAGGTGCTATTTTTTGTGTTTGAACTTGGGCATTGATTGTGAAGCAGTCATCATTAAGTCTAGGGCAATGCTATAATATCATTGGCTCACATACTTCACTAACAGATTTCTAGATAGCATTTGGAAGCTTATGATCTTTTGAGTTGACTTTTCATTGTTCCTGGTATGGGAACCTGTGGCCAGTTGTAACCCCTTGCCGCTCTGCTATCTTAGCTGTGATTAGTGAGCTCCTTACACATGAAGAATTAAGTTTTATTTTAAATGAAGTCTAAGAGCAATATGATAGTTAAATTATTTCCATTGATTTAATCAAAATTGATGTTTCATTGTTGAGCAACTCATGTTTAAAATTAAATGGAATAAACTGAAAAGGGGAAAAGCATTGCAAGTTCTTGCAGCTGAATCAATGAACCAAATAAGATTTGCAAACCCGTGTTGTTTCTATAAATAGTAACCCTTAAGTCACAGTTGTTAGTTACTTCATATCCCATATTCCTATCAAGTATGACGAGTACTGTAAACCATTTTAAAGTCATTTTTGTTTCTTTATCAGTTTAAGACTGACTTATTTTTCATTATTATGAATTGGACATGTTTATGCAATGGTTTACAATCCTTTTTTCCCTCTCTAACATGCAAAACAGAAATCGCCTTACAGCAGGTATCCATGTTCTTCCGTTCTGAACCGAACTGGGAGGTGGTAGAACCACTGAAGGAAATAGGTGAGTGTAATCTATGCATTTTTATTGTGTGAACTGTTGTGCTTATTGAGGAGAGATGTTTCATAATTAGGGTTTAGAAAACACTCTTGCTTGTTTCCAGTACATGCAGAAAGGTTTGCAAATGTGGTGTTAGCATCTTTGTGTTCTTGTGATTATTTTTATTCCTAGTTGCAATGACATTGTTTTTAAAGTTGTCACCTCTCTGGCTAGTATTGAATTGTAAGTAGTTCTTTGATTATAGCAGTGGATTATGGCTTCCTCAATTTTTTTCACAGAGGACCTTAACAGTTGACAAAAAAAATCTTTTATCTCATTGTTAAGCAAGATGAGTCCTGGTGATGATAAACATTCTATTTTTTTTTTAAATCTTGCACTTTTGTGCTTGCCATATCCTTTTGCATAGATTGAATGTTCATCAGTTTTGTAAAATGTCTTCTCAACTTAGTTCTATTTTGGTTATTCACCAAAGCCAAAACCTTGTATCCAGCTTAAGTATTCTTTGCAAAGTGTATTCCTTCATAATCAATGCTATCCAATCAGATTTTAAGATTTTAAAAAATATCCAAGATGCAGATAATGATATTATGTTAAATTTAAGTTCTGAGGCAAATGGATTATTGTATGCTTTTTGTTGTGAAGTGGATGAAGTGGTGGTGAACTGATAATGTCACTGGACTAGTATTCCAAAACTAATGCTCTGGGATTTGGCTTTGAATTTCACCATGGAACCTGTTTGAATTTAAAAGTCTATTAATAAACTTGGAATATATAGCAAGTACTGGTGATGGTGACCCTGGCAGCTTTCATTGATTTTTTTTTTTAAAACCCATGTAGTTCACAAATGCTCTTTAGCGAAGTAAATCTGCTATCCTTCTCCAGTCGCAAACTTAATAATGCAGACCCACAGCAATGAGGTTGACTCGTAACTGTCTTCTGAAATAGCCGAGCAAATACTCTGTTTAAGAGCAAATGGAGATAGGCAATAAATGTAAGTGAAAGAATAAAAAGAGAAAAAGAGAGATCACCTGAAATTCTGTTAACACAAACACTGTGCAAATGTGTGGACTTTTACAAGTTTTAGATTTGACTAAAATCCACACTGTACTCTACTTTTGGCATCGTCTGTGCCACTCTCAACATTATTTATTTCAGGTCTTTTTCTTCTGTAACTTTGCCTCTTTAGCCTAGTCCATTGCCCATACTCTGCAAATCTTTGTGCATTATCGGATTTTTACCCTAAGCTTCATGCTTGCTCTCAATTTGCTAGCTTCAAGAGATGTGCGTTACAAATTAATTCTTAGGGCATGAACATCGAAAGAGAATGTTCAATGTTAATTTTTAAAAGGATTTGAATTCTTGCTATAGCTAATAATTAGATTAGATTAGATTCGATTCCTTAGATTAGATTCCTTATAGTGTGGAAACAGGCTCTTCGGCCCAACAAGTCCACACCGACCCTCCAAAGAGTAACCCACCCAGACCCATTTCCCTCTGACTAATGTACCTAACACAATGGGCAATTTAGCATGGCCAATTCACCTGACCTGCACATCTTTGGACTGTGGGAGGAAACCGGAGCACCCGTAGGAAACCCACGCAGACACAGGGAGAATGTGCAAACTCCACACAGACAGTCGCCCAAGGCTGGAATCGAACCTGGGATCCTGGTGCTGTGAGGCAGCAGTGCTAACCACTGAGCCACTGTGCCACCCCATGAAAAGAAAAGTTTAAGAATTATTGTAAAATAGGTTTTTTATTGATTTAATAATTACCTTTCATATCAGTTATTATAAATTTTGACTGCTTATATAGAATTGCAAAAATTGCCCTATTTTGTTCTGTATTCACTGGCAATCTTTGGTGTGACCTTTGGTATGAAACTACACTGGTGTTGACCAATTGTTGCATGAACATATATATATACTTATACTAGATTTTGAAACCAGATTTCATAGGATATCTTTTTGTCATATATCAAAGATCATGCAATAGTTTAATCAGCTTCAAACTTTATATTTAATAAAGTTTGTGAATTTTTTTAAGCTGTAACTTTTTTTTGTCTGCGCTGAGATTGGATAGAATTAATTTTTGTAATGCTGGAAAGTACTGAAATACTGGAGAAAGGTTTGGATTATAATAATGTCAGATGCTAACTATGCAGTTTAAAAAGTTTGTATTGTACATTATACTAATGTTTTCATTAACATTGATTTTAAAATTGTAGATAATTTATACAGCTATAAATTTGCTTAGTGTTTCCTTGTTCTTCCAAGGTTGGAGATTAAGAAAACGGCACTTTTTGATAAAAAGTAAGGATCGACCCAAAGAGCGGCAAGTATTAAGTTGGGTAAGTTTGATTTAAATGGCTAAAATCCTGAACTCGAATTTATAAATTTCACTCACTGTAACCTTTGGAGTCTTGAACATAATGGTCAAATCATGGAGTTTGAACTGAACTCCCTTGGGGGATTCATTAGCAAAATGCCTCTGTGTGAAATGACAACTATGTAGTTGTAGTTCCACATATGCTGGTATGATAGTTCCATGATGCTGCGATCTGTTGCTATAAATTCTATGTCTTATGATTCTGCTCCACACCCATCTGAAGAAGAAGCAGCGCTTTGAAAGCTAGTGCTTCCAAATAAACCTGTTGGACTATAACCTGATGTTGTAGATTGATACCGTCTGGCCTTTTCACTTTTACTTCACTTGCAAATTCTCCCTGAATTAAATACCAAATATACAGGACCTACAATGGAAATAATTGTACTGGCTGAGCTTAGCTTTCTGTTGTCAGGTTAAGCATTGGTGTATAATATTATAAAGCTTCTCAGACATTTCACTGTTATTGGCAATCTTTGGTTGTCTTCAAAATTTCCTAAGCAATGATGGAGATTCATTTGGGAAAGTTGAACTGCAGTGTGACAACTTAGCGTTGTCAGTTTCTATTGTAAATCTGTGCATGAGAGTTTATAATGCAAAAGTTAACAGCTGAGGCGTATCCTTACATATGATTTTCTGGTTTAGAATATTAAACTTGAAATACTTATTCTGCTCAATGGATTGATTTTTTTGTAGTAATTTTCACTTTAATGTAGTTTATCCATGTTCGAACTTACAACATTTATAACTGGGGGCGAGGATGAAGAAGTGGTAGTAGGGGAAAGTATAGTGATGGGAATAACCCACTTTACTGCAACAAACAGCCTGATTCCAGACAGCTGTATTGCGTGCTTGGTGCCAAGGTTTGGAATATCTGCTTGCAGCTAGAGAGGAATTTGAACTGGGAGGTGGAGAATCTTGTCATTGTGGTCTAAGTCAATGGCACTGATAGGCAGGATAAAGATGAAGGTATTGTAGTCAAGCCTGGTGAGCAAGACCCTCACAAGTTGCAATCTCTGCATTATTAGCTGAGCCATGTGCAAATTGACATCGGGCAAAGCACATTGGAGAGGTGCATGCATGGTTAGAGCGCATAAATCTTGAGAGTCAAACAATAAATAAGATTAAAATTTAGGAAAAGGCTATATATCTGAATGCACGGAACATTCAAAACAAAACAGCCAAAGTGACAGTGCAAATAGATCTGAAATGATAGCTACTCCAGAGAAATGGCTTCAGGATAACATGATTTGGGACCTGAACCCTGAAGGTTGCAGGAAATTTAGAAATGACAGGAATCTAGAAAAATGTGGAGCGTGGCTCTTTTAGTGAATGATGATATTGGCAAAATTGAGAGGGATGATTTAGTCCAAGTAAGCTAGATCTCAAAACTGTGGGTAGAAGTGAGAAATTATAAAGGCAAGAAGTCATTTTTGCGGGTGGCCTCTCCTAACAATAAGTTCATGGTTGAGTGAAGCATAAAGGAAGAAACACTAAAAGGCATGGCGATGAGCAAAGGTCACCTAGAGGCATTTATACAACATTTTCAAGATAGTTTCTGAATGTTCTGAAGCCAACTTGATGCCAAGACAGATGTCACGTCAAAAGATTGGACAGAATATTTTGAAAAATGCAAAGAATCATCAAAACATTCAGAGAAAAATTGAAGTACAAGAGAAAGCCAGGCAAAAATATAAAATAACTAGTAAGGTAAGTATTTGAAGAAGAAACAAATTAACAAAGTGAATTTTGGTCCTATTGAAAGTGAAACTGGACAGAGATGAATTGAACTGGTATTTAGCATCAATCTTCACATAATAAAAGCAGCGTTGCAAAATCAGTGATAAATCAGAACATGGGAGAGAGAGAGAGGAACTCAGCAAATCTCAATTTCCAGAGAAGCGCTACTGAGTAAATTCTTGGAAGTGCAGTTTGATAGGTGACCTTGTCTTGATGGAATTCATCATGGGCAGCAAAACAAAGAGCTATGGATGCTTACGGTCTGAACAAAAATTACCAAGAATCTCAGCACATCTGGAAGAATCTGTGGGGAGAAAGCAGAGTTGACTGTTCAAATCTGATGAAGAGTCTCAGACCTACTGAGTTTCTCCTGCCATTTCTGTTTTTGTTTAATCCTAGAGCAGTGGTTATCAACCCTATCAGTATCAAGGCACACTCATTCCACGGTACATCTATTTTTTTCCATTACGTATTTGTGACATTGAAAGTCTATACATGCATGGCTCTGGAGGTTTGTGAATGCTCAGTTGACAGGAGCATTTGGTGTCAGGTGATGCTGCCTTCAGTAATAGACACTAAGACTCCAGAGGAAAGCAGATGCATGGACACTGAGGTAAACAGTGCAGTTTTCTGAACATTTTGAGGCATATTTCTCACATTGTTGTTGAAAACCACTGTCCTGAGGTTTTTTAACAAGTGACTAGTGAGATAGATGATGCATTGGTTTTAATTTTTTAAAGACCTATGAGTTAAAGTTTGGGGAGGTGACGGCCTAATGCTGTTGTCGCTGGACTATTTAATCAGAGACTCAGGTAATGTTCTGGGACCTGAATTCGAATTCCACCACAGCAGATTGTAGAATTTGAATTTTTAAAAGTCTGGAATTAAGAGTCTGATCAGGAATCCATTGTTGATTGTCAGAAAAACCCATTCACTAATGTCCTTCATGGAGGGAAACTGCCATCCTTATCTGGTTTGGCCTACATGTGACTCCAGACCCAGAGGAATGTGGTTGATTCTTATTTGCCCTGGGCAATTAGGAATGGGCAATAAATGCTGATCTAGTCAGCAACACTCATCCTGTAAATGAATAGAGGGGGAAAAAACTCCCTCTTCATTAGATTGCCAGATAGCAAATGTAATTATTCAAAAAGGAAAATCAGAAACTACAGGCTAGTTAGCTTAATGTCTGTTTCATGGAAAACGTTGGAAGCTATTATTACAGCAGTTACAGCAGGGCACTTGGATGTGTTGAAGGTAATCAGGTAGAGTTAACATGATTTTATGAAAGATTTTGTGAAAGAGAACTCTTTTGACCAAACTATTGGTGTTTTTTGAGGGGAACTGGTGATGTTGTGTACTTAGATTTCCAAAAGATATTTGCTAACCTGCTATATCAAATTGCAGAAAATAAAAAGTAATGTTATAGGTGTGTACCATATGGCATGGACAAAAGATTGGCTGACTAACAGGGAACAAAGGAGGCACAAATGGGTCTTTTTCAGGTTGGGAAGATGTTAGGAGTGGTGTGTCACAGGAATTGCTGCTCAACTCGTTACAACTTATATAAATGACTTGGATGAGAGGATGGAATGCCAAACTTGCTGATGACCCAAAGATAAGTAGAAAAGTAAGTTGTGAAGAGGATGTAAGGACGCTACAAAAAGATATAGTTGTGTTAAGTGAGTGGGCAAAGCTTTGGAAAATGAAGTTTAAATGTGTGAAATGTGAAATCGTCCATTATAGTAGAAAGAATTGTAAAATCATTATACAAATGGTAAGAGATTGCAAAGATCCGAGATGCAGAAGGGTTTTAGTGTCCTCCTGAATTAGTTGCAAAAGGTTAGTATGCAAGCATAACAAGTAATTAAAAAAAGCTAATGGTAGATTATAGTTTATTACAAAGGAATTGAATACAAAAGTAGAGCGGTTATCTTTTAGTTATACAGGGCATGGGTGAGACCACAGCTGGATTACTGTTCAAACTATTCATCACCTAATTTAACATTGGATGAAAATGCATTGCAGGCAGTTTTGAGAAGGCTTACCAGACTAATATCTGGAATGAGAGGGTTGTCTTGCGGGTACAGCTTGGACAGACTTGCTTTCGCTGGAGTTTAGAAGAGTAAGAAATGGCTTGATATAATCTAGGATCCTGGGGGGGCACGGTGCTCAGTGGTTAGCAGTGCTGCCTCACAGCACCAGGGTCCCAGGTTTGATGCCAGCCTTGGGCGACTGTCTGTGTGGAGTTTGCACATTCTCCCCGTGTCTGCGTGGGTTTCCTCCCACACTTCAAAGATGTGCAGGTCAGGTGAATTGGCCATAGTGTTAGGTACATTAGTCAGAGGGAAATGGGCCTGGGTGGGTTACTCTTTGGAGGGTCGGTGTGGACTTGTTGGACCGAAGGGCCTGTTCCACACTGTAGGGAACCTAATCTAATCGAATCTGAGGACCCTTAACAGGGTAGACATGGAGAGAGGGTGTTACCTCCTTCAAGAGAATCTAGAATGAGGGCTTTGGTGTTGCCCATTTAAAGCAGATGAGATGAATGTTTTTTGGAGGCAGGAGACTTTGGAAATCTGTTAGTGAAAAGGGTGGAAGCAAAGTCCTTGACTAATTTTATGGCAGAGGTAGATACCTTTCTTGTGATAGGTCATTAGATTGTCAGGAATGCAGAATTGAGTATACAATCAAATCAGCCATGGTGGATCATGCTCGAAGGGCTGAAGGCCCACTCCTCTGAATTCACATGTTTGTACCAGTATGTCGTTTGTATATCTTCACCTTTTTTATTTGTTTTGTGATCTGTTTGTAGGCTGACTTTGGTCCAGATATGTTTCTGTCTGATAAAGATCTTCAATCAACAATGAAACTTTTACCTTCTTGGTCTGTAAGTAATCAATCAGTCATGGCAAAGGATAGGAGCAGACGATGTGCCAAAGTATTCAATTGAGGGCGGGGGAATTACAATGCTATTAGGCAGGAACTGTGAAGAATAAATTGGGAGCAGATATTCTCAGGAAATGCATGACAGAAGTGTGGAGGTTGTTTAGGGAGCACTTGCTGCAAGTGGTGGAATTGTTTGTCCCACTGAGGCAAGGAAAGGATGGTAGGGCGAAGGAACCTTGGATGACAAGAGATGTGGAACATCTAGTCAAGAGTAAGAAGGAAGCTTACTTAAGGTTGAGAAAGCAAAAATCAGACCGGTTTCTAGAGGGTTACAAGGTAGTCAGGAAACAACTGAATAATGGACTTAGGAGAGCTAGAGGGGGCATGAAAAAGCCTTGGTGGGTAGAATTAAGGAAAACCCCGAGGTGTTCTACACTTACGTGAGGAACAAGAGGATGGCCAGAATGAGGGTAGGGTCAATTAGGGATAGTGGAGGGAATTTGTGCCTGGAGTCCGAGGAGGTATCGTACTTTGCTTCAGTATTCACTAGTGAGAGGGACCTTGTCGTTTGTGAGGACAGCATGAAACAGGCTGATACGATTGAACAGATTGATGTTTAGAAGGAGGATGTGCTGAAAATTTTGAAAAACATGAGGATAGATAAGTCCACTGGGCAGATGGGTTATACCAAAGGTTACTACAGGAAGAGAGGAAAGAGATTGCTGCACCTTTGGTATTGATCTTTGCAACCTCACTGTCCACTGGAGTAGTACCGGATGATTAGAGGGTGGCAAATGTTATTCTCTTGTTCAAGAAAGGGAATAGGGATAACTCTGAGAATTACAGGTCAGTCAGTCTTAGTGGTGGGCAAATTATTGGAGAGGATTCTGAGAGACAGGATTTATGATTATTTTGGAAAAGAATAGCTTGATGAGAGATAGTTAGTATGGCTTTGTGAGGGGCAGGTCATGCCTCACAAACCTTATTGAATTCTTTGAGTGTGTGACAAAACACATTGAAAGTCGAGCAGTGGATGGAGTGTAAATGGATTTTAGCAAGGTGTTTGATAAGGTTCCCCATGTTAGGCTCATTCAGAAAGTGAGGAGGCATGGGATACAGGGACATTTGGCTGTCTGGATATAGAATTGACTGGTCCATAGAAGTCAAAGGGTAGTAGTAGATGGAAAGCATTTAGCCTGGACCTTGGTGACCAGTGATGTTCTGCAGGGATCTGTTCTGGGACCTATGCTCTCTTTGTGATTTTTTTTTTCAAAGGAAGTGGAAGGTTGGGTTAGCAAGTCTGTCGATAACACAAAGGTTGGTGGAGTTGTAGGTAGTGTGGAGGGCTATTGTAGGTTGCAATGGGTCATTGACCGGATACAGAGCTGTGCCAAGGAGTGTCAGTGGAGTTCAACCTAGAAAAGTGTGAAATTATTCACTTTGGAAGGTAAAATTTGAATGCAGAATACAGGGTTAAAGACAGGAATCCTGGCAGTGTGGAGCAACAGAGGGATCTTGGGGTCCATGTTCATAGATCCCTCAGAGTTGCCACCTAAGTTGATAGGGTTTAAGAAGGCGTATAGTGTGTTGGCCTTCGTTAGCAGGGGAATTGAGTCTAAGAGCTGCGAGGTTATGCTGTAGCTCTATAAAGCCTTGGTTAGACCACACTTGGAATATTGTTCAGTTCTGGTTGCCACATTATAGAATGGATGTGGAAGCTTTAGAGAGGGTGCAGAGGATATTTACTAAGATGATTGCAGGACTGGGGGGCATGTCTTGAGGAGTTGAGGGAACTAGGGCTTTGCTCATTGGAGCAAAGAAAGATGAGAGGTCACTTGATAAAGGTGTACAAGATGATGATGAGAGACATAGATAGAGTGAATAGCCAGAGACTTTTTTCCCAGGGCAGAAATAGCTGTCACAAAGGGGCATAATTTTAAGGTGATTTGGAGAAAGGTTTAGAGGAGATGTCAGAGGTAGGTTCTCTCACAGAGTGGTGGGTGCGTGGAATGCACTACCAGCGGTGGTGGTAGAGTCAGATACATTAGGGACATTTCAGTGACTCTTGGATAGGCACATTGGAGATAGTAAAATGAAGGGTTATGTAGGTTAGTTTGACCTTAGAGTAGGATAAAAGCTCAGCACAACATCGAGGGCCAGAGGGCCTGTACTGTGCTGCTCTATGTTCTAATCAGAATGAACTCAATGTGAAACAAATGCTGCAAATTTTTGATGTATACTGGACATTTGCATTTACTTTGTCATAGTATAATTATGGCAGTACTTCTGATGAAATCCGTTTCCAGATCTGTGAGAATAATGTTTACAAAGCACTGAGTTTCAGGAGTAACAACATTCAATTCTACCCTGCAGTGGTTTTGGGGGGGGGCACTTTCATAGTCAATAGGAACATAAACTCAGGACAGTGGGATGATTGACAACAACAGGAACAGTTGCTGAGATAGTCCATGACACAACAGCTCTTGCAAGGGAGTTTCAAGGCCAACCTATAACAGTGAAGTTTAGGAAGAGGTTATGACCTACCATATCATTAATGCCTGGAACGAGTCGCTGAGAAATCCGTGGGATCTGTCTTTGATTGTATTTGCGATTTGATGCATGCTATAGGGTGTTTAATCACAGTATATTACTCATGTTTACCAGATGTTACTACTGGGTGTTAGAACTAAGATGAATTGTAGATAAGATAAAATATTGTAGATTGTTTTGCTATTCTGAACCCAGAACTATGATGTGGAGTGCTGGTGTTGAAAGGGGTTGACAAAGTTAAAAATCACTTAACAACAACAACAACAACAACACCAGGTTTTCATCCAGTGGGTTTAATCGAAAGTACAAACTTTTGGCCTCAACTAGGACCTTGAGTTCATTCACACTACAGGTGACTCCACTGTACTATGCACCCTTTCTCACACACATATGCATGCACTCACGCAGATCCACACACTCACTCAGGCCATCTCTCGTACACAAGCCCTATCTCATATGCTCACACATACACCCCCTACACTAACACCCACCCAGACACCCTTTCACAGACTTATACCCCATTACACTCTCTCATAGACACACTCTCTCACAGTCACTCACACCCCACATGCACACACTCACTCGGTCTCCCCTACATGCACATAAGTTTATGGGGTGAAATTTCCTGCAGAACTACATTTTATTTTGCTCAAAAACTGCATAAACCAATGTAAGATTCTGTAAGTCCCACTTTAGAAATAGAATCAGTCTGACCTAACATTGGGACACAGACTTTAACTTCACACCTTCAGTGTATTATCTGAGTTGAGATGGCTCCTGTTGTTACAAGCTATCTTGAGAATGTAGCTTTTAAAAAAAAAAGTTATGGGATTTACATATGAAGGAGCCAAAACCAAAATGATCATTCTAAAGGATGAAAGACTCCAGCTAAATTTGTTTAATATTACATTCCATGATGCTGCAATCCTATTGCTATAAAGTCTGTGTCTTATGATTCTGCTCCACAACCACCTGAGGAAGAAAAGCTTCGAAAGCTCGAACTTCCAAATAAACCTGGTGGACTATAAACCTGATGTGTGATTTTAAACTTTTGGAATACTGCTTCTTTGTCAGGTGGTTGTGGCGCTAGTGAGCTAGTAGGGCAGGATCATAGGACACAGAATTTATAGTAAAAGATCAAAATCTTATATAACTGATGCGATATATTGAACAAAGCTACATTGCTGCTAAGTCTTTAATCACTTAGAATGGGGATGCAGGTTTCGATTGATTAATATGTAAATCCCAGAACTTCTTTCAAGTAGCAGTCTGGAGATAACCTAAGGTTTTATCAGTATATTTTTAAAAAGTGACATCTCAGCTCCGATAATGCATAAAGATGTGAGATTAGAGTCTGTCTGTATCCCAGCTAGGATTGTTGTTTGTTCAAAATGGTGGAATCTTGCAGTTTTGTTTGTTTAGTTTTTAAAAAAACACAAAGGTTACTGATCTCTCATCAGAATGTGACATTATTTGCTCATCATATCTGTGCTCACAACATAAAGCTGCTGATCTAGTCATGTTCCTAACATACTAAATTAAAAAAAAGTTAGAATAAAACAAATATGCATGTCTTCAATTACACAGCAATTTGTTTACTCTGTTCAGTGGTGAAATGTTCAAACTTGTGACATCAAAGTGAATGTCCTTTCTCATTTGACATCCATGCATATGTGCTTCCCACGTTGCTGAATCAGAGGTTGAAACTCTGGACTCGCACCCCCGTCTCAAACAGAACACTGGTGTCTCCTGTCTTCTGTAGGGTTTCTGGTTTGCAATCAGTAATTTGCTGATTTTTTTTAGGTGGTTCGAATCACCCCCAGATCCATGGTTCTGACAATGGACTAATTTAGGGAACGTGAAATGAGGAAGGCAGTAGACAGGTGTTTCATAGCAAAAGAATCTGTGTTTATTTAAGTACAAAAGGTAAGTATAATACAAGAAATAAAAAAAGGCAAATGCCTTTTTGACGCAATTATACAGAGGACAGTAATTAAATACAGTATCAAATTAAACACAGGTTAAAACACTAGTCAAAGCTAAACAGTTTTAATCACAGACATTTTCTTCGGGCCCCTTACTGTTAGGGTCCCTGTACTATCAGGTGAAAGTGACGACTGCAGATTAGAATTGAGAGTGTGGTGCTGGAAAAGCGCAGCAGGTCAGGCAGCATCTGAGGAGCAGGCGAATTGACGTTTCGGGCATGAGCCCTTCATCAAAGTTTGGGTTGGATATCTGGTCTATGTGGTTCAGCACTTTGTGACCCTTAAGCCACTGGTCATTATACGTTTTTATGAATTCAAATCTGTTAGTAAACTTTCAGCATGAGCTGGCTTCTGTTCTGAAAAAGATATGTTTTATTTTAACCTCTAGCATCCATATATCTACCCTGTAACCTTTGCCACAGCGAGTGACTCATCAGCACTTGTAATCCGAATGTATAATGAGAAAGGAACGCTAAGAGATTATATCTGCAAGGTATGCCGCATTAAACAGCATATTACTGTTTTATAGTTTCAATGATCTTTCCTGGCAGTATTTCTAAACATGATTTGAATTTTGACTTTCACATACCAACAAAGAATAAGGGTATCAACTTTACAGCATACTGGCACAGTTTTGTTTCTCTAGAAAATTCTAATCAAGTTAAATTTTAAATTGCACTTCGAGCAAGGCTAATCAGTAACTGACCTGCTGTGGACCTGGAACTTTCATTCCAGAACTTTTATGGAATTGAAAATACAGTCCACTTACTCTCTGGAGAGCCATCTTCAGGTTGTACTGGTAGGTTGTTCAGGACATCTTTGAAAATAAGAAATGGTTGCTGAAAATTTAGTGTAAAAAGAATTATGTAAGTAAGTAGCTGTTCAAAGTTGAGGGCATATTGTTGAGCTTTTTGATTAACATTTCCATATCGTAGTTGATTTGGATTCTATTTTGAGCAGTTCTATGTCTGCTGGCAAAAGTGTGAAGTGGAGATTCAGTCAAATTAGTAAAAGTCCTGCAGTTTTCTAAATGTTAATGGTTGATTTATAGCAGATGGTTATTTCCATATTGTTCAAATAATATAATTGAATGTTCTGAAGCAAGTACATTATACAATCTTGTAAACGGCTGAATAAATGTATTTTTATTTATTTACTGAGGTGCAAATATCTATAGGATTTTAAATATGTGTGAATATGAAATATAGTTTTGTATCTTACATCCTGCTAGGGTTACAAAGAATATCAACTGTTTGACTGTTCATGGCAGATCAGTCGGTCAGTTGCTGTCTTGTTACGAATAATGCCAGTCGCAAATCAGTAATACATCAGTTATTTGGTTCACTTACAGAATATTCCAAAATATGATATTTAAGCACCAACACCAAGAAACCAATTTTGCTAAAAGTAGTTGTTTATTTTGCATAAAGGCTAAGCCAAAAGATCCTTTTATGAAGAAATACTGCAACCCTAAGAAAATCCAGGGGCTTGATCTTCAACAAATAAAAACCTTTGGGAGACAAATACTTGAGGTAAATTGACTTTGCTGTTACCCTCTCTATCAAATTGTTGTTTAGTAACTCTATTTAATATTCATTTAAAGAGAATTCTTCTTGACTTTTGTGACTTTTCTTGTTTGATTTAAGTGATTAATTTGATTTAAATTTCAGGTGTTGAAGTTTCTTCACGAAAAAAGAATTCCATATGGACATCTTCATCCTTCGAATGTGATGCTTGATGGAGATACGTGTAAATTACTGGATTTAGAAAACTCATTACTAGGATTGCCCAGCTTCTATAGAGCTTACTATACACAATCCAGAAAAATCAATGTAAATAATGTTTCTTTCATTTAAGGCTGTTATCTTTCACTTGCTTTCATGTCATACTGTTGGTTTATATCCTAATTACTTCCCTTGCAGTTGAAATGATATGATGGTATGCATAGTACTGCTTACATTATCTAAAGGAGACAACTTATACGAAGCAATTAGCTTAGTAAGATAAAATATCTGAAGATAAAATCCTTTATCTAGCATCATTTGATTCAGTCATGGCAGATGAAATTGAATCCAGTTAAGACTGGAATTAAAGGTTTTTTTTAAACACTGTTGTCTATGAAACAGTTACTATTTTGCGAAATAGAAATTGGACTAAATTTAAAATTGTTCATAATAGGTTAAATCTAAAAATACTGATTTGTTCCTTGTACGAAAAAGACTGGATCCTTTTGTTTTGTTTTACAAACCAATTTGCAAACCAACTCTCACTAACTAAGGCTAGTTAACTGAGGCTGATTAGGATAGATTCTGTTCCCTCCAGATAATATTGGGTAAAATTCAACTGTTATCCACCATGAAAACCTGGTGTGGTGTAATAGCTGGTTGATTCGTTACCACCCTTTCTGCGTTTTTATCAAGGCGGAATTTTGCACTCCATGATGCGTCACATTGAATATCAGTTGCAAATTATTATAGTTGTTTTACTGTTTAGTTTGAAGAAGAGCATTGGTGGGTAGGGTCTTGAGAAGGGAAGAGGGATGGAGTAGCTTTCCTACAAGTTAAGGACAAAGTGGAAATAGGGCTGAGTCAAGTGTGATATCTCTTTCTTATTACATCACAAAGTTATGTAGATTTGGTGACTGGGCAAAGATATGGCAAAAGGAGTATAATGTGAGAAAGTGTGAAATTATTCATTTTGGTAGGCAGAAGAGAAAAAGCATATGATCTAAATGGTGAGAGATTGCAGAGGAATCTAGGGATCCTAGTACATAAATCGCAAAAGATTAGTATGCAGATACAGGAAGTAATTAAGAAAGCTAATAGAATGCTTTAGTTTACCACTGGAATTGAATACCAAAGTGGAAAAGTTTTTGTTTGGTTAGATAAGGCATTGTCCGATGTCTGGAGTACTATGTATAATATTGGTCTCCTTATTTAAGGAAGGCTGCGCGCGTATTAGAAGCAGTTCAGAAAAGTTTTGAGAGTAAAATGTTGAATGGATGGGCTGTCTTATAAGAAAATGTTGGACAGGCTCGGCTTGTATCTGTTTGGGTTTAGAATAAGAAGAAACTTTATTGAAGCATAAGATCCTGAGAAATTTTGACAGGATGGATGTGGAGAGGATGTTTTCTCTTGTGGAAGAATGTAGAGCAAAAGGTCACTGTTTAAAGTCAGTGGTTCCTCATTTAAGACAGTTGAAAATTTTATTTCTGTGAGGGTCGAGTCTTTGGAACACTCTTCCTCCAAAAGGTGGGGGAAACAGAGTCTTTGAATTTAATTAAGCCAGAAGTGGATAGATTCTTAAAAAACAAGGGGTGGAAGGCTAGTGGGAGTAAGCAGGCGTGTGAAGAACATCAGATCAACTGTGAGCCTTGTTACAACATGGGGACACACTGCCGAAACAAATCAGCCCTTCTACTCTGCACTTGTAGTACAGTAAAATTAAAACCATTGAAGACACCCAATATTTATTTCAAGCACAGTAATCTAATGTCCATATTTTAAATGTAAAACATTTGTTTTCAACCCCCAGTTACACAAAAGAGGGGCAAACACACACAGGTATGGGCTAAATTAAAGAAAATAACGTAACTGGCCAGCTTACCTAAATGGTTTTCATGTTATGTTGTTTTGCAGTCATAGATGTGGACTCCTTTTTGCTTTTCTGGAGATGCTGATCAGGGTCACCTCAGTTTACTCAGTCACAGACACTTCTAACTCAGCTTTCTACTGTTTGTGCTTCCAGAGGCTGGTGAGGGATGTTAGATGTGGAGGTTTCAAATCTTCATACTGTGTCATCAGCCAAACCCTTCTCCCAGATAAAACCGTTGAAAAGAACAACTCCAACTCTGGTATCACCCTAACAGATTCACCTTCTTTTCCTGAAACCCCAATTACCATTCAACATCTGCCATCTGTTTGAATGTAGGGTCTCGTTCAGACTTGCTGGAATCAAATCCAATTACTAGCCAACTTTTGCTTTCAATTTAAACACAATGCTCTTCCTAGGCTTGCTGTATCTGTAGGAACACTTTTAATCCAGCATCAGCATCCAATTAATCATCAGGCCTGGCCTCTCAACAAACAAAAACTTGTTTGCTCCTTTTACTGTAAGTTTTCCTAAAGTCCACAAATCATCTTCAGGTCACAATCCCAGTTCACAGTTCCAAAGCAAAATTGATAAAAGAATAAAAACAACAAAATGTCAGCGAGGATTCTAACGGCTTATTGAATGGTAGCGCAGCAGCTTACTCCTGCTCCTAATTCATTCATTTGTGTGTCTTTGGTTAAGATCGCTTTGAAAGTTTAATTAAAAAAAGACTGAATTTTAACATCAAAATATTTGATCTCTTTTAGCACTTCTAATATTTGTTCTGTATATTTGTGTACTGTCAGACAACAGAAGCCATTGATGTTTATTCCTTTGGCCATTTGCTGTATGAAATTACATATGGAAGGCCGCCAGATTCTGTGCCAGTGGACAGCTTTCCATCTGTTCCCTCAACAGATATAGGTTAGAATTTTTAAAAGTCTTGTCTTTATTGATTGTTGCTGGTATGTATTAGTTGATGTAAGGCAAGTTGATACTAAGGTACAATTCTGATTCTTTGAGTTCTATTATGCAGTGAATTTTTATAACTTTCAAACATTCCAATTGTTATTTCCACTCCCCAATCACTAGCTGATGTGTTTCTATCTATACGATGCACTGCAGTAATTTGCTAGGGCTACTTTTGTAATGTATCTCAGTCCTATAACCTCCATCGTTTATAAGAAGGGTAGCAGACACCTGAGAGAATCTCCTCTCTGGATCATACATCATTCTGACTTGAATATGTGTTGCTAGGTATTACACTGTTGAGTAAACTTTGTTGATGTGTGGAATGCCAGATTTTTGCATATGTGGAATCTTGTGTTTTGTTTTTGAATGGGTACGGCACCTTGGACCTTTCCTCTAAATATTGCTCACTTGGTGTAATCTGTGAACACAACTGAAAAAGATACAGCTTTGGAATAGTTCATATTTGTGTTCAGGCATAGTATATTGATTTTGCAATATTTAAAATTTTTAAAGCAGTTTTTTTTGGCAAGTTGCCTTAACTAGCACATATTTTGGATTTACTTTGGAGTAGGCAGCCGTTCTGAACTCCAAGTGTCTTAACTTCTGAATTTGTAGTTGGAGTTAGCTACAGATTTTAACAGCAGACTTTAAATGCTCTAACAATTTCAGAGAAATCATTATGACCGTGAAGTTTGGGGTTTTCAAAGATAATTAAATCAAATTTTCCTTCTCCCCTTTTTTTGTACATACAGTTCCTTTCCTAAAGGATGTGACTTATTCAGGGATATAATTCATGTATGTATCCCTGTACAGTGAATGTCAGTAAGCTATGTAACTGTTATCAGAGGGTTAGATAGAGTGGACAGTGAGAGCCTTTTTCCTCGGTTGGTGATGGCTAGCACGAGGGGACATAGCTTTAAATTGAGGAGTGATAGACATAGGACAGATGTCAGAGGTAGTTTCTTTACTTAGAGTAGTAGGTGTGTGGAACAACCTGCCTGCGACAGTAATAGACTCGCCAACTTTACGGACATTTAAATGGTGATTGGATAGGCATATGGATGAGAATAGAATAATGTAGGTTAGATGGGCTTCTGATTTGGTTTCACAGGTCGGTGCAACATTGAGGGCCAAAGGGCCTGTACTGCGCTGTTATTTTCTATTAAGATCCTGTTTTTATCTTTTATTCACACATTCATGGCTGGAAAATCCTTAGATGATGGCCACAGGAAAGCACTGAGCCTGGTAAAACTGATTATATCAGCCTTGCTACTACTCCAGTTGAGGTAGTTAATATAACTCTGCTCATGTTTTTTGATTTTTAAGTCCAAGGATGATACAATAAATTTATTCACTGAACAATTGTTCAAGTGGGATTTAATGTCAGTGTTTATAATCTAATGAGATTGTTAGTTTAGTATTGGGTCAATTTGTGCAGGGGCATTATAAGTTAGAGTCTGCTGTTGGAACCACCTTGTGTCAGTTGATGGAACATGGTTTTTGTGAACTCCAGATTAGATTTCTCTTGCTAATTTACCTGCTTATACCCTTTTGAAGAGGATATTCATGTTTATCATATTTGCCTCTCAAAGGTTTTTGGAGCTGAATTAAGAAAACAGCATTTGAAGAGAATGCCAGCGTAACTGTCAGAGCTAAATGGTTTATTTCTGTGCATTGTCTCTGATTCTGTATTATTAGCTCCAAGCTACTGCATTGTCCATTTTTGTTGACTATTTCCTACTTGCTACTGTAGGTGAGGTATTCATTACATGTTATACATTTTTTCCAGTGCATATTTGCTAATCTTCTGTTTTTTTGGTTCATTTGATGAAACAAAATGTGTGCAAGAAGTAGGACGATGCATAAAAATGGAACCTGAGTTTTCTTTTCTTTACAGTGTCTGTGTTGCAGTCTATCCTTTCTGCAGAAGCCTGGAAAACAAACATGCCAACAATTGCCCAGCTGTTGGAGACACCGTAAGTGACAAAGCACTTAGATTAGGTTTCCTGCTTGAGGAAATTTTCATAGCAATACAGCAACCATTTTTATCTTTCAGTACATGATAAAATGAAAGTTATTTGGACAACGATTAATTTTGTTACCTTATTTTGTAGATTTGTGTGTCGAATTGCCTGAATTTGTACCAGCCACATGTAAACCAGTTTGCGAATCTCCGCATAAAATGTGTGGTACTACTCTTGAAGCAAAATTCACACTCTGAAAGTGACTTTGAGGTGTACCATCGAATCCATTATTGCAAAGGAATTTCTGGTCACCACTGCCTTCAGCCAACTGCCTGATCAATGAGTCTCTGGGCATCTGTTTGTGGCTTCCCTTAGACAGACGGGTCAATGGGCTGAGAAGTGGCAGATGGGGTTTAATTCCGTTAAATGCGAGGTGCTGCATTTTGGGAAAGCAAATCTTAGCAGGACTTATACACTTAATGGTAAGGTGCTAGGGAGTGTTGCTGAACAAAGAGACCTTGGAGTGGAGGTTCATAGCTCCTTGAAAGTGGAGTCGCAGGTAGATAGGATAGTGAAGAAGGCGTTTGGTATGCTTTCCTTTATTGGTCAGAGTATTGAGTACAGGAGTTGGGAGTTCATGTTGCGGCTGTACGGGACATTGGTTAGGCTACTGTTGGAATATTGCGTGCAATTCTGGCCTCCTTCCTATCGGAAAGATGTTGTGAAACTTGAAAGAGTTCAGAAAAGATTTGCAAGGATGTTGTCAGGGTTGGAGGATCTGAGCTACAGGGAGAGGCTGAACAGGCTGAGGCTGTTTTCCCTGGAGCGTCGGAGGCTGAGGGCTGACCTTATAGAGGTTTACAAAATTATGAGGGGCATGGATAGGATAAATAGACAAAGTCTTTTCCCTGGGGTCGTGGAGTCCAGAACTAGAGGGCATAGGTTTAGGGTGAGAGGGGAAAGATATAAAAGAGACCTAAAGGGCAACCTTTGCACGCAGAGGGTGGGACGTGTATGGAATGAGCTGCCAGAGGATGTGGTGGAGGCTGGTACAATTGCATAGGAAGGGTTTGGAGGGATACGGAGTGGGTGCTGGCAGGTGGGGCTAGATTGGATTGGGATATCTGGTCGGCATGGGCAAGTTGGACTGAAGTGTCTGTTTCCATGCTGTACCTCTATGACTCTATGTTGAGCCATGTGTCAATGTTGTTATCTGACAGAATTCAAAGGATTGCAATGTAGGACATGAACAAAATGAAGACCTCCACAGAATGAGGATATTAAAGCATGGATCTATCCTGTGTGTTTAAGCATTTTTTTCTATGTTGTCCTTGGTCGATATATCGCTTGGATTGACTGCTAGTTGTTTCCACCAATGTTCCCTCTTTTGTTTTTGGAATGCACAAATTGTTTAAGTTTATCTCCCTTTTAAATTTCTTAGCACAACTGGTAACTTGGCGGTTGATTTGTCTTTGGTCTACGCAAGAATTTTTATGTTGTTGTGCTGTTGTGTTGCTTACGTGTGCATTGCTTCTATGAATAATGCATATGTTTTGTAAATCTCAGGAAGCTTCAGAGCAACACTTGTAATTTCCAGAAAACTAGTTATACTGAACAGTAGGATGCAATTCATTTGAATTGATATTTGGTTTCCTTCAAGGGGAGGTGGTGGCATTATGGTAATGTCACTGAATTAGCAATCCAGAACCCCAGGCAGTGCTCTGTTTCGAATCCCACTAGACGATGAAATTAAAATTCAATTAAAAATCTTGTTCACCTAATAGTCTTTAGGGTGGCATGGTGGCTCAGTGTATCGCACTGCTGCCTTACAATGCCAGGGACCCAGATTCGATTCCACCCTCGGGTGACTGACTGTGTGGAGCATGCATATTCACCGCATGCCTTGAGTGGCTTTCCTCCAGGTGCTTCAGTTTTCTCCTGCAGGTTAGATGGATTGGCCATGCTAAATTGCCCCATAGTGTCAGGGATGTGCTGGTAGGTGGGTTAGCCATGGGAAATGCAGGGTTATAGGGATAAGGTAGTGGGGTGGGTCTGGGTGGAATGCTGTTTGGTGCAGACTTGATGGGTTGAATGGCCTGATTCCACACTATGGTTCTATGATTCTATGATGATTCAAATAATTGTAATGGGAGATAAAAACAACTAGGGCATTTTCTCTACTTAATAATAACCTGTGCTATCTTTTTTTTTTGGTTTTTAATAATATTTCTGTGGCAGAAGTGATTTTAAACATTATGAAGGAGTCACTATTGGAATGCTCTGTGCATTGAAATTGGTTACTGTGCTGTGTGTTGAACTTGTGATCTTCCTATTTTAGCAGTGTTTCATAGTCAGTGCGCTTCAGCACTGTGTAATCTGTCCTTTATCATCGTTTCAAGGACCTATTGAGTTCTGACATTAATTGAAAATGCACACAAAGCAGTGTGTGTTTGTGGCTAATAATATCAGAGTGGACACAGAGCATCGAAAGTAGTGAAAAAGCGGCTGACTAGGCACTGCTACGAGTGAGAGGTCAGAGAAAAATCGTATTTTACTGAGAGGGTGTGATCCCTCTCCTAGAATTAGCTAGTTTTCTAACAGTGGGAAAACATCCTCATGATGAATATAGCTTCCAGATTCTTCAGGTTGTCATGGATATGAGAAGGAAAATCACGTCTTTGTTGTTTACAGATTTGCATAAAGAATTACGATTTCTGTTCAGCACTTGCATAAATAAGCATGAATAAAAATGATCCAGGCCACTCCTGTTTTGCTGTACATACGGTAAAATATAACCATGGAATGCTTCAAATATGAATTTCTGTGGGTACAAATGAAGCAATGACATATGCATTATTTGGGCGTTGTCAGAAGGTTATTTCATGTCCTAGATGAATGTTGGAGGTTGCTGTATTGTATGGGCATGTACGTTGTTATTTACAGATAACAGTGATAATGTTGCATCACTGTCCTAACAGAAGCAAGGCTCACACCAAGGCTACCTTTACTACCCACATCATCCACTATACAGCTGGATTCTTTGTAAGATTTTTGACAGTATTTTGCAAACTCTTGGAAGATCCCTATGGACCTCCAGACATCCATAAATTCTTGCTGGTGAACCATTCCTCTAAATTGAGCAATCATGACCAAGGTGTTTTAGAAATAAGTATAATGGTGCTTTATGTTTTCAAAGAAATCATTTCAATTTTGTTTTCTTCAAATATTTGTATACTGCAGGTTTGTTTGGTCCTACTTGATAAGGAAGAGTAGCAATCCTTTAATGCAGAACTGTGGATAGAGCTGAGAAATACTAAGGGTAAAAAGACCCTCTTGGGAGTTATCTACAGGCCCCCAAACAGTAGTCTGGATGTCGGATGTAAGTTAAATCAGGAGCTCAAATTGGCCTGTCGCAAGGATGTTACTACACTTGTTATGGGGGAGTGCGACATGCAGGTAGACTGGGAGAATCAGGATGGTAATGGACCTCAAGAAAGAGACTTTGTGGAGTGCCTCAGAGATGGATTCTTAGAACAGCTGGTGCTGGAGCCGACCAGGGAGAAGGCAATTCTGGATCTGGTATTGTGCAATGAACCAGAATTAGTCAGGGACCTCGAAGTGAAGGAGCCATTGGGAAGTAGTGTCCATAATACAATAAGCTTCAATCTGCAATTTGAAAGGGAGAGGGTACAATCGGAAGTGACAATTTTTCAGTTGCATAAAGGGAACTATGGAGCTATGAGGGAGGAGCTGGCCAAAGTTGAATGGTGCAATACCTTAGCAGGGATGACAGTGGAGGAACAATGGCGGATATTTCTGTGTATAATTCAGAAGTTGCAGGATCAGTTCATTCCAAAAAGGAAGAAAGATCCTAGGAGGAGGCATGGGCGGCCGTGGCTGACGAGGGAAGTTAAGAAACATATAAAGTTAAAAGAGAAAAAGTATAACATAGCAAAGATAAGTGGGAAAACGGAGGACCGGGAAGCTTTTAAAGAACAACAGAGGATTACTAAGAAGGAAATATGCAGAGAAAAAATGAGGTATGAAGGTAAACTGGCCAATAATATAAAGGAGGATAGTAAAAGTTTTTTTAGGTATGTGAAAGGCAAAAAATTGGTTAAGACTAAAATTGGGCCCTTGAAGACAGAAACAGGCGAATATATTACGGGGAACAAAGAAATGGCAGAAGAATTGAATTGGTACACCATAATCATTGGTGATCCGTGGTCACTGGGGAAGACACAAGCAATCTCCCTAAGGTAACAGTGGCTGAAGGACCTGAACTTAAGGAAATTTATATTTGCCAGGAATTGGTGTTGGAGAGACTGTTAGGTCTGAAGGTTGATAAGTCCCTGGGGCCTGATGGTCTACATCCCAGGATACTGAAGGAGGTGGCTCGAGAAATCGTGGATGCGTTGGTGATTATTTTCCAGAGTTCGATAGATTCGGGATCAGTTCCTGCGGATTGGAGGGTGGCTAATGTTATACCACTTTTTAAGAAAGATGGGAGAGAGAAAGCAGGAAATTATAGACCAGTTAGTCTGACCTCAGTGGTGGGAAAGATGCTGGAGTCTATTATGAAGGATGAAATTACGACACATCTGGATAGAAGTAACAGGATAGGACAGAGTCCGCATGGATTTATGAAGGGGAAATCGTGCTTGACTAATCTTCTGGAATTTGTTTGAGGATGTAACTCTGAAGATGGACGAGGGAGATCCAGTAGATGTAGTGTACCTGGACTTTCAGAAAGCTTTTGATAAAGTCCCACATAGAAGGTTAGTGAGCAAAATTAGGGCGCATGGTATTGGGGGCAAAGTACTAACTTGGATTGAAAGTTGGTTGGCTGATAGGAAACAAAGAGTAGTGATAAACGGCTCCATTTCGGAATGGCAGGCAGTGACCAGTGGGGTACAACAGGAATCAGTGATGGGACCGCAGCTTTTTACAATATATGTTAATGATATAGAAGATGGTATTAGTGATAAAACATTAGCAAATTTGCTGATGATACTAAGCTGGATGGCAGGGTGAAATGTGATGAGGATGTTAGGAGATTACAGGCTGACCTGGGCAAGTTAGGTGAGTGGTCAGATGCATGGCAGATGCAGTTTAATGTGGATAAGTGTATGGTTATCCACTTTGCTGGCAAGAACAGGAAGGCAGATTACTACCTAAATGGAATCAATTTAGGTAAAGGGGCAGTACAGAGAGATCTGGGTGTTCTTGTACACCAGTCAATGAAGGTAAGCATGCAGGTGCAGCAGGTAGTGAAGAAGGCTAATAGCATGCTGGCCTTCATAACAAGAGGGATTGAGTATAGAAGCAAAGAGGTTCTTCTGCAGCTGTACAGGGCCCTGGTGAGGCCACACCTGGAGTACTGTGTGCAGTTCTGGTCTCCAAATTTGAGGAAAGACATTTGGGCTATTGAGGGAGTGCAGCGTAGGTTCACGAGGTCAATTCCTGGAATGGCGGGATTATCTTACACTGAAAGACTGGAGCGACTGGGCTTGTATACCCTTGAGTTTAGAAGACTGAGAGGGGATCTGATTGAGACATATAAGATTATTAAAGGATTGGACACTCTGGAGGCAGGAAACATGTTTCCGCTGATGGGTGAGTGCCGAACCAGAGGACACAGCTTAAAAATACGGGGTAGACCATTTCGGACAGAGATGAGGAGAAACTTCTTCACCCAGAGAGTGGTGGGTGTGTGGAATGCTCTGCCCCAGAGGGGAGTGGAGGCCCAGTCTCTGGATTCATTTAAGAAAGAGTTGGATAGAGCTCTCAAGGATAGTGGAATCAAGAGTTATGGAGATAAGGCAGGAACAGGATACTGATTAAGGATGATCAGCCATGATCATATTGAATGGTGGTGCAGGCTCGAAGGGCAGAATGGCCTACTCCTGCACCTATTGTCTATTGATGCCAAACCTCCAAATAAAAAACGAACAAATAGGTCATTTTTAAAGATTTAATGTTTTAATGATTATTTCCTTGTCACCTTTCAGGTTATTCAATGATGTTGTGCTGCATAATACTGAAAAGCCCCAATTTAAGGTAAGGCTTTTGTACACTTTACTGAAGTGCTGTGTGCTTAAGATTTATAAGCAAACAGCTTAATTTTTTTACTGAGATCACATATTCTATTTTTGTGTCACTCATTGGGTAAAGAGCTTTCTTCCTAATTTCCTGTTGCCATTTTTTCAGTGATGTCTTACTTCGTGGAATTTGTCTCCCCGTGTGTAAAAGAAAAAGAACTCATTCCTATTTATATGTCAGATTGTTTCATAATTTAAAAAAAAAACTTTAATTTCATAACAGGGGAATGCATCAGCCTTTTCTGTTTTCTTCATTCATTCATTCATTCATCATATGTGTTACTGGCTAGGCTAATGTTTATTGTCAGTCCCTAATTATCCTGGCGAAGTTGGTGATAAGCTGCCCTTGAGTTAGAGGAACTGTTAGGATGGGAGTTCCAGGATTTTGATGCACTGGCTGGCAGTAAAGGAACAGTGATATTGTTCCATGTCAGGTTGTTGAGTGGCTTGGAGGGGAACCTGAAGGTGATAGTGTTCCTAGGCATCTGCTGCCCTTCTCCTTGTAGCTGCTAGAGGTCATAGATTTGGAAAGTGTTGGTTGGAGGATCTTTGTTGAGCTACAGCAGTGCATCTTGTAGATGGCACACACTCTGCTACTGTGCATTGGTGGTGGAGGGAATGAATATTTAAGGGCTTGGATGGGGTGCCAAGCAAATGGACTACTCAACTCTGAATGGTGTCAAACCTTTCCGATGTGGGACCTGCATTCTTCTGAGCAAGCGGAGAGTATTCTATCACACTCCTGATGTGCCTTTTAGATGGTAGGCAGGCAATGAGGGGACAGGTGGTGACTCATTCACCACAGAATTCCTAGTCTTGGATGTTCTCTTGTGGCCATGATATTTATTTGCCTGGTCTAGTTCAGTTTCTGATCAATGGTAACTCCCAGGATATTGATAGGAGATTCAACAATGGCAATGTTAGATTTGTTATGATTGGTTTCTCTGTTGATGGTTCATAGTGTTAAGATCCCAGTTGATGGTAATACTGAACAATTCAGATCCCAGAATGAAACCTGGTTTGATAGCTCAAATTTTAATTTATTCAGTTGCTTACCATGGTAAATTACATACTGAATATATGTATGACTGAAAATGTTGTTTAACTAAAGGTGACCAGGTTATTATATGGAAGAAGAGAAAAAACAAAGCTATATATAAGACATTTTAGAAAGTTCTTAACATAAATCATTAAATCAAAGATTCAGTCTTTTCCTACTAATATCCTTTCACAAATGCTCAATTCCAGAGAAATATCACTGCTAACTCAACTCCTTAATTTCTTATTTTAAAAAGACTTTTTATTACCGTTCCCTTCTTGGGACTGTTGAAGCAGTTTTATAGTTTCTTCCTGCTGGTATGAAGCCTTTCTAATCTTGTAGCCTAACCTCTCTTCTGTTCTGGCAACTTGCAAGCTTCTAGACAAAATCTCAGTTTGAAGGCTTCACAAACTAAATTTCTCTTGTGGTGGGTCTAAACTCTGTTCAGATCTGAAAATGTGATTCCTCTGCTCTGAAGTCAAAGGTAAATTAGTGGCCTATGAACTGCTTTTCTCCATCTGTCATAAACTCAGTAGTTTGACCATTCAATGTATTAACGCCACTGGTGGCCTACTTGGTGCTTGGTTAGTGTGAAGGACAGGTCTGGTAGGATAGGGACCAGCTTTTGCCCGAAACGTCGATTTCGAAGCTCCTTGGATGCTGCCTGAACTGCTGTGCTCTTCCAGCACCACTAATCCAGAATACTGGATGACTAGAGATCTTGATGCTCTGGTCAAGACAAAGAGGGAGGCATATGTCAGGTATAGACAGATGGTATCAAGTGAATCCCTTGAAGACTAAAGTGGGTGTAGGATTACACTTAAGAGGAAAATCAAGAGGGCAAAAAGGGGACATGCGATAGCTTTGGCAAATAAAGTTAAGGAGAATCCAAAGAGATTCTACTTGTATATTAAGGGCAAAAGAATAACTAGGGAGAGAAAATGTCTGTTAGAAATCAATGGGGCCATCTATGTGTGGGACCACAGGACATGGATGAGATCCTAAACGAAGATTTTGTTTCATATTTACTGTGGAGAAAGACATGGAAGCGACGGATCTCAAGGAAACAAAGTGATTTCTTGAGAAGAGTCCACATTACAGAAGAGGATGTGCTGGAGGTCTTAAAACATATAAAGGTGGATAAGGCCCCTGGATCTGATCAAGTGTATGCCAGGACATTGTTGGAAGTTAAGGAAGAAATTGCAGGGCCACTAACAAAGATATTGACTGCCCCAGGTGAGGTGTCTGAAGCCTAGCAGTTGGCTAATGCTGTGCCTTTACTTAAGAAAGGCTGCAAGGAAAAGCCAGGGAATTTCTGGAGTACTATGTGCAGTTCTGATTACCCTGCTTTAGAAAGGATATTATTAAATTGGAGAGGGTCCAGAAAGTCATATAGTATGCTTGCCTTCATTGGACGGGGTATTGAGTATAAGAGCTGGCAAGTCATATTAAAATTGTACAAGACATTGGTTCGGCTGCATTTAGAATACTGTGAACAGTTCTGGTCACCACATTACCAAAAGGATGTGGACGCTTTGGAGAGGGTGCAGAGAAGGTTTACGAGGATGTTGTCTGGTATAGAAGGTGCTAGCTATGAAGAGGTTGAGTAGGTTAGGTTTATTTTCACGAGAGAAAAGGAGTTTGAGGGGGGACCTGATTGAGGTTTACAAAACCATGAAGGGTATAGACAGGGTGGATAGAGACAAACTTTTTCCCAGGGTGAAGGATTCAATAATGAGAGCTCATGCTTTAAGGTGAGAGGTGGGAAGTTTAAGGGGGATACATGCGGTAAGTACTTCACACAGAGGGTGGTGGGTGTCTGGAATGCATTGCCAACAGAGATAGTGGAGGCAGGCGCTGTAGATTCATTTAAGATGCGCCTGGACAGATGCATAGGTAGGTAGGGAGCAGAGGGATACAGATGCTTAGGAATTGGGCGACAGGTTTAGACAGCTGATTTGGATCAGCTCAGGCTTGGAGGGCTGAAGGGCCTGTTCCTGGGCTGTAAATTTTCTTTGATCTTTGTGATATACTGTACCAAATGATGATTGACAGTTGACTACCAAGCACTGTTGACATTTTATAACAGGCAGGTTGATTTGATTGGTGAGAGCATTGCCCTGAGAAATGTACCAGCAATGACCATCATCATTGATTTGAAAAAGGCACACTGCATGATGTGTTTTTGTTGTCTACAAATTTAGGCCAGTCAGTTGGGCTTGCAGTGTGGCATGTTTACATGTGCTAGAAGCTGCATCTTTTAATACACAAGACTCCGACCTACACAAGTTTAAAATATCTTTCTCGAGCATTGTTAGCAATCTTTCCCAATGTTCAGATCCATTTGCTAAGTAAGCACTAGTTCTACACAAGTAATAGTGGAAATGTGGGACATACAATTCCCCCCGGATCATAGTCAAAAACATAACTCCCCACCCCAGTTGCAAATGACTGTGGATACACAATCAGTTGAAATTTTCAAAACTCAAATTGATACTTTTTTTTGAGATAAGGCTATTGAGCAATAAGGAACAATCGATCTTGTGTATTCACAGCACCCAGTGTGCCCTACTCTACCTTGGAGAAACCAAATGTAGATTGGGTAACCACTTTGCCTCAACCTTCCTGTAGCCAATTAATTTAACACCATCCTGCTCACATGCCCACTTGTCTATTATTGGCATGTTGCAATGTTCTAGTGAATCACAACATCTCCTCTTCAGACACTTTACAACCTTCTGGCCTTAAGGTTAAGTTCAACACCTTCAAATTGTAAAATCACTCCCATTTCTTCCCTTTTAGCTTTATTTGTTACATTCCCTATGACTTGTTACGTTCCCTTGCCCCCCATCCTAGCGGGACTGTCTTTTCTTTCCAGTCTGGCAGTTAGACACACCATTGTTTTGCCATTCTCGCATTCTGATCACTTAATCTGCACTATTAGCACCCTTTCTCCCCCAGTGCACTTCTCTGTTTACCCCAACCCACCCACCCACCATCACTATTGCATAAATGCTGTCCCCTCCACATCTCACATCAACTCTGATGAAAAGACCTTGGAGTGCAGGTTCATAGCTCCTTGAAAGTGGAATCGCAGATAGGTAGTGAAGAAGGTGTTTGGTTGATTGGTCAGAGTATTGAGTACATCATTTATTGCATCCGCTGCACCCGATGTGGCCTCCTCTATATTGGGGAGACAGGCCGCCCACTTGCGGAACGTTTCAGAGAACACCTCTGGGACACCCGGACCAACCAATCCAACCACCCTGTGGCTCAACACTTCAACTCCCCCTCCCACTCCACCAAGGACATGCAGGTCCTTGGACTCCTCCATCGCCAGACCATAGCAACACGACGGTTGGAAGAAGAGCGCCTCATCTTCCGCCTAGGAACCCTCCAACCACAAGGGATGAACTCAGATTTCTCCAGTTTCCTCATTTCCCCCTCCCCCCACCTTGTCTCAGTCAAATCCCTCGAACTCAGCACCGCCTTCCTAACCTACAACCTTCTTCCTGACCTCTCTGCCCCCACCCCCACTCCGGCCTATCACCCTCACCTTGACCTCCTTCCACTATCACATTTCCAACGCCTCTCCCCCAAGTCCCTCCTCCCTACCTTTTATCTTAGCCTGCTGGACACACTTTCCTCATTCCTGAAGAAGGGCTCATGCCCGAAACGTTGATTCTCCTGCTCCTTGGATGCTGCCTGACCTGCTGCGCTTTTCCAGCAACACATTTTCAGCTCTGAACTCCAGCATCTGCAGTCCTCACTTTCTCCTACAGGAGTTGGGAGGTCATGTTGCGGCTGTACAGGACATTGGTTAGGCCACTGTTGGAATATTGCGTGCAATTCTGGTCTCCTTTCTATCGGAAAGATGTTGTGCAATTTGGAAGGGTTCAGAAAAGAGTTACAAGAATGTTGCCAGGGTTGGAGGATCTGAGCTACAGGGAGAGGCTGAACAGGCTGGGACTGTATTCCCTGGAGCATCGGAGGTTGAGGGGTGATCTTATAGAGGTTTACAAAATTATGAGGGGCATGGATAGAGTAAATAGGCAAAGTCTTTTCCCTGGGGTTGGGGAGTCCAAAACTAGAGGGCATAGGTTTAGGGTGAGAGGGGAAAGATATAAAAGAGACCTCAGGGGCAACTTTTTCACATAAAGGGTGGTACATACATGGAATGAGCTGCCAGAGGAATTGGTGGAGGTTGGTACAATTGCAACATTTAAGAGGCGTTTGGATGGGTATATGAATAGGAGAAAGTAAGGACTGCAGATGCTGGAGACCAGAGTTGAAAAGTGTGGTGCTGGAAAAGCGCAGCAGGCCAGGCAGCATCTGAGGAGCAGGAGAATCGACGTTTCGGGCATAAGCCCTTCTTCAGGAATGAGGGCTCATGTCGATTCTCCTGGGTATATGAATAGGAAGGGTTTGGAGGGATAGGGCCGGGTGCTGGCAGGAGGGACTAGATTGGGTTGGGATATCTGGTCGGCATGGATGGGTTGGACCGAAGGGTCTGTTTCTGTGCTGTACATCTCTATGACTCTATAAGAGTCATCTAGACTGAAAATGTTTGCTTTCTCTCCATGGATGGTGTGTAATCTGTTGTGATCTCCAGCATCTTTTGTTTTCAGGGAGATGGACGGAGTTGATGCACTGGCCAGCCATTATGAAAGTTTCAAATGAATGAATAGCAAAAACCTCTTCATATGCTTTTGATTTTTTGAAAACATGAAAACACGCCAGGCAAATGGAGTTTCTAAAAATTTTCTGATTTGGTTGTTAATGATTTACAAAAAATTACACAAATGAATAACTTTTCTAATTTTGAGGAAATAGCTATTTCTTCCCAAGGAAAGCACTTTAAATACTATTCGTACTTGTAGAAAGCTGCAAAAAGAAATGGACTAGTGTCTAACATTTGGAATTATTTTTGTGGCAGATTCCTACAAAACTGAAGGAAGCCTTAAAAACAGCAAAAGAATGCATGGAGAACAAGCTAAATCAAGAACAAAGAGCTGTGAGTTGAACAGGCCCTTACTTTTAAATAAAACAACCCAGGCTACAGTGTTAAGTCTGTAACATGTCTAGAAATTAAAATGATGCCATTCTGGAAGAGTAAATATCATTTTGGATTCAAAGTGCATTTCTCTCTTGGAACATGGTGTTGTTATTGATAATGTAGAGAAGTGTAGAAATGTCTTAGCTCTGTCTGCATTCAGTCTGCTATTTTCAGCTTTTTTTTTGGCTGCAGTTAACATGTTGTCAGTGATGTGCTTGGCTTTTGCCTGAGTTCTATGTGACGAGGTGAGGAGTTTGTTGCATGTTTAGACTGTAAGTGACATCTGAGGTTTCTCTCTGAGTCAGTCCATGTGCTAAGATGGTTCATCTAACTAAAACTTCACGTAACAGCTTTCCTGATTTAGAGGTAATCTGATATTTGTATCATGCAGTTTGTGGCAGCCTCATGAATATTTGACTTTACAATCCAAATCTAAAGTGAAATCAAGATCAGCATTCCTTTATTTCAAACATATCTAGTATGTGATCAGAGTGCAAAATATTCCTGATTATACTTGATGTTTCAGTGCAGGTTTGGCTGTATATTAGAGCTACAACATCGAGGATTTCTGCGGTTTATTGAAATTTCTCATTTGTTTTGAATGTTTTTTTTTTAAAGCACTCTCATTTACTGCTGACTAAATAAAAAACTTCTGTGGAATTAATATTATAAACCAATGAGGCAAAAGTATATGTGCAAGGTGCTTAAACTTTTTCCTCTCACAATCCAAAGATGTGCAGGTCAGGTGAATTGGCCACACTAAGTTGCCCATTGTGTTAGGTGCATTAGTAAGAGGGAAATGGGTCTGGGCAGGTTACTCTCTGGAGAGTTGATGTGGACTTGTTGGGCCGAAGGACCTGTTTCCAACACTATAGGGAATCTAATCTAATCTAGTCTAGTCTGCCTGTCCTTGGATCATGAAGGGAAAAATAAATCAGTTCAGGCACCTAGTCTTGAAGGTTTGAATACAGTTGTCTTGAACACCATTGGAAGGTGCACATTAACGCGTTGGAGGTAGGATTAGGATTGTTTCACCACAATTGAAAAGCCTGTCATCTTTCTTTATCTGAATTTATGCAAAACAAATGGTTGACTAGCACCTGTGACACAGTAAATTAGCAAGCATCACTCTCTGAAATGAGAAATGAAGAAGAGATTGAATAATTCTGAAGAAGTTAGATTTCTATTTTCTGGATTGTAACTACTTCTGTATGCTTTAAATGATGAATGTTCTGTCTAAATGTGGAAAAAATGTCAGGGCCTCTGACAGCGCAGTGACCGTGTCCTTACCTTTAGGCCAGAAAGTTCATATTCAAGTCCCACCTGCTGTAAAGGTGTGTCATAACATGTCTGAACAGGTTGACTGACAAGAAAACCATCTGATCTTTTTTATTTTAAGAGCGGGCCTTTTGCTGAGAGGCCTGTTGCATTTTAAGGACTGAGTCTTGCGTGTTTCAAAAACGTGTACTGTTGCAGATTTCTAGGTCTGATTCTGCACATTTGTAGGCATTTCATAAGCTGACCCAACCAGTAGGAAGGTGAGATTGGTTATAGATTATAGAGGATCACATTGATCTTGTGGATACCGGGGGAGTACTTCTCCTGTGCCCAATGAAATAATTTTAACCTTGCCTTCTAACAGTCCCTTTCTATTCACCAGGTTTTCTGGAGTAGAGAATTTATGGCAGATACTTGTACAATGCTTCACATAGCTCCCTCAGGATTCTATTTGTGTCTGAGGACCCAGATATGCATAGGTTAATGAGGACCTGACGTGATTTAGATAATGCAGAAATCACTGGCAGAAGGCCCAAAATGGTGGCAGGGTTGAAGTGAGTTGGTACCTTTGCCACACACAATACAATGGCACCAGTACCCTGTGAAAGCAGGGCAAAAATCTTTCCTACTTTCCCACTGATAAGCAGAAAGTCAAGTATATCAGCACAAACTAGTAGAATAGTTAGAACATATCTTGTACATTTTCTAATGCTGCCAGGAATCATCATTTCAATTTGTTTCTTTTCCAAAAGCTTCATCGGTATAAGAGGCTGACACGGGCACAATCTCATCATGGATCAGAGGAAGAGAAGAAGAGGAGGAAGACTTTGGCAAGAAAGGTAAATTAAAGTTAAAAAGATTTTAAAACATTATTGTTTTAACATTTATTCTAAAATTTTAATAAATGAAATGATTAGCACACAAGTAAAGATGGCTGTGAAAATGGTTGCATGCACAGATGGTGACGGTGATGTCAGTAACTGGCAACAGATGTCCCTGATTCAGAATGAATCTCTGCCTCTGTGGCTGCTGCCACTACATTCCCTGCATCATAATATCATACCAGTTGGGGCATGTGCAGATGGCCCTACTGTGGTCAAAGTTCAGGGTATGGGGGGATGGGGAGAGTGCAGAAGAGATCACGTTGTAGTGCTGCTGTTCAACCGGGCAGTTTCCTCGTGCTTGGGGTGAGAGATATTGGCTCCAGGTTCGACTTGGGCATTAGGAAGGTAACACTAGCAGTATCAAGGCTCCCTGGCCTGGAACTCAGCAGGCAGCACTTTACAGAACACCAGAAAGTTGGCCAAGTAGTCTACTCTTCTGACTGGAAGGGTGGTGCTTCTGCACTAACCAGTGATGTAGCACTCCTAGATGGCATTCCTATGCCTTTACTAATGATCATTCAAACTGAACAGCTTGCTTAAGAGATGTACTAGAAAAACAATGCAATCATAGGATGCCTTTCTTTAGTAAAGATGATATTTAATTTTGTTCATATTTTTAAATTAATATTCAATTTTAGTCCAAATAACTCTATAAAACTGTGGCTTTGTTTCTTAAATAATAAAACTCTTCTGTTCTTTTATTGTAGCAAGCCAAGGTAACAAAAATTGATTCAAGAGAGGTCTAGTTACATTATTTTACTTGTCCTTTAGCTTTTCTGAATTAATTTGCAGCTATCTATATTTTATACTTTTATCTGCTTTATTGCATGTTCATTTTTAATGAGCATTGCACGATACATTGAAGTTTGCTGTTTCTCTGATTGCATGACCAAAGTATGGTATAGTTGTATTTCATAGGTGTTTCTCAGTCTTTTAAAATAAAATATGCTTTTTCTTATGAGCAGAAATCAAAGCAGTCTGTAACTGAAAATGAAGTGGACATCTCAGCTAAAAGCAGCAACTCAAACAATGTGAACTCTGGTATGTTTTCTTTAATTTGAAAAGAATTAATTATTTCAAGTTCAGTGAAGAACGATATCTGTTTTGAAGTTATTTTTAATAGTTAAAATTCCTGGGCCATTCTTCAATAAACTCTTAGGGTAATGTTCAAATGGAGCTACTGAATATATTGGTTTTAATTAAATGTCAAAGTTTTGTACAGTGCAACTCATTCTCAATGGATGCTGCCCACACTAACCTAATTGAAAAAGAATGTAACTTAAAGTGCAGAGGATTGGGGACAGAATACTAAAATGGATGGGGAACGTTATGGCAAACAGGAAACTGAGAAGGAATGAATGGGTGTTTTTTTTTTGAGACGCCAGTGACTAGTGAGGTAGTACAGGGATCAATACTTGTACCCCAGCTATTCAAAGCACATTCTAATTATTTAGGTGAGGAAAGTAAATGTAATATCTCTAGGTTTGCTGGTGACACAAAGCAAGGTGGGAGGGAGAACTGTGGGATGGATGCAGAGATGCTTCAGTGTGAATTGTACAAGTTGAGTGAGTGGGCAAACTTATGGCAGACAAAGTATAATGTATGTAAATGTGAGGTTATTCACTTGGGTAGCAAAAACAGAAAGGCAGATTATTATCTGAATGACATCAGTTACTCGACCCTTTGAGCTTGCTCAACCATTCAGTACAATCCTGACGGATTGTCAAATTCACTACCCTGTATCCACCCTCTTCCCATTCCATTTAATCCCTTTAACCCCAAGACCTATATCCAACTCCTTGAAAACATTCAATGTTTTAACCTGAACTATTTTCTGTGGCAGAGAATTCCATTGGGTGCAGCTGATGATGAAGGCACATGATAGGATTCACAGTGAAAGGACTCAAGTACATGAGCAAAGTTGATTTCCTCCAATTGATTTGGAAATATATCTCAGTTCCAGCAGTGTTGCTGGGTCAAAATCCTGGAATTCTCTCCCTAACTGCATTGTCAGTCTACCTACAGCACATTGTCTGCACCAATTCAAGAAAACAGCTCATCACCACCACCTCCAGGGCAAAAAGGCTCAGCAAAAAGACTGGCAGAGCCAGTGACACCCACATCCCAAGAGTGAATAAGGAAAAAAAATTGTACAAGGTCTTGGTGTGCGCTGTTTTGGTCTCCTTATCTGAGGAAGGATATTCTGCCTATGGAGAGAGTGCAGTGAAAGTTTACCTGACTGATTCTTGAGATGACAGGGCTGACATACGAAGAGAAACTGGTTAGGACTGTATTCACTGGAATGCAGATGAATGAGGGAAGATCCCACAGAAACCTATAAAATTCTAACAGGACTAGACAGGGTAAATGCAGGAAGGATGGGGAGTCCATAAACAAAAGGTCAAAATTTGTGAAGGTTTGTAGCTCAGGTTGAGGTTTAGGGTGTAGGTTTGCTCGCTGAGCTGTAGGTTTGATATCCAGACGTTTCATTACCTGGCTGGGTAACATCATCAGTGGCGACCTCCATGTGAAGCTTCACTTGGAGGTCGCCACTGATGATGTTACCTAGCCAGGTAATGAAACGTCTGGATATCAAATCTACAACTCAGTGAGCAAACCTACACCCTAAAAAGGTCAAACGTTTAAGGATATGCAGTCGGCCATTTAGGACTGAGATGAGGAGGAATTTCTTCACCGAGCCAATGGAATTCTCTGCCACAGAAAATAGTTCAGGTTAAAACATTGAATGTTTTCAAGGAGTTGGATATAGGTCTTGGGGTTAAAGGGATTAAATGGAATGGGAAGAGGGTGGATACAGGGTAGTGAATTTGACAATCCGTCAGGATTGTACTGAATGGTTGAGCAAGCTCAAAGGGTCGAATGGCCTACTCCTTCATTTGCCAGTTTGACATGTGAAAAGTACCAAGGTTTAATTCAGTAAATTGTAAGTATTTTTAATGTTTTATGAATTTAAAGAAAGGGGAAAATAGACTTTCATTTCTGTGGAGCCTTGGAGTTCAGAAAGTAAAGTAATTTTAAAGTGTGATCACTGTTGTGTGCCCCCATTTGGGCAGATAAAACACCCCAAACAGCAATCTGACGATGACCAGATAATTTATGTTCATTGAGCTATAGGATGTAGTCATAATTCGTCTGCTCTTCAAAATAGTTCTGAGCGGCCTTTGATGTCTACCTGAGACCCGGGGCTTTGTTTTAACATCTAATCTGAAAGATGGCATCCTCTGAACGTTGTTCATACATTTTTCTTCATTACATCTTTTAAAATGATTAATTTTAAGGGGAATATAGAATCATATAATTCCTATGTTGTGGTTCTGTTCGCCGAGATGGAAGTTTTTGTTGCAAACGTTTCGTCCCCTGGCTAGGCGACATCATCAGTGCATGGGAGCCTCCTGCGAAGCGCTTCTTTGATGTTTCCTCCAGTGTTTATAGTGGTCTGTCCCTGCCGTTTCCGACTGATCTACTTAGCCTACACATCCCTGGACACTATGACTATTTGAGCAAGGCCAGTCCACCTAATCTGCACATCTTTGGACTGGGAGAGGAAACGAGCACTTGTGGAAACCCACACAGATATGGGGAGACTGTGAATCTCCCCACAGATAGTCACCCAGGACTGGAATTGAACCCAGGTCCTTGACACTGTGAGGCAGAAGTGCGAACTGCTGTGCGGTTGTGCCATGCCTTAAAAGACTAAACCTACTTGTTCTTACAATTGTAAATTTAGTTTTTATTCCAAGTCCATAATTTTACATATTTACACAAAAGCTATGATCAATATCCATATTTTGAAAGGCAGAGTCGAAAAATGAAGAAAACAAACTGCTACTGTTCACCTTTATTTTTGCAGATTACATATTGCCCAGACGTCAATGTGTAGCACGTGGTGGCAAATGAAGGTTGTATTGTGCTGATCTCAAACAAGTCATCTGATCACACTATTAAGCAAGCATCAACAATCAAATAAAGCTTTTGTTCTGTTTGCTGTTGGGAATGCAAAAAAACTTTTAGTAGGACTTTTTCATCACTGAGCCAAAAGATTTCAGTGGGTTCCATGGATTTTATAAGCTTCAGTCAATTTGAGATCCAGTATTTCATCTGTGAGTTGTACAGAATCCAGCCTAGTCAATGCAATGAACACACTACAAATGAACTACAAAGGACATGTAGTTGAAAATTGTGTTTTATCCCCAGACCAATTTGAGCATTTCTATTGATTTGTAGCATTGTAGAACATGGGAAGGAATGCTTATGACATTTAAGGAAACATTGGGCTGATGACCACTTTGGTAGTTCTTTCAGCATTTTAAAACAAAATATTTATTTGTCAGTATTGAATAAATAAAATTTGAGTATTCATTCCTTTTCAATTTATAATTTTCTCTTCAGGCTCTGGTGCTAGTTCTCCTTTAACATCACCGTCTTCTCCTACTCCTCCATCAACTGGTAGGTACAAGTGTTTCTTAACATGAAAATGATGTGTAATTGTGTTATTAACAGTTGTCTTATTTTAGAATAACGTATTTAGCAAATTACTAACTTATTCTTAAAAATCCAAGCTCAGAATCATTAATTCATCTAACGATATTATGATAATTAGTGTTAAAATGTCTTTTCAAGGTTTGCCATGATCAGATTATATTGGAGGTTCCCTGCCTAAGGCTTATGTAAGCATATTAATGAAATTAATTCTAATTTTGTGCAACTAACTGAGTACAGTAGTCCCCTGCGTACCTGCAGGGGATATGTTCCCAAACCTACCGCAGAAGTCCAAAAACATGGATAGGAGTGAACCCATTAATTTAAATGTGGAAATTTACCTTCCCAGCAGCCCCCTGGTCCCTGGTTCGGGAAGGTTTTCTATAATATGTTCGGGCCGTGGTAAATTGCGGGTAACTGAAACCGTGGAAAACAATTCCGCAGATATTGTAATAATTTCACACAGGATGGTCCCTATATGCAATGAGTTGCCAGAGGAAGTAGTAGATGTAGGTACAGTTACAACTTGTAAAAGACATTTGGACAGGACATGAACAAAAAAGGTTTAGAGGAATCTTGGCCAAATACAGGCAAATGGAATCCGTTCACTTTGGGAAACCTGATTGGCACAGATGAGTTGGACTGAAGGGTTGGTTTCTGTGCTATGTGACTCTATAATTTAAACACATATTTCAGATGTTTAGAATTGGCATTAATAAAGAAGAAAAGTACTTTTTCTTTTATGTTTGCTTTCAGGAGTAACTAGGGAACAACTACTGATTTACCTTATCATCATATGGAATGCACCCATTCCACATAGTAGACTTAAATTGTCACTCAATCAATAGGGCAATGATTGTCTTCCTGAACACCGAGCAACATTTTTAGGAGGTCAGCCATTGGTCTGTTGTGGTGCAGTGGTCCATGCCTCTTAGCCAGGAGGCCCGGGTTCAAGTTCCACACAAGCCAGAAGTGAACAATACGTCTCTGAATAGGTTGATTAGAGAATATCTAGGAAGGCCAGCCACTGATTTTAAGGATTTGGGTTCTGGTGCTCATTCATGTTCTTTAGAACATAGAACATAGAAGAATACAGCGCAGTACAGGCCCTTCAGCCCTCGATGTTGCGCCGATCCAAGCCCACCTAACCTACACGAGCCCACTATCCTCCATATGCCTATCCAATGCCCGCTTAAATGCCCATAATGAGGGAGAGTCCACCACTGCTACTGGCAGGGCATTCCATGAACTCACGACTCGCTGAGTAAAGAACCTACCCCTAACATCTGTCCTATACCTAGCCCCCCTTAATTTAAAGCTATGCCCCCTTGTAATAGCTGACTCCATACGTGGAAAAAGATTCTCACTGTCGACCCTATCTAAACCCCTAATCATCTTATACACCTCTATCAAGTCACCCCTAAAACTTCTTTTCTCCAATGAAAACAAGCCCAAGTGCCTCAGCCTTTCCTCATACGATCTTTCTACCATACCAGGCAACATCCTGGTAAACCTCCTCTGCACCCGTTCCAGTGCCTCCACATCCTTCCTATAGTATGGCGACCAAAACTGCACACAATACTCCAGATGTGGCCGCACCAGAGTCTTATACAACTGCAACATGACCTCAGTACTCCGGAACTCAATTCCTCTACCAATAAAAGCCAGTACACCATATGCCTTCTTCACCGCACTATTTACCTGGGTGGCAACTTTCAAAGATTTGTGTACATGGACACCAAGATCCCTCTGCTCATCCACATTACCAAGTATCCGACCGTTAGCCCAGTACCCCATCTTTTTATTACTCTTACCAAAGTGAATCACCTCACACTTAGCTACATTGAACTCCATTTGCCACCTTTCTGCCCAGTTCTCCAGCTTATCTATATCCCGCTGTAACCTGCCACATCCTTCCTCACTGTCTACAACTCCTCCGACTTTCGTATCATCCGCAAACTTACTCACCCAACCTTCTAACTCCTCCTCCAGGTCATTTATAAAAATGACAAACAGCAATGGTCCCAAAACAGATCCTTGCGGAACACCCCGCTAGTGACGGCACTCCAAGATGAACATTTGCCATCAACTACTACCCTCTGTCTTCTTCCAGCCAGCCAACTCCTAATCCAAACCTCCAACTCACCCTCAATGCCATACCTCCGTATTTTTTGCAGTAGTCTACCATGGGGAACCTTATCAAACGCCTTACTAAAATCCATATACACCACATCTACCGCTTTCCCCTCGTCCACCTCCTTAGTCACCTTCTCAAAGAATTCAATAAGGTTTGTGAGGCACGACCTGCCCTTCACAAAACCATGCTGACTATCCTTGATCACATTATTCCTATCCAGATGTTCATAAATCCTATCCCTTACAATTCTCTCTAAGATTTTGCCCACAACAGAAGTGAGACTCACCGGCCTATAGTTACTAGGGTTATCCCTACTCCCCTTCTTGAACAAGGGAACCACATTTGCTAGCCTCCAATCTTCTGGCACTACTCCTGTAGACAATGAGGACATAAAAATCAAGGCCAATGGCTCTGCAATCTCTTCCCTTGCTTCCCAGAGAATCCTAGGATAAATGCCATCAGGCCCAGGGGACATATCTATTTTCACCCTTTCCAGAATTTCCAACACCTCTTCTCTACATACCTCAAAGCCATCCATTCTACTTAATTAGATTAGATTAGATTAGATTACAGTGTGGAAACAGGCCCTTCAGCCCAACAAGTCCACACCAACCCGCCGAAGCGAAACCCACCCATACCCCTATATTTACCCCTTACCTAACACTACGGGCAATTTAGCATGGCCAATTCACCTGACCCTGCACATCTTTTGGACTGTGGGAGGAAACCGGAGCACCCGGAGGAAACCCACGCAGACACGGGGAGAACGTGCAAACTCCACACAGTCAGTCGCCTGAGGCGGGAATTGAACCCAGGTCTCAGGCGCTGTGAGGCAGCAGTGCTAACCACTGTGCCACCGTGCCGCCCACAAATTGTGACTCAGTACTCACATTGACAACATATTTGTCTCATATTGTTTCATATCTTTATGTAATATAAGTTTTTTTTATTCACTATTAGTTAGTTTTGTGTTTGAATTGGTACAGTATAATTTTGCAAGGATAAAAAGAGCTTAAAGCACTCTTGGTTGACATAATTTTTAATTTAGAAGGTTTGAGGAGTGATCTAATTGAGGTGTTTAAAATTATCATGATATTCAAATACGAGAAACTACTTCCTCTGGTGAAATCAGCAAACATTTGCTTGAGCGAGGTGAGTTAAAATCTCGTTCCCTGAAAACTTGGAGATGTGGTAAATTTAAATTTTCCGGGCTGAGATTGAATGACTTAATTTTGGTAAGGGCACTAAGAGATATGTGATGAAGATAGATAAATGGTGTAAAAATATAGGTTAGCCATAATCTAATTGAATGGCTCAATGTGTTTGAAAGGCTGAGTAGATATCTTATTTTCCTATATTTGGAGGGAAGGGAAAATCTTTTTAAAATGTTTGAACTCAGCACTGCATTCTCATTGATGAATTTAGGATATATCCACAAATTTAACAATTTGAAGGAGGTCACTTCTGCTGTATCCAAACACACACCTACTTTGCAGATATTTTTCAGTGTTCAGTGGAGTGAAGTAGCATTATTCTGAAAAAGAGTCACAACATTGAGTTTGTTTTCTCTTCACAGATACTGCCAGACCTCCTGAGTTTCTCCAGCATTTCTGTTTTTATTTCTAATTAATGTTCTGTTGTCAAGTTTCTTTAAAAAGCAGAGTTATTCAGTTGTACAAACGTTTTGAAATTGAAAATTATCAAATCAAGATACATGAAGGAAAGCCTAGTGCTTTTATGCAGCTCTTTGGGAAACACTAAAACAGCAATTTCAACATTTGTAAATGTATTAACTTTTCTCAAACTGAGGTAATGCCTTAATTTATTACTCCATCACTATATTAGTATGAATATATTATTAAATAACAAATGAAGGTTCTTTTATTTTTTTCATAGCTGGTCAAAGCCAGCATTTCTTGCCCATTTCAAAGTGCTCTTGAAAAATTGGTATTGAACCACCACCTTGAACTGCTGCAGTTAATGTAATGTTTATATAACCCTAGTACTGCTAGGGTTCTGCAGGATGTTGATCCAGTATAGGGAGGGGCAAAGAAACAGCAACATACTTCCAAATGAAAATGGTTTGTGAGTTGCAGACAGAAGTATTCCCATACATCTACACAACAAAGGTTGTGCGTTTGAGATGTGCGATCAAAGGAGCTGCTGTAATGCATCTTGCATGTGGTATGTATTGGTGATGGAAGGATTGACTGTTGAAAGTTGTAGATGGGGTGCCAGTCAAGTGGGTTGTCATGTCCTGAATGCCATCAAGCTTCTTGAGTGTTGTTGGCGCTGCACTAATCCAGGCAAGTTTCTTTACATTGTCTGGCAGGTCCAGTTCACTTACGGTCGCTTTACATTGTTAAATTGACAAGTACACCAGATAATCATTTCTTAACTGCAATTGATATCACTATTAAGCCAGACCTACACTCTTACAAAAGCAGCATAAAAGCTACGGTTTTTACTTTACAACATTTTGCATTCCTTCCTGTCTCTAGAAATGTTGTACTTTATACACAGACCTTATGCGGTGTTAAGTAGTCACTGAATTAGTTGTTGCACCCTTTGATATTTAGGCGTAGTATTTCAACATGACAATTGGAAACCAAGTACAAATTCTCCCAAGTCATTTCTGCAGGTCAATTTTGATACAATTATGCCTAATCAAATTAACGTGATCAGCCATCATGTTACGTAACGTTTAAAAAAAGTCACCTTTTGTCTTTGACCTTTGAACCTTAAAATAAATTATAACCAGTTAATTGATAGCAACCCTGTGCCATGCCAGTAGCAGGCAGTGAAGTAACTCCATTGTTATTGTTGGAGTGACAAAGATATATCGAGGAAACTGTCTTTAATGGAGCTCAATGACAGCTTTAAGTTCTGTTTTCTTTCAGATCCTTAAACATATTGCACCTTCCAAATCTGTGTTCATTTTCCCACATTGTATTTGAATTTCTCTTCTGCTTTTGCTTGAAATGGCCCTAATCAAATTCACCGATGATATATTGTGAGATTGTGCTGCATTATTCCTCCTTGATCTCTGCAGTCTGGTCTTTTGATGGCTCCTCTTCACTGACCAGTACAGTTGTTCTGTGAATACTTGGTTCCACACATTCTCCAGTTTTGATTGGATATTTTCAGGAATGTCTGCTCATCCCACTTCCATCTTCTATTTTTGTGGTTAACCAAAGGATCCAACTTTGGAACATTCTCTTCCTCCTTGTCATAACTGAAGGCAGAATGCTATTTGTAGATGGGTCAGCTTCTACATATGCACTGACACTCAGTTTTCCTTCCAACGTCTCTCTCAACCTCTCAATTGCCTGTCTACTGTCAGGTTTGGGAAGACTAAATCTCTATGACTAAAACAAACCTTCAGCTCTGCCATAAAACATGTAACTTTGCTCGTGATTCCTCCAACTCCCTAGTGACTTTTGAAGCTAGCGTTTCACAATCTCCGTATTCTGTTCAACTTTAAACACCTTCGCTTCTCTTTTCACTAAAATCTACATTTTTGACTCAGCTTTTTCATGATCCCTCCACCACCCCCAAATTTTGGGATCCAGTTTTGTGATTACACATTCTTGAATCACTTTGGGATTATTTTTGTGTCTGAAAGGTTCTATTTAAATTCAGTTGTTGAGAATAGACACGGATGCACTACTTGGTTTACCATCTGTTTATGACAGAGCTTTAATAAGGTAATGTGCTGTGTGTAGAAAATGCTGTGAACTCATCTACTTTACAAAGCACAAGTCTACCATGTTGCCCAATATATTCTGAAAACACAGTTCATCATTTATTTTTCTTTGTGGATGCTCTGTTAGTGCTCACTGAAAGATTTGTAACCTATAAGTGAAATGTTTATGTTGTATGCCATTCAGGAATTTTAATGTTTTGTTTATGTACTCAAACCATTAAATTTAATAGTCACACTCCCACATTATTAATGTTCAGGTATTAGTGTAGGCTTTTGAGTTTTCTGGATTTCGCAAAGTCATGCTGAAATCACTATAATTGTATAGTTGTATGGTAGTTACATTTTCAGTCCAATGTTTTTGTTTTTAATGGCAAAAGATTTGGCTTTATGTAATCATTCAGCAAACCTAAACTTCCGAAAATCTAACAGCAACAAATTCTAAACAATGCATTAGCTTCCTTTTCCTCCCTGTTCTAAATGCTTTTCCTTTCTATTGGTTATTTCATCACTAACTTGCAAGGGACCTCTGTATGCAGTATTAAAAATAACAAGTGTTCTATAATCTATCGTTCAACTTATTTTTCTTGGGTTATAACAGTTCATTATTAGGCTATGTTCTGACCATTGGTTTCTGCAACCTAATCATTTTTTATATTTATTCTGTGCTGTATAAATGGAATATGTTTAGATTCTGCTTAATTGACTTCAATCAATCAATCATTTTGTTTCAATTACTGTATTCTATATCTAAGTCTACTTTGTTTTGAGGGAGTGTTACAGCACACAGATCCAGGAGAGGCATTAGAGCTGGGGAAGCAGTGTTGTTAAGCTAGGAAGGGAAGATATTCTTGGCTGTTAATTTTGAAGCGCTCGAGCTATGGTTATGGCAGTGCTGTGGAGAACTGTGACTGGGTATTATTTATGAGAATTTCTGCTGTTTTGTTTTGTGTACCCATGCTTTATTTGTCCCTTTCTCGCCTGTTTTTCTTCATTTTTTCTTCTTGCAGACAACATTAGTTATTGGGACTAAAAACAAAATACTCAGCAGATTAGGCCGTAGAAGAAAGTGGTTCTGGTTAACAGACATTTCCAGAATGAAAGGTTATCAAAATTAAACATTAACTCTGTCTTACGGCACAGATGTTGCTTGATCTGGAGTTTTTAAAAATTCATCCATGCGACGTGGTCATTGCTGGTTGTACCAGCATTTATTGCCTAGCCCTAGTTGCCCTTGGCAAGATGGTGGTGACCTGCTTTCTTTACTGCTGCAGTCCAATATCCAGTATTTTCAGTTTTAATTTCAGATTTCCAGCATCCATCATATTTTGTTTTTATGTTTTTAATTCTGCCTTGTGAGAACTTGATACATTTGTAAAGTGTGATATGAAGACATCCAAAAACATTCAAACCTGTATGACACTTGGTGTAATAATGAATCTTTTAACTTTATTGTTTTCTATGGTAATTCATCTGTCTGAAAGTCATTGTTGTATTTTGTATATTGTCCAGAATGCCTTGTTCTTGGTAATGACTTATTGCTTCTCTCTTTCTATGCTGTCTTTGCTGTAGAGCACACACCATTTTGAGCCTGACTTTGGGGTAATGTAGACCACCCTAAAACTTAAGGCTACAGAAAGAGGTCACAGTCATCAAGGTGAATCAGTTTGCTCTTAACAATTGCAATCATTCTTGGTTGGGAGAACAGTGGAGGTGGATTTTCTTTGGACCAGATAACTTAGATAATTGAACTCCTGGCTCCAAACTTCTTTGTATGTCTGTTCTATTTTACCTTTGTTATTTTCCCCCCTTTATCTCAAGTACCAATTCTTTGTTTGAGCTTGTACAGTGCATACTATGCGAACAACAGTAACTTCCAATAAGCCCAGCAGGTCTGTCAGCATGTGGAGAGAGAAACAGAGTGAATGTTTCAAGTCTGGTATGAGTCTCCTGTTCTCAAGAAGTCATACCAGACTTGAACCATTTAACTCTGTTTCTCTCACCGATGCTGCTAGACCTGAGCTTCTCCAATGGTTCTGTTCATTATTTTCAACATCAATAAGCATTTTGCTATTGTTCAACAATCTTGCAATAGGTGCCTTTAACACAAATCTGTCTCAGGGTGCAACGAAAAAATGGATTCCTTGCCCAAAATGCTTTAGAGGGTTTATTTGAGGAGAAAGGGATTGTGTTTATGGAGGGAATTTCATAGTGTGATGCCTCAGTATCTGAACCCCAAACCACAATATGCACAAGATGCAAGAATCAAAGTGTGTTTTAAAGGTTTTGCAGGCTGGAGGTAATTATGGCATTAATGAAAGATACGGTGGTGCCAAGTGTTCTAGGCGAGGCATCATTCTCACAGTCTTGCTGTTAGTAGTGATTGATACTTTTAAGGGGATGAGTGATGACATTAGTTTTAAAACACAAACCCTCCATCTTGTAACTAAGAATTGCCAGCTTTCCTTTTCTCTCAAGGAAACCACTGTCATGACTGTGCTGAAGCTTCTATGTGAAGACCTGAAAACAGCTTACCATCTCTTGTCACAGCACCAAGCCAGCCCTAACCAAAACCATGAATGATAATTCTTGGAGGTTGAACCCAAGCTGACTTTCTAACCCTAACCCCTCCATTAGCTATTTCATTTATAACATTTGGAGGAAATGCTTTCCAAATGGGCAGTTTTGAAGTAGTTTTTAAATAGGGTAAATGTCAGTAATGAGTGATTCAAGGATGTAATTTGATTTAAATACAGTGGTCCCCTAAGTGATTTCCTACATTACATCAAGTCCTGTTTGGTTAAAAATTTCAGAGAAAGTTGCACGTTGCTAAAGTTTGGGTGAGCTATAGTTTAGAGACTAGAGGATTAAAATGCAACCTGAAGAATATTTGACACCTTCATATTTAATGAATCTAAGACATGAATGAGGGTTTCAGCAATGTGAGTGGAGGGATGACCAGAGTTAGATAATACTAAAAAACTAGAAATAGCTAATGGAGGTGATATGGTTAGAAAGTCAGCTTGAGTTCAACCTCCAAGAATTAATCATTCATGGCAAGGAGCCCTTGGTTAACTGTAATCTAGCATGATGCTGGACTGCTGAGAGATTTTGGCAGATGATAATGTAACCTGGTAGGGAGACTAATGTGGCCAACCAATTTAGGAATGGATAGGTTTTTTGCCCTTAGGTAGTTGTGATTTTGCTCAGATTTTGGTGAAACTCTGATCTGCCGTTATATCACATTAAATAGAAAGCCAAAAGCTGCTGACAGTTTGTGATTTGGAGGAAATGCTTTCTTAATGGGCAGATTTGAAGTAGTTTTTAAATAGGGTAAATGTTGTCAGTAATGAGTGATCCAAGGATGTAATTTGATTTTGTTAATCATGATTTTGGCATTTGAAAGGGGATTACTAATGAGAGCTTCAGGATGTTGGCTGTTAATATGGATGGAAAGGTATTTGTGGAAGAAGAGGGGATTGCTGATTTGAAGGCAAGAGGGGAAATGAAAACTGTCAAAAGCAATGAGTCTATTGTTGTAGAAGTTGGAGGGAGGAGTAGAAGAATATCTTAAGGAAACTTGCAATGGAGCAGTAGATGAAAAGGATTCTAGAAACAAGATGAGGTTGATTTGTGTGAATGTCCAAAGGAAGGTGACAGATTGGCAAGGGCTGTGGTAGCAGCATTTAAGTGTAGAGGCTTCAATAGGGCCCAGTTGTGACCAACTAAATCACATTATTAGCAAAGTACATAAAGTGACCAGATATTGTTAAAGAATTACCATCTTTCACATTCTCCTTTCTGTTTGAGACAGCAAAAGGAGATAACGTGAAAAATGCCACAGTAGGTTTGTTGGAGAGTGGCAAGAAATCTTGTACAGAGTTAGTCAACCAATTGCAGGAGAATAGGAGTGCAGAGGACTGATGAGGGATGATAAGGAATGGAATAGGTAAAGTACTTTGAAGAAAAAAAACACTTTTTTTGGGTGATATGGGGGAAGGGAGACAAAAAAGTTAGGTCCATTGCAAATTGGCAATATAGATTCTGTTTCCAGCTAACCTCTCCATTGGTGCACTTCCAGCAATAGTGACTGAATGGTAAACTATGTCCATTTCTGCCTGGCTCTAATCAGATGCGTTCAGGTAATATTACAACACCTCACAGTCTCTACTTCAAATGTGTGACATCACCTGAATATTACATACAAATTGTTTACCTTCTGGTCTATAATAAATTACAGTAGTACTCCATTTGGAAAAGGCACTGCTTCCATCACCATCATCCAACTCAGTGGTATTACTTCCTATTGTTCTATACAGCTGCTATTCTATTTTGTTGTTTCTAATGCTACAATCTATGCAACAATGTTTGGATCTCCTGTACCAGTCATATTGCTTAATAGATATCATCATAATCTTATACAGTTTCCAGATCGTTTGTATTGGCATTCCATTTTTTCTTCCCCCCCCCCCGCCAGAGAAAGAATAGAGTGCCTCTCCTCTGATCCCAATCAGGAATTTGATGGTGCACCCTGCAGTAACCCAATTGAAATTTGTTGCTTTTGTTCTGCGTGAACTCAATTTCAAAACTTTAATGTTGAACCTCTTTCTACCAGCTGTGGGTTTAAATGTTTTGGTTTGCATCTTTTTTAATTTTTACAACTGAGTACTTCTAGTTAAAATGCTTTCAGTGAATAAATTATACTGAAGTGTAATTACTTATGTCTAAAGAAAAATACAGGTCATTTTTGATGCTTGTAAATATTGTCAAAAATAAAATCAATGATAAACCACATGTCATTATCTACAAAAAACATGACATTTTAGCTATACACTGCTCTAGAGTGATAGCCAAGATATTAACTTTCCTTATTTGTTGATTAATGTATATTTAACATTGTATACATTAGTCAAAAAAAAAACCTTATTTTTCTTTTCTCCTTAATCTGCAGGAGTTTCACTAGTTCCTCCACCACCAGTTGCACCTCCAAAGTCTGAGACTGATCTTCCATCACAATCAATTTCTAATGCTAATGGTGCAGGTAGAGCAGCCTTACTTACTTCAATTCAAAGCTTTAAAAAGGGGCACTTGAAGCCTACAGATACAAATGACCGCAGTGTCCCTACAATCAAATAATACAAAATGGCTTTGTTACTGGACTGCTTTGAATACCAAACTTGAAATCCTGATGAGTGAAGAAAATGGGCACGTGAAGTGGAGTTCGGTCCAGGACAATCATTCCTTTTCAAAGCATATGCTTTTTAAAGATGTGTTGCTGCCAAATGTGTAAAGATTTACTTATGGGCTTGCTGTGCCCTCTTCTGGACATGGCTATTTCTGAAGTAGATTCTCTCTCTCTTAGCAGTTGTCAGTAAGTTTAGCCTGTGGAACCAAAATGTTCTGCAATGATTTTATTTGAAGCAGTGCAAAAATAGCAATGATTGTTTCATAGTAATGATGTATCTTAAAAATACTAGCTACAGTTTGACCATAATCACCTAATACTCTTGAAATTCTGAAGAAAGTGCACTTTAATGATACAATTGTGTTTTACCTTAAAGAAACAACTGTTTCTATGCAGAAAGATTGGTGGTATATTATCTGTACAAATTTTCTTGTAAACAATTAAATATTGTTTTAATATTTTTATTAATAATTGTTCACCATTTTGTTTGCTACAAAAATTCAATGAACAGCTTTATATGTTTCTAACAGAGCAATAGAAGGGAGAAGACTACCAGGGATACTCCCATGTAACAAACCTCCAAACTACCATGTATCTACTACACTCAACAGCCACTTTGCTCAAGAAAATTGTATTCTTAGTCATTACTTTTTTTCAGCCTTTTAAAATGAGCTTGTGCAACAGGAAGAATACAGAATTTTCAAAAGGGCCATACAGTAACTTTTTTCTGGAGGTTGACAACGGTCTCCATTTCACACGATCAATAAAACACATGGGAATTTTCAGTTGTAAGTCAGTCTCCAGCCTTTTTCCAAAATTGGTAAGATGTTTTCTTTAAAATGTGGCTCTACTTATGTAGGGTATCGAACCATCACAACAATCCTCTCTTGCATGTTTCAAAAGATGCAAACAGTTAAAGTCATTTGGTATTTGAAACCTTGTTTGAGTTTTAATGACTAAAAACACTCATTTATTATTAGGTGGTGGTCAAAGCTTGGACTTTGTGATGACTTTATTCAATTCATTTGTGGTTTCAACCTTATGACTGGTACTTAATGCAGTTTGGATCACTAATTCATAACACTGCAGTCAATATCAAGCCTGGGTAGATTCCCAATTTCAAAACAAAACTAAAGTGACTCTCCCTTATTCATTAATGAATAAGTAACAATAAATCACAATCCTATTGGTTGGCTGTAACTTAAAAAATCATGAATTTCCAAAATGCAATTAAAACTGCTTAATATTTGATCCTGCTGTATGGAGTTGCCAAAAGGATTTTGGGAGGACGAATCATTTTCTCAAAAAAATTTTTTAATTGATTTTAATTTGCACTGGTGTAATACAACAATCTCCTGTAAATACAATTGACACTGACATACAACTCAAAATACAGCAAGGAGGTTGACTTACTTTTAAACTAATCAAATGCGCATTTTTTAGATCATAAAATCCCCAAGTGACACAAATGTGAATATTAGACTCAACTGAACAAAGATACAAGGCAACATTTAAATAAAGCCAGTTGGATATGTTTGCATCAATTAATTATTAGGTACTAAGTTTCCCAAAGATGATCATCAATTCTTTCATTAAATGGGTATAACCTCCCTTTTCAAAACTGCTAGGTCCAGAAATTTTGTTTTCTAGATAAAAACTCATTTCTGTTAGAATCTAAGTAGATTATGCTATCATTCAGATTCTCCAAGTCTTTCAGCATATCCAACATCCAAGTTATTTTCACACTTTAAACATCTCACTGGTACCATGCTAATTATTTTGGAGCTCTGTACACTACCTCCAATATATGAGTTAGGGAAGAGGCAAAAATCTTACTATTCAATATGAGCATTACCACAGTTCAAGTTAAAAGTTGACATTTTAAAGTAATACTTTTCTAATAGCGCATGGCACATAATATTTTGGATCTTCCAGCAACTATTAAAAACTTTTATACACCATCAATGAAAGGATTTAAAATGGAGTGGTGGGGGAAAACAGTAAGTACAATTACACATTGAGTACCTTCTTCACTGAAAAAATTATATCTTTAATCTGAGGTACGGAGTTATCTTCCAAGATCTTTGCATAGGGCATAGGAATATCAGCACCAGTGACACGTACAGCTGGGGCATCCAGGTAGTTAAATGCTGGTCCTATTTTTAAAAAAGTTAGGATTCAACAAGATTGCAAACAAGTATTGTAAATTTCAGAATTATATACACTTTTTCAGATGTCTACATTCAGTTAGTGAAATAAGCAAATAAATTTGGAAAACCAATGTTTTACATATTGATATTATTTAATCTGCACCACTTTACCTTCCATTATTCTGGCACAAATTTCAGCACCCACTCCAAACTGTGGCCAACCGCCCTCAACTGTCACCAGGTGATTGGTCTTCATCACACTAGCTTCAATTGTTTCAATATCCAGAGGCCTAATTGTACGCATATTAATGACCTGGAATAATACAAATGTTGATAAGTACTCTAATTTTGCATTTAATGCAACATATCATAAACCTTTACCAAGGAGGAAATGGAATTTAACAAGATAGCCCTTTTGACTGAATCCTATCTACTGAAACTATTGCCAGCCATATAGTTTGGCTGATATATTTCCACCAGTGTTCATAGACCAGGCCAGAGCTTCTCAAAACATTTCAAGTAGCCCAGACCCTAACGTGGCTAGTTGTATTAAGCAGGTGTAACACATATTCCAAGAGGGACGCAGTAGGTCAAACCACTTAGTTTTAAAAACAGAATTTATTTACAAGGTTACCAAAGGAAACAAAGGAGAACAGAATATAGAATAACAACCCATCTGATCATCCCAACTTAAATGATGCTATTCAAATACTTGTAACAATCCCCATGAACACCCCCAGGCACAAAAAAAGGTTAAAAAAAAAAAATTCAAAACACAGGATCTTACAGGGGAGAAGGACCTGCTTCTTTGGGGTCCAGCAACTTTTTCAACTCGACTGTGCGAAAACCAAACTAAACCAGAGAAAAGCGAGCTGGAGAACTGGCCACTCGCCTTTCATTGTACAAGTGTTTTTTTTAAAACTTAAAAGCCATTTGCCTGAGGCAGTACCTGTTACCTGTAACCCAATTGGTCCTAATACCTTCAACCATAGATTTTTCAGACTCTGGTGTCTTTTATGGCCTTTTTGAAAAAAAAAAGGACAACATAACCTTGTTAAAGGAGCAGCATCCTCAAGAGGTTTCAAACAAAAATGCTGGAATTTTTTTTTCTGTATTTTTAAAAGACAATATTTGTCAAACAGTTTCAAAAAAATTCCAGATCCTGCAAACTTTCTTAGCCAACAGCTTTGGGTTTACTTTTAATAAGACTTGGGCAGCACAGTGACTCAGGGACCCAGGTTAGATTTCAGTGTTTGGTGACTGGGTGGAATTTGAATGTTCTCCCCACGTCTGCATGGGTTTCCTCCCACAGTCAAAAAGTGTTAATCCACCTAATCTGCATAATGATAAATACAGGGTTATGGGGATAGGGTTGGGAGGATACCCTTGGAGGATCAACATAGACTTGTTAGGCCTCTTTCTGCACTGTCGGGATTTTATGATTCTATGATAGCTACTTTCATTATATTCATGAAAAAAAACTTTTCTGAACAAATGTTTCTGCCCTTTAAAAATTGAGATTTACAGATATTCAACAAACCAAAAACTTAGGTGATAAATGCTAGTGACACCAGGTGGTCAGTTGGAGGGAGCTGGTCAATAATAAACAATGTTAGATTGTTCCAGATGTGTGCTCTCAACTCAAAATTCCCACATGCTAACTTTCAAGTTAGTTTAATCATCCTGTACAAAAGCAAAAGGTGGCTAGAGGTATTCAGGTCAGACCATTTAACACAAGTACATTTTAAAAAGAAAATTAAAATTTCCTTTCAAAATCTGTTGTTGTTCCAGTGACACAACCAGGGGCTGGCATGTAGTATACAATATATATGAACGTGGAAGAGTAGGCCATTGAGTTCTTCAAGCCTGCTCCATCATTCAATAAGATACTGGCTGATCTGATTTTAAATTCAACCTTATCTTCCTGCATATTCTCAGTAATCAAGAATCTACCGCTGCTTTAAAATATTTAAAGGCTCTGCCTTTTGAGGCAGGGAATTCCAAAGGCTAAGCCCTCAGATAAATGCTTTCCTCATTTGTTTCAAATGGGCAACCCTTTATTTTTAACCTTGACCCTTAATGTTAGATTGTCTCAAGAAGAAACATTCTTTTGATGTCCACCCATCTTGCTCTTTCTAGGTATTAGTCTAGTAAGCTCCCTGAACTACTTCCAATGCATTAACATCCTTCTGCAAGCATGGTCAGTCTGTATACAATACTTCAGATGTGGTTTCCCTAATGCCCAGTATAAATTGAAACATAACATCCTTACTCTTGCATTCAATTTGCCTTGCAATGAAATAATATTCAATTAGTTTTCTTGATTCTTTGCTGTGCCTGTATACTAACCTTCTACAATTTGTGCACTACAACACCTAGATCTCTCTGCATTTCAGAGCTCTGTGACCTCGCACCATTTAAATAATGCTTATTTTTATTTTTCTTTCAAATTAGAGCTTCACATTTCCCCACACAGTACTCCATTTTCCAGATCTTTTCCCACTCACTTAACCTATCCAAAGCACTTAAGGGTCCTCAAGTCTATTTCACAACCCACTTTCCTATGTATGTAACAAATTTAGACATGATGCTTTCAATCCCTTCAAAATTATTCATTTAAATGCAAAGTGTTGGGGCCTCAGCACTGACCTTGTGGCACACTTGTGATGCTCTGCCAGCCTGAAAAAGATCCATTTATTCCTTTTCTCTGCTTCCTGTTAACAAGCCAATCATATCAGTGCCAATGTGTTACCCCCTATACCATGAGCTTGAATTTTCCACAACAACTTTTGATGTGGCACATTATCAAATGCGTTCTGGATATCCAAGTATAATACATCTATTGGTTCCCCTCTAATCTACAACACAAGTTACTTCTTCAAAAGAACTCTGATAAAATTAAACAATTTCTTTTCGACAAGACTGTGTTAGCTTTGCTAAAAATGTGTTGCTGGAACAGCGCAGCAGGTCAGGCAGCATCCAGGGATCAGGAGAATCGACGTTTTGGGCATAAGCCCTTCTTCAGGAATGAGGAAAGTGTGTCCAGCAGGCTAAGATAAAAGGTAGGGAGGAGGGACTTGGGGGAGGGGCATCTGAAATGTGATAGGTGGAAAGAGGTCAAGGTGAGGGTGATAGGTCAGAGTGGGGTGGGGGCGGAGAGGTCAGGAAGAAGATTGCAGGTTAGGAAGGCGGTGCTGAGTTTGAGGGATTTGACTGAGAAGGTTGGGTGGGGGGGGGGGGGGGGAGGGGTAAATGAGGAAACTGGTGAAATCCGAGTTCATCCCTTGTGGTTGGAGGGTTCCTAGGCGGAAGATGAGGCGCTCTTCCTCCAACCGTCGTATTGTTGTGGTCTGGCGATGGAGGAGTCCAAAGACCTGCATATCCTTGGTGGAGTGGGAGGGGGAGTTGAAGTGTTGAGCCACAGGGTGGTTGGGTTGGTTGGTCCGGGTGTCCCAGAGGTGTTCTCTGAAACGCTCCGCAAGTGGGCGGCCTGTTTCCCCAATATAGAAATGGCCACATCGGGTGCAGCGGATGCAATAGATGATGTGTGTGGAGGTACAGGTGAATGTGTGGCAGATATGGAAGTTTCCTTTGGGGCCTTGGAGGGAAATGAGGGGGGAGGTGTGGGCGCAAGTCTTGCACCTCCTGCGGTTGCAGGGGAAGGTGCCGGGAGTGGAGGTTGGGTTGATGGGGGGGTGTGGATCTGACGAGGGAGTCACGGAGGGAGTGGTCTTTACGGAACGTTGATAGGGGAGGGGAGGGGAGGGAAATATATCCTTGGTGGTGGGGTCCGTTTGGAGGTGGCGGAAATGACGGCGGATGATACGCTGTACATGGAGATTGGTGGGGTGGTAGGTGAGGACCAGTGGGGTTCTGTCCTGGTGGCGGTTGGGGGGGACCGGGGCTCAAGGGCAGAGGAGCGGGAAGTGGAAGAGATGCGGTGGAGGGCTTCGTCGACCACGTCCGGGGGGGAAATTGAAGAAGGAGGCCATCTGGGTTGTACGTTTTTGGAACTGATCCTCCTGGGAGCAGATGTGGCGAAGACGAAGGAATTGGGAGAATGGGATGGCATTTTTTACAGGGGGCAGGGTGGGAGGTGTCGTCGTCCAGGTAGCTGTGGGAGTCGGTCGGTTTGTAGTAGATGTCCGTGTTGATTCAGTCGCCCGAGATAAAAATAGAAAGGTCTAGGAAGGGGAGGGAGGAATCTGAGATGGTCCAGGTGAATTTGAGGTCGGAGTGGAAGGTGTTGGTGAAGTGGATGAACTGTTCAACCTCCTCGTGGGAGCACGAGGCGGCGCCAATACAGTTATCAATGTAGCGGAGGAAAAAGGTGGGGGGTGGGGCCAGTGTAGTTGCGGAAGATGGACTGTTCCACATATCCTACGAAGAGGCAGGCATAGCTGGGGCTCATGCGGGTGCCCATGGCTACTCTTATCTTAGCCTGCTGGAATCCTCCAACCACAAGGGATGAACTCGGATTCCTCCAGTTTCCTCATTACCCCTCCCCCGACCTTGTCTCAGTCAAATCCCTCAAACTCAGCACCGCCTTCCTAACCTGCAATCTTCTTCCTGACCTCTCCGCCCCCACCCCACTCTGACCTATCACCCTCACCTTGACCTCTTTCCACCTATCGCATTTCCAACGCCCCTCCTCCAAGTCCCTCCTCCTTACCTTTTATCTTAGCCTGCTGGACACACTTTCCTCATTCCTAAAGAAGGGCTTATGCCCGAAACGTCGATTCTCCTGATCCCTGGATGCTGCCTGACCTGCTGCGCTGTTCCAGCAACACATTTTCGGCTCTGATCTCCGGCATCTGCAGACCTCACTTTCTCCTCCTATGTTAGCTTTGCTGATTACCTCAAAACTTATCCAAGTGCCTTGTTATAACATCTTTAACCCCATCACAGATGTTAACTAAGCTATAGTTTCTAAATAAAGCAGTTACATTAGCTGTTTTCCATTTTAAAGGAACCATTCCAGAATATAATGAATTTTTAAAAAATTAAAATCAATGCATCAACTCTCATGAGCTACTTTTAAGACACTAGGATAAAATCCATCAGTTCTCAGGGACTTGTCAACTCTCAGTTTCAACAATTTATTCAGTACAACTTCCCTAATAATTGTATACTTGAGTTACTACTCTTTCAATTCCTGATTTAGTTATTGGAGATGTTACTTATATCCTCACAAGTGAGGACTGACACAAAATACATGTTCAACTTGTCTGCCTCCTCTTTATCCTCCAGTACGAATACCCCAGACTCAATGTTCTACAGGACCAACACTTATTTGGTTAATTCTTTTTTAAGAATCTGAAGGTTTTCCTCTGTCTGATTTTATTAATTACAATAAAAAGTAAGTAGGCAAAATGATCAAGTTTTGACATGTAATGAATTTATATAGAATCCCTACAGTGTTGAAGCAGGCCATTTATCCCATTGAGTCCACACCAAAATCAGAAGAGCATCCCACCCAGACTCTTACCCCTGCCCTTCCCATGGCTAACCCAACTAGCCTGCACATCCTTGGACACTAAGAAATTTAGCATGACCAATCCATCCAACTTGCACATCTTTGTATTGTGGGATGAAACCGGAGCACTAAGAGAAAACCCACGCAGATGCGGGGAGAGTATGCAAACTCCACACGGTTCGCCTGAGGGTCCCTGGCACTGAGGCAGCAGTGCGAACCGATGAGCCACCATTCCACCCTGAACAATTGGTTGAACAGAGCAACTTAAATGACATTAGCTATTGAAGAGATGAGGAGGAAGCAAATCAGTTAACATTTGAACGTTTACTCAAAAGTTTTAATAATTCACATTCACCTTCTCTACTTGCTACATTTCAGCTTTATATGTACCAGTCTTATTCTTTCTCAGTCACCCACCTCACAATCAATGCCTTCCTTTGCAAGAGCAACAGCTGCATCCAGACAATGCCCCACACTTCTGGAGTGTGCAACTAAAGTGACATTAGTTCCTACAAAATAAAAACTATGATTATTATTTAAAAACACTACATATCAAGTTAGTTTCAAATTCAGGCACAACATATAGGAGAGAAACAAATTATAAAGCTATTAAGTTAGCAAATGGAAACACACATGGAGGTATTGGATACTGTAGTCAGCTGGTCACTTTAATCACAAAAGTGGGAAGTACAAGGATGATAACACTCAGATTATTGGCATGAGAATCAAGATGCATTCACTGAAGCACGTTGGAATTAATCTCAGCAGTGCCACAGGGTGGGGAAGGAGGGGTAGAGTAAACAATAAGAAAAAAAGTGCAAAGACTTCTTTACTAATCGAGTCCACAGGTCATTTTCCAAATTGGGAATAGTGTAGATGATCTGCTTGATCATCTGTTTATAGTTACTGCTCTGAAACAGTATTCAAATAACGTACCTTTTAAAATATAGATTAAGTCAACTTCCATCATTACTCAAACCAAAATGTGAAATAGTGTTTAATGTGCATATCAATAATTTTTGTTGCATAGGAGGAAACCACTAAAGATAATAAAATAAATCTCAATATGGATGGCAGTAGAGAAGCATCATAACAGATCTGCACAAGGGGAGATACAATGCTAGAAAGTAAAATGTGCAGATTAAAGTACAGGATCAGTCATATTTGTGATACCTAGTTAAAAAGCTAAGCTCATACATTAAGAATGGCCAATTGGCAGCTTGGTACGAGAAGACAACAAATCTCAGTCTTCAAACATCCATAGTACAAATGAACCAAGAAAATGCTGGAACTGTTTGCGGAGTCTTTCCTTCATACACAGGCCATTCAGCCCAACCAGCCTATGCTAGTGCTTATACAACCTCCTCCCATTCCATCTAATTAATCTCAGCCTTTCATCTATTTTGAACCCCTGCTCTTGCACATATTCATTTAGTTTCATTTTTAAAATTAATCTATTTACCTCCAATCACTTTCTGTAGCTCCAAGTAATTTCTCATTTCTCTACTAATTTATCAGTTACCTTTTTTAAAAAAAATGGTCTGTAGTTTTAGACTTCCCCATAAGTAGAAACAATCCACTCACCCTATGTAATCCATTCATTCCTTTAACCATCCCGATCAGGTCTTGAAGGCTTCTGTTTTCTAAGGAAAAAGACCCTACCTGTTTGATCTTACCCGATTGCTGTTCTCTCCTAGTTCTAGTATCGTTTTGGAATTGGAATTATGCACTCAACCGGGTCCTATACAAGTTCAACATAACTTCATTACTATTGAAGGCAATGCCGTTAGAAATAAATCCAAGTGCTTTGTTGTCACTAAATACTTTGCTGGCTTGAAGTTCAACTTGTAATGATTTTCTGATCTATATCCCTAGATTCCACTATTCTTCTACCCTGATCAGTTTTCTATTTTCTAAGTTGCAAGTGATAACTACATTTTTCTTATCAGCATACTTTCACCCTGATTCACATTAAAATTTGCCTCCTAACTACCTAGTATAAAAGAATTGCTCATGCATTTTTGTATCCCCTTGCATGCTTGATTAGTGTTAGTTTTACTATCAAATTTAATATCTACAATTTTTAATATTGCCAAGTCCAAATTATTCCTTCTGCATGATGTGTTTTTACATAATTAAATTGCTTCAACTCAGTCATTACTTCTCACCGAGTGCAACGTTGAGAAAGACTTGCTCATCTGACTGGTCTGACAACTTATCGATCTACCACTTGTTCTCATTTTTAAAAAAACAGAAACCAATACTAATCAACATTGGGATTTTACCTAAGTTTAATTTTATTAATTTTTTTTTAATACTTACACTGGGCTACCTTACACTCAAAGTAATTTTAAGTTGTATTCGAGCTGACATTCTCTTAGGCAAATAATAAAATACAGAGTACCCCCAATCGTACACTTTACACCTATTTACTTATATGGGGCCATCAGTTAAAAGATTAGGTTGTCTGGAAAAGGCTCAGTTCATAAAAGGCAAGAATGCCCACATGTTCCATATAGGATAGTCCCTTTGGCACTGGAAGTTACTCTCAATGAAGGATTATTCTGCATGCACAGACTCTTCACAGCACATTCTGCTACTGTATATGGTGTCTCATTGTACTGGAAGTATTTCAGAGAGATATGCTGGTTATAAAATTATCTTTATTTTACCAAAACTACCTATCTCTTTCCTAATTATCTTTCCTTTTCTTCCATTCCTATATGGACTTTCCACTTTGGACCAGACTTCTTATTCCCCTGCTATGATTGATGTTTGATTACCCATCAAAGCCCAGTTGTGGCTTACAGAAATCTCCTCATCCTCTGACAATTCTTCCTTTTCCTGACTTGATGTTGTGATGATGCTGTCACTTTAAAAAGGTCATTTTGTCCTGGATATTTTGAGCAGAGATTGCAAAGATCCAAAGAGTCAAGGGAGACTTTGGGTTTCTTTTTAAAAAAAGGGAAGGGGGGGGGGTGGCCAGTTCCCCATATCAGGTTTTTCTAGTTTTTTTAAAAAAAGTTGTAGCAGTCACAAAATGTTGGAGCTCAGAAGGGTTGCAAGTTTCCAGGAAAGGATTCCTAACCTACTTCCTCTGAAATCTCTTTGGACGTTGTTTTCTCTTGTCTGCAAGAATCAGTGTTTGAATTTACTTTTTTGCCAAGGTGTGTTTATGGGATGTTACTGAATTGGAACAGTTACTTAGTTGAATTGCTATATCAGGTTGGTTACGTTTTCCAATAGTTAAGTTGTTCTAAATTCATTTTTTTTTGTTTGTTTCTACTGGGGTGTTGAAATACATTCTGTTTTGCATAAAGCCAATGGCTTGACCAGTTGCATCACATCTGGAACACACAAATCACATCCACCTTTTTAAAAAAAAAAAAAAATAGGCTAAGGTCCAGGCTGCCACCTTAAAATACTTTCAGGGGTCTGACCTGGCCCATAACAGGCTGGGGGCTCACCTGGGACAATTCTATAATTCTAACTTGAATTTAACTTGGTTGTTGGACTCAAAAGGTGGCGAGTGCTAAGTGTTAGTGTCTTTGTTTCATGGCTTGAATTTGGTTGGTTTAAACTGTACTTTAAAGTAGCAATAGCTGTTACAGTCACTAAAGGTTTTGAGAGTGGAAGAAGTGACTTCAGGAGCTTTACAAGAAGTGAGCAAGGCAAAGCTGTTGGAATTGGCAGACAGGGTTGCCTTTGTGTGGTGAGAAAAGGAGATAATTACAGCAATTGTGGGATAACAAGGTCACAAAACCACCAGTTGAAACAAGAGGAGAAATCAAAGAATACAGATGAAGTTGAAGTCGAATTATCAGAGATCACGTTTGATCAGATGGTTGAGAAAAACAAGAATAAGTGAAGGACAAAGTGAATGTTTTGAGTTCAGAGAAGTTAACTTTTTTAAAACAAAGGTTTTAATTGATCACGTAGGACCCTTTTCTTTCCATCCTTCACCGTGGATCAAACTTGAAAAGGTTCAGAAAAGATTTACAAGGATATTGCCAGGGTTGGAGGATTTGAGCTATAGGGAGAGGCTGAACAGGCTGGGGCTGTTTTCCCTGTAACAAGAGGCTGAGGTTTATAAAATCATGAGCGAGAATGGATAGGAGAAACAGACAAGGTCTTTTCCCTGGGGTCAAGTCGTCTAGAACTAGAGAGCATAGGTTAAGGTGAGAGGGGAAAGATATAAAAGGTGGTGCATGTATGGAACGAGCTGCTAGAGGAAGTGGAGGAGGCTGGTACAATTGCATTATTTAGAAGGCATCTGGATGGGTGTAGGAAGGGTTTAGAGGGATATGGGCCAAGTGTTGGCAAATGGGACTAGATTAATTTAGGATATCTGGTCAGCATGGATGAGTCAGACCAAAGTATCTGTTTCCATGCTGTACATCTCTAAGACCCCTATCTGAAATAAAAAGTAGAAATAGTATTGATTAGCAAAAATGGATGTGTTCACTGGATTTCCAGAGGTCATTCCATTATGCAACACAGATTTTAAAAAAAAAAAAGGATTACAGAGAAATTACTAAAATTTTTCACTAGATACAGATAGATACAGGGGCAAATTTTACTTCAAAATTATTCAGGGAAGTTGTGGATAGTTTATGAATAAAACAATTCAAATCCACTGCAAACCAACCAGAATCACAGGGACCATTAGAACGGTGGCATCAAACTTTAAAGACCACGTTAAGGGCTTAATGTCAAGCCTATCCAGATGACTGGGCTAAAGGAATTGTGTTTGTACTTTTTGCCATTAGGGATGCACTAAATGAATTGACGAAATTCAGTCCATTTGATTTAGTTTTTCAGCTTGAGGTGAGAGGACCATTGAAATTAATTAAAGAGAAATTTGTCAGTCAGAATTCAGACAGCTTAATCATTCCCTAAAATTTAACGGAGTGAGGGAATTGGTTAGAGTGCATGTAAAAGTATCAAAGCACATAATGAGACAGAAGCAGACAAGAAATCAAAAATTCACAATTTTACTAACAGAGATAAAGCGTTTGTGTTACTTCCAGTGGTAGGTGATTCTCTAAAGGAAAGGCTTAGTGTACCTTATCAAATCGAAGAGATTGAAGAGAATGAGATAAATTATTTGATAAGGACTCCAGATAGAGAAAAAAAAAATCTGTGTTATGTGAAAGGCCTAAAAAGTATATTGATAGGGAAGGAAAACAAAGAGGAGAGTGTGTTACTGGTTACAACAGAGTGAAGAACCAAGTTCAGTGGATTCTGAACTGGACATGCCTCAAATTAGAATGGACAATGAGGAAGTTCTCAAAAATTAGGATAAATTGAATTACTTTCCAAATAAAATCAAAATGACTGGAATGAGTTATTACTATCACATGGGGATATATGTGGGAATAAGCAGGGAAGTATTAATTTAACTGTGCATGAGGTAAATATAGGAAATGCTATTCCAATTAAGCAACATCCTTACAGATTTAACCCTCTAAGTGGTACAGGTACAAACAGAGATTGAATGCATGCTCCAAGACAGCATAAATCAAAGTGAGTTGCAGTGAATGGAGCAAAACTGTAATAATGGTGCCAAAACCAGATGAAACCTAATAAATGTGTGTAGACTATCACAAAGACAAAGCAGTTTCAAAGTTGGATTTATATTCAATTTCATGTTTGGAAGACTATTGAGAAGGTGGGACAAACAACTTATATTTCCAAATTGGACTTACTCAGAAGATACTGTCACATACCTTTATCTGAATCAGAAGACAATTTTAGCTTTCATAACACTGAATGGATAGCACCAATTTAAAGTTATGCCACTGGTATGAAAAATGCACCAGCCACATTTCAAAGACTAACCAATAAAGTAATTCCTAGATTACTCAATTGTGGGGTATCCATAGACAACCTGAATTTTTTTGTCACATATGGAAGGAATGTTTGCAGCATTTATCAAAATTATTCGGTCAACTTCAAGGAGGCAGGTTTGGGGATAAACCTGGCTAAGAGTGAATTCGCCAAAGCCCAAGTCACGTTCCTGGGTCATGTTATTGGCCCTATGGAATGTGAAAAGGCAAGTTATTGGGGAGTTTCCCATACTGACAAACGCAGCAGTACTATGATTCCTGAGATTTAGTGGGTTTTATCAGAGAAAAAAAAAGTTATTGAATTTTAGTGGTGTGGTTGATCCACTGACTTAAATGAAGTAGTGCAAGAAATTTCAGTGGATGGCAGATAGTCAGAAGGCATTTAACAGTCTGAAAGCTGCGTTGACCACTCCCCTGGTGTTAGCCACACCTAATTACACAAAGCCATTCAAGGTGGCTATCAATGAGTGTGATACGGGTGTCAGTGCTGTACTCTTACAAGACGATGACTAGAAAACAGAAAAACTTATTGGGTATTTATTCATCAAAGGAAATATTCCACAATTGAGATGACAACTTGAGCTTGGTATTGTGTTATAACATTTCAACTTTTATACTGCCAGTAAATGTTTGAGATAATTGTATATACTGATCATAACCCATTAAAATTTTTGGAGAAATTTCAAGATAAAGACAGACGGAGATATTTAGTGGCAGAAATAAACAGCCTAAAATAGAACACAGTAGTGAATGCTTACAGGGTTAGAGGCGATGTATATAGAACAGAAAACATTACAGCACAGTACAGTGTAATAAGACAGTAAGACTAAGGGTTTCAAAATGAAGTCAAAATATTGAAGGTATTTTTTTTTTTTACGAAAAAAGGCACAAGATGTGACAATGCTATCATTTTAAAAAAATTACTTTCTCTTGTGTGTTTTTGAAGAGAGGTTGTAAAGGCTGAAAAGGTGCCAAAGAATCTAGGGATCCTTTGTTTTTTTTTTGAAAGAAAAGTTGTACAATGGAAGGGGAGTGGGCAGTTCTCCTAGTTTTTTTAAAGCTGTAGCAATCACAAGATGTTGGAGTCCAGAAGAGTTGCAAACTTCAGGAAATGATTCCTAACTGACTTTCTCTGAAATTTCTCTAGATGTCATTCTCTCCTGCCTGTAAGGATCTGTGTTTGAACTTACCTTTTTGCCAAGGGGTGTGTTTACAGGATATTACTGAATTGGAACAGTTACTTAGTGAAGTTGCTGTATTGGGCCGGTTAAGTTTTCCAATAGTTAAGTTATTCTAAATTCCGCTTTCTTCTGTTTCAACTAAAGCTTTAAATAAAAATTGTTTTGCTTAAGGCCAAGTGGTTTGACTAGTTGCATCACACCTGGAACACCCACTTCACATCTTCCTTTAAAATAAAGAAAAGTTAAGGTTTAGGCAGTCAGTTCGGCTATAACACGATAGTTCTGTTCTTGTGCAATACAGTGTTTAAAAAAAAAAAAATCACATAATAGCAGCACCATTTAAACTAATGGGGCCAGAACTGCCCCATTAAAACTCTACACTTTGGAAACAGTGTCCCCAATTTGTCAATTGTATTATACTAAATTCGTGTTAACGAAATGCATGTTATAGCAGAATGACCTGTACCTTTATAAAATTGAGGGGATCTGGCTTGGTCCATATTAAAATGTGCAGCAATCCTTTTGGTCCCACTACAACTGACTCTGAAGATATATTTTTACAACTGCTATACAGGTTACTACAGCAAACTGAAAAATGAAAATCAATCAACATTTCAGTTCAAGAAGAAATGTCCTAATCTAACAATTAATATGAAGCAATAGATTAAAGAAGAGCACTAATCAGGAGTTGGGAGGAGCATTATTGGAGGTTACTGAAAACAGTTAAGATGATTATTTTGGAAATGGGAGGGCCACTTCAGCCAAAAGCATTAAACCAAAGATGATTTATGAAGATTGCAGATGTAATGGCTGAGGAAAGGACATTACACCAACATGAGAAGAGAAGCATTAACTATTAGATTATGAAGTTATTGAACTGATTTAAATTATTTTTTGTTTAACATTTATGTTAAAATTCAAAGTGTATTTTTTTTTATATACATTCTTACCTTCTTTTTCCACTTTGGCTTTTCCTATTGGAATAACAAAGTCCTTTGACTGGAATTCTTCAGAAACTTCAAAAGGAACTCCATACAACAGTTCATTTTCCAAGAAAACAACTGCAAGATAAGGACTGGTTAGTGCATGCTGTGAGATATGCTGCATATTTACAACAATAACCATACTCATCAAATTCCAAAGGAAAGTGGGCAGGTGATGAGAAATTTAATAAAAGTTGAAAAACGATCAAAGTTAAAAAGGTGATGAACTATTAGCTTTCAACAAAAAAAACTATTTGCAGGGTTCAATGGAGAAAAGGAACTAAAAACGTTCCAGTGATTACTAGTGTTTACCAACTCAATCTGGATCAGAAAATGTTCAAGCCTAAAATAAACATTCAAGACTATAAATGACAAGTCACAGTTCACTTTGCAGCTGCATATCTGACAAATCAGTTAGTGAAGATCAGTTAAAGATTTTGTAAAAAACTTAAAAAGCACTGCCTCCAAATTTTATTTCTCTACATTAAAAACATATGCAACTAGACTTCCTTGGACAAAACCTGGGAAAAACAATAAAAATCAAGTTTCTTAAAAAAACAAAAATTTCACTCGTGGGATGTAGCGGTCACTGGTTGTACTAGCATCTACTGCCCATCGCTAGTTGCCCTCAAGTAGGTAATGCTGAGCTTTCTTCTTGAATTGCTGCAGCCCATATTCTGTAGGTAGACACACAATGCCCTTAGGAATGGAATTCCAAGATTTTGACTGAGTAACAATGAAAGAACGGCAATATATTTCTAAGTAGGTATTGACAGTGGCTTCGAGGGGAACATTTTCTTCAGCATGGAAACAAGCCCTTTGGCCCAACTTCTCCATGCTACCCACTTTACAGGTGTTTTAAAAAAATTCTCAAGGTCAGGTTCGTAGGAGAGTAGTCTGACACAGAACAAACGACCAAGAGGCGAGACTGCTAGAATATGGGCATTTTATTCCCCGCAGTGTCGCACAACGGGTCTGGCTTATACTCACTCTACATGTTACAAAAACTGGGAGCCGTCAGTTCTCGTAGAGCGGTTGCCAACAACCCACGCTCGGCGGTTAAACGTAACCCCGGAGCAGACTCACCGAACTGGAGACTTTTCCAGCTGATATACTCCCTTCCAGATATAAACATTCATGTGAACAGCAGAGCAAGGCTAAAAAACACATTCCATTCTGGTTACATACAGATAAGAAGATTCACACGGGACTAAGCAACACCTCCATTCCGGTTAGATTCACACATGTATTGGGACATAATTTTTAACCGTTTCACCACAACAGGTTACCATGTATTCGCTGCCCTTGTCTTTCTAGGTCATAGAAGAGATCATAGAATCCCCACAAATGCAGAGAGGGGTCTATCGGGGAGAACGCTGGTAAGTGGAGCTGAAATGCGCATCAGCCATGACTGAATGGCGGAGTGGACTCGATGGGCCGAATGGCCTTACTTCCACTCCTATGTCTTATGGTCTTATTTGGCCTGTCAAGTCTGTACTGATCTCCTGAAGAGCAGCCCATCCAGATCCACTTCCCATCTTATCCCTGTAATCCATCTAGCCTGCTCATCCCTGGACAGTTTAGCATGGCCAATCCAACTAACCTGCACATTTTTGGACTGAGGGAGGCAACTGGAACACGCGGTGGAAACCAAAAGCCAACACTGGTCAATGTGCAAACTCTATGCAGGAAGTAGTGGTTGTAGGTGTAGAAGGTCCTATCTAAGGATATTTGGCAATTTTGACTGCTGAGCATCAGCAGTAGAGGGATTGGATATTTGTGGGTGTGATGCTAATCACCAGACCGATTTGTCTTGGATTGTCAACGTTCAGTGTTATTGTACCTGCACTCATCCAGGCAAATTGGCTGGGGGCATTCTATCACACTCTTGACTTGTGCCTTTTGGGGAGCCAGGAGGCAAGTTGTTTGGTGCAGTATTCCTAGCTTCTGACCGGTTCTGGTAGCCACAGTTTATATGGTGAGCCCAGTTGGTAGCCGTCAGGATATTGTTGGTAATGCTATTGAATAGCAAGGAGTGGTGGTTAGATTGTCCCTTATTGGAGATAATCATTGCCTGGCATTTGTGTGGTACAAATATGTATTGCCACTTTTCAACCAAAGCCTGGACACTGACTGTCTTTCACACTTTGCGTAACATTCAGCAGCATTTGCAATCATTGGTGAACATCCCCACTTCTAACCTGGACCCAGATCACTGATGAAGCAGCTGAAAATGGTTGAACCTAGGACATTACTCTGAAGAATTTCTGCAGATTTGTCCTGGAGCTGTGATACCACAGTCATGACTGGATGTGGCAGAACTGCAAAGCTGAGACCTAATCTATTGGTTGTGGGATGACTTGGCTCTAACACTTGCTGCTTGGTATACAAGTAGTCCTGTTTCATAGTATCACCAAGTGATACCCATATTTGAAGCATATTTTGTTCATTGACAAGAATGGCAATTGTGGGTCTTTTGATACATTCTAACAATATACGTCTGAAATAGAACCTTAAAATCTTTCAAAAAGCTTACCAGGGTTATCATCTCGAATAGCAGATTTTAGCAAGCCTTTGGCATCTTCAGCACTCCAAGGACTAATCACTTTTAGGCCAGGGCAGTGACTATACCAGGCCGCGAAGCACTGTGAATGCTGAGCTGCCACTCCAGCTGAAGAACCGTTAGGACCTCTAAAGACTACAGGAACAGGAACTGCACCTGCTGACATGTAGTATGTTTTGGCAGCAGAATTTATAACTTGGTCGATGGCTTGCAGTGAGAAATTGAAGGTCATGAATTCACAAATGGGCCTCAAGCCAGCCTAATAAGTCAGTGAAGAGTTAATATTAAGAATCTGACCTTATTGCTCCAAGAACATATTACAACAAGTCACGTTCATATTGACTTACATTTAAATAGTAACTCAATATTTTAAATATTTTCATGGTAGATTCCTGATATGTTGACTTAATGTAGAAAACTAAGTTTTGAGTACAGTTTCATTATGACAAAGGAAAATTGATATAATCTTCTTTTCTGTTATGAAACTAAGTGTCTCAACTTTGATGATAAACAAACAAGTTTTTTAAAAAAAAAATGTTCAGTGCTCCAAATATTAATTCCGTGAATAAGGGACAGTTTAAAAAAAAAAATTGAAAGTACATACCATGGCAGCACCAACTGCAATTCCTGCAAAACCCATCTGAAAGAAAGGTGTAACAATTTTACACTTGAAGTTAATAAATGCACATCAGAGATGAAATGGTTGCTTAATAAGATATACCTCTGAAATAGGAGTGTCTATGATTCTCTTATCTCCCCACTTCTTCCACAGTCCACGGCTCACCTGCAGAAGTAAAACCATGAATATTTACAGCCATATTTAGTGCTAAATGTATGAAAAGTGGCATATCACCAGCAAGAGCTTACCTTGTATGCACCATCATACTGTGCTACCTCTTCTCCAAGTAGAAATACAGTTTCATCTCTTTCAATTTCCTCATCCAAGGCTTGGTTAAGAGCATCTCGATAGGTCAACTAGAATAGTATGAAAATAATCTGATTAATAAATAAAGAGGCTAGAATTTTTACTTCACTTATGAAAAAAAATCAACAGAATAGCCAAAAATGGTTAAAATAGAAATACAGGTTTGGGAAATTCTTCTGGTTGCTTTTCGCTTGCTGGTATTTAGGAAATATTTTTTAGACAGTGATCGTTCACACATTTTCTCAAATTTTACAGGTATTTTGATTTTCAGTTAGTTATCACTTTTTTTAAAAAATCAGTTTCAAGTCCTCCACTCAGATACCTCACATTAAAAAAAGTCATTCCCTAAATTTATTACACAAAAATGTTTGTCCTTTCCTCATTGTATATTTATAGGTCAATGATGAAAATTAACAAATTCCATTTTTTTTGCAATTAAGACAGACATATTTTTAAACCACCATTAAACATCAGAACAAAGCAATTAGGAGAGGGAGTAGGCAATTCAGTCCTTTGAGTCTGCTTGGCCATTTAACATGATAATGGCTGATCTTATCCTGGTCTTAACTCCACTTTCCTGCCTCCTCCCTGAAGTAACTTCAGAGAGGCCAGTATCCAGTCACCAAGTCATCCTTTATTTGCACATGTACAGTAGTAGACATTGGTCCAGATTCCTCAGAGCCAGCTTTCAGAGTGAATAGTATTTATGACACAGCCCCAAACAGAAGACTATTCGAAGAGACCCACTTAGCTGACCTCATTGCAGTCACTACACCCCTCACCCACTACCTCCAGTGACATAGGCCTGCTCTTGCTTGGAGCCTCTCCTGGGGCATTTACACACCAGGTCTGGTTCCTCCAACTCAACCTCTGATATGAGCGGCTTGTACCGGACCAAAGCATGCCTCTTGTGCTTGGAAATCTTGGAAGAAATTCATGCTCTTTGTCAGGCAGTGAAGGTATCAAAACTGTGGCATCCGCTGTGTTAATTTCAGACACATGAGCTTTCTTCAAGGCTAGATGGAGGGAAAGAACCTATGGGTTCCAAAAGCCTTTCCAGATGTTCTAAGGAATCAGATAAGTTTTGCTCCTGCCTCTTTAGAGTTTGCAGCTTTCATGTAGTCCACATACCTGAGCTTTGTATGTCATGGACCCAACTTCACATCAACCATGCCTCTTACCCATGCAGGGCCATTTTCATGGTAGCAGCACTAAACTTCATCCCCAGAAGTAAATTGTCTCTCAGAGTCTTCATGTCTGGCATTGGCACTCCTGTTGCAGTTTCACTCTTCAACACCCGTTCCCTTTCTCCATGATGGCCCATTGTCTGTGACCAACACTTCCAGGAGCCTATGTATTGCAAAAGATGCTTGCAACTTTTCAATCATCCCAATGTTTGACAAATGAACTATTTGAGTAAGCATTTGCAATGACCAAGAGCATTAAGCCAATGAAAGGACCTGTATAGTTGACTCGTAACAGTCCAGAGTTTATCCGGCCATTCCCATGAACACAGGGGAGCCGCTGTCAGTAACTTAGTGTCCTTGTTGGTGGGACAGCACATAGAGTGCCATCATGGCTAGGTCTGCATCCCACTCTCATCACCACTGAAATAACTCCAGATGCTGATATCCCAACACCAAGTCACCCTTTATTCACACCTACATAATACCTGACGCGAGTCTGGCTTGCTCAGAGCCAGCTCTTATACTGAACAGAAACAGTGATATTCCTGTTTACATCTCTCAGCCAGGGCTCCATGATAGGGGCTGTTAATCTGGTCCAATCAGGGAAATCATTTTCTATGAGGTCTACCTGGCTAAAGTTGTTGCAATTACTACACTTTGCATACCCCTTTATCCCACTTTTCATCAGAAAAGTATCTATTTCTTTCCTGAACTTGTTGATAGATTCTGCCATGACTGCACTCTTTGGGACAGAGTTCCACAGATTCACAACCCTCTAACAGAAGTAGCTTCTCTCATTCTATAATCTATGACCTTTTGTTCTAGACTGTCCCTTTTTGTTCTAGACTGTCTAACAAAGAAAAACATCTGTACACCGTCCATATAAACCATGAATTCAATCAATTAGACTTATTTTTCAGTGGTGACGTCCAATAGAAGACTCCCAAAGGCTGGACTTAATGACAATATTAAAAAGAACAAAATTATTATTAAACAGGAAAATTAAAATAAAGACAAAAACAAAACTTGGAAAACTCAGGTCTGACAGCATCTGTGAAGAGAAAACAGAGCTAATATTTTGAGTGCAGTAATGCTTCTTCAGAACTCCTACAAATATGTGAAGTTGAAATTCCTTCAATTCTTGACTAAACAAGCACCACAGATCACAGCCGCGATAAAACGACAAACTCTTCTCACTCGCAGGAGGTGACCCGCTTTACCTGAGCCGCGGCGACAGCCGACCGATGAAACTCCTTGCGTGACAACGCGCCAAAAGCATTCTGTACAAACAAAGACAAGTCATCGTTACTGCACAGATAGAGGTTCCAGAGACTGCTGCAATTTAATCGACGAATTTCTGTCCCCACTGCAAAAGACGGTCGTACCTTCCCTGCACGAAACAAACTCCTCAACGCCGCCATTTTTCCTTGTCCCCTTCAAGGAGACTTTCTAACGAAAAGCATCGACCAATCAAAAAGCATGATACTGAGACTGTCTCTGATCGCCATTTGAAATACCTATTATAGAGACCGTTTGACGTCATCGCGCATTGTGGGGGCGTGACGTTCCGCCGCCGTAGGGGTAAAAGCCTGGCCCCGCCTCCTTCCGCGTGAGCCGCCACCGCAAGGCCCTCCCACCACATGAACCGTCCATCGTCCAGGACCTTCCTCTCCAGGAAGCACCTGCCCTTCAGGCCCCGCCTCCCCCACGTGCACCGCCGCCCACTCAGGCCCCGCCCAGTTCCGCCTCCCCTCATGCTCCACCTCCTCCTCAAATTCCGCCCCCCGCCCAGCCCCCCCCCCCCCAAAGCCACGCCCTCAGTTTTGTCTGCTCTCCAGGCTCCGTTACTGTTAAAACCAACGAGGTAAAAACAATGACTGCAGATGCTGGAAACCAGATTCTGGATCAGTGGTGCTGGAAGAACACAGCAATTCAGGCAGCATCCGAGGACAGGCAAAATCGACGTTTCGGGCAAAAGCCCTTCATCAGGAATGAATGATGAAGGGCTTTTGTCCGAAACGTCGATTTTGCCTGTCCTCGGATGCTGCCTGAATTGCTGTGCTCTTCCAGCACCACTGATCCAGAATCCGTTACTGTTAAGGCTTGTCCTAAATAAACCGAAGAACTGCGGATGCTGGAAATCAGTAGCAAAATAACAAGTTGCTGCGAAAGTGATTAGATTTAGATTAGATTACAGTGTGGAAACAGGCCCTTCGGCCCAACAAGTCCACACCGACCCGCCGAAGCGAAACCCACCCATACCCCTACATTTACCCCTTACCTAACACTACGGGCAATTTAGCATAGCCAATTCACCTAACCTGCACATCTTTGGACTGTGGGAGGAAACCGGAGCACCCGGAGGAAACCCACGCAGACACGGGGAGAACGTGCAAACTCCACACAGTCAGTCGCCTGAGTCGGGAATTGAACCCGGGTCTCTGGCGCTGCGAGGCAGCAGTGCTAACCACTGTGCCACCGTGCCGCCCACTAAGTGCAGCAGAACCGGCAGCATTTATGGAGAGAAATGACCCTTCCTCAGAACTGATAGGTGAAGATGGAAACCAGAGAGAGAGAGAGAAAAACAGTGGGGCAGACAAAGTAATGCGTAAACGTCAGCCTGGGAGAATCGATATGCTTCCCTTCTTATATTAAACATTTCCTAGCTACAATCAGTTCTGGTGAAGCGTCAATGGACATGAAACGTTAACTCTGTTTTATCTCCACTGATGCTGCCAGACCTAATGAGTTTCAGTACTCCAGTGAATCACATCACAAACTGGAGGAACTAGAGTGTCTAGTCTCAGCTTCAGACTAGACATTGAACAGCTTTCTGGATTTAATATTGAGTTCAACATCTTTAAACTGTGAACCATGAGCATGTTGGCTCAATGGTTAGCACTGCTGCCTCACAACAACAGGGACCTGGGTTTGAGGAGAAAGTGAAAATGTGTTGCTGGAAAAGCGCAGCAGGTCAGGCAGCATCCAAGGAACAGGAGAATCGACGTTTCGGGCATAAGCCCTTCTTCAGCCCTGGGTTTGATTCTAGCCTCGGTCAATTGTCTACGTGGAATTTGCACCATCTCCCTGTTTTTTGCGTGGATTTCCTCCAGGTGCTCCGGTTCCTCCCACAATCCAAAGATATGCAGGCAGGTGAATTGGCCATGCTAAATTGCCCATAGTGTTCAGGGATGTGTCGGTTATGTCAAGGAAAAAGTAGAGTAATAGGATAGGGGAAATGGGTCTGGGTGGGTTACTCTTTGGAGGGTTGGTGTGAACTTGTTGGGCCAAAGGGCCTGTTTTCACATTGTAGGGATTCTATAAATTCTAATTCTGTGACTTCCCTTTCCTTTACCTTGTTATCGTGTCCTCCAAACTGCCACCCCCCCATCTCCCCCCCGCAGTTACTGTCCTTTCAAATCTGGCAGTTAGACACATTGTTCTGCCATTCTCACATTCCAGTCACTTGATCTGAACTTTCAACATCTTTTTTCCACTAGCATCCGACATTCCCCAAGCTATAGACTAAATGCTGCCCCCTCCACACTTCACTTCAGCTCTGTAGAAGTCTTATCTAGACTTAAAATGTTAGCTTGCTGTCTCTTCACGGATGCTGCCTGACCCACTGTGATCTCCAGCACTTGTTCTTTTCAATTTTTACCCAGTAGTTTGTTTGTGTCCTGGCACTGTCTTCCTGGCCTTACCCCTCACCCATGTGGGTGGTGTCTCAGGCCCCTCCCCCAGACACCACCCACATGGCCCACCCACTGTTGGACATGACCATTTCCCACTCCCAGCTGGACACTGGCCATTCCTCCTCTTGTACCTGAGAGGCCCTCAGAACTGAAACAACCCTCCACCTCTGGCCAGCTTCACACCTCTGTGGCCCTTTTCCACACCAACAGTAAGAGGGCCTCTAGATTTGACAACCCTTATTCCTAGGAGGAGAAAGTGAGGACTGCAGATGCTGGAGATCAGAGCTGAAAATGTGTTGCTGGAAAAGTGCAGCAGGTCAGGTAGCATCCAAGGAGCAGGAGAATCAACGTTTCGGGCATGAGCCCTTCTTCAGAAATTCCTCAAGAAGGGCTCATGCCGAAAATGTCGATTCTCCTGCTCCTTGGATGCTGCCTGACCAGCTGTGCTTTTCCAGCAACACATTTTCAACCCTCATTCCTAGACCACACCAACAATTAAGATTATATTACTTACATTAGGTTAGATTACTTACAGTGTGGAAACAGGCCCTTCGGCCCAACAAGTCCATACCGACCCTCCAAACAGCAACCCACCCAGACCCATTTATGCCTTCACCTAACACTACAGGCAATTTAGCATGGCCAATTCACCTAACCTGCACATTTTTGGAGAGTGGGAGGAAACCGGAGCACCCGGAGGAAACACGGGGAGAATGTGCAAACTCCACACAGACAGTTGCCTGAGGCGGGAATTGAACCCAAGTCTCTGGCGCTGTGAGGCAGCAGTGCTAACCACTGTGCCACCGTGCCGCCCAACCTGAACAGCCCACAGCCTGAAGGCTCCCAGAACTGTCACCCTCCCTCCAACTCTCCCTGTCTGACTGATCTTTTGACATTTTCCGACCTGAACGGAACTGACATCCCCTGAGCCTCCACTCTTCCCTGGATCCGACCACCACACCAGTTACTCTGACCTCTCCAGAACTGAGCAACTGAGCCATGAACCACCTCCTAATGCCGGAATCAGTCGCTCATTTACTTATCTGATACCCTACCCGCCTGGCCTACTACCCAAGTGGCACCTCACCTTCTTGGCACCCTATTTCCCTCACCCGGTTGGCAAACAACCCCAGTTATTACTTACTCTGCCACAGAAATTGTCAAAATGGAGGACTCTGCCATTGGACATCTAAATCTCAAAATATAGCACACTGACTGCTTTGTGACTTCCATGCCAATTCACTTTGTTGTTGGATTCGTAACTGGAGCCACCAGCTTCAGGAATCATCAGCACAGAATACTTAAAAAGGTAAGGGGGTAATTTGGATTGAAGTAGGGTTTGATTACATTAGATTAACTACAGTGAGGAAACAGGCCATTTGGCCCAACAAGTCCACACCGACCCATTCCCCTAACCTATATTTCCCCTCACAAATGCACCGAACACTATGGGCAATTTCTCATGGCCAATTCACCTGATCTGCACATCTTTGAACTGTGGGAGGAAACCAGAACACCTGGAGGAAACCCACCCAGACACAGGGAGAATGTGCAAACTTCACACAGACAGTCGCCTGAGGTGGGAATCGAACCCAAGCACCTAGAACTGTGAGGCAGCAGTGCTAACCCCAACCACTGAGCCGCCATGCTGCCCATGATTTCCTAATGATTTCCAAGCTTGCCAAGACTGTTCAGGAACTTGCATACTTCAATCAAGTCACCGTAATCAAGTCACTTTTGAAATCCAGTGATAAAAAGGCCAACCTGTCCAACCCATCTTCATTAGACAAACAGGTATCATTCTAGTAAACTGACTCTGAATTACTTCAATGCATTTACATCCTTCCTTAAATAAGGAGTCCAAAATTGCACACAGTATTTGAAATATGGTCTCATTAATGCCCTGTTTATAACTGAAGCAAAACATCCTTACCTCATGATAATTTCCTTGATATAAAATGTGCATTCCATTAGTTTTCTGAATTATTTGCTGTACTTGGATACTAATTTTTTTGGGACCTGTGCTAGAACACCTACATCTCTGCATTTTGGAATTTTGCAGCCATTCTCTGTTTAGGTAATATACATTTTTATTCTTCCTGTATTATGGCTGTCACAGGAGGAAAATGACAATAATCCAGCCCCACTACTCCATGAATTACACCATTTGTATAAATGTGCATGATTATCATTTATGAATAGTTCAATCACCAATATGGTCAAATGCTTCTCTTTTGTTCTACTATCCTGAATAAAACAGTGCTACACCAGGCTTCTTTGATGAACTCAAAATAATGTATTTATTATAACATAAATCTTAGGCTTACAAATAAGTGGTAAACACCGGTTAACCTCTAATTAGATTGATTCCGAACACAGACATATTGAACACAAAAAGACAACAGTCACTGCAGAGATGATACTTAACTAAATGCAAAAGGGACGAACATTCCTGTTGGCCAAGTGTTGAAAATGAAGGATAGAATATGATAACCTTGTGGTCAGCTGGGTTTTCTATTTAAGAATTCAAATTGCTGACAGCTGATGGAGGATGTTCTGTTCTGATTACAATCAACCTTACCCTTTGGAAAGAGGTCACAGTCCAGTTTTCACATTTCACAAGGCCATAAGAAATATTTATATTTAGAAACTTTATCGGGTTTCCAGTAATATTTACTTGGAAAATTATGTGATGAAGATACGGGTGTACTGTACCTTTAAGAGAGTTAAAAGCTATCAATAAGCTACCACCTGACAGCACCAATTGTTCAGAAAAAGATACAAAGTAACATGTGCTCCAGCTACTGGGGTAGCTAGGGGAGCTGGTTGCATGGAAATGACAAAGCAGATTTGAATTAGGCCAATCAGTTATATCCCCAAAAATACCAAACTCCAATCCAGTTTGAATTTAGTTTATTGAATATCTTAAAAGCCAATGATACAACCCGATGCTTTGGGGGTATAAGACTGGGAAACATTGGACAGTTGAGAGGAGAACTGCCAAGCTACCAGCATGTAAAGACTGTCTGAAAAATAACTCTCTTAAAGGTACCTTTATCGATCAGTAACCTGTGAAGCAGAATCCCCAAGAAGAAGAAAAGATGACCGGAATACAGAGAAAACTGAAAGCTGCCTGATTTTGAGATAAGAAGTTTTGTTTTGTAAATTGTCATCGGGAGTTTATCAGACTAGTATTATAGAAGGGAAGGTAAAAGATAGGTTAAAGAGGGGTTGTAAATAGTTGTTACTTCATTATTTTCTGTTATACTTCAAGAAATAAAGTTGTTAATTTTTACCTTAAATCATTCTTGGCCTCTCGACCTTTCACAGATTACTGCGCAGGAAAAATCTTTTCTGTGTTGCTGATTTACAGTAAGCAGGAGAGTTTACCCCGTGTCATAACACTGATCTTTAGGTCTGTACAACAGAAAGAGCCATGAGACAATTATTAATAATAGAGGCACTCTTCTGCCTTGTTTTCAAAACCATGTTTTTGTGTAATCTAGGGTCATAAACCAGATTTCTTTTCTCCTTGAATTCTTTGCTTGGCCTCTCCAAAATTTATTTTCAGTAAGCATCAGGTAGCTTACAGCACATATTGAGTTGTTGAATTCATTCTTTATAAGACCACGTAGTACCCTTTTCAATTCAGGATATGTCTAAATTGTTGTTTATCTTCTAATTTTTTGTATAGTATTGAAACAATAATATATACCTCTAATACTGCCAAGGTGAAAAATTAAACATTTTCCCACATTGTTCTCTGTTTGCCAGACTTAATTTAGGTTACGTTAACTTAACATAGGTCTGCCACTCAACCTATCTATATTCGTCTGCAACCTCCTGATGTCATCCTCACAACAAACAAAAAATTAGCTACCATTTCTTCGTTTTCCTCACTTAAGTAATTGATGTAACTTGTAAAACATTGAAGCTGGAGTACCCCTGTGGTACTCCAGTCAACTCATCCTGTCAATCAGAAACAAAATTCCATTTAAGCCTATTCTCTGTTTTTTGTGACTCAACTAATCTTCAATCCATGCTCGCATGTTGCTCCTACACTATATGTTTTTACTTTACACAAAAACCTTTTATGTGATAGCTTGTCAAATGCATTCTAGAAATTCAATTACAGTATGTCGGTGGGCTCCCCCTTATCCACATCACATGTTATTCCTTCAAAGAAGTGCAATAAATTGGTTAAACATGATTTCCCTTTCACAACACCATGCTGACTCTTGACTTTTTGTAAATGCCCAGCTATAACCACCTAAATGATCAATTCAAATTGTTTCCCCATGACAGATGTCTAACTAACTGGCATGCAGTTTCCTGTTTCATTGCCTCACTCCTTGCTGGAAGAGAGGGGTTATATTTGGTAATTTCCAATTTGTTGAAACTTTCCAGAATCTAGTGAACTTTGAAATATTAACAACAATACATCTACTATGTCATTAGCCTCTTCTTTCAAAACTGTGGAATGAAATCCATCAAGATGAGGGGACTAGTTAGTCTGCAGCTCCATTATGCTCTGTACTGTTTCCTTGGTGATTTACTTTTGTAAATTCCTCTCGTCCTTCCACATCTTGATTCTTAGCTACAAATGGAATGTTTTTGTATTCTTTATACTGAATACAGAAGCATGTGAGAGGCCCTTTGGAGCCTTCAGCTCCATTTATGGTTGTTTGCAAGCTGCTGACATGGTGTAGGATAGGGTGGAGTTGGTCACGGGAGGTATCCCTCGATTATACCTGACTTAAGAAAGAGGGAACCCATCAAAAATCATCCCCAGCTCTCGCTGCCAATTCACTTCCCCACATATCACGGCCCTTCCCTATCACTTGTCTCTGCTATGGAATGCAGTAACAATATTATAGGATGATACAAAGAGATCTTGTGGTGCAGGTTCATAGTTCTTTAAAGATGGAGTCACAGTTAAACAAGGTAGTGAAGAAGGTATTTGGTACACTTGCCTTTTTTTGTTAGTGCATTAAGTATAGGAACTGGGCTGTCATGTTATGACTTTACAGAACATGGGTTAGGCCACTTTTGAACTATTGTGTTTAATTCTGGTCTGTCTGCTTTAGGAAGAATGTTGTTAAACCTGGAAGGTTGGAAACAATTTACAAGAATGTTGTCGGGTTGGAGGTTTGAGCTATAGGGAGAGGTTGAAAAGGAGGAGCTATTTTCCCTAGAGCTTTGGAGGCTGAGGGGTGACTTTATAAAGGCTTTCGAGAACAGGAAATGACATCACCAACTCAAAGAAACTCAAACATGTAAATAGAAAGCAGGATTTATCAACAGTGTTCATCCAGAGGCTCACTGAAAGTGTTACCTAGTATGGTGATGAAACATCTGAAAATGAACCTTCCAGCTCAGCGAGCAAGCCTACACCCAGAACCTCAACCTGAGCTACAAATCTTCTCAAAACTCACAGTTTGGAAGCTAAGAATCCTGCAGGTGCTTCTGATTCCTCAAAGCCCTTTCACCATCTATAAGGCACAAATTAAGGCACTCCCTTATTTACTCCCTATTTGCTTAGATTGGTACAGCTCCAACAACACTCAAGTAGCTTAACACCTGGCAGGACAAAGCAGTCTGCTTTACTAGCATCGCACCAACAAAATTCATTTCCTTCACCTCCACTCCTGTTGATGCTCAGTCGCAGCAATGTGTATTATCTACAAAACTCACAGAAATTCACACAGCACCTTCCAATCCATTAAGGGGAGCAAGTACATGGGAATACTACCACCTTCAAGTTCATTTCCAATCCACTCACATTCCTGTCTGGGAAATATATGATTGCTCCTTCAATACTGGAGAGTCTAAGTCCTGGAAATGTCCTCCATAGCGACATTGGTGGCTCTTACTACAGCAAGAACGCCCTCTTTACCTGTCCATCTTCCTTTCCATCTATTCGCTCCACCCTCCCCACCGAACTATCACAATGACCCCTCACCTGCATCTACCTTCCCAGCTATCTTCCCCCCAGCCCCATCCCCATCCCCACACTTCTATTTATCTCTCAGCGTCGAAACCCACATTCCCGTTGAAGAGCTTATGCCTGAAACGTGGACTCTCCTGTTTCTCGGATCCTGCCTGACCTGCTCCGCTTTTCCAGCAGCCACACGTTTCGACTCTAAGTACACCAAATGGACTGCAGTGGTTTATGAAGACAGTTCACTACCACCTTCTTCAGAGCAATTAGGATGTGTAATAAATACTGCCCTAGCCAGCAACTCATGCACCCCATGAATGAATACAAAAAACAACCAAATTATAAACATGCATAGAACCGCACTTGCACCAGTAATATATTCAAACCTATTCTTGAAGTCATAATTTACAAGTACCTTTCATGTTGGACTTGCCAATATTTTAAATATTTTATACATTACATACTTGGGTTTGACACTTTAGGAAATAAGATTGTATAATTTATTAAGGTTTAGTTGGTTGGTCGCTCTGTTGAGTGGATTACCAAAGCAACAGGGAGGAAATCATTTGCTCTATTGCACGAAGCTGATATACTGTACATATTGCCTGCTGTTGGTGAGCAGACAACTATAGAATAACGGTAATGCAATATTTCTGCTTCCAGTCGTTCATTAAAGCAATTCATCTGTTCTTTCTTTAACCGATAATAATTGCAAAATGTTTCGTGTAGATTATTTTGTTTTAGCTTGGGCACGTACAAACGCAAAGATTTTTAAAATCATGTTATTGTCAAATGTAATTTAGTGATGTAGACTTCTCGATGTGTTTTGAGGCGCAGCCATTCACTTAAGGATTATTACAACGTAGTGAAGATAATTATGTTTATTGCCTGGATATCGGAACGAAATTGTTGCAGTTTGTCCAGACCGGATGTAATTTACTACTATTATTTCTTGCGCAAAGGCCAGATTTTCAATCCGTTTCCAAAGGTTTGCTTGAGGCAAATTACCTTTAGTTATCTCAATATTAATCCAGGTCTACATTGATCTGAATAATGCTTTAAGAATTGGCTTCTCAATCATTTGAGTACTGGTTCGAGGCAGTATTTAAACTTTAATGCCAAGCATATATTTGAAAACTTGAAAATCCCTTGAGTATCTCTGGATTTCCCACTTGAAGTCTCCGCAGCTTCGTTCATGAGCAAGTCCTCGTTTTGATCCAAGTCGTATTGACTTTATCAAAGATGGCGGTGCCAGCTCAAAGTGACACGCCATGGTGACAGCTAGTACGCATGCCCGCCATCTGCCTGTCCGTGCACGCATGCGCGGATTCAGCCGTGGCTGAGCGGAGGGTTGAGCTTTGATCAAAGCGTCCGGAGCGAATGGATAATGGCGACTGGAGCCAGGCGGTAAGAACCGGCAGGTTGGCCGGCGAAAGCAAGCAGGCGTGTGTGGGTACCAGGGCGCCTGCTATTGGTGTCCCCGGCGAGTGCGTGTGGTCGGCCAGGAGCTGGCTTTGGGGACGGAGCTGCTGCTGCGTGGCGGCCGGCCCCTTGCCTGAGCCGCCCAGTCTCACAGTTGTGTGAGTTCGGACAAGTGGAGGGAGAACAGATTGGGAATCGCAGAGCAGCGGAGATTTGAGTATAGTTCAACCTACCCTCGACCAGGCGACTTTTGTTTTAAATGAAGGGCTTATGCCCGAAATGTTGATTCTCCTGCCCCTCAGATGCTGCTTGACCTGCTGTGCTTTTCCAGCACCCACACTCTCGACTCTGATCTCCAGCACTCATTTTCTATTAGCTTTTTTTCGGGCAAATACATAATTAGTATTCTATCGTCTTTCATGGGTTGGCTTCGATATCATTGCATCCACATTTAAAGTTGAACTAAAATAAGGAAAAAGGCTCATGAATCATTTTAATGAATTTACCTGAACATATTGTTTTTACATTGTGTGGGGGGGGGGGGTCATCCTAATTTATATTATTTATAAGATGTTGCACTGTTCTGATTGGTTACAACGACGTCGACAGCGAAAAATTAACTGGGCACTACTTTATTAGATTAGATTAGATTAGAAACAAACCCTTCGGTCCAACCCGTCCATGCTGACCAGATATCCCAACGACGTCGACAGCGAAAAATTAACTGGGCGCTACTTTATTCATTTACTGGGTTTTGGCACAGTTGGCTTGGCCATCGATTATTGTTCATCCCTGGCTGCTTTTGAGCTAGTGGTGATTTGCTTTCTCGAATCACTGCAATTTTTTTTTAAAAATAGAAAATAATATTTATGTACATAGTTAATAAAACAGTTCAGATCTATACAGTGTTGGCATACAGAAAAGAAAAGGGGTTTGACTTTCTCAATGCGTACAGCTGATCTGCAGATTTTTTTTACTTAGGCTAGAAACGATTTATAGAGTCATAGAGATGTACAGCATGGAAACAAACCCTTCGGTCCAACCCGTCCATGCTGACCAGATATCCCAACCCAATCTAGTCCCACCTGCCAGCACCCGGCCCATATCCCTCCAAACCCTTCCTATTCATATACCCATCCAAATGCCCTTTAAAAGTTGCAATTGTACCAGCCTCCACTACTTCCTCTGGCAGCTCATTCCATAGACGTACCACCTTCTGTGTGAAAAAGATGCCCTTTAGGTCCCTTTTATACTTTTCCCCTTTCACCCTAAACCTATGTCCTCTAGTTCTGGACTCCCCCACCCCAGGGAAAATACTTTGTTTATTTATCCTATACATGCCCTTCATAATTTTGTAAATCTCTATAAGGTCACCCCTCAACCTCCGATGCTCCAGGGAAAACCGCCCCAGCCTGTTCAGCCTCTCCCCATAGGTCAAATCCTCCAACCCTGGCAACATCCTTGTAAATCTTTTCTGAACCCTTCACAACATCTTTCCAGTAGCAAAGAGACCAGAATTGCACGCAATATTCCAACAGTGCTTAACCAATGTCCTGTGCAGCCGCAACCTGCACTCCAAGGTCTCTTTAACCTTACCATTAAGTGTATATGTCCTGCTAAGATTTGCTTTCCCAAAACCTCGCATTTATCTGAATTAAACTTCATCTGCCAGTTGTCGGCCCATTGGCTCATCAGATCAAGATCCTTTTGTAATCTGAGGTAACGTTTTTCACTGTCCACTACACCTCCAATTTTGGTGTCATCTGCAAACTTACTAACTGTACCTCTTATGCTCGCATCCAAATCATTTATGTAAATGACAAAAAGTAGAGGACCCAGCACCGATCCTTGTGGCACTCCACTGGTAATAGGCCTCCAGTCTGAAAAACAACCCTCCACTGCCACCCTCTGTCTCCTACCTTTGAGCCAATTCTGTATCCAAATAGCTAGTTCTCCCTTTATTCTATGAGATCTAACCTTGCTAATCAGTCTCCCATGGGGAACCTTGTCAAACGTCTTACTGAAGTCCATATAGATCACATCTACCGCTCTGCCCTCATCAATCTTTTGTTACTTCTTCAAAAAGCTCAATCAAGTTTGTGAGACATGACATCCCACGCACAAAGCCATTTTGACTATCCCTAATCAGTCCTTGCCTTTCCAAATACATGTACACCCTGTCCCTCAGGATTCCCTCCAACTTCCCACCACCGACGTCAGGCTCACTGATCTATAGTTTCCTGGCTTGTTCTTACTACCCTTCTTAAACAGTTGTACCACGTTAGCCAACCTCCAGTCTTCTGGCACCTCACCTGTGACTATTGATGATACAAATATCTCAGCAAGAGGCCCAGCAATCACTTCTCTAGCTTCCACAGAGTTCTAGGGTACACCTGATCAGGTCCTGGGGATTTATCCACCTTTATGCATTTCAAGACATCCAGCACTTCCTCTTCTGTAATATGCAAGGTGTCACCATCTATTTCGCTACTTTCTATATCTTCTATATCCCTTTCCGCAGTAAATACTGATGCAAAATACTCATTTAGTATCTCCCCCATTTTCTGCAGTTCCACACAAAGGCCGCCTTGCTGATCTTTGAGGGGGCCTTATTCTGTCCCTAGTTATCCTGAATGTATTTGTAAAAACCCTTTGGATTCTCCTTAATTCTATTTGCCAAAGCTATTTCATATCCCCTTTTTGCCCTCCTGATTTCCCTCGAGTGTACTCCTACTGCCTTTGTACTCTTCTAAGGATTAACTCGATCTATCCTGTCATCACCTCATATATGCTTCCTTCTTTTTCTTAAGCAAACCCTCAATTTCTTTAGTCATCCAGCATTCCCTATTCCTACCAGCCTTTCCTTTCACCCTGGATTCTCGTTATCTCATTTCTGAAGGTTTCCTATTTTCCAGCCGTCCCTTTACCTGCGAACATCTGTCCCCAATCAGCTTTTGAAAGTTCTTGCCTAATACTGTCAAAATTGGCCTTTCTCCAGTTTAGAACTTCAACTTTTAGATCTGGTCTATCCTTGTAGGGGAACGTGAGTACTGCAGATGCTGGAGAGTAGAGTCAAGAGTGTGGTGCTGGAAAAGCACAGCAGGTCAGGCAGCATCTGAGGAGCAGGAGAATTGATGTTTCAGTCATAACCCCTTTATCCTTAATGAAGGACTTATGCCTGAAAATTGATTCTCCTGCTCTTTGGTTGCTGCCTGACCTGCTGTACTTTTCCAGCACCACACTCTTGACTCTGAGTTGGAAATAGGTCAACCAGTACATTGAACCTGATTGTTTGATAGGTAAAAACCCTTCATCAGGAATGGGCCTCAAAAATACTATTCATATGTATCAGATACTAAACTAGTAAAAGATTTATTGAAAAAAATATACTTTATTCATAAACCTTTTGTGCATGCAGTTAGAAAGCTGTTCAGATCTATATTGTCTTTACTTACAGAGAGGAAGCATTGGGGTTTATCTTTCTCTATTCTTACAATTAATCTATAGGCATTTCTGAGGCATTGGGAAAATCCAAGAACTGAATGGACCCCTGCCTGCTGTACTTTGGCAAAAGACCTTAGATGGTGGTCTTTCCACACTTGGCAGCACCTCCACAAGCTTTAGTATGTCTGCAATCTATTTGGTGCAGGTGCCCCCACTCCATAATACCATTAGGGAGGAAGTTTCAGGATTTTGTCTCAGCAACACAAGGACCAGTGATATATTTCCAAATCAGGATGATGAGCATCTTAGAGAAGAAATTGCAGGTGATGGTTAGGGTTAGCAGCCTTTGCCATTATCCTTCTTTGTGGAAATGGTCAAGGGTTTGGAAGGTGCTGGGAAGACATGGTGAATTTCTGCAGTGCGTCTTGTAGATGGTACACATGCTACTACTAAGTGTCAGTGGTGGAGAGAATATGTTTGTTGACATGGTGCCATTCGGTTATGCTACTTTATTCTCTTGTTTCAAACTTCGTGAATTTTGGAACAGTGTACATCCAAGAAATTGATCCATCACATTTCTGACTTTGCCTTGTAGATGCTGGACAGGCTTGAGGAGTCTGGAGGTGAATTACTCATCACAGAACCCTTGATCTCTGACCTTCTTTTGCAGCTTCAGTATTGATGTGGCTAATCCAATTCGATTTCGGGTCAATAGTAACCCCTAGAATTTTGATAGGGACTCAGTTGTGTTAGTGTCATGGGGAAATGGTTAGATTCTCTCTTACTGGAGATGGAGTTTGTCTGGCACTTGGGTGGTGTGAATCTTACTGCCATTCGTCAGCCCAAGCTGACCTGGATATCGTCCAGGTCTTGCTGCATTTGACATGGTCTGCTGTAATATCTGAGGAGTTGGGAATTCTGTTCAACATTGCACAACTCCCATATGACATTATGATGCTGGGAAGCTCATTGAAGCAGCCAAAGTTGATTAGGCCCAAGCCACTAGCCTGAGGGATTTCTACATAGATAACTGATCACAACCACCACGATTTCCTTTAGTGTTAGGTAGGACTGCGACTAGTAGGAAGTTTCCCCGATCCCATTGACCCTAGTTATGCTAAGGCTCCTTGATGTCTTTCACAGTTAGAAAATACATACATTACCTCGAGAATATACTCATGCAACAACAATATTTGAACTTTGGAAAAGAAAAACATACAAAATTTTATTCCGAGTGTTTGGATCTACATAAGAATAACTTAATTTAAATTTGATGCCTTCCATAGATAGAGTTTCAAAATTGTTGGTTTGCATACTGTTTTACCTAAAATGTCATTTGTATGAGATTTTTATTCTTTCAAAAATATCACTTGGACACCAAACAAATGAAACACCTACTGAAAATGTTTTTACATAAATTGGGCAATATGGATATGTCTGACTTTGGTAATATGGGTAAAGAAACTTTGGCAAAAGACCTTACATGGTAACAATTCATGGCCTGCATTTCCTTTTCTCATTACAGATGGCTGATCCGGTCACCCTTAACGTCGGAGGACACTTATATTCAACATCAATATCCACACTAACCAGATACCCAGACTCCATGTTAGGAGTCATGTTTAGGGGTGATTTCCCCACTGCCAAAGACTCTCAAGGAAATTACTTCATTGACAGAGATGGACCTCTCTTCAGATACATCTTGAATTTTTTAAGGACTGCAGCTTTGACGCTACCTCATGGCTTCAAAGAAATTGACCTCCTGAGAAAAGAGGCAGATTTTTATCAGATAGAGCCTTTGATTCACTGTCTGAATGATCCCAAGCCCCTTTATCCATTAGATACCTTTGAGGAGGTGGTGGAACTGTCTAGCACCCGCAAACTTTCCAAATATTCAAATCCAGTAGCTGTTATAATCACACAGCTGACTATCACTACTAAAGTTCACTCACTGCTGGAGGGTATTTCAAACTATTTCACAAAATGGAACAAACACATGATGGATACCAGAGACTTCCAGGTGTCCTTCACATTTGGACCTTGTGATTATCATCAGGAGGTGTCTCTTCGTGTTCATCTGATGGAGTACATTGCAAAGCAAGGCTTTACTATCAGAATGACAAGGGTACATCACATGAGTGAGAGAGCCAATGAGAACACAGTGGAACACAACTGGACTTTTTGTAGACTGGCACGAAAAACTGAAGACTGACCATCCTTATGGTGGTAAATGACATAACCACACAATAGATAGTTATGGCACGCTATATGACACAATGTAACTGAATATCCAGGTAACCATGTTCTTCAATTCTTCTATTGAAAGGTTACTTTTTGTACAATAGCAAAGTATTCCCTATACATAGTGTAACCAAATGATACTGTTGAGAGAAGGTATTAAATGTAAGATGCATATTCCTTTAATGTTTTATTAACAATATATTCTAGATTTGTTTTCTTCAAGCAAGTACATTAAAATGTAGTTTTTCCCTGTTCTCTCCATATATGGATGAAATAAATAGTTCGAATAGATCAAAACATTGTCTTTGTACATTTTTCGTCTGTGAAATCTCTGCCCAACATAGTTTTAAACTGGTTAGTAAAGTGTATTTAAATGAATATAATGCGAGCTGATTTTTTAAACTTTATGACCCTTGCAAAATCATCGATTTTCAGCATTTGAACAGTTCATCTTTAACTGATGTAAAATCAGATTTGAGTTGATATTTCTGCAGCAACCGTATGTAGAAATGTTTACTTCATTTTCTTTGCACTGATCTGCTAAACCTTTGTCACAGTGAGCCTTGTGTACTTACCCCAAACTGATAGCAGAAACTAGCTTGTTTTATTTTAAAGCAATAATTGGCAATTTTTGCACCAGTTCATCTAATGGAGTGCACTGCAGAGCAAGTATATTACATTTGTGTAAACATCTTTGGATTATAGCCATAGTTTAACAAAGATGCTGAATATATATTTTAGCACCAAAGATTTTGCTGAGCATGATGTATTATAAACTGCTATTTATTACTTTAAAATCACCGAGTGGATGAAGCAGCATTACTCAAACTAATTTTATTTAACAAGTTTGGTCATAGGGAACCGAATGGAACTCTCAAAAGAAGTGTTTTGAGTGGTATATTTGAACAAATATAAGTGTTGAGGTGACATTTTAATTCTCTACATGAACCAAATGGTTCAACAATTACTTTGTCTTTATGACTGAATTAAAGATCACAAACCATAGCAATTACACTGCGCATTGAGTTTTAGGATGTGCTGTTTTAAATTTCAAGTTTGTAGCCTAGGTAGTGGTGCGAGAAAGAAAGCTCATTTTCCACATGTTAGCTGGAGATTTTGATCAGGAATCTGACAGAATATCAGAATTTCAACTGAAGTGAAATTTGACAGAGTTAAATCCATTGGATATCTTGAGTTCTCTATTTCAAAAATTTGTATATGCTTACATGATTAGTATAACTTGCAGGTGCGAGTTTAGTGGGAAAGTAGGAGAAAGGAGACCACACACCTTAAATGTTACATTATTTGGTTCTCACGAGAATTGTTGTAATGAAGCAGTACTCTCTCTGGTTTATTTAATAGTTAACATATGATACATTAAATGAAATCTGATAAGGCTAATGTTAGTAAAATGAATAGATATAGAAATATGTTTTATAGTTGTAAGCAGCATAAAGAATGCATTCAAATCCTGAGCCTTCTGAAATTATTGGTATAATAGATCAGGCACTGAGTAAGGATTTTTAATTTCTCTGAAAACAAGTAGTTATTCATTAGAAATTTGAAAAGAAATCAAGTGAACTTTAGTTCAACAACTAACATTTTTGAATGTTGTGAATAAACCTGGCTGTCAAGAGTCATAGTGGCCATTTGCAATTGTTTATGATAATCAATACTCTATGCTGTTAACGTAGTCTGAACCATTAAATTCAGCAGCAAAACAAAGCCAGAAAGTTACAACTTGGACTGTGCTAATCGAAAGCGAGGCTTCAGATATTTCTCATATGCAGGGTTTACCTGTGAAAACAAAAATCCAGTAAACTATTTACTTTCAAACGTTGACAACAATAAATGCAAAGAATTGCTCCATCTTTGCAACAATATCCCTGCATTTCAATGGAATTTCATAACCAATGCATTTACTTCCATTACATAATCTAAAGGACAAAATCTAAATTTGATAGAACATTATAGAATTAAATACGTAAGAACTTTGACTGCACTTGGGAAGATCTACTCTCATAGCTGAACACCTTCTAGATTGGCAATACCCTTCTAAACCAACAGCAAACATTTACAATAAATGTATGAATAAAGCTTAAAGTACTTTGACCCATGAGTTAATCCTAACATCTTACATTTCTATTGCATGTAATTGAAAAATTGTGGACTGTGTTTTATGATTCTCTTACTGTTCTAGGCTGGCAAATCACATCAGGTGTTACGTGCCTGGAAGATATAACAGGAGACTGGCCTCTGTTTTTCTTTTTGCAACAACCTTTTGAATCAGGATCAATGGTTACTACACAGGAGACCATTATTAATCTTGCAATGACTTATGACAATCAGTATTCCATACTGTTAACAGTCTTAACCGTTAAAATCAGCAGCAAATCAAAGCCAGAAAGTTACAATAGACAATAGGTGCAGAAGTAGGCCATTCAATATGATCATGGCTGATCATCCTTAATCAGCATCCTGTTCCTGCCTTATCTCCATAACCCTTGATTCCACTATCCTTGAGAGCTCTGTCCAACTCTTTCTTAAATGAATCCAGAGACTGGGCCTCCACTACCCTCAGGGGCAGAGCATTCCACACAGCTGCCACTATCTGGGTGAAGAAGTTTCTCCTCAACTCTGTCCTAAATGGTCTACCCCGTATTTTTAAGCTGTGTCCTCTGGTTCGGCACTCACCCATCAGCGGAAACATGTTTCCTGCCGCCAGAGTGTCCAATCCTTTAATAATCTTATATGTCTCAATCAGATCCCCCCTCAGTCTTCTAAACTCAAGGGTATACAAGCCCAGTCGCTCCAGTCTTTCAGCGTAAGGTAGTCCCGCCATTCCAGGAATTGACCTCGTGAACCTACACTGCACTCCCTCAATAGCCAGAATGTCTTTCTTCAAATTTGGAGACCAGAACTGCACACAATACTCCAGTGTGGTCTCACCAGGGCCTTGTACAGCTGCAGAAGAACCTCTTTGCTTCTATACTCAATCCCTCTTGTTATGAAGGCCAGCATGCTATTAGCCTTCTTCACTATCTGCTGTACCTGCATGCTTACCTTCATTGACTGGTGTACAAGAACACCCAAATCTCTTTTACTGCCCCTTTACCTAAATTGATTCCATGTTGGACTGTTCTAATCGAAAGCGAGGCGGATTCCTGATGAAACAACTCTCCTGCTCCTCGGATGCTGCTTGACCTACTGTGCTTTTCCAGCACCACAGTCTTCGACTCTGATCTCCAGCATCTGCAGTCCTCACTTTCTCCTAGGCTGCTATTCAGTTCAGCATGTTCATGCAAGAACAACTTAGCTATTCATACTACCTTCACTTTCCTAGAACCACTCAGCAAATCTTTTCTCTTCAAATAATAATGCAGTTTTCTTTTGAATGCAATGTTTTGGATGGATTTGCCTCTACCACACTTGGGTAGCACATTCCAGATTTTAACCACTCAGGTGTGTATTAAAAACTTTCCTCATGTTAATTGTTACTTCTTTTGTCCTACACCTTAAGTGTCCTCTGGTTCTCAATCAATGGATACAGTTTGTCTCTATCCATGCTGTCAAGATACTTCATGATTCTGAACACCTCCATCACATCTCTATTCTTGGGGGACTGGTTGGCACGGACAAGATGGACTGAAAGGTCTGTTTCCATTTAAGTTAGACAAATTATGATCACTACATTCTAACTGATCCTAGGTACAATTCAATATTATTCATTGCTTTATTCATTTACATTTTTATTTTCATAAAGATAATCAGCTCTAGCTAACAAGAATGCAGGACAATTATGAAAGAAAAAGGATGTTGGAAATGAAACTCCAGAAAATGTTATTTCATTAGCAGCAGGGAAGTTAACCAACATTACAAGATGCAAAACCTTATTGAATGATACAGAAAGGAGGTGGACATTTAGCCCAATGTGCCGATCTATAAAGGAGTTAGCCAATTAGTTTCACTCACCAGTTTTTCTTCCCCCAACAGCACTGTAAATATTTTCTCTTTTTATCTTCATTTCAGTGGTAATCTGACTGAGTCAGAATACGTGAGCATATAAACTAGGCTGCCACAGTGGAGTACTGAGGAAGTGATGCATTGTTTGAGGTACTACATAAACAAATATGACAGATCCTACAATACTTTCAATGAGGAGTTGGAAAGGTTTGCCAATATTTCAGCCAGTATCTAGCCCTTAAACACAATCAAAACAGACTAGCTATTTATTTACTGTTAATAGAACTTGCTTTGTATATTGGCTCTGCATATGCCTATTAAACAACAGACTACTTTAAAAAAAATAGGCTGCAAAATAATTAATAGACACATTAAGACATTTAAGCATAAGATACTGTGGATTCAAGTTCTTTCTCTTTCATACGCTCCTAAAATACAAATCAGCACGTACAGTATTAATTGTAAGGATGGTGTCTGATCTGGGATCAAATGGAGTCTTGATGGGGTTAATGGGAATAAGGAAATGAACTAGCTGGTGTGATTTCAACTTATCAATCCACCTTACAATACTCCATTATTTCAATAGGTTATTATTGAGTCCATAGAACAGATTAGATGTTTAGATGTGTATAGGGTACCAAAAATGCAAGAAATATGTACCCTAATGTCATATCTAGGAAACAAAGCAAATAGCACTGCTGCGACAAGACAATGTAAATTTTAAGATAGAAATTGAGTTAACTGTTGTACTCTATAACTTAAGGTAAATGTTGATTTTTGATTTCATATCTTTGCATGAATATTTTAGTAAACAACCCCAAATGTCATTTACTATTTACAACAAAGAAAGTTCCCTCTTCCAGTAAATGCATCAACTATACTTTCAATTTTATAGATGCAGAATCTGTAGTATAATAGCTTGTGGGGGTCCCCAATTTATGAATGGCTAGGCTTACAAATGGGATCCCATATACAGTATAATTGTAAAGATCAGACAAACAAACATTTCCTATACTTATGAATGGCTTTTTTATACTTGCAAAAAGTCAAAAACGGAATTTGTTTGCAACTCAGGCCTGCTGATATATCGGATTAAGACCTATAAAAGGATTAACCGTAATAGTCTGTGATGTCAAAAGAGGAAGTGACATGGACTCTGAGTTCATGATTAAAAAAGAAAGTAGCATGGAAAGAAGTTAGTGTAAGGAAATGTGCTTATAACTGAATAGTTTATAATAACATTAGTGTTTTATAGCTCACAGTCTTTGACTGGTATTGTTATAACTCCAACAATAATGAACCCAGAGAATTAAAGGACAATTTTTGTTTTATTATCCTTTATGGGATTTGGATGTCGTCAGTTAGGCCAGTAGTGTGGGGACATATTGACAAGAAAAGCTGTGGGTGTGTTCTAACAAAGCGTAAAGACTAACCTTTTAGCGTTTTTGTAATTGTGGGTTGAAATGAGAAAGAACTGTTTTAAAGCCAATATTTTGCAAGGATTGCAGCCTATTTTGAAAAGCAAGTAATCGAACACTAATGCCATGCATTGTCGTACTCAGATGGAGCTTTGCTTGGTGACAAGTAGTTAATAGGTCTATGGTCTAGTGACCACAATGTCTTTTGCCTGTGTGAATGTTTCTCAGGGAACTGATCAGCATGGGGTTTGAATTCAAATCCAGAGAAGTGATCAGATCTCCACCAGCTCAGGTTTTTCCTCTGTTCTCTACTGTCAAAACCCACTTTACTTTGAAGAAAACTAGTTAATCTTTCCCTCTGCAGTTGCTGTAAGTTGTGACTTTTAATTGATAAGTCAAGAAACATGAAGTGAACCAGCCACTTTCTGCCTCTTGAAAACCAATGGAAGCATTTGGAAACAGAAGACAGAAAAAACCTTCTGAAAAGGACCAACTTAACTTGGGAACAAAAGACTAATGCGTGTGTGTATGCGCACATATCAAAAGGGAGTTTATAAAGGGATTATAGTTTCAATTACTAGTGTTATATGGCAATAGTTAGTAAATAACACCCCCTCTAACCTTGGTGGTTGCCTCAAACAGATCTCAGAAGGCCATGCTGTTTATAACTATTTACCTGCAGTTAGATTCCAATTACTTGTAATAACTAGTCATTCTTGCTAAGTATAGAAAACTGGGTCTAGAAGACCGGTAAATTGAGGGAATCATTGTGTATGTTTAAAGAACTTTAACTTTTCTGACAATCCTAGGAATAGTGGGGCTGATTTTCAGTACATTATCCCTGTGAGTTGTGACATAAGACATGCGTGCACAAAAAAAATCTTCCAGGCAACACCACTGGATGGGCTGCACGTACAATTTGTTATTCAAATGAATGAAACTCAGGGTACCTTTGCATTTGTGGGGGCTTTCTGAACCCATTCAAAGAGGCGTTGGTAAACATAGCCATCATAATTACCAATTGCAGAATTCAGCTGTTTGTCAGGATAATCAAATGCATCAGCTATGGAGACAGCCTTTTTCCTAAAAACAGAATTTTTCATTAAGAAATGTTTTTATATATTCATATAAATATTAATGGAAGTACTGGTATTCATTAGTAATACAAAAAAAGTAACAACTTGCTGTAACATTTTCTTGCTGAAATGAGCATGCTGACATTTTGCTTTTCTGGTTTTGAGGTGTGTCCTCAGATGAATTCTTCACTCAGTACTCTCAACTGCAGTTAAATCTTTTAGCTTTTCAAGAAACATTACAATAAGTAATTAATAAGATTTGAACTAATTTTATATCAGAAGTCTATTTCTTATTTTTGCATCTTATGATTTTATCAAGTCTAAAACATATATCAGAACTAAATCACTGGTACTATTTACAAGAGTACCGAGTCTATGACTGCAGTAGCTGTAGTTCAACCCAGCTACACATGAACCAAAATCACAAACACCAACTTGTTCAGCATGATAAGAGAAGTGATGCAAAATATAAGCACTGTATATTGTTTTGAAAGGTAGATCTCGTCAATTTTGCATAAAATGGAGTTGATGATAGTAATGAAATCCACTCTCCAATAGTCAGCGTTTTTTTTGTTTCATCTGGTTACCAAGTGAAGACTACAAAATACATTAGATCTATATGTTTTTTTCTCATTGAAATGGAATGTACACAAAGAAGTGACTTTACCGGACAAGGGATAGAAGACGCTGTTGAGAGGTAGTCATCAAGTCTAGTTGCTTTCCAGTCAGATAGCCATCATATAAGAAATCCCCAGCGGTGTCTAGTATGCCAGTCAATGCGTAAAGATCACACAACATTTTGACCACTTGCTGGATTTCAGGCTCAAACTTTAATTTTTCCAGTGTCTCAACAAAGTTCTTCACAACTATGTAATGGCAATGAGCCTGGAAGGTCAAAATACAGATTCAATGGAACCCAAACTCAACAAACATTTCTTCTCTCAACAAAGTATTCTTACTAAAAGTATTTTAGTAAGTGAGGTTAAGAACAAAATTAATAAATGTTATGACTATATTTCATTTATTACATAATGGAGTCAGTAGGGAGAGTGGAAATAGAGTATTACCCATTCATTATGTTGTGTGAACTAGTCCTATCACAGTTAACTCTTTCACTATTGCATAGTTACCAGGCATTTGTAAATAAAAACACTACTGGACAAAAGCTAAAAATCCAGTTAAGAAGCTGGCATTCTAATAAACGAATAAAACCAAATGCAGTGCGCATTATTACACCTGGAATTTTTTTTTGTTTAGTATGATCTAAGACATGAAGTGATGCAAAATGTAAGTGCTGCACTGTTTTGAAAGGTAGATCTGATCATGGATAAGCCAACAGTAAATTTACAGTATTATACATATAAGCAACTTTGCAAAAGGCAGACACCGGAATGGCTGTACTTTACTATAGAAGGTTTGGCAAAGGCAAAAAAACATGAAAATGATCTGAGCAGATGGATCTTACATTTGACAAGTTAGATTAATTGAATTCATTTTCATGTTTCAACGTACATATTTTTCCTCAATGCCTCCACATACTAATGTAAAATTAAAGCAAATTATTAAATAAACATGAGAAGACACTGTTGTGAAATTTGAAGACAAAAAATGTTAGAGCTTGATGACATAACATATTGCTGTGGACATTTGTAGTCTATACTGAAATCTTCTATATTTTCAGGAAGTAAATCATTCATACATATGAAGTTGAAGTTAGCCTGAAGGATTCTCCTTCTCAACTCCCCTAGCCTGAGGCAATCCTCAGATTAAACTACGTCCAGTCACCTGTCTCTGTAAGGGGCGAGTAGGCCTGGGGTCTGGGGTTGAAATTTCACACATCTTCCTCACTGTGTCATCAAGTGGGACCCTATTCCTTGCATGAAATCAAAATATACTTTTGCTGATCAAATCAAGGCTTTCTTTATTTGCAATTTTCTCTCTCATATCCCAATATGACTTTTTCAAATCATTTTGCTCTCTCAGGGTGTGTGAGATTTGGGTGTACAGTACAGACTATTTTGACTTGCATTTGGTTATTGCGGCACTAATGCAACGATAAATTGGAGATTCATGGAAAATGTAACTGCAAGATAATTATGGATGTATGTTTAATCATTGTTTACTTTTTGACTAAAGTAATGAGAACATATAAACCATAATCTTACAACAGCAGCCCTTGCAAGCTGTACAGAAGTGCTATTCCAGGCAACATGTCGCTCAACCCCAGACTGAAGCAGAGACTGCAACTTGATCCCAGCATCCTTAATCAGTCTGAAGGAAATAGAACAACACATGACTGAGTAATCTTAAAAGACAATTAATCAGATTCAAAATGACTCTTAATTGAATGAGTGTATGGTATCATTACATGAAAAAGATTATTCTGCACTACAAAATTACGCTATATTGACATTTAATATTATTTCCTTTGAATGAATATTAAATTCCAATTACATTATTGTTTATGGTAAAAGGTATCCTAATATACTAACAAGTGATGGCCTCACTATCATGTCCCACAGCTCAGATATCATCTCTATGTAGAATGTTTATATCACTATTTGACTTCTAAATTTATATTATGTTCTGGTCTGAATGGAGCACTGTCCTGTTTCAACATTACTGCTACAGACTTGTACTGGCAATATGATTTATTATTCTGTTCACTATAATTTTGTCCTATCAAAGGTATCAAGTGAATAACATTTTGATCATGACATTACATTCATTAGAAACAAGTGATGTTGTGTTGAATTACATTTGGTAAATCTCAGAAGACACTTTGACTAGGTCACTACATGATTGAATGGGTCATTAGCAAATTGCTTTCACTGGCTGTCAATATTGTGTATCTGCTTTCACCATCCTGTGGATTAGCTATTACTCACTGTACAATCACAATCACTGTTTTGTTTTTCTTCCAATTCTAAGAGAAAATACTGCACTAAAGTCATTACCCATTGGTGTAGCTTGGTCTTTTTGATTCCCATTCCAACTGATTCACTTTTTAAAATGTCCCGAAGCTTCACACAATCCACAATGATGCTATTTTTGTTGAATATCACATCCACCAATCCCTACGTGTTTTCAACTACTGTTTGTGCTATCAATGGCCGAACATGCTACTCAAGATTGTTTTTCAAATCCTAAGTGCTCTCATACAGGACAAAAACAGGCGTAAATTGTGGCTTACCACATGGTAAGATCCAACTAATGTAGTCTTGCCAAATGAATCATCACCTTACTTTATTATAATGCATCTAAATTTTACAGCTTACTTGACCAGGAGTAAACTTGAAGCTCATTCATTTACTCTGGAGTAGACAAAAGGGAAACTTTTCCAATCTGTTCGTGGGATGTGGACATCACTGGTCAGGTCAAAGTTTATTGCCCTCTCCTATTTGACCTTCAAGTACGTGTGATGATGCGTACCTTTAACAAGGTTATGGTGTCCTTGGCTTTTTTTTTCCAGAGAGGTCATAAAAGACACAGACTCTGAAAAGTCTAAGTTTGAAGGACTTTAAGCCCAATTTGATTATAGCTAACAAATACTGCCTCAGGCAAAAGGCGTTTAAGTTTCAAAAAATACCTGTACAATGAAAGGGGAGTGGCCAGTTCCCCCAGTTCAGCTTTTCTTTGGTTTGGTTTGGTTTGGTCAGGCTATTCACTGAAAGCAGTCAGGCAGTTGTGAAGCTGCTGGACCCAAAGAAGCAGGTCCCTGTTGAAACTCTCTCTCTGACTTCTCTCCTGTAAGACCCAGTGTTTGATTTTACCTTTTGTGTCAAGGGGATTGTTGCAAGTATTGGGAACAGCATCATTAAGTCGAGAGTTACAACTTAACCGATCCGAAACCCAACAGTCGTGGCTTGACCAACTGCATCACTCCTGGGATATCCGCTATACACCTGCTTAAACCAACTAGCGGAGTTAGGGTCAGGGCTACTTTCTTGAAATGTTTTGAGGGGTTCTGGCCTGGTCCATAACATATGTAACATGCTTGGCCATTTCAGAGCGCAATTAAGAGTCAACTGCATTGCTGACAGTCTAGAGTTACATGTAGGCCAGACAAGGTAAGGACAGTAGATTTCTTACCTAAAGGATTCCAAATGGATTTCTGCAACAACTGACAAAAGACTGTGCTTTCTAGTTGGTGGCCAGGAACCGAAAGGGAGATAGTTAAATTATCTCTTGTTGGCAACATGCCTGGCACTCGCATGCTGTGAATGTCACGTGCACATTACATTTGGGGAATTTTTTTTCCTATGGATACTTGCTGAGTCAATTTTAAAAGACATACAATGATTTAAAAGTTCTTTTAGAAAGTTTGTTCCACAATCTTCTGCTCATTCCGAGTCTATGTCATTGATAAATTTCAATCCCAAATAGTAATGTTACTGACCTGTGTGCCCTGTGCTTGTAGGACTCTATATAAATGAATGGTTTGAGGAAATCATTTTTTTCCTTTGCAGAACAATGAGAAGTTACCGGTTCATACAGGTAAGAGACAGACTGGGGCAGAGGCTCACCACAATCTATTTTGTTAAGGCACTTGATTAGAAACCTAAATAGAGAAGAAAAATTACATTAGTTCCAGCAGGTTAAAATGTAAACTTATAGTAGGGGCAATTTCATAAGTGCAGATTGGCCTTACCCAATGACTGCAAGAAACTGAATTTAGCTACAGGACTATTGACACAGAGGCTACTTGGTCCAGATTTCACAAGTTACTAATTTATTAAACTGCTTTGCTGTAGAACCTTTCCCTATTTAGTATATTTCTGTTTGGTATGAGATTATGTTTTTAAAACTTATACCCTTTTGAAACTTCTCCATCTTCTTCTCTTAACCATTTGTTTTCTTATTCATTCACAGGATGAGAGCGTTGCTAGCTAGAACAGCATTTATTGTCCATCTCTAATATCCCAGAGGGCAGTGAAGAATCATTTACATTACGGTGGGTCTCAGGTCACATGTAGGTCAGACCATGTAAAGATGACAGTTTCCTTCCGTAAAGGACATTAGTAAACCACATGGGTTTTTTTTCCAAAAATGGTCGTTAGACTCTTAATTCCAGATGTTTTTATTGAATTCAAATTCCACCATCTGTTGTGGCAGGATTTGAACACATGTCTGAGAACATTATCTGGGTCTCTGGATTAATAGTCCAGTGATAATACCACTAGCCCATTGCCTCCCCTTATTCTATGACTGACCAGTAACCTAATTGTATACATTCAAAATACCACAAAGTAATGAACTACTGAAAAAGTGCTTACTCAGCCTGTATAGATGCTCATGACCCTTACATTTTTTTTTATTCATTTGTGGGACTTGGGCATCGCTGGATGACCCATCCCTACTTGCCTTTGAGAAAGTGGTGATGAGCTGCTTTCTTGAATTGCTGCAGTCCACTTGCTGTGGGTTAACCCACAATGCCAGTAGGGAGGGATTGAATGTTTGTAGATGTGGTGCCAATCAAGTGGATTGCTGTGTCCTGGATGGTGTCAAGCTTCTTGAGTGTTGTTGTAGCTGCACCCATCCAGGCAAGTGGGGAGTACTCCATCACACCTGACCCGTGCCTTGTAAATGGTGGATAGACTTCGGGGTGTCAGGAGGTGAGTTACTCACTGCAGAATCCCCAACCTTTGACCTGCTCTTGTAGCCATTGTTTATGTGAGAGTCCAGTTGAGTTTCTGGTCAATGATCACCCCAAGGATGTTGACAGTGGGGGATTCAGTGATGGTAATACCGTTGAATGTCAAAGGGCAGTGGTTAGAATGTCTCTTATTGGTGATGGTTTTTGTCTGGCATTTGTGCGGCGCAAATGTTACTTGCCACTTGTCGACCCAAGCCTGGATACTGTCCAGATCTTGTTGCATTTGAGCATGGACTGCTTCCATATCTGAGGAGTCCTGAATGGGTGCTGAACACTGTGCAATCATCGGTGACCATCCCCATTTCTGACCTTATGACAGAGGGAAGGTCGTTGATGAAGCAGCTGAAGATTGGATGTGGAACGACTGCAGAATTTAGATCTGATCTGTTGGTTGTGGGAACCCCTCACTCTGTCTATCACTTGCTGTTAATGCCGTTTGGCACGCAAGTAGTCCTGTTTCGTGGCTTCACCAGGTTGAGATCTCATTTTTAGGTATGCCTGCTGCTGCTCCTGACATGCCCTCCTGCACTGTCCATTGAACCAGGGTTGATCCCCTAGCTTGATGGTAATGGTTGAGTGGGGGATATGCCAGGCCATGAGACTGCAGATTGTGCAGGAGTTCAGTTCTATTACTATTGATGGCCCACAGCGCCTCATGGATGCCTAGTCTTGAGCTGCTAGATTGGTTCAAAGTCTGTCCTATTTAGCACGGTGATAGTGCATGGCAACACAATGGAGGTTATTCTCCAGGCAGGACTTCATCTCCACAAGGACAGTGCAGTGCTCACTTTTACCTAAACTGTCATGGACAGATGCTTCTGCAGCCGGCAGATTAGTAAGGATGAGGTCAAGTATGTTTTTTCCTCTTGTTGGTTCATTCACCACCTGTCGCAGACCCAGTCTAGCAGTTATATCCTTTAGAACCCAACCAGCTCGATCAGTAATGCTGCTGCCGAGCCACTCTTGGTGAAGGATATTGAAAACCCCCACCCAGAGGACATTTTGCGCCCTTGCCACCCTCTAGGTATTGTTCAAAATGGGGGAGTACTGAATCATCAGCCAAAGGAGAACAGTATATAGTAACCAGTAAGAGGTTTCCTTGCCCATGTTTAACCTGAAGTCATGAGTCAATGTCAAGGACTCCCAGGGCAACTCATTCCCAACTGTATACCACTGTTGCCACCTCTGCTGGGTCTGCCCTGCTGACAGGACAGGACATATCCAGGGATGGTAATGGTGATGTCTGGGGTGTTATCTGTAAGGTATGATTCCGTAAGAATGACTACGTCAGGCTGTTGCTTGACTAGTCCGTGAAGCAGCTCTCCCAATTTCGGCACTAGCCCCCAGATGTTGATAAGGAGGACTTTGCCTGGTCGACAGGGCTGTTTGTGTTTTTGCCGTTGTCTTTTCCAGTTCCAAGATCGATGCCAAGTGGTCCGTATGGTTTTATTTGTTTGTTGTGACATTCTAGCGATTGATACAACTGAATGGCAGTGAGAGTCAACCCCATTGCTGTCACATGTAGGCCAGACCAGGTAAGGATGGCAGATTCCCTTCTCTATAGGACATTAGTGAACCAGATAGGTTTTTCTGACAATTGACAATGGTTTCATGGTCATCAGTCGACTCTTAATTCCAGATTTTTATTATTGAATTCAAATTCTACAATGGCGGGATTCGAACCCAGGTCCCCAGAACATTATTCTGGGTTTCTGGATTAAAAGCCGAATAATAATACCACTAGGCCATTGCCTCCCCCAAGGTCAACACCAGGTGGTCAGCATTCTCTGTCAAGCTTTCAATATAAATTCATACCTTACCCACCTGAAAATGTAAAACATGCTAAGTTGACAACCTGACATAACAAACGACTACCATAACATAGTTAGCACGTCTGATTAACTACAAACCTTGTAGAATGCCTAGAGGAGGAGAATAGAGCAGTGAGGTTTAAAACAGCTGCTTTGGTTATAAAACAGACTGGATAAAATTGCAGAAAAAAACATTAATTTTATACCAAGAACATGCATTTGAAATACAGAAGTGGACTGCTGATTTTTCACAGCTTAGACAAAAAGCGTACCATGTAGTGTTGTGATTAAATCACATTATGACCAAAATAGACAAGTCTTAAGATATAAATTAGGGGAATGGACTTGAGCATCATTTGGCACTCAAAGTTACAATCTCTCATAGCTAGGAGGAGCTCTTACTCCCACTGGATATCCTACTTGCAAACATAGCTGATGTATGTGCTTGCTTGTAATCATTTATTGTTCAATACAGCTCTAAAGTTGATTTGTGTGTCCAGGTCTCTGTTAGGACTGTATGGCAAGTTAATTATGGCTCAACGTTGGAATGCAAGCAAAATTTAAACAAATATTGTACCAATTACATAGAAATTTTTGATAGTAAACCATCTTCATTGCAAAGCTGAGCTATTTAAATAGATACCATGCAAATTCCATTTTATAATAATTTTACCTTTTCATTTTACAAAGCCGTACAAAATCCTCATCTACTTTAAAATAAAGAATGCTACACTACCAAAAACATATGAAATATAGTCTAGAAACTGCTTTCATCATTAAATATTTACACTAGCAGCAAATTAACATCATTAGACAGCAATTTGGAAAGTCTACCATTTCCTATAATTTATTTTAATTTGTGTGGGGGGCAAGCTATATTCAAAAGTCTAACTCTGTCTGATGTTGCAAGTTGAGTCAAAACAGCTAAAGTTGGACTGAAGGCACTGCTCCAGGAGCTGGTCTGAGGTAATGGTCTCAACAGAGGCAATTTGGAGTTTGGATTATTACTGAGTTTGCAACATCAAGTCCTCAGATGTCCTGAATGCTAGTCTGACACAGAAGCTAGCAGCAGAACTTGTGTATGGATTGTGCTGTAAATGCAGAATCATCCAGTTCAGATCTTAGGCAGCAAAATATGGAAGGGTGGGTAGCTTTATTCCTGCAGGTCAGGGTTTGTCCACAATGAGGAAAGATTGGTGTGTATCCAAGTGTAGTACAGCACACTGGGATAGCAGCAGTGCTGTTATTTCAACATGTAATATATTTCCCTATGGATTTATAGGCTTATAGGCACTTATGAAGAATGACACAAAGCAGCTATTGGGAGAGGCTGGAGTAATTTTCCCTGGAGAATCAAAGGCTGATGGGTGATCTTACAGAGGCTTATAAAATCATTAAGATATGGATGGGGTGACGAGCTAAGGTCTTTTTTCCCAGGGTGGGGCTCCAAAACTAGGCAACATAGGTTTAAGGTGAAAGGCGAAGGATTTAAAAGGGACCCGAGGGACTACTTTTTTATGCAGAGGGTGGCGCATGTATGGAACAAGCTGCCAGAAGAACTGGTGGAAATAGGTACAATTATAACATTTAAAAGGCATCTAGATGGGTATATGAACAGGAGGGGGTTAGAGGGATATGAGCCAAATACTGGCAAATGGGACTAGGTCAGATTAGGATATCTGGTTGGTATGGATAAATCGGACTGAAGGGTTTGTTTCTGAGCTTTATAACTAAAACTCTAAGTACTAGACTTGAAACAGACTTTAAAGAGCAATCTTATAATATTTAAAGATGTTTCTATCATACCGTGCAGTCTGCAATTGCAATACAGTGTTTTCCCCTTCATATGTACAGGAGGCTACCACCCGAGTGTAAAGAGAGGGTAAACCACTCAGTTTTGAGTAACCATGGCCACCACAAGCTCTGCGACACACTTCGACTCCAGCACTGCAGGCATCTGATATCAAAGCTTTCAGACCTGCTGACAAGGCATGGAGCTGCAGAGGAATAAAAAGTTGGACAAGTATTGACCAATTCTCTATTTAGAAATATCAGAAGGCTGTCATTTTCTTTTTCTTCAAGGGAGTATTTTATTGGCTAGTATTTATTTCTTTACCAACGGATCACAGTTCATGAAATGTTTTTCCCAAGTGTAGTCACGTAAAGAAATAAGTAATGTAGCAGCCACATGCCTCAGTCCTTGGGTCTCAATTATTTACTGTCTATATTAATGAGTTAGAATATGGAACAGTGCATCTAAATTTACTGATATAATTAAATCATGTGGCAAGACACGTTGTGATGTGGGCATAAGGAATCTGCAAAGGCATACAGATAAGTTGAGTGAATGGGCAAAAATTGGCAGGTGGGGTTTAATGTAAGAAAAAAGTAAGATCATGCTTTTCGGTCATGCTTTTAAATAGAGACAGACTACAAAAATGTGCAGCACGAGGGACCTGTGCAACCTTGTGCATGAAACAAAAAGTTGGCATGCAGATGCAGCAAGTAAATAAGGTGGCAAACGAAATTTTATTGCTTGAGTTTGGAGTTTATTAAGAATAGAAAAGTCTTGTTTCAATGGTGCAGGGTGTTGTTGAGGCTGGAGTACGGTGTAGTTTTTGTTCCCACATTTAAAAAAAAGTATTCTGGCATTAGGCTGATTCCTGGGATAAAGGGTTACCTCATCAAGAATAGCTAAACAGATTAATTTTTCATTTATTAGTTTAGAAGAATGAGAGTGATCTTTTTGAAACCTGCAAGATTCTCAAAGGGGCAGGGTTTGACAGATTAGGTGCTGAGATGCTGTTTCACTGGTGGGATAATCTCAAACTAAGGGACAGAGTTACAGAACAAGGGGCCATTTCATTTAAAATGGAGACACAAAGGAATTTCTTATCTCAAATGATAGCAAGTATCTGAAATACTCTACCCTAGAGAGTTGTGGAGGCTAGACTACTAAAATATCTAGAAGTTTACATTAGATTAGATTCCCTACAGTAAGGGAAACAAGTGGAGGATCGATTTGTGAAATATCAGGAGTTCAGGGTCATGATGAGCTGGCATGCAAGAGGATTTGAGGCCAGGGGCAGATCAGCCATGACCTTTTAAGCCCATAACATATAGGAGCAAAAGTTGGCCATTTAGCCCATCGAGTCTGTTCTGCCATTCAATTAGATCATGGCTGATCTAAATCACCCTCAACTCCACTTTCCTCCCATCCCCATAACCCTCGATTCCCTTACAGATGAAACATCTGTCTATCTCAGCAAGCCAAAGATGACAGTCTTTTGTGGTAAAGAATTCCATGAATTCATCACCCTCAGACAAGAGATTTCTCCTCTCATCTCTCTCTCAAATGTGAGGCCCCTTATTCTGAGAATTCAGATTCTAATAGCACACTGTAAAAAAAAAAGTTTTGTCTTGTGTCACTTCTGTTTATGTCACTCATGTTAAGTATATACGCTCTGGGTACTCAATCTTTTCACCAATTGGAGTGGTCTCTCCACATCAAATTCGACTAGACCCATTATTTTGAATATCTCCAGCATCTGTTTTTCTAAATAATTTGTGAAGTCTGTAAAGTTCAGATCTTCTGGAGTGTAAAGTTCTCCACTGTTAGCAGGACAAAATTTACTGGCAAGTGTGCATACAAAAATCACAATTACCTGCCATATTTTCCTGAATTTAGTTTGAAAACTCACTGAAGCTTTTCTCTCATTACTGATGCTTTCAATACTGAAACATATTATAAATGCATTGTTGCATTTTACATCTTAATTGCCACATTACAAACGCATTTACTGAAACATAGAAATAGGAGGATTAGGCCCATTTGGTCTATTGAATGGCAGCCTCCAACTTAGTATCCTGTTCCTGCTTTCTCCCCAGGTATTTTTATGTGTTTTACTTATTGTTACTCTTAATCTAGGTTCTTTAGGGTAGATGATTCAATTAAATCTACGAAAGTAGCAGCTCAGTCCGGGACACACAAAATTCGGCAATTACTAACCATTTTTATAGAGAGATGGTTCAGCTTCTGACACTGACCTCAACTTCTTCAGTTGATTTTATCCTATCGGAAGGTTTTGCCTATGATTTTTAGAGTACATCTCAAATAGACTTACTCAATTAAAATGTTCAGGGCATATTTTTGTCAGGTGTCAAGAACAGAGTTTAAAGATTCTGAGATGAAGTTGAAAGAAAAAAAAACTGACAAAGAAATAAAAATGAGACAGATTAGATCTATATGTCATAACATTCTAAAATTAAAATTGCAAATAATCTTTTCACATCTTGAATTTAATAATATGTCTAAAATATTTATTAAGCCACTGACCGATGGTCACATTGAACTGATTCATATCATCCAGTTTGTCAGTCAGTCAGTTCCACATGCTGTTCATCATATTGGGAGATGGAATCTCACTCTTATTAAACACTTCAGATACTAAGCTTCTTCTGAGAACACACTGCACAAAGTGCATCAATTACATCACATTTAGGGATCGGAGCTCGAGTCCATAAAGCAAAATGACTAACTTTGTAAAACCTCATTCGGAACAGAAATATACTGGTTGATAAATCATAGGCAAATTTAAGACTGCTTTACTTTCCTCAGAAATGCTGATAGTTAGCATGCCTAAAGTTAACACATTATGCATAATTTTCTGATATTTTCTCACATTTTTGCAAGTAACGTCAGCTTGTTTCGATGGCATCAGTTTTGCCTCTGTGTCAGAAAGTCATTAGTTCCAAGATCCATATCAGGATTACTTTAAAACAAAACTAACCCTCCACTAATACTTGCATGTAAATATGCTATTTCACTTATTTTAAATCACCATTACCTACTAGCACTGCTGGTATGTTGCACCTTAAGAAATTGGCAGCTAATGAACAGTGATATGACTTGCATGTTTCCTATCAGTCATTTTAAAGGTCTGGGCTGCAGATGCAATGGTTTTAATCCTGATTATTGTGCAGATTGCACGTTGCTCTGTCTGTAGATTCCCAAAATTAGCATTAAGACAAATTATCTTACCTCAGGCAATGATGAGGCATCTCCCTTGCTTTTGATCTGTACTTTCACTTGGTTGCAGAAGGAATCCAATGATGAGGACATGAAATGAAAGGCAAATGTTGTTGCCAGCTGGGGAAGAAGCTTCTGTTGCTGGGTCTGATAATCTAGAATTTTTGCTTCCATTTCACTGAGGACAGATCACAACTTCAAAATCATGAATCACAAAGCTGAATGTTGAATGAGTCGAGAGCGTCTTACTGGAAAAGCACAGCAGGTCAGGCAGCATCAGAGGAGCAGGAGAATCGACATTCTGGGCATAAGCCATTCCTCAGGAATCATGAAGAAGGGCTTATGCCCGAAACTTGGATTCACCTGCTCCTTGGATGTTGCCTGACCTGCTGTGCTTTTCCAGCAAGACACTCTCTACTCTGATCTCCAGCATCTGCAGTCCTCATTTTCTCCTCTGAATGTTGAATGAAGACATTAACCAGACAGATATTATCTGTCCTTTTTAAAATGGTAATCTTTGACATAACGTAATTTTTGTGTTAAACATTTTCTCGACTGGAACTACCATTTTCTTTGTTGGTTTGCAACAGTTCAGTTAATAGATACATTATTAATGGAATCACTACTGAAAACTCTGAAATCAAACTTGGTTTCAGTGAAAATTTAACTATTAGGAAAGGAATGGAGAGTAATGTAAACAGGTTGTACTACAGGGTTATTAATGTACAACATTTGGCTTCATCCTGTCATACTGTGGCCAGTTAACCTTGGATTGTAGGATTTTATTGTACATGAAATAGTACAAAGAAGGGCACCCAAGATGACTGCAGGTATCAGAATATATTAAGAATGGTTAGAAAAACTAGGTTTACTTTCTTTGAGAAAGAGGAGATTGTGCGTAAACATATTTAAATTTCTCTATATTATTGAGATGACTGTCAAAAATGAAGAAGTCAGAATGTTCAGTCAGATTAAGGGTTCAGATACAACAATGCATAGTTTAAAAATTTATAACTTAGGGGCAAGAAAGAATGCGAGGTAGAATTCTATGTTACATGTTGGGTAACAAACTTGCCTAATTAGCTATCAGTAGAAATTAGGCGAAAGTGAGGACTGCAGATGCTGGAGATTAGAGTTGAGAGTGCGGTGCAGGAAAAGCACAGCAGCATCCGAGGAGCAGGAGAATCGATGTTCTGGGCAAAAGCTCTTCATTAGAAATCATTCCTCATGAAGGGCTTTTGCCAGAAACGTCGATTCTCCTGCTCCTTGGACGCTGCCTGACCTGCTGTGCTTTTCCTGCGCTACACTCTACCAGGAGAAGTTCTTAAGCAAACAGTAACTGCATCAAGACAATGAGGTATACTTCAGAAATAAACTCCAGTTTAAGAATTCCAAGAAGAACTTTAATTAAATACCTCACTATATCTGTTCAGTGTACTGACCTTGGAATACGAACATTTTATAACATTAAATATCCATTATTCGATACATTTCCTTCATATCAAGGATTATATCAAGAATATTATGCAAATAGGCTGATCTATCATCCAAATTTGTTGAATCTAGAGACATTTGCTGGTCTTGAAAATTTTAAAATTCTTATGTTGCAATCAGCACCTAAATGTACTGGTGAGAAATTTATTGTATATTTCCATAAAAATAGTTTTCAGATTAAACATCTGAAAATTCCTTCAAGTAAAGCCGCTTTTACTTTGGAAGTAAAATTTGCAGTAAAAATTTAAAAAAACACTTAAATGCACAGTTAACATGTAAGCAAACACTCACTCCATACAAATATTTATTAAGTGACAGAATTCCAACATACCCAGGCTTTAACTCTGATTGGCGTCTCACCACAGAATATCGAAGAGCAATAACACAGGCTTTGGAAAGAGGAATCACCATTTCTGAAGCTATTATCTTCACTCGAGTTAATACCATAGCAATGTAATTGATTCTGTCGAATGATTTCTTAATGTAGCGGCCATCTGAAGTAACCTAGAATGGCAGAAGGGATTAATGTAAAATTGGTATTTCTAACAAAACAAGGAGTAATTAATATAGAACATTATTCTGTGCATGAATTATAATCTGCAAGACTGGCATATGAAATTTATAAGCGTTATGAAGATGTGGGTGTATTTTTCAGAGAGAGAAGGGCTTGGCAAGTACACAGAGTGCTGGAGAATTTACAAAGTAACAGCACTCACTGAGTGGCCCAGAGACAAAGACAAATTTCAAATCTGCCAATCAGTTTGAATTATACCCAGAACATACAAAACTCCAATCAAGTTTGAATTGAGTATATTGACAATCTTAAACACCAATGACACAAACCGATGCCCTGGAGTTTAAGACTGGCAAAATTGAACAATTGAGAGGAGACTGCTTCAAAAAAATCTCTTAAAAAGTACCTTTTTGATCAGTAACCTATAACGCAGAAATTCCTAACAAGGAGAAAAGATGACAGTGGAAGATCTGAAGACAAGAACCTACAACTGCCTGGTTTTGAGATAAGTAGTGTTGTTTTGTAAATTTTAATTGGGAGTTTTATCGGACTAGTATTATAGAAGGGAAGCTAAAAGATAGTTTAGAGAAATAAATTGTCTATAATGGTTAGTTCATTATTCTCTATTATATTTTAAGGAATAAAGTTGTTAATTTTTACTTTAAATAGTTCTTGGCCACTCGATTTTTACAGATTACTGCATGCGATAAATCTTTTTGGTGTTCCTGCTTTTAAATTAAGCAGGAGGGTTTACCATGTATCATAACATAAGCTATTCACATTCTACAAGGCAAGGACTAGCATATCATCAGCACAGCAATATTTAGAGAATGTAGCAATGTAGCTTTTGTCATATGTACACTCAAATGTGGGTTGTGGTCCTCATCATTTTGTTTTTCACAAAAAAATTTTAACCTATTCCCATGACACTCAACATCTACAGTTTCACAAAATTTCTATACTATCAACATAAAGGCCCATAAGCATTCCCTCCAGGTCACTCAATCTGACTTCAACATATATTGCCATTCCTTAATTGTTCCTGGGTCAAAATTTGAAATATTCTTTATCTAACAGACTTGCAAAAGCACCTTTGAAGATCTATGACCCCTCAAGAGGGGCCTCTTGGTTCGAGATCGGTCAAAAGAATCAACGAATAGTCTGTTCAAAAAGCAAGGGTCTTTAGTTTATTGAATTAAGGTACCTTGATGCAATTCTATCCAGCACCACAGTGGTTAAGACTTCTGTGTTCCATGGTGAATTTGCGCAATTACATTTGAAAATTACACATTATTTTTTTTTAAAAAAAGAGACAGTACAGCCTTAATTACAAGAAAGACCAAACACATATAATAAGGTAACATGATTTACAGCAAGTTAATCCAATGATATTTCCTGGGAAAGGGTTCTTAATTACAAGAAAAGTCCAATCAACTGTAATATGGTGACACGATTGACAACAGGCTAATCTAATGGTATTCCTTGGAAAAGAAATCTTGTTCACGTAAATTGTCAAGCCATGTATCAGTTCAAGGTTAGTTCGAATGGTCAATTAACGTGTCAGTATTCATTTTATGAAAACTCTGTTGTCCTCTTATCTTTGAATTTCAGCTTAATTCTACAAATCAGCAGTACAGGTTCACAGGGTTCAATCAGTATTCTCACAGCCATTTTATAGTATTCTTTTAAATTGAAAAACTATTTTGTGCTTAATAAAAATCTACATATACTTGTTGCCTAAATTCAAATTTTAACTCCTCACCTTTAGCACAGAAACTACAGTGGTTTCAGAAAGCATACCACCATCACAAAAATTAGCTTTTAAAACTTCCAAATTCCAAAGCAATGGAATGAGATTGATTCAGTTTTTTTGGGAGATGTTCTGCATTCGTTTATTCTCCTAGCAAAATGGCCTGTACAATCTTCTCAAGAGCAACTAAGGGCTATAAATGTTGCCTTGTGAATGACTTCAATATCCCAGGTATTTTTTTTTTAAAATTGAAAATTCCAGCTTAAGAATTATGTGAAGAAATTTAATTAAATACCTCACAATGTCTGTTCAGCATATTCTCCTTGGGAATACGAACATTTTGCAACATTAAATATCCATTGTCAACATGTTCAAAGGCCATCTTTGGACCGATATCTCCAATCTTGACACCTGGAGTTACATTAAAAATGCATTAGCATTATTGTCCATTTCTTGTTGAATTTTCCTGGGATGACGACATCATTAGCAAGACTGGAATTTATTGTATATCCCCAATTAATTTGTAGTGGTGGTGATCAGCCATCTTCCTGAGTGCAATGAGTAGCGCACTTGGCTATCTTCAGAAGGCAGTTGCATGGAAGCCAGGCTGTCTCCCTATAGCAGACTCGTTTTCATGAAGGTCATTGCCTAACCAGATAGGTTTTTTTTTCTTTCGGGAAATCCAGTGGTTTCATGATCACCAGTGATATTAAGTTTTTATTCCAGATTTTATAAAATTTACAGGCAGTCCCGGGGTTACAAATGGGTCCTATTCTACAGTCCATTGGCAAGTTCGACTTGGAACACAATTCAGGACAATGGAAAGCAGCCGATTGTGTAGGAAATATTCATATGTTGGGTATTTAAATTTTAAAAACCACGTATAGGATCAGGTTTGTAAATTTGACACTCAAATCAGGGACTCCCGTACTGAATTTAAGTTCTCCCAGGGATGGAAATTCCTATATTCAACAAACTGACAAAGATTACAGAACCATTCATGTTCCATAACTCTAATAATCCTTCCCGTGTCATTTAAGAAAATGGAATCTATCATAAAGTCAGCTGAGCAAAATCTTGGTGCTCTCACATCAACCATTGTGTTATGCTTGAATCTATGCAGGTAATGGGAAAATTGAGAAACTTTCCCCCTCAGTCCCATTTCTCAGGTAATACTTCTTTTTTAGATGTGCAAAGAATTGAACTTTATCACAATGTTCCCTTTACAAACAGTTAAAAAGAGGGTGTATTCACAAAAACAGGATGAGCTTCACCAAGAGGTGAAAGGCTTAAGTCAGTTCCTCCACAAAATCTACATCAAAGATAAAGTCAAGGCCTAAAGTGAAGACAGAATCACATTTTTACTCTGTCCTCCACCACATATTGACATATTAATTCAGGACCTGTGGTGAGAAGATGTCTCCTACATCAGAAGACAACATCAAATTTCAATCCTGGACAGAGCCACCAAACTTTGTACTGCTTTTTAGATAACTTTTTATTTGCTCAAGATTTTATTTAATTTGCATATATCTCGCATCAAACTGAGTGCACTGTAAAAGCTTTTGTAAGTGCTGTGGTTCTGTTCGCCGAGCTGGAAGTTTTTGTTGCAAACGTTTCATCCTGTCTAGGTGACATCCTCAGTGCTTGGGAGCCTCCTGTGAAGCGCTTCTGTGGTGTTTCCTCTGGCATTTATAGTGGGCTGTCCCTGCCGCTTCCGGTTGTCAGTTTCAGCTGTCTGCTGTAGTGGCTGGTATATTGGGTCCAGGTCGATGTGTTTGTTGATGGAGTTTGTGGATAAGTGCCATGCTTCTAGGAATTTCCTGGCTGTTCTTTGTTTGGCTTGCCTTATAATGGTAGTGTTGTCCCAGTCGAATTCATGTTGCTTGTCGTCTGCGTGTGTGGCTACTAGGGATAGCTGGTCGTGTGTCCCAGTCGAATTCATGTTGCTTGTCGTCTGCATGTGTGGCTACTAGGGATAGCTGGTCATGTGTAAAAAGTGTGTAAAAGTTTGTAAGTGTGTAAAAAGAAAAATATTAATGAAGAGAAATGAAAGTACCTTACATTCTGAAACAGGACAGTTGATAATAAGGAAATGCCAGAGCAATTAAATAACTTTAGTTCTGTCCTCATGCAAGAAAACAAATATAACTTTCTAGAAATGTTAGGGAACCAAAGTTCTAGTAAGGAGAAATAGGAGGAAATTAGTAGAGGAAATTGGGGCGGCAAAGTGACTCAGTGGTTAGCACTGCTGCCTCACAGCACCAGGGTCCCAGGTTCAATTCTAGCCTAGGGCAGACTGTCTGTGTGGAGTTTGCACATTCTCCCTGTGTTTGCATGGGTTTCCTCCGGGTGTTCTGGTTTCCTCCCACACTCCAAAGATGTGCAGGTCAGATGAATTGGCCATGCTAAATTGCCCATTGTGTTAGGTACATTAGTCAGAGGGAAATGGGTCTGGGTGGGTTACTCTTCGGAGGGTCGATGTGGACTTGTTGGGCCAAAGGGCCTGTTTCCACACTGTAGGGAATCTAATCTAATCTAGTATTAGACTTTTTAAAAAGCCCTGGAGAAATTAATGGGGCTGAAAGCTGATAAATCCCCAGGGACTTGATGATCTACATTCCAGGATGCCAAGGTATATGCAAATTAGTGAATGCATCGATCATCCTATTCCAAAATTCTGTTCAAAAGTCCCAGCAGATTGGCAGATGGCAAAAATAACCCCACCACTTAAAAAAAATGGAGGGATGGAGAAAACAGGGAATTATTAACAAGTTAGTGTAATGTCATTATTAGGAAAAATATTAGTGTCTGTAAAGGAAGTACTAACAGGGCACTTAAAGTCAACGTGGATTTATGAAAGGGAAAAGCAGAAAGGGACAAAGAGTATAAATCTTTCTGTCGTGGCCTCATTATCCTTTCCCATATTAATATCTTTCTCTTTGGCCTTAAATCTGCCCTTTGATTTTCCACGTTTTCCCACGTTGTGATCCCTTGCTACCATTATTTAGTCTAAAATCTTCTCTACTTCTTAGGGTACGCAGTGTTAAGGATTGAGGAATTTCAACTGTGAATTATGTCTAGCTCTAATCTGGTTTCACTTGTTCAAACCTGAAATATTGGAAGCTGGGCCTCTGACAAACCTCACCATATCCCTGATTGTAATAGTGATTAATTCAGATTTCTGCTAATTGCATCTGTTTGCATCCGTTTGCGAAGACTCTTAAAGTTAGGGTTTATTTCTAGAAAACAGATATCCTTTAGATATCAAGAAATACTTTATTAAAACTGACTATGCCAGTGAAACTCACTCATAAATGTATCTATTATTTCTTGCGATAATTTTCAATGTTTTAAAATTGGATTACAAAAGGTGGTAGACTAGAAACTCTGTTGCAAATTGCTTATTTTGTTTACCATTATTAAACCTATCAAGGCATAGCTGTATTCGTGAAAAAGAAAATCTATAGTCTTGCTAATTTTGCAGTTTTAAGAAAGATTCTGTGCACTGGTTTCTACCCCCTGTCAAAAATGGGAAATAATTAGGCAAGTTAGCCTTGGAAAGAAACTCCTTACTCCCCAACTCTATAGTTAAGTGCTGGCCAAGAAGGCCTACCAGCAACCTCCTGAGTTAATGTTCTTACCCACCCTACAAGAAAAAGAAAAAAAATCCCTTCTCTTAACTTACAGATAAGACTAAAATTTATAATGACAGCACAAAAATAAAACTAAAGGCTCTGCATCTCAACATATGTAGTAGCCAAAACAAAATAACAGTGTCCAAATAGAATTGAGTAAGTATAACATAGTAATCATTACAGCGACATGGCTACCAGGATGACATGGATTGAGCCTTGAAGAACACAGGGCATTTAGCAATGACAGGATCCTAGGAAAAGTTGGAGAGGTGGTTTTCCTGGTTAATTATGGCATTAGCACAACAGAGAAGTTCAATCCAAGTTCAGGAAACCAAGATCTGAAAAGAAGGACTCCAAAATAAGGATGGAAAAATTTGAGTATCAGCCAAAGCTAACCAGAAATACAAAAACAGATAATAAGAGATTCTACAAATATTCAAAGAGAAAGAGTTAGCTAAGTGAACATTGGTCCCACAGCAAGTGAAATTGGACAATTAATAATGGAAACCAAGGAAATTCAGATCAACTGAACAGGAATTTGGCATCAATCTTCAATATAAAAGATACAAGTAACATCTCAGAAGCAGCAAAAAGTCAGGATGTTCAATGCATGGAGAAACTCAGAAAAATCAAAATCACCAGTGTGCGCACCCTTCCCCGATAAGAAGTGATACTTAGTAACTTATTTAAACTGTGGGCAGACAAGTGCCTAGATCCGGATCAACTTCATCCTGGGGTCTTAAAAGAAGCAGCTAGTAAAATAGTTGATGTATTGGTTATTTTCCAAATTCCTCGATTTGGAGGAAATGCCATCAGATTGGAAGATGGCATATTTATTCAAAGAGGAAGATAAAAAGCAAGAAACTACAGGCCAGTTAGCTTAACATCTATCAGAGAGAAATGATTAGAAGCTCTCATTAAAGAAGTTATAACAGGACACTTGGGTAAGTTCAGAGTTATTAATCAGAGGCAACATAGCTGTGTAATTTATTAGCATAACAATGAAAACAGTACTTTATTATAACTCATCCATTGTCAGAATAAGACAAGGCAGACTTTATTGCTAAAAAGACTTCCAAACGGTCAGGAAAATAAAACAAGCAGAATGTTACCTGGCAAAGCAGAATGGTCCAGCAGATTGCGAATCTGAACAATGAAAGCATGCATCCCGTGGCATTTCTCCTGGGTATACAGCTGCGCCAAAACCACAGCGTGATTTGCCGACCTACCCACTGACAGCAGTAAATACATTTTATTAAGACCTCTTTAAAAAAATGCAATAGATTATATTAATGCTTGTCCCCCAACTTGTTGGTAAATTTACAATATTCTGTTTGTTTCAAACAAAAGGCATTGTGTTAATAGCCTTCCTGGTATTTTTAAAAATGCTCGATTTACACACTAATTGCCCGTGAATTGTGTCATAGTTTACACTTTTAACAGTTAGGCATAATTTTCTATCTTTTAAACAAAGGTGATAATTGACAATACGATGCCAATTAATTCAGTCTCATCCCTTCACGTATTGAATTGTTGCTGACAGGTTTTAACTGTCTTTACTTTCTCAATTTCCCATCTCTCTATCTTTCTTTAGCACTTGATTTGACCCCAATTAACCTTCTTTCTCCATTGTTATGGTTTCTTTCTCCATCCTCAAATTTTATTTGTTAAAAACACTGTTGATTCTGTCATTCACTCAGGTTCAAAAGGATTCATTCCATCATCTCACCATTATAAGCTCTCACTTCCAGCAAGAAATGGTGGAGCAATTCAATGAAATGAAGCATTCAGAAAAGATCTAGCTAAGGACATACACTTGATTCCAGCAAGGCCCAGGCCATTATACTTCAATAACATGCATTTAGATAGCACCTGTAATGTTATAGTCTTGAATTATTGGAGTACAATGTACATAGATTTTCTTGAGTTAGAAATCCATTTTCATTCAAAGCAACTATATGGTCAGTGACAGGCAGAAATGAATGACTTTTAAGTCTAGCGAGTGAAAGGTTTTGAGGCTTACAGTCACCAGGCCACCACTTTATTGATGATGGTTTTGGTGTGTTGAGGATGAAATCCTGGTTGGAAGGATCAAAGGTTGCAGTTGTTTCTAGTCCTCGAAGATAGGTGCCTTAAAATGAACAGCAAGCATACTGATTAAGACCGGGATAAATGGAAAGTTAGAGATTACAGATGGAAACGAAAAGTTGATTTATTTACCGTCAAAAGACTACTATCCTTTCTGGTTGTCACTTATCTCAGGTTCAGCTGATGTGTTTGAGCCAGGTTTGGCTGCATTATTGACTTTAGTAAAGTATTGTTCAGGGGTTCCAATCACACAAATATTCTAAACTGATTGCTATATGTACCTAACTGAAATAGCATATCTATTCAACTACTTCAATTATATAAAGAAAGTCTGCTAAACAGCCAGATATCAGTTACTGGAACAGAGTAGTATTAAACTGATCTACAACTTGATCTAAAATTGATTGTCATTAAATTATTTTCAGAAAGGAGCCATTGTGAATTTGACTGAATGGTTGCACAACCAAGATCAGAATTTATTTGTCTGGTTCACAATAGAAACACTTCCCTCTGATTTGGGCCATAGTACATTAAGCACCAATATTCCACTTAGAAGCTGACTTTTGTAAATTTTAAAAGCCTAATTTATCTGAGTTTGATTCTGTAAAATTATGAAGCATTAATCAACTGGTACAATATAATTGTGATGGAAAAAGTGCTCAAACATTAGCTTATCAATTTGTCCTCTTACCATGGCCTAGTTCGGTTTGAGCATAGGTTCCAATAATTTGATAATCCTTAGCCAGTGGAACCCACTTGGCAATTTGTGCATCTGTTCCCAGTTCTGTGATGGTTGGTATAAAGACTCCGTTGTGGACTCCAAAAGCCAAATTTCCTCCCATGATTCTAAAGCCAGGAGAAAGCACAGGGTCAGAAGCTTGGAATTCTGAGGTGAAAAACTCATCTTCAACATTCTAAAGGCTTTCTTTTCTTTATTCTTTCACAAGGGTTGTGGGGCCGGCCCATCCCCAAGTGCCATTGACTGCAATGGTTACCAGTCTTTAAAAAAAGGCAGTTAAGAATCAATCTGTGGGTCTGGAGTCACATGTAGGCCAGACTAGGTCAGGATGGCAGATTTCTTCCCCTAAGAGGGTATCAATGAACCAGGTGGATTCTTATGGCATAGGTTTCGTGGTTACAATTAATGTGGCTAATTTTAAATTCCAGATTTAAATTCAATTTAAAATTCCACAATAGTTGAATTTGAGCCCAGGCCCTTGGGTGACTAGTAGTAGGGTTACTACTATGTCATCACCTCACCAAATCCCCCTTACTGACAAAGCCCTGTACTGGAAAGTATCCTCTGCTTTTGTAAAGAGGACTGTAAGATATAAATTTGTGGTTTAGAATAAGAGTTGAAATCTGGCAATAGTTTCAAGTTAGAAGAAAGAAATATAATGGCAAAAATAAGCCAGCCCGCCTTAGGAATAAAGTACCCTATTTGTTTTTGAGTAGAAAGGGTTCTTAGTTTGATTATAAAATAAACAAAAGAAAAATGCTGGAGAAACTGAGCAGGTCTAGTAGCATCTGTTGGGGGAGAGAGAGAGTTAAATTTTCAGAACTCATGCTTTCCATGATTACTTTGGACACTGTCTTACAATCCATGAAATGAGACAACTTAAAAATTAATATCTGGCTTCATTTCATTAAATCTTCAGTTTACTCAAGGTAAGTTTGGAAGATTTCAATGAGAGTAAGAGGTGAGAAATCAGATTTCTGGCTATAATGAACAGGATATGTGGGGTTAGCCCATCCCCAAGTGCCCTTGACTAGAACAGTTACAAGTCCATATGAAAAGGCAGTTAAGTATCAAACTGAGGGTCTGAAGTCATATGTCGGCCAGACCAGGCGAGAATGGCTTGGCTAAGCAATTAATGAACCTGGTTGTATTGAACCCACAGCTAAGTATGAGTGTTTTGCAAATAGTGACCAAGATGCAGTAGAGTTTAGCATCACGTTTATGCTAGAGCACCAAAGTGGACCACAATTTTGAAAGAGGAAGGAGGAAGATGGAAAATTTCCACGTCTGTTAACAGTTTGTAACTACAGACTAACAAGTGAGAGAAAAATGGGAGACTAGTATGGATGACAAAGGAAATACTGAAGGACTCAATAACAAAAATGCTTTCCTCAAGTAAAAAGCCAAGCACAAGAACAGGGATGAGCACAATAGCAATTCACAGAAATTCCAGTATTTCAAATGAATGGCACATGAATGGAGACTGAGTATCTTGGTCCTTACCTACTCATCCAGCTATATTCTGTAAACCTTAAAAGCCTTTATTGACATTTTTCTACTTGACATATTCACAGATGTTAGCAGGTGGAACATGATCTCAGCCCACCTAGCTCAGAGATAAGACAATATCACTGAACTACAAGAGCCCTCATACCTCTTTGTCCTTTTTTTCCCCCAATCAACCTGTTCAGAGATGTTATTGCACACTTCTGGAGCAGGAGGGTTTTGAACCCAAGTCTCTCAATTCAGGGTTAGATATACTACTATTGCACCACAAGAGGACACTTTCAAAACTCCTTGTGAATGGTGCTGGTAGTTAAAAGCAGGTTTGTGGACTTGAGATAAGAGGAATTTTTTTTGGAGGGCTCTTGCAGGGCAATGGTAGTGCTCCTACCTTTGGACCAGAAGCCATAGTTAAAATCCCACCTGGTCCTAGGTAGGTCACAACATCTCTGAACAGAGAGTGATTAGAAATATCTTGACAGGGATTTGTGACTTTTGGTTTGTAGAAAGGTTGGTAAAATGTGGAGAGAAAGTTGAGTCAGTTTCATTCATACCCAAAAAGACTGTTTTACATTCTGAACTGATGTAAGCTGATGTAATGCCACCATGCTAGATATGCAAACACAAAAGGTTTTCTGAAATCAAGAAAACAGGACATAGAAATCAAACATACTGTAACAAGAATTTAGACGCACGTCACAAGACTGAGCTTAAGTAACTTGAAAGAGATAATTTTACAGTAAAGGTATCTTATTTGAGATAATGCCTTATATAATTATATTTTGCTTGTGAATGCATCAGTGTTCTTAAAAACAAAATTTATACTACAGCCAATATTCTCAGTTTGACACAAAATGGCATAGCAACTATGCTTTAGTGTTGATAAATGCCTTTGACTCCATGCATCGTCTATTTTTGACTCTAGTTAAAATACTGTGGAGCAGTGTTTGACTGGAATATTTCCACAGAAGGAAATGAAGACTTGAGTTCAGACCACACATGTACTTTCTTGGGACATCACTGGAACAAAACTGATAGTAGATCTCTTACTGTGTTTGATACCTGAGGAGGGAGTGGGAACTCTTACAAACAGGTTATAAAATATACCTATAAGCAAACTGCATCTCAGGTCCATCATCCATCCATCCCAATTCCTTCATTTTCTGCCACAGGCATACTGCTCTTTTCACAGCTAACTCATACTGCTCAATTGGTGTCAAGAAATACTCATTTTCTCGACCAAAGACAGTATCACCATTAATGACATGTTCTAATAAAAGAAAGAAAGCAAATGTGAAACTAAAACATTTAATATTACTTAAATTGAACCAATTCAAAACTAATGTTAAATTAATCAAAGTTGAGGATCTAAAACACAACTCATATTTCATTGTTAATTAAATTCTCTTCTGTGCTCCTAACTTGTTCCTCCCCAACACCACCCCCTACAGGACAGACACTGTCACCTCCCACAGCCCACCCAACCCCCTCCCATATGACAGGCACCATCACCCACTACCGCCCCAATACGACAGTCACTGTCACCCCTTACTGCACCGCTCCACCCCCACTCCCCCGATATGACAAACACAGACCCCCCCACCCGTCCCTAAAGCGAAAGGCCTAGCACTGTTCCCCTCCCACCCCAACCCAGCCAGATATCGTCCCTCTCCCCTCCCCCACTCCACAACCCGAACCCGGACAGGGACTGTTCCCCTTCCCCCGGGGTCAGGCACTGTCCCCCCTCACACCCCGGGGTCAGGCGCTGTCCCCCCAGGGTCAGACACCTGTTTCTCCCCCCCTCCCCAGGGGCCGGCACTGGTCTCCCTTCTCTCCCCCCACCCCGGGGTCAGGCACTGTTCTCCTCCCCCCCGCCCCCGGGGTCAGGGCACTGCTCTCCTCCCCCCCCCCCGGGGTCAGGCACTGCTCTCCCCTCCCCCCGGGGTCAGGCACTGCTCTCTCTCCCCCCCCCCCCCCCAGGTCAGGCACTGCTCTCTCTCTCCCCCCCCCCCGGGGTCAGGCACAGCTCTCTCTCCCCCCTTCCCCCCCCCCCCCCCCCCGGGGTCAGGCACTGCTCTCTCTCTCTCCCCCCCCGGGGTCAGGCACTGCTCTCTCTCTCTCCCCCCCCCGGGGTCAGGCACTGCTCTCTATCTCTCCCCCCCCCCCCCCGGGGTCAGGCACTGCTCTCTCTCTCTCTCCCCCCCCCCCGGGGTCAGGCACTGCTCTCTCTCTCTCCCCCCCCCGCAGGCCAGGCACTGCTCTCTCTCTCTCCCCCCCCCGCAGGTCAGGCACTGCTCTCTCCCCCCCCCCCCCCCCCGGGGTCAGGCACTGCTCTCTCTCTCTCCCCTCTCTCCCCCCCCCCCGCGGGTCAGGCACTGCTCTCTCTCTCTCCCCTCTCTCCCCCCCCCGCGGGTCAGGCACTGCTCTCTCTCTCTCCCCCCCCCCCCGGGGTCAGGCACTGCTCTCTCTCTCTCTCCCCCCCCCCCCCGGGGTCAGGCACTGCTCTCTCTCTCTCTCTCCCCCCCCCCCCGGGGTCAGGCACTGCTCTCTCTCTCTCTCCCCCCCCCCCGGGGTCAGGCACTGCTCTCTCTCTCTCCGCCCCCGGGGTCAGGCACTGCTCTCTCTCTCTCCCCCCCCCAGCGTCAGGCACTGCTCTCTCTCTCTCCCCTCTCTCCCCCCCCCCCGCGGGTCAGGCACTGCTCTCTCTCTCTCCCCCACCCCGGGGTCAGGCACTGCTCTCTCTCTCTTCCCCCCCCCCCCCCGGGGTCAGGCACTGATCTCTTCCCCCACCCCCCCCGGGGTCAGGCACTGCTCTCTCCCCCCCGGGGTCAGGCACTGATCTCTTCCCCCACCCCCCCGACCGGGCTCAGGCACTGTTCTCCTCCACCCCCCTCCCCCGACGTTGGGCACTGTTCTCCTCCCCCCCCCCCCCACCTCCTCCCCGGGGGTCGGGCACTGTTCTCCCCCCCCCCCCCTCCTCCCCGGGGGTCGGGCACTGTTCTCCCCCTCCCAGGGGTCGGGCACTGTTCTCTCCCCCCCACCCCCACCCACCTCCTCCCCGGGGGTCGGGCACTGTTCTCTCCCCCCCACCTCCTCCTCCCCGGGGGTCGGGCACTGTTCTCTCCCCCCCACCTCCTCCCCGGGGGTCGGGCACTGTTCTCTCCCCCCCCACCTCCTCCCCGGGGGTCGGGCACTGTTCTCTCCCCCCCTACCACCTCCTCCCCAGGGGTCGGGCACTGTTCTCCTCCCCTCTCCCCCCCCCACACCTCCTCCCCGGGGGTCGGGCACTGTTCTCTCCCCCCCTACCACCTCCTCCCCAGGGGTCGGGCACTGTTCTCCTCCCCTCTCCCCCCCCCACACCTCCTCCCCGGGGGTCGGGCACTGTTCTCTCCCCCCCCACCACCTCCTCCCCAGGGGTCGGGCACTGTTCTCCTCCCCTCTCTCCCCCCCCACCTCCTCCCCGGGGGTCGGGCACTGTTCTCTCCCCCCCCACCACCTCCTCCCCAGGGGTCGGGCACTGTTCTCCTCCCCCTCGCCCCCCCCCACACCTCCTCCCCCGGGGTCAGGCACTATTCTCCTCCCCCTCGCCCCCGGGGTCAGGGCACTGCTCTCCTCCCCCCCCCGCGGGTCAGGCACTGCTCTCTTCCCCCCACCGGGGTCAGGCACTGCTCTCTCTCTCCCCCACCCCGGGGTCAGGCACTGCTCTCTCTCTCCCCCACCCCGGGGTCAGGCACTGCTCTCTCTCTCCCCCACCCCGGGGTCAGGCACTGCTCTCTCTCTCTTCCCCCCCCCCGGGGTCAGGCACTGCTCTCTCTCTCTTCCCCCCCCCCCGGGGTCAGGCACTGCTCTCTCTCTCTCTCCCCTCTCTCCCCCCGCCGCGGGTCAGGCACTGCTCTCTCTCTCCCCTCCCCCCCCCAGGGTCAGGCACTGCTCTCTCTCTCTCCCCTCTCACCCCCCCCCGCGGGTCAGGCACTGCTCTCTTCCCCCCCCCCCGCGGGTCAGGCACTGCTCTCTCTCTTCCCCCCCCCCCCCCCACCGGAGTCAGGCACTGCTCTCTCTCTCTCCCCCACCCCGGGGTCAGGCACTGCTCTCTCTCTCTCCCCCCCCCCGGGGTCAGGCACTGCTCTCTCTCTCTCCCCTCTCACCCCCCCCCGGGGTCAGGCACTGCTCTCTCTCTCCCCTCCCCCCCCCAGGGTCAGGCACTGCTCTCTCTCTCTCCCCTCTCACCCCCCCCCGCGGGTCAGGCACTGCTCTCTCTCTCTTCCCCCCCCCCCGGGGTCAGGCACTGCTCTCTCTCTCCCCCCCCCCCCCCCCCCGGGGTCAGGCACTGATCTCTTCCCCCGGGGTCAGGCACTGCTCTCTCCCCCCCGGGGTCAGGCACTGCTCTCTCCCCCCCGGGGTCAGGCACTGCTCTCTTCCCCCACCCCCCCGACCGGGCTCAGGCACTGTTCTCCTCCACCCCCCTCCCCCGACGTTGGGCACTGTTCTCCTCCCCCCCCCACCTCCTCCTCCCCGGGGGTCAGGCACTGCTCTCTCCCCCCCCGGGGTCAGGCACTGCTCTCTCCCCCCCCCAGGGTCAGGCACTGCTCTCTCCCCCCCCGGGGTCAGGCACTGCTCTCTCCCCCCCCCGGGGTCAGGCACTGCTCTCTCCCCCCCCCCGGGGTCAGGCACTGCTCTCTCCCCCCCCCGGGGTCAGGCACTGTTCTCCTCTCTTCTCTCCCCCCCCCCCCCCGGGGTCAGGCACTGTTCCCCTCTTCCCCCGGGGTCAGGCACTGTTCTCCTCCACCCCCCCTCCCCCGACGTCGGGCACTGTTCTCCTCCCCCCCCCCCCACGTCCTCTCCGGGGGTCGGGCACTGTTCTCCTCCCCCCCCCCCCCCCCCCACCTCCTCCCCGGGGGTCGGGCACTGTTCTCCTCCCCCCCCCCCCCCACCTCCTCCCCGGGGGTCGGGCACTGTTCTCCTCCCCCCCCACGTCCTCTCCGGGGGTCAGGCACTGTTCTCCTCCCCCCCCCCCACCTCCTCCCCGGGGGTCGGGCACTGTTCTCCTCCCCCCCCACCTCCTCCCCGGGGGTCGGGCACTGTTCTCCTCCCCCCCCCCCCCCCACCTCCTCCCCGGGGGTCGGGCACTGTTCTCCTCCCCCCCCCCCCCACCTCCCCCCGGGGTCAGGCACTGTTCCCCTCTTCCCCCGGGGTCAGGCACTGTTCTCCTCCACCCCCCCTCCCCCGACGTCGGGCACTGTTCTCCTCCCCCCCCCCCCACCTCCTCCCCGGGGGTCAGGCACTGTTCTCCTCCCCCCCCCCCCCCCCACCTCCTCTCCGGGGGTCGGGCACTGTTCTCCTCCCCCCCCCCCACCTCCTCCCCGGGGGTCGGGCACTGTTCTCCTCCCCCCCCACCTCCTCCCCGGGGGTCGGGCACTGTTCTCCTCCCCCCCCCCCACCCCCCACCTCCTCCCCGAGGGTCGGGCACTGTTCTCCTCCCCCCCTCCCACCTCCTCCCCGGGGGTCGGGCACTGTTCTCCTCCCCCCCCCACCCCCCACCTCCTCCCCGAGGGTCGGGCACTGTTCTCCTCCCCCCCTCCCACCTCCCCCCGGGGGTCGGGCACTGTTCTCCTCCCCCCCCCCCACCTCCTCCCCGGGGGTCGGGCACTGTTCTCCTCTCCCCCCCACCTCCTCCCCGGGGGTCGGGCACTGTTCTCCTCCCCCCCCCACCTCCTCCCCGGGGGTCGGGCACTGTTCTCCTCCCCCCCCCCACCTCCTCCCCGGGGGTCGGGCACTGTTCTCCTCCCGCCCCCCACCCCCCACCTCCTCCCCGGGCGTCGGGCACTGTTCTCGTCCCCCCCCCCACCCCCCACCTCCTCCCCGGGCGTCCGGCACTGTTCTCTTCCCCCCCCCCCACCTCCCCCCCGGGGGTCGGGCACTGCTCTCCTCCCCCCCACCTCCTCCCCGGGGGTCGGGCACTGTTCTCCTCCCCGGGGGTCGGGCACTGTTCTCCCCCACCCCACATCTCCTCCCCGGGGGTCGGACACTGTTCTCCCCCCCCCCCACCTCCTCCCCGGGGGTCGGGCACTGTTCTCCTCCGCACCCCACCTCCTCCCCGGGGGTCGGGCACTGTTCTCCTCCCCCCCCCCCCCCCCCCCACCTCCTCCCCGGGGGTCGGGCACTGTTCTCCCCCCCCCCCCCACCTCCTCCCCGGGGCTCGGGCACTGTTCTCCCCCCCCCCCCCACCTCCTCCCCGGGGCTCGGGCACTGTTCTCCCCCCCCCCCCCCCCCCCCACCCCCTCACCGGGGGTCGGGCACTGTTCTCCCCCCCCCCCCCCCTCCCAGGGGTCGGGCACTGTTCTCTCCCCCCCACCTCCTCCTCCCCGGGGGTCGGGCACTGTTCTCTCCCCCCCCCACCACCTCCTCCCCAGGGGTCGGGCACTGTTCTCCTCCCCTCTCTCCCCCCCCCCCTCCCCGGGGGTCGGGCACTGTTCTCTCCCCCCCCACCACCTCCTCCCCGGGGGTCGGGCACTGTTCTTCCCCCCCCCCCAGGGGTCGGGCACTGTTCTCTCCCCCCCACCTCCTCCTCCCCGGGGGTCGGGCACTGTTCTCTCCCCCCCACCTCCTCCCCGGGGGTCGGGCACTGTTCTCTCCCCCCCACCTCCTCCCCGGGGGTCGGGCACTGTTCTCTCCCCCCCCACCACCTCCTCCCCGGGGGTCGGGCACTGTTCTCCCCCCCCCCCCCACCTCCTCCTCGGGGGTAGGACACTGTTCTCCTCCCGCCCCCCCACCTCCTCCCCGGGGGTCGGGCACTGTTCTCCCCCCCCCCCCCCCCTCCCAGGGGTCGGGCACTGTTCTCCCCCCCACCTCCTCCCCGGGGGTCGGGCACTGTTCTCCTCCCCGGGGGTCAGGCACTGTTCTCCTCCCCCCCCCCCCCACCCCACCTCCTCCCCGGGGGTCGGGCACTGTTCTCCTCCCCGGGGGTCACGCACTGTTCTCCTCCCCCCCCCCACCCCACCCCACCTCCTCCCCGGGGGTCGGGCACTGTTCTCTCCCCCCCACCTCCTCCTCCCCGGGGGTCGGGCACTGTTCTCTCCCCCCCCACCACCTCCTCCCCGGGGGTCGGGCACTGTTCTCTCCCCCCCACCTCCTCCTCCCCGGGGGTCGGGCACTGTTCTCTCCCCCCCACCTCCTCCTCCCCGGGGGTCACGCACTGTTCTCCTCCCCCCCCCCACCCCACCTCCTCCCCGGGGGTCGGGCACTGTTCTCTCCCCCCCACCTCCTCCTCCCCGGGGGTCGGGCACTGTTCTCTCCCCCCCACCTCCTCCCCGGGGGTCGGGCACTGTTCTCTCCCCCCCACCACCTCCTCCCCGGGGGTCGGGCACTGTTCTCTCCTCCCCCACCTCCTCCCCGGGGGTCGGGCACTGTTCTCTCCCCTCCTCCCCGGGGGTCGGGCACTGTCCCCCCCCCCCGGGGGTCGGGCACTGTTCTCTCCCCCCCCACCACCTCCTCCCCGGGGGTCGGGCACTGTTCTCTCCCCCCCACCTCCTCCTCCCCGGGGGTCGGGCACTGTTCTCTCCCCCCCACCTCCTCCTCCCCGGGGGTCACGCACTGTTCTCCTCCCCCCCCCCACCCCACCTCCTCCCCGGGGGTCGGGCACTGTTCTCTCCCCCCCACCTCCTCCTCCCCGGGGGTCGGGCACTGTTCTCTCCCCCCCACCTCCTCCCCGGGGGTCGGGCACTGTTCTCTCCCCCCCTCCCCCTCCTCCCCGGGGGTCGGGCACTGTCCCCCCCCCCGGGGGTCGGGCACTGTTCTCCTCCCCCCCGGGGGTCGGGCACTGTTCCCCCCCCCCCTCCTCCCCGGGGGTCGGGCACTGTTCCCCCCCCCCCTCCTCCCCGGGGGTCGGGCACTGTTCTCCTCCCCCCCGGGGGTCGGGCACTGTTCTCCTCTCCCCCTCCCCCTCCTCCCCGGGGGTCGGGCACTGTCCCCCCCCCCCCGGGGGTCGGGCACTGTTCTCCTCCCCCCCGGGGGTCGGGCACTGTTCCCCCCCCCCCTCCTCCCCGGGGGTCGGGCACTGTTCCCCCCCCCCTCCTCCCCGGGGGTCGGGCACTGTTCTCCTCCCCCCCGGGGGTCGGGCACTGTTCTCCTCTCCCCCTCCCCCTCCTCCCCGGGGGTCGGGCACTGTCCCCCGTTCCGCCTGTCACTCACCGACCGCTCTCCGGATCCGAGTGCGCTCCGCGCCGCCATCTAACAGGTTCACTAACTTCTCCAGCGGGAATCCCGGAGCCGTCCTCTCGCTCGCTATGTCCGGATTGATATCTGCGGGCTGTACTTTGTCCGGGCCCTTTGCTGCTGCCCCCACCGCCGCCATTCTCCTCCACCTCCACCTCCAGCTCCAGCTCCCGGCTCGGCAATGACCTGCTCCTGGGATCTGCCCTGCCCATACCGCCTCCTATTGGCGCAACCCGCCCTATCCCTCTGTGGATTGGGTCAACACAACGCCAATCGACCTGTTTTTGTCCAATGGGATAGCTGACAAGTTGCTGGTACACAGACAACAGGTAACAGGCGCTGTTGTGACTGCAGGTCTGGATCATTAACTCTGATTCTATCAGATACTACCAGACTTGCTCAGCTTTCCAGCAACTTCTGTTTCTGACTTTCAGCATCTGCAGTTCTTTGTTTGTATTAAATCACAGAACACGTTACCTTGCTCTCCATCCATGTTGCCTGACCCGCTGGGATCTCGAGCATTTGTTGTTTTCACCATCACAATCTGCTATCTGGAGCAAGATTTTATCAATGTACCAGGGGTGATATCTTAGTTTAGACAACGCACTTTAGGTGTGGGGACCCAAATTGAATCTATGTTTTAAGCTAAGGTCCTTTTTTTTTGACCGAAAAGAATCTTGAATGAAATAATTCCTCCGTGTGTGTGTGTGTGTGTATGGGTGAATGAGAGCGAGTGAACGTGAGTGTGTTTGTATGTGGGAGAGGTTCTGTATAAGTGTGCGTGTATGAGAGAGAGGAGCGTATATAGTATCTGGATCAGTGGTGCTGGAAGAGCACAGCAATTCAGGCAGCATCCGACGAGCAGCAAAATGGACGTTTCGGGCAAAATGAAGGGCTTTTGCCCGAAACGTCGATTTTGCTGCTCGTCGGATGCTGCCTGAATTGCTGTGCTCTTCCAGCACCACAGATCCAGAATCTGGTTTCTAGCATCTGCAGTCATTGTTTTTACCAGAGTATATAGTATGGCGGGGTTACCTGTAGTGTGACATGAATCCAAGATCACGGTTGAGACTATCTTCATGGGTATGGAACTTTGCTGTCAGCTTCTGCTCGATGATTTTGCGTTGTCGCATATCTCAAAGTTCGCCTTCGAGGACGCTGACCTGAAGATTGGAGGACACGTGGAGGACCCCCATTTAACTTCAGCAGGGAGACCTCATACAGTGGTCTTTCCCCACTGAACTTTCGCAGCAATTGTCTAAAACCTTAGATTAGATTAGATTACTTACAGTGTGGAAACGGGCATGTAAAAAGAAATGCACCCAGACCCATTCCCCTACATTTACCGCTTCACCTAACACTATGGGCAATTTAGCATGGCCAATTCACCTAACCTGCACATTTTTTCAATTGTGGGAGGAAACCGGAGCACCCGGAAGAAACCCACACAGACACGGGGAGAATGTGCAAACTCCACACAGACAGTTGCCTGAGGTGGGAATTGAACCCAGGTCTCTGGTGCTGTGAGGCAGCAGTGCGAAACACTGTGCCACCATGCCGGCCCCTTAGTTTGTCTCTTAGCATGTAGTCTTGGACCTTGGAATATGTCAGCCCCAACACTCGGTCAAAGACCAAGTTTCAGGCTGACCAAAGAGCATCTTTCACCGAGTTGATGGTCCTCCAGGCACAATCGGTGTGTATCTGGGTGTGCATCCCACGGGTATAGCACCATGTCCAGCCCAGCAGCTCTAATTATCTAGGGACAAAGACTTTAAAGGTATCTGGATTTTGAATTTTAATCAGCAGGCTATCTCCTAACTGATTAAAGGATTCAACAAGGGCAGCTAGTTTTAAAGTTGTTAAAGTCTTGCTTTAAATACTGTCTAGTACCTCCCTATCATACCATGCCTGAGGAAGGAACAGCGCTCTGAAAGCTTGCAATTTCAAATAAAATCCTTTGGACTTTACCCTGGTGTCTTATAATTAAAACATTCGCCATGGATTATCTTCCAGCTTCCACACTGTTAACTCTGGTTAGTCTTGAGGATCTTCCAGACAACTTATATTTATGTAATTCAACACCAGCAGATAGAAATTACTCGAAGTCCATGGAAAACTGCTAAGTAAAAAGAAATGCACCGAAGATTGTTAAAAAAAATTGCATCTACTTTGAAGTATTTTATGATATATAAACATTCATGTTCTTGAATCTTGAATATGTTAGATGTAAGTATATTAATGGAATTAAGAGTTTAGCTCACTTGGCAACAAAATTATATAAACTGAATGATAAGACATATTGCTTTGAAATGTACAAACAAGTATCATCTTAGTCAGATTTCAATACATAATAATACTTCATTCTGGAGGGAATTCTGCATTATCAAGGACCCTTCTATTAGTTAAGATGTTAAAGCAATACACTGACTGCCTCTTTAGGGCAATGTAAATGCTCTCATGTCACTTGGTAGAACAGAGTCCTTCATGATTGATTCGTTGGTCATTTGCTGTTTTTGGTATCTTGCTACGTGTATCCTGGCTACAGCATGAACAATGATTACATTTCAAAATGTAATTAATTCGTTGATAGGTCAATCTAAACCAAATTAGGTCACGATTGGGTGCCTGTGATGGAAAATCTTCTTCCTCAGTTCTAAGTCTTGTAAAATGCCAATAGTTGTCTGTAAGTAGAAGTAACAATTTATTTGGAATGTATAAAATATTGTAGTATTATGGTAATTGCAATTCTTGAAGCAAAAAATATAAACCTAATTAAACCATTAGTTTCCACAAAGTAAAATAAGCATCTATTTTATTTCAAAGTTATAAGGTACAATGACACAAACAGATATGGTGTCAGTACAGCTGAATATAACAGTTTTCTTCCTGTAATTATTAATTGAACTGAGTAACTATAATCACATTCATGGCGACGTGAATTTGATACACATTTTATACACAGAAAAGTAATAAATCCCCAAAAAAGGAGCAGTGAGAAAAATAAACTCCATTCCATAATTAGTGCTGCTTGATATATTTTATCAGACTATGGTTTAGTGTAGTGATGTGATAGGTATAAAACTTACCCAACAGTCAATACCTATTCAGTAACACCTCAAAGGCAATATTTGCAAACATATACAGATAACTGTTACCATTATAAACAATACTAACTGTCATTTAAACAGTGTTAGCCAAACTGTACTTTTTCACAACCGTGTTCAAGTAAAATGCAAGAAAACATTTCAAATTTATATACTGTGAATCTAATACACAGAGAGCAAAGCTAACAGCAGCCCAAATTCAAATATACTTTTAAGTGATTTCAGAGTTACATTCATAACCAATTAAGGTTTTTTTTACAGTAAGCATTGTATCCATGACCTCAAGACTAAATACCAAAACTTATATATTAGTATTGTGAAATATATGAGAAATAACATGAAACATAAAAATACTGCACCAATTAACCACATGAGCACTTCTTAAAAAAATAAGTTTGACCTTAAACCAATAGTCACTTTATTTTTTGTGCTATGTCCATGAAATTCTACACATTCTGTCAGGCTACTTTTCATGATTTCTGAAGACTGAATAAAGTAATGAAGCATTAAAGAAAAGTACCAAGCTAATAATTTACTACAGTAATGTCTTAATAAAATTAGTATAGAATTTAAAATATTGTCTGGAAGATACGTACAGATTTCTAAAGTGTTTAGGTCAATTGTTACTCTGTTTGCTGTAAAAGTTATAATTGTGCAGACCCCAGTCATTACTCAACCCATGTGTATAGACAATTATCCCACTGAGAAACATGGTATATATTTCCAAAATACAAGGTGTTCTTTTATCTAAATTCAATTGCTAAAAATCAGCAGCTTACAGCTCTGAATCTTCCCGGCAGATTCTTGTGAATTTAGCTGAAGGCTGTATATGTGTGTATCTATACAAGGATTTATCCATAAAATACTACTATCTATCATTTACCTTACTGTTGATCAGGAACTCAAGATTAATAGTAAAATATATATGCAGCATTTACAATGATGTAATCTTCTAGTCACAACCTTTTAATTCAAATATAATTGTATCAAGAAACCAAGACACATGAGTCATTTAAAATCTGGTCAAATGCAGGCACAAAAAACTTGTTTTGATGATACAAAACCCAATATTGTAATATGTCTCACCATGCCATCCTGTCAAAGGGAACACTCTATTATGTTCTCATTAAACAGTTAAGAATCACTACTGCAAAAATTCAGTTGATGTTATTTAGATGGAAGGACCTTTGCATAAAAATTATGCAATGTTTGCGAGAACATAATTAACTCAATGCAGATCATATCATCAGTTTTAGCAGTGTGTAATGGATTTATAATGTTGATGCATCACTCAAACTCTGCTTTAGCATATCACCTTCCAGCTTCATCCAGTGTCAGTGGACCCTAACTGTTTGTCTTTCTTCAAACTGCTATCTTCACCATAGACAGTACTCTAGTGTGTTCACCAAATAACCAGATTTGGTGAGTCAATAGAAACAACATTCTTTATATCCAAAAAGGCTGGCCATCCATTCGCAGCAGAATAAACATTTCATATTTCATTATTCTCTGAAGTAAGACAAGAACATTAAATGAACTCTACAATGATCGCATAGCAAATCAGTCAAGTAGAACTGGTGCCAAGTTTAACCAACCAGTTAAATTCAGTTGAGGCAGGAAGGCGCAGCATTAACCAGCTTTCTGTTCTGTACTGAAAGTGGAGGTTTTCCGTAAATTTTCTTTGACTTTGATAAATTCAGGAGCATTCTCTTGTTCCTCTCCACTCCTCTCTTGTTCTCGTTCCAACTGCAAGACAACATTTACAACATGTAAATATTATAATAGGTCCTTGAATAGATTTTGACTTGAACTTGCTACAAGTGACCCACAGATGTTGTGAAGCATTTGATCAGGTCCCTACGTAACATATTAGATTAATGACTTTCTCTTTTTGATTTAGTACTCACTGATCATCAAGGATTTACAGAATTATCCTATTGCTATTCAGAAGATTGTAAAGCTTTCTTTACAAATCCCATTCATCCCATCTCAAATTCCATAACAATTACAAAGTTTATTTCTACCCCTTACAATAACATTTTTTAAATGTTGTAAAGGTGCTGTGCCATGAAGCAGTTTCAGCAACAACATAGGGAGACCAGCAACCAAGTTGGGCAAGCAGTCACACAGACTAATCAGCATTGCTACAGACCGCCATGGGTGCACTCGGGGACAACTTTGGATATGTCCTGCTCCCACCAGGGAGATATATGTAATAGAGATGGGCTTACAATGATAAACAGTCAGGTAGGAATGGCTCTGACAATTTTGGAAGTTGACGCTGGAACTTTGTGCAGATTAATGTGTAATCCTCACGTTTCATCTTTAAAAAGTGTTAGGTAAAGGGGTAAATGTAGGGGATTGGGTGGGTTGCGCTTTGGCGGGTCGGTGTGGACTTGTTGGGCCGAAGGGCCTGTTTCCACACTGTAAGTAATCTAATCTCCTGTCCCACCCATCTCAATTAATGTTTCAGTAATGCTGATAAAGCATAACTCCCCAATGTTGAATATCACTTTCAGAAATCATTAAAGGAACCATGGATACAAAACATTGAGGAACACAATGTTCATCACTAAGGTTGGTTTGGTTAATGCCACCATAGATGAAGCTGTACAGATGAACTGTACAGTTACTAAACTGTCAGCATCAGAAAGAGAAGGAACCAATTTTAAGAAAATAATCCGCTTGGCTTCATCTTCAAACTGTCATGTCTCAATTGTTGACATCAGAAGTAACTAATGCATGGTGCTTGAAAAAAAAGTCAGCAGATGCCAGGAATCCCAAGTCCCACTAGGATTGCAATGACGCATAGTTCATGGACGTGCAATCCTTGACTATTAAATTGTCTAATTGTCAGCACTCTGAAAATCAGATTTGGGAGTCCTAATGTAGAGATTGGACCAGCTAACAGCAGGTCTTTCACAGCATAGTTCTTTTAGATAGCAGGCCTATCCCTTCAAACATAGCCCTAGAACACCCCGGGGGATGGTGCCTAGGAATCTTTTTGGGGTTACATCAGGTATCTTTTGTGATTGCCAACTATGGAGAAGATTGCGCCTAAAAAGCTAATAAATCCCAAGTAACTATAGCAAAATAGGATAATCACAACACAAACACTGAGAATTCTGTAGAATATCTGTTTGTTCAAATAGATGTTAATAATAATGATCTAATTGTCAATTGATTATGAGCTTTGGTTAATTGTCAGTTAGTTTACTTAAAAGAGTAAAGCATTCAAGTTATTCAGCAAACCAAACAGCTTGCAAACATTGCAGGCCAGTGTCAGTCAGTCATTCAATACACAAAGCCCAGGAGCTCTTAAAAAAAAGAATTCTCTCAAAGGCAAGGTGCACATACAACACAAACCTGCTCTAATCTTTGCTGTCTTTTTTGGAGCTGAAGTTCAAAAGGAGATTTTATTTTCCGTGCCTCCTCTTCCTCCTTTCTCTGTCGAATCAGCTGATCTCTCCGCCTGTATTCTAGCACCCTCTGTAGCTCTGGCTTGTTTTCAGAACCCAAACCTCTGCAACAAAAAATGTTAACTGAAATCTCTGGTGGCTTTGTCCATGGAAAATCAAAGTCAAATTTTGCTTCTACTGGTTTTGCTGGTGTCACACTGATGTGGATCTGGAGCTCCTGACACTTCAGAAACATGCAAGTCAGAATAATTGAGTAAGTTACAAGATAATACTTTTTATGTTCTTAAATTACAGCTAATATATGTCTGGATTACAAAAATAAAGAGAAATGAAGTGCACAAAAAGATCATCCACTGGTCCTTCCTTCTACCATGGAGGGAAAAAATACACAACCAAAAATACTGAACATTCAGGAAAATCTCTGAAAAAATCCAATATGAATCATTAAGGCATTCAAACAAACCTCAGAGGCAAACATGCCAACAGGAAACTCCTATAAGTAGCAGTTAACCAACAACTCAACATGTACATCTGCAATCAAAAGGTATGGCGCTGGAAAAGCACAGCCATTCAGGCAACATCTGAGGAGCAGGAGAATCGACATTTCGAGCATAAGCTCTTCATCAGCTCGGTCCTGACAAAGAGCTTATGCTTGAAACATCGACTCTCCTGCTCCTCGGATGCTGCCTGACCGGCTGTGCTTTTCCGGTGCCACTTTTTTTGACTAATCCCCGGCATGTGCAGTCATCTCTTTCTCCATGTACATCTGGAATGTAAGCTGAAAGGGTTTGAAAGAGGAGTCACATTATAACATATTTTGGTATCATGTAGATCGCTGATTACCAATTGTCTTGGATGTAACTTAATGTAAATTTGTATTTTGTGATAAACAATTTCATTATACTTATGAGATTTGTTCCCATGATTGTTTCAGGTGCATGCATCAAAAACAACGAATGTTTAAAATTTGAATGGAACATTCATTTCTCTAAATGTGATACACGATTGATCCTCTGCAGAAGGAAAATACTTAATGTTTGTCTGTTACCTTTTCCCAACTTATTAGTTTTATTTACGTGAAGCTGCACATGTCAAGAGACCATTTGACCTTGGTAGGGCATCACTTAAGCATTGAAACCATCGTCACCCATGATCAATATGTTGCAAGCCCTGCTGAAGGGTGAAGTGCAGTACCCCGATTAATATCTTGTCTCTTGTTTTATAACACCTCAAAACAAATTGGAGTTAGAGGAAGATGAATAAGAAGGGTTTCGAGGGATAAGGACCAAATGTGACTTGGTCAGATTGGGATGTCTACTTAGTATGAATGAGTTGGACTGAGGGTTCTGCTTCGTGCTGTACAACTCTATTACTTTTACCTCAACAAGCTCAACATAAAGCAAAAACTAAGTCTGTGACGTTCCCAACACATTTCCTTTCTGCCACTTTAGTTATAATTGAAACAAAGATTTGTAAAATACCCAGTCTACCAGTCGGGGCTGGTGGTGGGAAAGGAGAGGAAAGCAACAAAAAAAAGGGGAAAAAAATGTCCTGGGCACTTTTTTGACTGAATTTAACAGTTTTACAACTTCTTCAACCCATCCGTTTTCTATTGTCCATGTTAACAACAGAGGATGGCTGTACCAATCAGTGGAGTGCCATTGCACATACACGATATCAAATGTTGCTTTGAAACTTGAATCCTGCAACAAAAGAGTTGTGTATTTTAAACAAATGTATAAAAGGTTGCCAGAGCCAAAGAAACACAAGTAGATCCAGGAGAAGCCCTTGGGAGTAGTCTTCAAAATGCTGACCCGTGTTTGGAATTTTGATGGTTCATTTCTGCTTTGTTTTAATAGACACTGTGTACTTTCCTGTAATTTATCCACTCAGATTTCCCTTCAGGAGTTGCCCTTTTTGTCCTGCTACTCCTAAAATGTGCATAGTAATTTAGTAGCCCATCAGCTTTTGTTTAGCCTGATGCAGTTGTGATTTGGAAATGGATTAAGATCAACATGAATGCCTGTTAAAATTCTCCTCCTGTTACCGGTGTTGAGTGTGCATCTGCCATGCTTCACAGTAGAGCGCTAGCTCCTGTGTTGTGAACACACTCCAGTTCACCACCTGGGGTCTATCTGCCTTTCATCTGTCACAATTCAAGACCATAGCAGCTTTTTCCTCTGATTTCCCATTCCCTCTCCCTTTTGTGCTATTTTCTATAACTGTTTGTCTCCGCTAAACTCATCTTTGTACTTGGCCAATTACCCCTGTTTATTGCCTTTCATCAACATTGCTTTGCTTATTTAATCTCACCTGCTTTCCACCCAATTACTAACCTTTCTCCTTCATTCTCATTTCCCCTTCACAGCCATTTTCCCCACTGTTGTACTTTCCTAAAGTCAGTTACATTCTTTGATCTTTCCAGTTCTGATGAAAAGGTAGTTGACCCAAAATGTTTACCCAACTTTTTTCTTTCTGCATGTACTGCTGCACTTGTTGATCATTAACAACATTTTCTGTTTTTATTTATTTCAGACTTCCAGAATGCATATCATTTTAACTTTGTTAAAAGTGAATCACCTCTGTTACAGTATAGTTTGTCTTGATTGTAAAGATATTGTATTAGATCTGCTTTTGTCATTATCTGACCATATATTGATGTTTCCCACAATGTTTGTTTTGCAATTACCTGCTTTGTTATACAGCTGTTAAGCTGGAAGGTAAAGGCAACATTATCAATTTTATTTACAAACTCATTGTCAAACACTATTTTAGAATGTGAGAAGTTTTTAAACCAATATTTTCAGAATAGACAAGTTAAATTAGACCAATGTTATCAATGAAAGTATTTGAATTTCACTAATTTTATTTCTTAATAAACTTGATTCTTATTTCATAGAGCAAATTTTATGGAGTGCCACGACATTGTATGTCTGCCAGAGAGTTACTACTTCATTCACTTTGCCAACAAACAAGTTATTCACCCCAACTTGGGCATCAGGCTCCCTAGTGTTTATAAATCCTTAACTGAACAGCAAAGATAAAGAAAGGCTAAACTGGAGGCTGGTACAATTGCAACATTTAAGAGGAATTTGGATGGGTATATGAATAGGAAGGTTTGGAGGGATATGAGCCGGGTGCTGGCAGGTGGGACTAAATTAGGTTGGGATATCTGGTCGGCGTGGACAGGTTGGACTGAAGGGTCTGTTTCCATGCTGTACATCTCTATGACTCTATTACTCCGCTCTGAATTGGTCACATGGCCCCTAAAACTATTAAACATTAGTCAATAGAAACACAGCAATGGAGCAGAAGCACAACATGCAGCCCAATGGAATTTGCATCTCCTTAGTACTCAAACTCACCTAAATTCTATTAATTTCCTTTTTTCCCCACATGGTACAAGAAACTGGACAGTGACAATACATGTTATGAAAGTTAGAGTGGGTACCTCCAGGTGGTCCCCTATATCTCAGGGCGTGCAACCACTTGCACCCTTTGTCCACAGAGGTCAGCTCTGAGAATACATCAGCATCACATTATGACACCAATTTTCCAGTAATGTTAATCACTGCTGCACAGACCTCTGAAAGCTATTACAGAGGAACCTCGATTATCCGGCATTTGATTATCCAAATCAAATACTCCATGCCCAGCTGGATAATTGAAGTTCCTCTGTAATTGGTACACTGACTGACATATGTATATAAGTGACTGGACCCTGACTAATTTCTGTGCAGTTCCCTGACTGACTTACCAAGAATCTCAGGCCTGGATGCAATGTACCTGCAGGAAAGACTGGGACCCAGTCACCTACATTGTTATGGGACGACTGACCCAGACTGTCCCAACAGCTGACTGACCATGGCCATGCTCCTGGAGTGAGATCACACACTGCCCCTAACAGACTGTGGTGACACCCCTCAAGTGACGACTGCTCTCCCTCCTTAATATGAGTGAGGACTACTTGCTTTAGCCTTTGAGACAGGGCCATTTGCATGACACACCTTCAGTTTGTTTGTCAAATAAGTTTAAGTGTAAGATTGATGCAACAATGATACACAGCAGCTTCTGCTCCTTTGACTGATCTTTGCTGACAACCATGACAAGCTGCTTGGTTTTGTGTCTGAACTAAAAGATAAGACAACACAGAAATATGGTGAACCTGTGCATTCTGAACGAGACATTACAAGGCAAGGCAGAGACACTGGGAGCATTCAAATAGACACAAAGTGAATTAGCACTAAGAGACCAAGCAAGGAGTCCTCAGATGCACTTTGCTTCAATCCATGAAGGGTGGGAGACAATAATGACATGGGTTACTGTAGGTGAGAAGTGGCAAATTGATAGTCACCACCACCATGCTTTTGATGGAGTGTGGGGAAACAGTGCAGCACCATCGTTAGCATGTGTAAGCTGTAGAGCTGGGGTTCATGAGGTAATATTGGGAGATGAAGATGTAAATATTAGAGCTTACCAAGAATACACTGCAAGAGTGTACACAAGCTTTGTACTGATGTAGTTAACAGGGAGTGCAGGGGAGGAAGTAACATGAAGGTTTGTGGCCAGATTGCTAAGATATGTCTGTGACTCACTCAATGAAGTCATCTTCCATCCTTGTCCAATTTATAAATATATGGATGGAAATGGACAATGGCTGCAAACACACCTGGAATGGGTGGGGTAAGTATTTTTTTTCTGTTTCAGCACATGTGCTCCACTTGTGAGTGATATCTCTTCATGGAGAACTGCATTAATCAGGCCTTTACACAGAACAGGGTGTAGACATCTATAATGATACAAAATAAAATGTTCTTACAAAGTGCCCCCAGACTCAAAATGTGAACTCTGTTTTCTTTTGTTTTCCCCACAAGTGCTGCTGGACCTGCTGAGTTTCTCCAGCAATTTCTGTTTTTGTCTATAGTCGTATTGTTCTGCATGTGAACTGCATACCCAGTGTCCAACACTGCAGGGTACAAATCCTGGCCACCATTAATCTTGACCATGTCTTTAGTCATTACAGATTGACCACAATTATTTCATCACTGGTAACTTTACAAGTATCACCCGTGGGCCACAACTTACAAAGACACCAGAACAAGGAGTTTCATTCCATTCATCTTGAACTGTAAGCATTCACCTACATGCTCTCACATGCGATGTTATCTTTCTTGAGTATTACTGGGAGGTGAAGACAGATTTCAGTAATCCCACTGAATTTACAATCTCTCCTTTATGTGCATGATGTGGATTGTGCTGCATAAATTGAAATAAGATCCATGATGTCCAACATCCAGGCATTCCCTAGTCTCCCTTGTTAAGAATCCTCCATGTTCTACTGCATTGAGGAGTATGCTACACGGTCAGTTGTGTGGGGTCAATACTGACTGCTCAGATCACAAAGATTACTCCTCAGATTACCCATGTTGTTTCTGATACTCCCCTATTTCTGAGTTTCCTTTCAATCCTACCACAGCAGGGATACACAATTTGATCAAGCTTTGCTCTTGCATTCCATTCTTTTGGTTATATAGTTCCTCTATTCCATTGCCTTTGTTCATTGTGGTTCTGTGTTGTCACGTCAAATTTTAAGTTCTAGACTCTTTCTAAATTCCAATCAGAACTATTTCAGTTCAGTTCATATAGTCATTTATTTTATCTGCCAATCTGGAGTACTTCAGAACTTGCCTGCATAAAATTTCATCTGCTGAGAGAAAGTGAGGACTGCTGATGCTACAGAGTCAGAGAGTTCTACTATGAAAATATAATCTATCCCAGCTTTCCTTTCTCCAAGTTAACCTTTCCTGCATCTCACATGTGATTGTATGCCTTTAACAGCAGAGTACAATGATGAGTCAAGACCAAGATGACACTACATAACCGGTAGCATGCTAGACCAATGATATATATAGAATTTGCTCCATAACTGAAAACGATCAGTTTATCTGTTAAGAAAATTGGTTACAGATTTATCAACAAATTAAACCTATGCTACTTTACCAATCCATATGAGAGTGATCAATCCATGGAAGAGAGTTGAAGAAAGCACCAGGGGTTGGGGTGACTAATGGGCTTAGTATTGGAAGTGCTAGAGAGGGCAAAAGAGAGTTGAGAAATGGGGAAAAGAAAGCAATGGAAGGCTTGAATGTTGACAGTGAACAAAGAAATAGTCGCCTTCCAATGGGCAAGAAAGAAATATGGGTAGGGTTAAATTGTGTGAATGTAAATGCACAGTGAACAGACTGGGCAACTGAAAGTAGAATTTGAAAGAAGGGCACCACTTTGACTGGGACAACACATCCATCCCAGGACAGGCTAAAGAGAGACACGTATGGGAATCCCTAGAGGCCTGACATTCAAACCAGAACTTCATCAATAAACACATCGATTTGGATCCCATTTGCCAACCTCTGAGAAATGATATCTTACATCTTAAGGGACCAAGACACATAAATAGAAAGCGGGACGTAACACCAACACTTTACCAGAGGCTTACTGATGAAGTTACCTAGTATGGCGATGAATTGTCTGAAAATAAGTCTTCCAGCTCAGCGAGCAAATTTACAACCTGAAGGATATTCTGCTTCTGCACTGGGTCAACATAATGCAGCTGAAAATGTGTTGCTGGAAAAGTGCAGCAGGTCAGGCAGCATCCAAGGAACAGGAGAATCGACGTTTCAGGCAAGAGCCCTTCTTCAGGACCATTCCTGAAGAAAGGCTCATGCCCGAAACGTCGATTCTCCTGCTCCTTGGATGCTGCCTGACCTGCTGCGCTTTTCCAGCAACACATTTTCAGCTCTGATCTCCAGCATCTGCAGTCCTCACTTTCTCCCCGTCAACATAATGCAGCCTATGATGTTTCTCCTCAGTGTGATTTCTGATGCATCCATTAATCTGACGGTAAACAAAGCAGCAACCATATCAACAGCAATAGAAGAGTGGAGTTGGATTAAAACGTAGGGCCTCCTTTAAGTCAGATTGATTTTTAACCACGTTGATGTGTTTGACCTCTATTTAATTTACCCAGTGTTGGCTGTGCCAATCAAGGAGTTTGCTTGAGGCTGTCGTCAGCTCTAACAAAATCAATGAATGTCTTGAAAATATAGAGAACATTTTTGTGAGAGCAGTGGCAACAAATACCATAAATGCCTTAGGGAATTGATTGGTTCACCAAAACCTTCAACAAATTATAATGTCCAGAGAAACAAGGCAGTGTCTTACTGAACTCAGCGTGGAGATAGTTTTCCCCTTTCCTTCTTTAGTTTAGTTACTTACAGACATTCTCTGGCATTCTCTGAGGAATTGAAGATTCTACTTGCAATTCCCCTAACCCTGGAACCTCTGGAACATCTAAATCAGAGAATTTGGAGGGAATCACTGCAGTTAAATAAAGGCTAGGAGGAGAAAGTGAGGACTGCAGATGCTGGAGATCAGAGCTGAAAATGTGTTGCTGGAAAAGCGCAGCATCCAAGGAACAGGAGAATCGACGTTTCGGGCATAAGCCCTTAAAGGCTACCCTATACTAAAAGGACCTGTCAGATTTAAAACACAGCTCCACATTTCTGAATGAACCTGTTCCTGTCAGAACTGCAGAGCTCTTGCTTAATGTGAAAAAGCGGCAGAGGGGTAACCTGAGAGAGATTGCCACTCCTTGAAAATCTGGCCCAAGGTTTCATGCTCACCATCTGCTCAGTACAGAGGTTTATTCTGAAGACAAATAAGAGAACCTGTGCATTTTTACTCTTTTCCCTGGGTTCCTGTTAATTATCAAACCAAAACTCCAAGGTAAAAGGGCAATATAAACAAGGTGAAGATACAAAGTACATGTCACTGCAAAACCAGAAACATATTCAATAAAGGCCACTACCAGGATTTTGAAAACAAAAATAAACTTTTAACTTCTTTCACTCCTTAGAACAATGGGAAACAAATAACTTTGTGGCAACTTGACCAAAGATAAACTTTGACTGTTCAAGCCATTTATCACTTGAGAGTTGTATTTTTAAATTAGTTGTTATTTAACGATCTGCTAATCTTATTTCCAGCCGCCTCTGAAGTCCACACCTACTCTTGTGTTTTGTTTAATTATATGGAGGGATTTCTAATCAACTAACTCAATAATTGTTGCTCAGTAGTTAACGTGACTGGCTATTTATTTTGGTTCCAGCACACAATGAAGCATACAAAGGTCTTATTAAGTAACTCATGCACCTAAGCATTCTGCCAGTTCACTGTTTCATAAAATGCATTTCTGGCCAAAGAGAAGGTTCTATCAAGATTAAGGTGACACGATCTGACTACTCTTACCAAAGTTTAGAGGGATGGATCCTAAAGAGAGAGTAAGAAGAGCAACATGAAAAGTTGTTGGCGGACAGGATCAAGGAAAACCCTAAGGCTTTCTATAGGTATATCAGGAATAAAAGAATGACTAGAGTAAGATTAGGGCCAATCAAGCCTAGTAGTGGGAAGTTATGCATGGCATCAGAGGAGATAGGGGAAGCACGAAATGAATATTTTTCATCAGTATTCACACAAGAAAAAGACAATGTGCTTGAGGAGAATACTGAGATACAGGCTACTAGACTAGATGGGATTGAGGTGCACGAGGAGGAGGTGTTAGCAATTCTGGAAAGTGTACAAATAGATAAGTCCCCTGGACCGGATAGGATTTATCCAAGGATTCTTTGGGAAGCCAGGGAGGAGATTGCCGAGCCTTTGGCTTTGAACCTTATGTCGTCATTGTCGACAGGAATAGTACCAGAAGACTGGAGGATACCAAATGTCCCCTTGTTCAAGAAGGGGAGTAGAGACAACCCTGGAAATTATAGACCTGTTAGCCTTACTGCAGTTGTGGGTAAAGTGTTGGAAAGGATTATAAGAAATGGGATTTATAATCATCCAGAAAGGAATACATTGATTAGGGATAGTCAACACAGTTTTGTGAAGGGTAGGTTGTGCCTCACAAAACTTATTGAGTTCTTTGAGAAGGCAACCAAACAGGTGGGTGAGGGTAAAGCAGCTGATGTGGTGTATATGGATTTCAGTAAGGCCTTTGATAAGGTTCCCCATGGTAAGCTATTGCACAAAATACGGAGGCATGGGATTGAGGGTGATTTAGTGGTTTGGATCAGAAATCGGCTAGCTGAAAGAAGATAGAGGGTGGCGGTTGATAGGAAATATTCATCCTGGAGTTCAGTTATTAGTGGTGTATCACAAGGATCTGTTTTGGGTCCACTGTTGTTTGTCATTTTTATAAACAACCTGGATGAGGATGTAGAAGGATGGGTTATTAAATTTGCGGATGACACCAAGGTCGGTAGAGTTGTGGTTAGTAACGAAGAATGTTGCAGGTTACAGAGGGACATAGATAAGCTGCAGAGCTGGACTGAGGAGGTGGCAAATGGACTTTATTGCAGAAAAGTGTGAGGTGATTCACTTTGGAAGGAGTAACAGGAATGCAGAGAGATCTTAATGGTAAGATTCTTGGTAGTGTAAATGAGCAGAGAGATCTGAAGTGTCCAGGTACACAGATCCTTGAAAGTTGCCACCCTGGTTGATAGGATTGTTGAGAAGGCATATGGTGTGTTAATTTTTATTAGTAAAGGGATTGCGTTTCGGAGCCATGAGGACATGCTGTAGCTGTACAAAACTCTGGTGCGGCCACATTTGGAATATTGCATACAGTTCTGGTCACCGCATTATAGGAAGGATGTGGAAGCTTTGGAAAGGGTTCAGAGGAGATTTTCTAGGATGTTGGCTGGTATGGAGGGAAGGTCTTACGAGGAAAGGCTGAGGGACTTGAGGCTGTTTTCATTAGAGAGAAGAAGGTTGAGACGTGACTTAATTGAGACGTATAAGATAATCAGAGGGTTAGATAGGTTGGACAGTGAGAGCCTTTCTCCTCGGATGGCGATGGCTAGCATGAGGGGACGTAGTTTTAAATTGAGGGATGATAGATATAGGCCAGATGTCAGAGATAGTTTCTTTACTCAGAGTAGTAGGGGCATGGAACACACTGCCTGCAACAGTTGTAGACTCATTAACTTTAAAGGCATTGAAATCATTGGATAGGCATATGGACGAGAATGGGATAATGTAGGTTAGATGGGCTTCATAGTTCCGTGCAACACTGAGGGTCGAAGGGCCTATACTGCGCTGTAATGTTCTATGTTCTATGGCTTGTGCCTTCTCTCCCCCAACCCCAGAAGAGAAGTCCACAGTCAACCAACTGGCCAGTTATAGATCCACTGTATTGGGTTGTGGATGCGTTAAACAAACTTCTGCAGGGACCTGCACCCTCCACTGGCAGCAAGACTCTCACAGAGAGCTGCCAACCAATTGAGCTGGCTGACAGTCATACAGCCATAGAGATGTACAGCACAGAAACAGAACCATCAGTCCAACCTGTCCAGATATCCTAAATTAATCTAATCCATTTGCCAGATTTGGCTCATATCCCTCAAAACCCTTCCTATTCAAGTACCCATCCAGATGCCTTTTAAATGTTGTAATTGTACCAGCCTCCATCATTTCCTCTGGCAGCTCATTCCATACACGTACCACCCTCTATGTGAAAATGTTGCCCCTTAGGTTCTGTTTAAATCTTTCCCCTCTTTTTTAAACCTACATCCTCTGGTTTTGGACTACCCCATCCTGGGGAAAAGACTTTGACCATTCACCCTATTTATGATTGCCCCACATGATTGTATAAACCTCTTAAGGTCACCCCTCTGCCTCCAACAGTCCAGAGAAAATAGCCCCAGCCTATTCAGCCTCTCTCTATAGCTCAAACTCTCCACCCAGGCAATATCCTTGTAACTCTTTTCTGAACCAACATCCTTCCTATAGCTGGTACAGCAGTATTGCAAACAGTATTCCATAGTGGCCTAACCAATGTCCTACATGGCTGCAGCACGACCTCCCAACTGCTAAACTCAATGCACTGATCAATAAAGGCAAGCAAACCAAACACCTCCTTTACCGTTCCTGATGAAGGGCTTTTGCCCGAAACGTCGATTTTACTGCTCCTCGGATGCTGCCTGAACTGCTGTGCTCTTCCAGCACCACTAATCCAGAATCTGGTTTTCAGCATCTGCAGTCATTGTTTTTACCTCCTTTACTACCCTGTCTATCTGGAACTCCACTTCCAAGGAAATATGAACCTGCTCTTCAAAGTCTATTTGTTCGGCAATGCTCCCCAGGGCCTACTATTTAAGTGTACAAGTCCTGCCCTGATTTGCCCTACCAAGATGCAGCATTTCACATTTATCTCTATTAAAATCCATCTGCAAGTCCTTGGCCCATCAGCTCATCTAACCAAGGTCCTATTGTCCGCTGAGGTAACCTTCTTTGCTGTACACTACACCTCCGATTTACCTCTTGTATTCACCTCCAAATCATTTAGATATGACAAAAACCAGTGGACCCAGCACCAATCTCTGCAGCACACCGGCAAGAACTGATCGCACATACCTCTTGCTCATTGATACTAGAATATTTACTTCTTGTTTTTATTGGTGGGAAAATCCTTCAGTCTCTTGCCAGGCCTCAAGTCTCCAACGGAGATCAAAGCTGGGGATCATTTTAGAATCATGGAGAGTTCTGGAGAGGTTTCTCTTTTGAATTTTTTATTTTGTCCTGGATAAGTTCCTCATGTCTGCTAAATGTCTCCTGGTATTGGTTGGTCTATAAATTGGAATTGATCAGTGGAGTGGCTGGATGTTATAGGAAAACAAGGATCCCCAGGATCTTGAAATCCAATTGGTGAAAGCAATATAGTGCAGCATTTCTGCTTTACCAAAACACTATCAACATCAGACAATATAGGGCTGGGCTGTGTGGTCACTACATCTAATATTTACAACCTGTTTGAATGTGGAAGAATAGCCATAGGAAAAGCACTTGAATGTGCAGCACAGCTAAACCGCGGATGTCCAAGTTGATGTTTGGGATCGAAAGGCAGGATGTACAGATAAGTGAGAATTAACCAAGAATTGAACAATAAAGATAATGGACAGAATGAGAGGATTAATAGTGGGGCATTCAGCCCTGAGAAAGGCCATTCAACCACACAAAGCCATTATGATAAATGTGTTTCCCAATTCAATAAATCCTTAATTTCATACCTTGTCTTGTAAAAAAATTATTGATTTCAGATTTAAAGTGATAAAGTCAACAAATACTGATTTCTGTGCCACAGACTTTCAAACATCTCCCACCAAATGAAAGAATGGTTTTCCAATTCTCTCTTGAATAGCCTGGCTCTAACTTTAAAATTTGCCCTATATTCCTTCCAAGGCTAATATAATATTTTCTTCAGTATATTGTTTGGAACTATACACCAGGCATTGTTTAATTTAGGCTTTACAAAGCTGTAGGAAAGCATCTTTCCTTTGATATTCTAAACCCGCACACAAAGGCCAATATTTCACTGGCATTTCTATTACATTCTGCAACTCACTGTAAATTATCTGAGTAGATGACGACAGATGGGACTAGATTAGTTTAGGATTTCTGGTTGGCATGGACGAGTTGGATTGAAGGGTCTGTTTCCATGCTGTACATCTCTAGGACTCTATAATTAGTTGAAAGTGAAAGCTCTCACAGTTTTTGTAATAATGATACACCATGCAGCAGTAAAATGCTTTCCCTCCACAAAAGGGGAAAGTCCCAATTTGCTTTACCTCTTTCCTGAGCTCTTATTTGTTGGCAAATTTCAGCCAAATCCCCAACCTCCTTGGCCATTCATTTCAATCTGGTTTGATTTCCTATCTCAGTCTTCATCTGTTAGAATCTAATCTGGGGAACAGAAAACTAAGAATATTCACTTCTCTTGAAAACTTCACTTACTATTTGTACAGAAAATTCTCTTGCATTAAAAAAAGTAGTCATTGTTAGTTCTAAAAGGATTTTAGTTACAAGCATTTGACCCCATTGTGCCAGTTGCAATGAATTTGATTGACTATTTACTAGAGATAGCTCATCTCAAATAACATTTCTTATTCAACACTTACTTACAGTCCCAGGTCTTATTTATACTAAACAAAAAATGTGCATTCTGAATCATTTCATTTGGGGAGATAGATTAGGGTTAGGCATAGTCCCTGGACTATGGTCAATGCCCTGGAGGTATGGGTTAAGATTCTACCATATCAGCGACGGAATCCAAATTCAATTAACTAATTAATCCATTCATTCAAATAAATGTCTGGATTTGAAAGCTATTCTCAGTAATGATACCACAAAACTATTATTGGTTGTCATAAAGAACAAAGATCTCTTTCACGGAGGTCCTTTATGGAAGGGTATCCGCTGTGCTTTGTTAGCCTGTTCTACATGTGATTTCAGACCCACAGTGTAGTGGTTGACTCTCAAATGCCCTAGCAAATCACTTAGCTGTACTAAACTGCTACAAGAAAGTAACAAAACAATAAAACCAGACTGAATATATGTAGCACCCACAGGAAACATGAAGGGCATACCCATTGTATTCACCTCATGACATTTTTTGTACTTGTATCTGAAGGTGTCTGCCAAAATTGAAAACAGCTGGATAACAGGCAAGTCAAGCAATAGCCTGATAAACTATGATTGGGTGAACATGATGCAATCGGCAATGTTCATTGCCGTGATCTTCTTGGAGGGTGTTCTGTCCAACTGTGAGGACTGAGCCACTGGCAGAGGTTTCTGAGAGTTCTCAAAGTACACTCTGCATTCCACAAAGTCTCATGGCACCAGGCTAAACATGGGTAAGGAAACCTCCTGCTGATTACAATCTTCCTCCTCAGCCTACTCCCCTCTCCTCCACCACCTCAACTGATGAATCAATACTCCATTGTATTGAATACCAATTGGAAAAAGCACTGAGGGTGGTAAGAGCACAGTGTACACACTGCGTGGGGATTTCAATGTCCATCACCAAGAGTAGTTTGGGTGCACATTAATGACCCAGGTCTTAAGAGGACAAGCTGCTAGACTGGGTATGTGGCAAGTGGTGAAGAAGGCAACAAGAGTGTAACCTACTAAGCATTATTCTTATCGATCTGTATGTCACAGAGTGATCACCATGTAGTCCTTGTGGAAACTCATCTTTTCATTGACTACTGTCTTATATGATATTGCCACCACGTCAAATGAGATGAATAACAAACCTAGCAGTTTAAGACTGGACCCCTACGAGGTGCTGTGAGCCAATAGATGGTATTCAACCACAATGTAACCGTATGACCTGGAGTATACCCTAGTCTACCATTATCATCAAAATACAAGATAAACCCTGCCTCAACGAGAAATGTAAGAGGGAGCAGCACCATACATACCTAAAACTGAAGTATTGGTTAAGTAACAAATTAGGACTATTTGTATGCTAAACACCATAAGCAGCAAGAGACAAATAGATCTAAACAATTTCACAACCAGTGAGTCTGACCTTACCTCTGAAGACTTGACATATCCAGTTGTGAATGGTGATGGAGCTGGAGGAGAAAGCTCTACAAATGTCCTCACCCACAACAATGGGCGAGCCCAGCACATCAGTGCAAAAGACAAAACTGAAGCATTTACAATAATCTTCAGACAGAAGTACCAATTGGATGATTCATCTTGGTCTCTAGGTCTAGAGTATCTCAGATGGCAGCCTTCAGTCAATTTAATTCACTGCACATGACATCCAGGAACAGCTGAGGGCACTGGATACTGCTGAGGTTATGGACCCTGACAACAGCCCAGCTGTATTACAACTGATACAGCAGTACTGAAGAATGGTGCTCCACAACCTGTCACGTCACCTCCCCTCACCCCCAGCCAAACTGTTTTCATACAGCTCGAACACAAGCATCTACCTGACAATATGGAAAATCATCTAACTATGTCCTCTCAGCAAAAAAGCAGGGCAAATCAGATTCGGCCACCGCATCAGTCTACTACTGATGGAAAGGGTTTTGACAGTGCCATCAAGTGCAACGCACACAGCAATAATTTGCTCACCGAAGCCCAATTAGGGTTCTGTTAGAGTCATTTGACTTCCAACCCCATTACAGTCTTAGTCCAATAATGGACAAAACAACTGCACTTGAGGGAGAGATGAGAGTGTGATGACCCTTTATTATGCACCAATGGGAAACATACTTTCTACCAGTTGATCCACTGGGGAACTCGGATAATTCCCACTGACTTACTGATCCAGGCACAGAGCTCGAACCCAATCTGTAAAACACAGGAGTGAAAATTAGGCCATTAGTCCCATTGAGTCTGCTCTGCCAGAAAGTGAGGACAGCAGATGCTGGAGATCAGAGCTTAAAAATGTATTGCTGGAAAAGCACAGCAGGTCAGGCAGCATCCAAGGAGCAGGAGAATCGACGTTTCGGGCATAAGCCCTTCTTCAGCCCATTCCCGATTCTCCTGCTCTTTGGATGCTGCCTGACCTGCTGCACTTTTCCAGCAACACATTTTTAAGCTCTGATAGGTTTTTCAACCCTATTTCTCCCCCTTGGCAATCAGAAACATATCTTTCTCTGTTTTAAATATACTCAATGACCTGTCCTCCACAGCCGTCAGTGGCAATGAATTTCATAGAGTCACCACTTTCTGGCTGAAGAAGTTTCTCCTTATCTCTGTTCTAAAAGTTCTTTCCTTTACTCTAAGGCTGTGCCCTTGGGTCTTCACCTCTCCTGCCAATGAAAACATCTTCCCAATGTCCATTCAGTTCAGTATTCTGAAAGTTTCAATCAGATTCCCCCCCTCATCCTTCTAAACTCCATTGAGTATAGACCTAGAGCCTTTAAATATTCCTCATATGTTAAACCTTTCATTCCTGTGATCATTCTTGTGAACCTCCTTTGCACCCGCTCAAGGGCCAGAACATTCTTCCTGAAGGATGAGGCCCAAAATTGCTCACAATGGATTGGACAGGAACCCAGAAAGGAAGGACTGCATCACAAGATTCTCCTCACAATATCCTGGGTCAGATGGAGGCTTCAATAATTGGCATTCGATTCAAGTATGGTGCCAAGGAGCCCCAGAAAAACTGAAGTTGATATAAATCAGAGGGAAAACCCATCTGAATTGAATTCATACCTCATACAATGAAAGATGTAAGAGGACAATTACTACAAACACAGGACATTGCTGCAGTTCATTTGAGGTGTAACTTACACCCAAACATCTGCAGGTGCTTCAATGTCCTTCCCACTATTATAAGACCAAAGGTGGGAAATTTTGCTTATATTGTACAATGTTCAGCATCATTCACCACTCCTCAGATAATGAAGTAGTCCATACCAACCACAGCAAAGCCCAGACAACATTTAGATTTTATCCCATAATTGATAGGCAATGACCATCTCCAAGAAACACTCTCCTCTTGACATTCAACTGCATAGATATCATTGAACCCCCCCTCCCCCCCTGCTAATATCATCCTGGGGGTTACCATTGACTAGAAATTGAACTCGATCAGCTATATAAATACTATGTTTATAAGATAAAATGTCGACTATAGACAGAGGCTAGGAATTCTAAAGTGAAGAAGTCGAAGCTTCCCAAACCCTGCAAAATCAACTAGCCGTAATTCAGAAGTTTGATCTGAATATTCTGGTGGAATACTATCCACCACCTGGTTAAGTCCAGCTCCACCAACACTCAAAGCTTGGCACCTTTTGGGATTAGGACAAAGTGAGGACCGCAGATGCTGGATACCAGAGGTGAAAAATGTGATGCTGGAAAAACACAGCAGGCCATTCTTCAGGAATGGCTTATGCCCGAAATATCAATTCTCCTGCTCCTCGGATGCTGCCTGGCTTGCTGTGCTTTTCCAGCACCCCATTTTTCAAACCTTTTGGGATTACACAGCTTGCTTGATTGACACCCCATTCCCAAAATCCAACACCAATGCACAGTGGCAGCACCCAATTAGATACAAGATGCACTGCCTTTTAAGCCTTTTAAGCAGCACCTTCCAAACCTGCAATCTCTACCATCAAAAAGGATAAGTGTAGCAGATGCATGGGAATATCACCACCTGCAAGCTATACTCCAAACCTTATACCAGCCTGACTTGGAACTATATTGCCATTCTTGCAAAGTTGCAGGATCAAAAACCTGGGAGATCCTTTCCCCTCTGGATGAACCAAAAGGACATCTATGGCAGCAAGTGAAGATAGCAGCTCATTATCACCTTGACGGCAAGTGAGCTGGTCATATCCTATCAAAAGAATCTTTTTAGAAGGTATGTGTATACGGCACAATAAATCAGAAAATCAGGTAAGGCAAAAATAAATATTTTAAATAATCCCAAATTTTCCTTGTGGTATTATATAAAATACAATTTATTACATAACTTGCTATTCTTTTTATATTAAGGTAATCAAAACATTCTGTTCCTTTGGTTTTTAATACTTTAATTCCAAATCGTATAAGTAAATGAAAGAAATCAAAGGTCACAGGTTGAACACTGACTAACAGCATTTCCTCATTTTACATCTTCACTTTCCAAATTGAAGAGCACAAACTCCACATACTCTCTCTGGTAAAGTTTACGCTGAACGGTTTGCTATAGAATTACACAGTTGCTGGGCACATCTCCAACTTTGATTAGAGTCAGAGTCATAGAGATGTCCAGCACGGAAACAGACCCTTCGGTCCAACTTGTCCATGCCGACCAGATATCCTAACGCAATCTAGTCCCACTTGCGAGCAGCTGGCCCATATCCCTCCAAACCCTTCCTATTCATATACCCATCCAGAGGTTTTTTTAAATGGTGCAGTTGTACCAGCCTCTATCACTTTCACTGGCAGCTCATTCCATACATGTACCACCCCCTGCATGAAAATGTTGCCCCTTGGTCTCTTTTATATCTTTCCCCTCTCACCTTAAACCTATGTCCTCTGGTTCTGGACCCCACCCACACCCCAGGGAAGAGACTTTGTCTATTCATTCAACCATACCCCTCATGATTTTGTAAACCTCTATAAGATCATGACATTCCAGTGAAAACTGCCAGACTATTCAATCTCTCCCTATAGCTCAAATCCTCCAACCCTTGTAATATCTTTGTAAACCTTTTCTGAACACTTTCAAGTTTCACAACATCTTTCCGATAGGAAGGAGACCAGAATTGCATGCAATATTCCAACAGTGGCCGAACCAATGTCCTGTCCAGCCACAACATGACCTCCCAACTCCTGTAGGAGAAAGTGAGCACTGCAGATGCTGGAGATCAGAGCTGAAAATGTGTTGCTGGAAAAGCGCTGCAGGTCAGGCAGCATCCAAGGGCTTCTTCAGGGCTTATGCCCGAAACGTCGATTCTCCTGCTCCTTGGATGCTGCCTGACCTGCTGCGCTTTTCCAGCAACACATTTTCAGCTCCCAACTCCTGTACTCAATATTCTAAACAATAAAGGAAAGCATACCAAACACCTCCTTCAGTATCCTATCTACCTGCGACTCCACTTTCAAGGAGCTATGAACCTGCACTCCAAGGTCTCTGTTCAGCAACACTCCCTAGGACCTTACCATTAAGTGTATAAGTCCTGCTAAGATTTGCTTTCCAAAATGCAGCACCTCACATTTATCTAAATTAAACTCCATCTGCCACTTCTCAGCCCATTGGCCCACCTGATCAAGATCCTGTTGTAATCTGGAGGTAACCTTCTTTGCTGTCCACTACATCTCCAATTTTGGTGTCATCTGTAAATTTACTAACTATACCTCTTAGGCTCACATCCAAATCATTTACGTAAATGCCGAAAAGTGGTGGAACCAGGCACCGATCCTTGTGGCATTCCACTGGTCACAGGCCTCCAGTCTGAAAAGCAACCTCCAACACTACCCGCTGTCTTCTACCTTTGAGCCAGTTCTATATTCAAATGGCTAGTTCTCCCTGTATTCCTTGAGATCTAACCTTGCTAAGTAGTCTCCCATGGGGAACATTGTCGAATGCCTTACTGAAGTCCATATAGATCACGCCCACCACTCTGCCCTCATCAATCCTTTTTGTTCATTCTTCAAAAAACTCAATCAAGTTTGTGAGACATGATTTCCCACGCACAAAGCCATGTTGACTATCCCTAATCAGTCCTTGCCTTTCCAAATACATGTATATCCTGTCTCTCAGGATTCCCTCCAACAACTTGCCCACCACCGACGTCAGGCTCACCGGTCTATAGTTCCCTGGCTTGTCTTTACCACCTTTCTTAAGCAGTGGCACCGCATTAGCCAACCTCCAGTCTTCCGTCACCTCACCTGTGACTATCGATGTATCGATGATACAAATATCTCAGTAAGAGGCCCAGCAATCACTTCCCTACCTTCCCACAGAGTTCTAGGGTACACCTGATCAGGTCCTGGGGATTTATCCACTTTTATGCATTTCTTTGTTTCTGTTTTAAAAAAAAAGGAAGTAATATTGGTTCCAAATAATAGTCTCCTATCGCCTGTTAGATCCCTAAATCTACTGTAAGATTCACCGTCTCAATATAATTTAGTAAAACAGTGCAGAATGAAATTAAGGTGATACACTTCATAGTTCCCTCACCGTTTCTGGTTCATGAGGAGTTCTCGATGCAGTTCTTGGTGACTCCTAGAGGCTTTGACTGGATTGAGAAGCTTCTTAGGCCTGATGAGCTCGGGATTATCATCAAAGTAATCAGGTTCAGCCATGAGGCTTCTGATCTCCGAGGGATTGCTGTGCCTTTCAGAGTACATGGAGGCTAGAGAGAAGATAATTAGGTTAACATTGTCAACAAAAATAAACTGTCAACCCAATTTAGAGAAGGGATGGATGTCTGTAAATCATCATTAGCACAGCAATGATTTTCCCTGTACAATTGTTTGCAGGAGATAATGCCTTGTTTAATAACTGTTGCATGGCACCAAATAATTGAAGCTCACATCCAAAAGTGCTAGTTCATTTTTAATGTTCCTAGTTTCATTGTGTTCTTCAGATTTCTTGCCAGTACTGAACATAGAACATAGAAAAATACAGCGCAGTACAGGCCCTTTGACCCTCGATGTTGCGCTGATCCAAGCCCACCTAACCTACACTAGCCCACTATCCTCCATATGCCTATCTAATGCCCGTTTAAATGCCCATAAAGAGGGAGAGTCTACCACTGCTACTGGCAGGGCATTCCATGAACTCACGACTCGCTGAGTAAAGAAAAGATAAGATTTAGTGCATTCTTTCATATATTAGCTTACCATATTGATACAAACTGCAAACTACCATAACACATCAGATAACAAACACAGTCATTTATCTCAGAGTGAAGCTGGAAACCAGGAACTCTCAAGTACATTTTAGTGGCTGTTGAAGAAGACTGCTTTTGAATAGCAATTGCAGAGTGACCACAAGGAATGGAATGCTGCTTCAGCTTATTGAGACATGGAGTCATAGAGATGTACAGCACGGAAACAGACCCTTCGGTCCAACTTGTCCAAGCTGATCAGATATCCTAACCTAATCTAGTCCCATTTGCCAGCACATGGCCCATTTCCCTCCAAACCCTTCCTATTCATATATCCATCCAGCCGCTTTTTAAATGCTGTAATTGTACCAGCCTCCACCACATCCTCTGGCAGGTTATTTCCACCACCCTCTTTGTGGAAATGTTGCCCCTTAGGTCCCTTTTATAGCTTTGCCCTCGCACCCTAAACCTATGTCCTCTACTTCTGAACTCCCCCACCCCAGGGAAAAGAGTTTGTCTATTTATCCTTTCAAACCCCTCATGATTTTATAAACCTCTATAAAGGTCAGCCTCAGTCACTCCAGGGAAAACAGCCCCAGTCTATTCAGCCTCTCCCTATAGGTCAAATCCTCTAAACCCTGGCAACATCCTTGTAAACCTTTACAGAATCCTTTCAAGTTTCATAACTTGAAGGATAGGAAGGAGACCAAAACTGCATGCCACATTCCAAAGGTGGCCTAACCAATGTTCTGTACAGCCACAACATGACCTCCTAACTCCTATACTCAATGCTCTAAATTAAACTCATTGTAATCCCATTGTACTCTGAGGTAACATTCTTTGCTGTCCACTACACCTTCAATCTTATTGCCATCTGCAAACTTACCAACAATACCTCCTATGTTCACATCCAAATCATTTATATAAATGATGAAAAGCAGTGGACCCAGCACCGATCCTTGTGGCACACCACTGATCACAACTTCAACATGATCCACATTTCCTCTGGATAGAGATTTTAATAAAAAAGACATTAACCCAAGGAAATCATCTGATTTTGCACAAGGCCCGAAACTGGATGTGACCAACAAGACAATATCTTTCTGGTGTTAAAAAGCTTTGCCACACTGAAGGTGTACCAGAGATCTGCAATAATGGAATACCTGCACTGGTGAAGGACTATTTGTATTTTCTGGTGTGTTTACCACTACATTCCAAAGGCAATCTTCAAATGTGAAATACATTCTTATATTAGACAACATGAGAGCTCATATACAATTAGGGAGTAACTTAGTAGCTGAATGTAATGGAAATGATCATTGGGTGATAGTGTATAACAGGGAGTTAAATCGATATTGCCCACTTTACATCAGCAGCCAAAGTCAAAATGACCCTCAGTGTGTGCCAGACAGGATGGAGTGATGTGATTTATTTTGTCTCCAGCAAGATATTGTACTTTGTGCAGCAATGTTTACACGACCATTTGTAATGAAGTACAACATGTGGGCTCATCAGTGGAGGAGCCCAGAGCTTTACTTTTCTCCTTATACTTTTTAAAAAAGTATTTCCAATCTTTTAGTAACTTTGGTGGAAGGGATTTTCTCCCGGTGCAGGCGTGGTTTCCCGGTGTGGCGGTCTTGTCTAGGAAAGGCAGTCTCAGCCTGGAGTGGCATTCTTGTCCCATCATAGAGGTAGTCTTTGGAGGCTTTGGATATTCCAGCAGCCTGGTATGAAAGTCTGGTCTCAGCGTGGAAATCACAGCTTGGCATGGAGGTACTTGCTTTAGAGGTGGATTTTGGGTCTTCAAATGGCCCAGTGAGGAGGTCTCATCTCCACTTGGCATTGAGATCTCAGCCCAGCTCCACATGACGGTTTTGGCTCGGTTTTCCAGCATACCCGAGCCCAGAAGCTGTTAACTGAACTGGAGTATACCCTCAGATTATGCTATGGTGTGGTGATGATATGATGAGCATGTATCTCAAAAGAGTACAGTAACATGCAAACAGTGTGAAATAATAGAACAGGAGGTGCACACGCAAATTTAAAATAAAACTACTGGACATTGTCCCCAAGCTCGTGCCTGCTTTCATCAGCAGGCTTGAAGTTGTGCAGGTCTTTGTCATGAACATGGTTAAGATCATGTGCACAAAGCAAGGAATGCTTCAGGTCACACCACTGCCTTTTAAAGTATGATCCCTCTGTATGGGGCTCCTTGTCATGCCTGAAATCAGATCAAGGTAGAAATTTGTTGGAATTTCCCGAGGGACAGGGTGGAGGGAAAAAAATAGAGGCCTAAAAATTGCGTAAAGAAATCTAAATTGCATTTGCTGTAAACAATAATTATTCACAATTTCTAAATATAAACAAAATTACTATTGCTTCTATAATTCTCATACGCCTTTCAAAATTAACTCTGCAGCTCTTTACTGGCATTTTGAGAATGGCAAATGAATCTATCAGATTAATGCTCAGATAAAATTCCTCAAGTTAACGCTCTGTGTTGTCAATGTTTTGTAGAAAAATAAATTCCTTTGTGCTTTTTCACTCTATGACAGAGATTTGCGAACATTCGCTATTAGCACAAAGGCTGCTTCTCCAAAATAATACTGAAATAGTGAACAATAACTTGAATGTCAACTTATAACTGAATTAAGATTTTACATTAGCTATCCAACTGGCTCTCTCATATCTTGAAAAATGAATTTCTGTTATTGTAAGAGGGGACAGTGTTTATAAATTGATTAAGATTTGGCGTATTGCATTGTAGGAAATTCTTCACTCCATACAAAGTCAGATTACTACATCTGGAGAATTATGGATAAAAGGGTCTTGGAGACAAGTGTGTTAATTGCAATTGAAAAGCTCAAAAATAATGCTGATTGAGGCCTTTAAATAAATTTGCACTAAGCTAAACTACAGATCAATGGTAAATTTAATAGTGCTGTGAAATGCATGATTCTTGAAGGCTTGAGTTTGTTAGAAATTGGGAAAAAGTGTGGGACAAAGAAAGATGATTAGTTGATCAATTTTCTGCACTCCTAAGCAATAAATATGCAAGAATTAAAATAAATGCACCTGCATGCCTACCATAAGATGAAAGCAAACTACCTTGAGACAGAATCATTTATATAACGGTGCAGAGGAGCAGAGAGACATAGGAATGTATATAAGTTATTAAATGTGGCAGATCAGCAGTGAGAGCAACTAATAAAGCATACAGTATTCTAGGCTTCATAAATAGGAGCATAGATTTCAGGAGAAGGGAGGTTGTAATGAATCTATGTGCATTATTGGTTAGACTTCAGCTGGAGTATTTTATACAGTCCTGGGCACTGCAACTTAGGAAGGATGTGAATGCATTGGAGAAAGTGCATAATAGGTTTACAAAAATGGTTCCAAGGATGAGAAATTTCATTCCACTATGAGAATATATCAGAGACGTTGGAGAAGAGAAAGATGAGAGGAAGTGCTGAGAGGAGATCTGATGGGAGTTTTCAAAATCATGAGGCGTCTGGACAAATTAGATAGGGAGAAACCGTTCCTGCTCATAAAATGATTGGGAACCAGAAAGCATTGAAAGTGTTTTGTAAAAGAAGTTAATGTGAGAAGAGAAACAAGACTATTGCACAGCAAGTAAGGAAGGTCTGGAAGGCAGAGTCTGGAATGTGGAGAAGGTGGGTTTGCTTGAAACATTTAAGAGGGCAGCAAAGGATTATTTTAAATATGTAGTATTATTGGGAAAAGGTAGAAGATTGCCACAAAGCCAAAATGCTCAGAGCACGAACACAGAAATTATGGGCCAAATGGTCTTATTCTTAACCATATCATTTCTACGATGTTATATAGTAAATGCCACAGAAAAAATATGGACAAAAGTACAACTGACAACATTTATCCCTTACAGAAGTCATTTAAATTTGACAAGGCAAACTGAGAGAAATGTGAACACCTTTGTTGACAAGTCCATCAGGCAAGTAATGTCCCCAAGGTACTGCAGCAAAAGGAGATGTTGGATCCTATGTTTCTCCAAGCAGATTGACAAAGACATTTGGAAGAAAGCTTCATTTTCAAAGCTTCCAAACAAGCATTGAGACACAGCTTGTCTCAAAGTGACTGTGGAGGTGGGAGTGGGGGGAAATAGACTGCTGTCTCCCTCCTCATGGAGTGTGTCTTTATGAGGAAGTTCTGGAGAGAAATGCAGTGGTTTTTGTCAAGGTTCTTCCCAAGAACTCTGTGACAGAGGATTCTGTTCTGTTGTCCATTGGATCTACCTGCCCACACACATTAACCATGCCGAGAGAACCATCAGCTCAGTGAAAGACACTCTTTGGGCTGCCTGAAACTTGCTGATCTTCCAGTACAAGAGCTAATTTTTGACCAACTTTTTCAGACTGGCACATTCTAGGCACCTTGAAGGAACTAGTCATTGAGTCATAGAGATGTACAGCATGGAAACAGACCCTTTGGTCCAACCCGTCCATGCCGACCAGATATCCCAACCCAATCTAGTCCCACCTGTCAGCACCCGGCCCGTATCCCTCCAAACCCTTCCTATTCATATACCCATCCAAATGCCTGTTAAATGTTGCAATTGTACCAGCCTCCACCACATCCTCTGGCAGCTCATTCCATACACGTACCACCCTCTGCGTGCAAAGGTTGCTCCTTAGGTCTCTTTTACATCTTTCCCCTCTCACCCTAAACCTATGCCCTCTAGTTCTGGACTCCCCGATCCCAGGGAAAAGACTTTGTTTATTTATCCTATCTATGCCCCTCATAATTTTGGAAACCTCTATAAGGTCACCCCTCAGCCTCTGACGCTCCAGGGAAAACAGCCCCAGCCTGTCCAGCCTCTCTCTATAGCTCAAATCCTCTAACCCTGGCAACATCCTTGTAAATCTTTCCTGAATGCTTTCAAGTTTCACAACATCTTTCCGATAGGAAGACGACCAGAATTGCACGCAATATTCCAACAGTGGCCTAACCAATGTCCTGTACAGCTGCAACATGACCTCCCAACTCGTGTACTCAATACTCTGACCAATAAAGTAAAGCATACCAAACGCCGTCTTCACTATCCTATCTACCTGCGACTCCACTTTCAAGGAGCTATGAACCTGCACTCCAAGGTCTCTTTGTTCAGCAACACTCTCCAGGACCTTACCATTAAGGGTATAAGTCCTGCTAAGATTTGCTTTCCCAAAATGCAGCACCTCGCATTTATCTGAATTAAACTCCATCTGCCACTTCTCAGCCCATTGGCCCATTTGGTCTAGATCCTGTGTAATCTGAGGTAACGTTTTTCGCTGTCCACTACACTTCCAATTTTGGTGTCATCTGCAAACTTACTAGCTGTATCTCTTGTGCTCGCATCCAAATCATTTATGTAAATGACAAAAAGTGGAGGACCCAGCACCGATCCTTGTGGCACTCTACTGGTCACAGGCCTCCAGTCTGAAAAACAACCCTCCACCACTACCCTCCGTCTTCTACCTTTGAGCCAGTTCTGTCTGTATCCAAATGGCTAGTTCTCCCTGTATTCCATGAGATCTAACCTTGCTAATCAGTCTCCTATGGGGAACCTTGTCAAACGCCTTACTGAAGTCCATATAGATCACACCTACTGTTCTGCCCTCATCAATCTTCTTTGTTACTTCTTCAAAAAACTCAATCAAGTTTGTGAGACATGATTTCCCACGCACAAAGCCATGTTGACTATCCCTAATCAGTCCTTGCCTTTCCAAATACATGTACATCCTGTCCCTCAGGATTCCGTCCAACAACTTGCCCACCACCGAGGTCAGGCTCACCGGTCTATAGTTCCCTGGCTTGTCTTTACTGCCCTTCTTAAACAGTGGCACCATGTTTGCCAACCTCCAGTCTTCCAGCACCTCAACTGTTACTATCAATGATACAAATATCTCAGCAAGAGGTCCAGCAATCACTTCTCCACCTTCCCACAGACTTCTCGGGTACACCTGATCAGGTCCTCGGGATGTATCCACCTTTAACCATTTCAAGGCATCCAGCACTTCCTCCTCTGTAATCTGGACATTTTTTAAGATGTCACCATCTATTTCCCTACAGTCTATATCATCCATATCCTTTTCCACAGTAAATATTGATGCAAAATATTAATTTAGTATCTCCTCCATTTTCTGTGCCTCCACACAAAGGCCACCTTGCTGATCTTTGAGGGGCCCTATTCTCTCCCTAGTTACCCTTTTGTCCTTAATAAATTTGTAAAAACCCTTTGGATTCTCCTTAATTCTATTTGCCAACGCTATGTCATGTCCTCTTTTTGCCCTCCTGATTTCCCTTTAAGTATACTCCTACTTCCTTTATACTCTTCTAAGGATTCACTCGATCTATCCTGTCTATACCTGACATATGCTTCCTTCTTTTTCTTAACCAAACCCTCAATTTCTTTAGTCATCCAGCATTCTCTCTATCTACCAGCCTTCCCTTTCACCCTGAACTACTACAGCTTGGAGCAACTTCTGCAGAGACTCACTGGAGAAAGTTTACTGTCCAAGTCTTTTCAGGCATGGTAAACTGCAGGGCTGAAAACTGACAAATATCTTGGGTTGTGTGCCTTAAAAAAAAACTTACATTGTGACAATTAAGAATATTGAAATTTTACTGAGGCATCTCAGAGAAACCTGACGTTTAGAGAAATGTTTGTGTCTATTACATTTTCTGCAATTTCCACTTGAAATGTTTTGCTCTCAGGCAATACACCTGGCATAGAATATATATTAGTAATTTGACAATTGCATTTCTATCGAGATGCCAGAATGGAATATGCCATTTGGGTACAAGTTAAATAATAGAATCGAAAAGAAAATTCAGTGGAAACCTTTTATTGTAATGTATTTTTACAAGTCAGAATCATACAGCACAGAAGAGGCCTTTTGGCTCTTCCAGTATGCACCAACCTATCTACACTAATCCCACATTCCAGCAATATGCCTAGGACGAGACTATTATATCGTTTCAAGTATTCATCCACCTACCTTTTAAAGACTGAGATTTCCTGTCACTGCTACTCTCCCAGGCAGTGCCATCCAAATTCTCACCAGCCTGTGTGGAAAAAAAACTCTTTCTCAAATCCCCTTCAACCTCTTGCCCTTCACCATAAAATTATGCCCCAAGTTATTGGCCCTTCAGCCAAGGGAACAGCTGCTTCCTATCTACTCTGTCCATGCTCCTCAATCTTATACACCTCAGTCATGTCCTTGGGCTTTCTCTGCTTCAAAGAAAACAAACCAAACCTATGCAGCCTTCCTTCTTAGCTGAAATCCTCCAACCCAGGCAACATCCTAGTGACCCTCCTCTGCAGCCCCTTCAGTACAGTTACATCCTTCCTGTACTGTGGTGCCCAGAACTCCACACAGTTCTACAGCTGTGGCTGAACCAAAGTTTTGTCAATCTCTAAAAATAAACACCCTTCTCTTATAACCTATTCTACAACTAAGGTGCACTTAGCCTACACCAACAGCCAATTGAGTGAACATATCACAGCAAAGAATTTTGTTTTCAATTTGAGGGGTCTCGTATATTTGTAATGTCTATAGTGTAACTGTTCATTTCTAGCTTGTCATGTTTGCATGTCATTTTAACAGAGACAGGGAATGGCAGGGGCAAACAGAAACACAAAAAGCTCTGGCAACCAGTGAACAAATTATGCTGGCCTACACTGACAAGAAGACAGACAGCACAATCCTATATAAGAGGTCAAGTTGTCAGCCACCTTGTACATGCCAAATTCATGCCAACATCCCTTAGCCTCCTGAATAATTAATTACTCAATGTTGTCCTATCAAGAACTTGGGTTTTGTATTCCATTACTTAAAAGGGCAATGAAGAATTAGAAAAAAAAAGTGTTTAAAGTACTTGTACTTATTACCCAGATTATGGGACTGAGAAGCAAAGTGTAGCCTTACCAATGAAACACTTAACAGCATAGCAGCCAACATCACCATTTGCACTTGCACAAAGCGCTAATACCTATGCTGATACCTTCAAATTCTTGGAGATAGAAGTGCAGGAAGAAGTACTATTTCCCAGCATGGTCATGAAAAGGAGCTAGAAGTGGTTGCAGAAGCCAGTTATCAGCATAGAGCCGAGTAGTCAGCACACTACTTGAACCTCCTTACACCCTTCAGGCCAGAGTGCTCACCTTCCTGCATCACAAATAAAGTTGAACACAACATGAAGCAGTCCTTTACTTCAGGCCTCGAGTAAGGGCAATTGATGTAAACATATTAACCAAGAAAAATGATAAGTAGCCTGGTCAACAGAAATATCTTTGAAAAAGTCAACAACTCAACAGTCTGAAAGTAGATCTTTGACCTACAAAAGCAAAGAATTAGAGGGGAAGTTGCAGCTGGTCACATGCTTACCTTAATGTAAGCTGTAGGGCAGTCAACATTCTTTCATTTTTATGACACAACACACAAGAAATCTATGTCACCGAGACAGATTGGACATTTCTATAATACACAAAGTCTCTCTTTGTTTCTGGTTTGAAGTTGTCAGCTCTATTATGTTCAAGTTTGTAACAGACCAGTTGGACCTTGGGCTGGAGAACATTTATAGTACTGAGAGAATAGGCCACGTTACACAAATGACAATCAAGCAGAGGCTTCACCTTCATCCCCCTACGCTCCCGGATTAACGAGTTCGACACGTGGCGAGACATTGAACAATTCTTCCACCGCCTTCGCCTCCGCGCCTACTTCTTCAACCAGGATTCTTGCTCACCCTCTGACGACCCCTTCTCCTGCCTCCAACACACCCCATCCACCTGGACACCCCGTGCTGGCCTCTTACCCGCCCTCAATCTCTTCATAGCCAACTGTTGCCGCGACATTAACCGCCTCAACCTGTCCACTCCTCTTACCCACTCCAACCTCTCACCCTCGCAACGTACAGCCCTCCACTCCAACCCCAACCTCACTATCAAACCAGCAGACAAGGGAGGCGCGATGGTAGTTTGGCGCACCGATCTTTACATTGCTGAGGCTAAACGCCAGTTCGCGGACACCTCCTCCTACTGCCCCCTTGACCATGACCCCACCTCCCACCACCAAACCATCATCTCCCAGACCATCCATAACCTCATTACCTCAGGGGATCTCCCATCCACTACCTCCAAGCTCATTATCCCACAACCCCACACTGCCCGTTTCTATCTCCTGCCCAAAATCCACAAACCTGACTGCCCCGGCAGAACCATTGTCTCAGCCAGCTCCTGCCCCATCGAACTCATCTCTGCATACCTCGACACGGTGCTGTCCCCCTTAGTCCAAGAACTCCCACCAACGTTCGGGACACCACCCACGCCCTCCACCTCCTCCATGATTTTCACTTCCCCGGCCCCCAACGCCTTATCTTCAACATGGACATCCAGTCCCTATACTCCTCCATTCCCCCATCATGAAGGCCTGAAAGCCCTCCGCTTCTTCCTTTCCCACCAACCCAACCAGTACCCTTCCACTGTAACCCTCCTTCGACTGACTGAACTGGTCCTTACTCTGAACAACTTCTCTTTCCAATCCACCCACTCCCTCCAAACCAAAGGAGTAGCCATGGGTACCCGCATGGGCCCCAGCTATGCCTGCCTCTTCGCCAGATATGTGGAACAGTCCATCTTCCGCAGCTACACTGGTACCACCCCACACCTTTTCCTCCGCTACATTGATGACTGTATCGGCGCTACCTCGTGCTCCCATGAGGAGGTTGAACAGTTCATCCACTTTACTAACACCTTCCACCCCGACCTCAAATTTACCTGGACCATCTCAGCCTCCTCCCTCCCCTTCCTAGACCTTTCCATTTCTATCTTGGGTGACGGACTCAACACGGACATTCACTATAAACTGACCGGCTCCCACAGCTACCTAGATTACACCTCCTCCCACTCTGCCCCCTGTAAAAACGCCATCACATATTCCTAATTCCTTCGCCTCTGCCACATCTGCTCCCAGGAGAACCAATTCCAATACCGAACAACCCAGATGGCCTCCTTCTTCAAAGACCACAATTTACCCTCAGACGTGGTTGATGATGCTCTCCACTGTATCTCCTCCACTTCCCGCTCCTCCGCCCTTGAACCCCAACCCTCCAATCGCCACCAGGACAGAACCCCACTGGTCCTCACCTACCACTCCACCAACCTCCAGATACATCATATCATCCTTCTTCATTTTCGCCACCTCCAAACAGACCCCACCACCAAGGATATTTTTCCCTCCCCTCCCCTATCAGCGTTCCGGAAAGACCACTCCCTCCGCGACTCCCTCGTCAGGTCCACACCCCCCACCAACCCAACCTCCACTCCCGGCACCTTCCCCTGCAATTGCAAGAAATGCAAAACTTGCGCCCACACCTCCCCCCTCACTTCCCTCCAAGGCCCCAAGGGATCCTTCCATATCCATCACAAATTCATCTGCACCTCCACACACATCATTTACTGCATCTGCTGCACCCAATGTGGCCTCTTCTGCATTGGGGAGACAGGCCGCCTACTTGCGGAACGTTTTAGAGAACACCTCTGGGACACTCGCACCAACCAACCCAACTGCCCTGTGGCTCAACACTTCAACTCCCCCTCCCACTCCACCAAGGACATGCAGGTCCTTGGTCTCCTCCATCGCCAGACCATGGCAACATGACGCCTGGAGGAAGAGCGCCTCATCTTCCGCTTAGGAGCCCTCCAACCACAAGGGATGAATGCAGATTTCTCCAGCTTCCTCATTTCCCCTCCCCCCACCTTATCTCAGTCCCAACCCTAGGACTCAGCACTGCCTTAATGACCTGCAATCTTCTTCCTGACCTCTCTGCCCCCACCCCCTCTCCGGCCTATCACCCTCACCTTAACCTCCTTCCACCTATTGCATTCCCAACGCCCCTTCCCCAAGTCCTTCCTCCCTACCTTTTATCTTAGCCTGCTTGGCACACCCTCCTCATTCCTGAAGAAGGGCTTATGCCCGAAACGTCGATTCTCCTGCTCCTTGGATGCTGCCTAAAGTGCTGCTCTTTTCCAGCAACACATTTTTCAGCTCCACCTTTATCAAGCCAAAAGTCGCAGTATAAAATTAATTTGTTTGCAAAGTTCTTTCAATGAATGGGTATCAGTCACAATACAAAACCTTTAGCTCTGTTCTCAGAATATGCTTTCCTTTTACACTTTGAACATGAATTTTGATCTTCTGGCAATGTAGACAGCTGAACAGAGACAGAAACGGGTGGGGGTGGGTGCTGGGAGGAAAGAGAGAGAGAGACAGACAGACAGACAGACAGAGAGACACAAAGGAAAAATGTTGTAAATATAATTGTTCTATTTGTGGTGAATGGGATATTTTCCCTAGATGATCATTCTTGGAACTTTGTGATATATACGACCACACCTAGTTTGTATTACTGAGTAAGCGCTGTTTGAGGTAATTAATTGCCCACAATGCTCTTTTGTCTTTGCAATATGCAGTGAATAATAGTAGAGGGCACATCACCATATCTATAGAGGAAGATTTAGAAGGTTTATCTTCTGATAGCAATAAGTACAACTTCATTTGTTTGGACATAATTATGAAGACCTTAGGGAATTGGTACTGCCAGACCTGCTCTGAAAGCTAGCGTAAAACCCCCTGTCTCAGTCTGTGGAAGGAGACAATGTAACATGAACATTAATCCCCTCAGAACCGTTACCTTATACAACAATGGGTGGAGCTTAATGTAATCTCTAACGTATTTTTTACCGAAAATATACTTTATTCATAAAACCTCTAAAAACATTATGAACTGTTTCCACTTGAAAATTATCGAATTTACAACAAAATTCAATTTGTCTTCAGACATTGTGTTCCACTCTTGGGTGTCTGAGTTGTAATAGCTTCATTACTTACAACACACATTACATACCAGAAGGTATGCAACCTGAAGGCAAAACATTTCAAAATGAATTTTAATTTTTTTTAGAAAGTAAAAGAGAAATAAACATCTTTATGAATCTTGTTTCAATCTTCAGGTGTCTCAAGACAACTTCAATACTCTTGATGTTCACTATTGCATTCTTTGTAAGGCAAACAGCCTTACAGGGCTATATACAGGATTTGAAAGTGTCATTGATGTACTATAACTGAAAGGCCTGGACAGCAACCTTTCCCCATGGCACCTATGTGGTAGTTGCCCTAAACACATGCTCTAATCTGACGCTCAGCACGTAGTCCTGGGCTTTAGAATATGCTGGTCTAGAACAATGAATTGACAACAACTCCTTGCATTGGTAGACTAGCAAATTTTGGGCAGACCAAAAAGGAATGCCTTCCACAGAGTTGCTGGTCCTCCAGGCACAGATGATCCTTGTCCTAATGTGAAGGCTTGGGAAACAACCTGTAGAGCACAGACTACTGCATAGCATCTCTATCCAGCCCTTTTTTATAAAGGCACATCAGAGATGTATAGGTTAGGTGAACTAACCATAGGAAATGCAGGGATAAGGTAGGGAGTGGGTCTGCACAAGATGCTCTTTGGAGGGTTGGTGGGGTATTGATAGGCCAAATGACCTGCTTTTACACGGTGGGGATTATATATATGAATCCTACAAGGAAGCGGATAATGTTTCAAAAACAAAGATATTCTGGGCAGGTAGGAAGGTCGGATAGGAAGGGCCTCTCTCAATACCAGCCAGTTACTATCATGGTGTGTATTTATAAATTCTGCCAAGTTATTTTTACAGTCTGCTCATAGAACCAACAGGATCTGCCCTTTCCTTTTCCTGCAGGACCCCAAGGACATCAAATGCTGAGCATTACCTGATAAGCTTCAAGTTCAAAAGGTGATTTCTGCACGAATCCTGCAATGAGGGGTCTGGCATGATCTAACTACATGGAATATTCCACCAGTAAAGTCACTGGCTTGGCTGGAAATAAGGCAGATCATTATATAGGGTGTTCGGAACATGATGGAATGAAAATCCATATTTACAGGTCTCCTCAGATAATTTTAATCAACCTGTTCAGTCATGCCATGATTCATCTCTACAGCAGTGCCACAGGAGTCCTCAAAAGTCTCTTCTCCTATCAGATTCTGATCAATGTGGACTATGGCGAGATGCGTGGCTGAATCAGGTCACATGTTGAGCCATGCCCATCATGTTAGGCAGCAACGAATTCCCAAACAATGCTCATTATTGTTTTTTAAACACTTTGTTAACAGCCCAACACATCACATTAGTATTCTGGTTGTGATCTTACCAATCTCAGCGTACAAACTAACCATCAGGAAAGTTTGAAAGCAATACCAGAATGGGATTTTCACAGCTTCAGCTCACTGCTCACCCCAAACAATCTCTATTTTGAAATTCAGGTACCAATATCTTGGGCACCCTCCATACACACAGGCCACGTGCACACCACTTCCACAGACATTGCTAGCCTCTAAAAACCATAATGGTGCATCTCCACCTCACTTACAGGAGGCTTCTGCACTTCAGTGCTGCACTGACCACTACCATTGTAATGCTGCTACAAGAACACTGTGTTCAAGCACATGCCCAGCTAATGGACTGGACTCTGGGTTCTTGCACAGTCTCATAGCATTCACTCTCACACTGAACTTAGCTGGATTGTTGCAACATCCATGCATTGCCTTGCTTTGCCTTTTTGTAATTTGCCCCCTCAGCCAAAGATACCAGCCTCATATTATCTCTGTCCTATCGAGCCATCCAGTGCAAGTTCAAAGGCAGGAAGCTTGTTACAGTTGCCAGCAGGCCTCAGTCCAGTTAAGGGTGATAGCCTTTGCTCATTATAACCTGGCACAGTAAGTCAGAGTCAGGATCCTCTCCTCATGAGGGGTGGGAAGCCAAATGACAGGTAGCCCATGGCCCATCTCTCAGCCCTGTTGTTGGCTGCTGTCCTTTGTGAAGATGGGAGATGAAAGTGGCACAGCTATTACTGCCACTGCAGGTGGAAGGGGGAGGTGTCCTGAGTATGTGAGTAAACAGGTGCAGTGGCTACATGGGGGCTAGTGATATCACAGGCTGGAGGAGATGGGGAGGAAAAATGGCAAGATGTTTCAGGCAACAGTGAGAGTGGTAGAGCACGTAGCCTGGTAGTAGGTGGATGTAGTAGCTGATGGAGTGAGGGCATGGTATTGGACAGAGACAGTTGTATTAATGCAGGTGACCTCCTTCTTGCAGTGCATTCTTCCAGGTGGCTGAGACTGCTTTATTGACAACCTTGGACTGAGCTGGCATATACTAGTGACCTGGACTCCTCAGCTGGTTTTGGGAGAAGGTGAAAACAAGAATCCAGGACTGTATCTGCCATGTTTGGGGTAAACATCAGCAATCATGTAGGGCAGCTCTGGACTGACAGTACTTATCCAGGTGTACAACAGGCGTTTAAAGATGGCATCAGGCAACAATGGTCAGTTCTAGGATATCCAGCAAGCAGTAAGTTGTTCCAGGATGCAAAGAGGATGGATATCATATGTGATAGGCACCATCAGAGCAGGAACAGCAGTTAAAATGGCAAGTTTAATAAAATTTTACAGAACACTTGCTTGACATCATGGTGAGAATCTCTCCAACAAACAACATGACTTGCACTTCACCAAAAAAACCATAATATTCAGGCCTCAGTGTCAACATCTAACAAACTAATATAATTTAGATTATATTAGATTACATTTAGATTACATTACAGTGTGGAAACAGGGCCCAACAAGTTCACACCGACCCGCCGAAGCACAACCCACCCATACCCCTACATTTACCCCTTACCTAACACTACGGGCAACTTAGCATGGCCAATTTACCTGACCTGCACATCTTTGGATTGTGGGAGGAAACCGGAGCACCCGGAGGAAACCCACGCAGACACGGGGAGAATGTGCAAACTCCACACAGACAGTCGCCTGAGGTGGGAATTGAACCCGGGTCTCAGGCACTGTGAGGCAGCAGTGCTAACCACTGTGCCACCGTGCCGCCCACCAATCTGATAGCAATATGTACCAGATAGGAGTTATATCTTGTTAAGACAACAGCATCTTCTTGTTAACACTCAATATGGTTGATCTTTCACCACTATGCCAATTAGGCCCTTTGACCCAGTGAAAAGAAAAAGAATTGGTGGCAGATCCTTCTATTGAGCGAGAGCGAGAACGAAATTTCTGAATCTTTTGGTTGTAAAATGTAGCTCTTTGCTTATGTAAATGACTATGTCATTCTGTGATGCAAACTTGAGCACTTGATCAAAATGGAAAGAAATGGCAGCTAAGTGGTTACTGCATTCACTTATCTTCAAATTCCAAACAAAGAGTTCACGTTTGCAGCTGTTAACATTCCCTTTATATCAATGCCTAGTCTGGATCATGAGCACAGCCTCACTAGATCAAACCTGCTGTCTATTTCTTAAATGTCAGCAGTTTAAAGTACAATTTCACAATGGATTTCATAAGCACTATGATGGTGTTTACTTGTTTAAGTTATAATATTCATTCTCACTTAGACCCACCTGCCTTTCGAAATGATGTTTCAACGTTCCAATACTGTGTTATGGTACTGGCTGTGCCAGGAATGCTTCTCCCTGCATGAAGATAACCATGCTTTGGGCTTCAATGAAGGAGTTTCCTAACCATAAAAGTCATTTGCATGGCAATAGTGAACTCTATCATTTATCATAAAGTTTCCATCTAAATGTCATGAACAAAAATTAAAGCAAGCACGTCATCGCAAAGGTTTTTACACTAGTACTGATGTTTTTACACCTAATTTTGGTATTAACTCTGTCTCATTGCTACACTTCTTAAAAATAAAACTTGTCTCACGTTACTGAATCCATCAGATTAGCATTAGACTATTTCCAGATATGTTAACTTAAACAGCATGTTTTACAGATTTTTATTGGGAATAATACTGTATCTTTTCATCAATGAGTAGTACAGAAAGTACTTCATTGGCAGTAAAGCATTTGAGAGAGTGGTCATGAAAATTTATTAATCAAGACTGTTAAAAAGGAAATGCTATTCAACTGCATCTCTCAGGTACAATGGTCAAATAACTTTCATCAGAAGAATTTGCAAAATCAAAAATCTATTTCAAATTGAATTTCAGAAAAATCACTTCTTGGAAAATCCATCAATTATGTTAGTATTCATAGATAGAATACAGTAGGGCAGATGTAGGGCACATTATTATGGAATTGGTTTTTATGATGGCGATGATCTGGGTCAGACAGACTACCAGCTGACACAGTTTGGAACAGTTTCTTCAGCCAAAGTCAGTGGTCAGGGATGAAACTTAGGACAAAACTTAGAGCAGACATGAAGGGTGGTGATTTAAGCCTTCCTTAAGTTCAGGAATAAGATGTTACAGCTCACTCAATGCAGGATATCAAACAAAGATATTTTTGGCATCCTTTTCTAAACACACTGGTTAGAAGTCAAGTAACCAGATAACAAGGGATTGCTTCCAGAAACAGTGTTATAAATATCGAGAAAACAACCAAAGATTGCATTATGAAACTTTTGACATTTTGATTTGAATATGTCATAATAATTTATATCAAATTGATGGTCATAGAGATGTACAGCATGGAAAATGACCCTTTGTCCAACCCGTCCATGCCAACCAGATATCCCAACCCAATCTATCCCCACCTGCCAACACCCGGCCCATTCCCTCCAAATCCTCCCTATTCACATATCCATCCACATGCCTTTTAAATGTTGCAATTGTACCAGCCTCCACCACTTCCTCTGGCAGCTCATTCCATATACGTAGCATCCTCTGTGTGAAAACGTTGCCCATTAGGTTTCTTTTACATCTTTCCTCTCTCACCCTACACTAATGCCCACTAGTTCTGGACTCCCTCACCCCAGGGATAAGACCTTGTCTATTTATCCTATCCATGCCCCTCATCATTTTGTAAACCTCTATAAGGTCACCCCTCAGCCTCCGACGCTCCAGGGAAAAAAGTCCTGGCCTATTCAACCTCTCCCTATAGCTCAAATCCCCCCGGTAACATTCTTGTAAATCTTTTCTGAATCCTTTCAAGTTTCACAACATCTTTCCGATAGTAAGGAGACTAGAATTGCATGCGATATTCCAAAATGATTTCCCACGCACAAAACCATGTTGACTATCTCTAATCAGTCCTTGCCTTTCCAAATACATGTACATCCTGTCCCTCAGGATTCTCTCCAACAACTTGCCCACCACCAATGTCAGGCTCATTGGTCTATATTTCCCTGGCTTGTCCTTACCACCTTTCTTAAACAGTGGCACCACATTAGCCAACCTCCAGTCTTCCAGCACCTCACCTGTGACTATCATTGATACAAATATCTCAGCAAGAGGCCCAGCAATCACTTCTCTAGCTTTCCACAGAGTTCTCGGGTACAGCTGATCAGATCCTGGGGATTTATCCACTTTTATGTGTTTCAAGACATCCAGCAACTCCTCCTCTGTAATATGGACATTTTGCAAGATGTCACCATCTATTTCCCTACAGTTTATATTTCCATATCCTTTTCCACAGTAAATACTGATGCAAAATACTCATTTAGTGTCTCCCCCATTTTCTGCGGCTCCACATAAAGACCACCTTGCTGTTCTTTGAGGGGCCCTATTCTCTCCCTAGTTACCCTTTTGCCGTTAATGTACTTGTAAAAACTCTTTGGATTCTCCTTAATTCTATTTGCCAAAGCTATTTCATGCCCCCTTTTTGCCCTCCTGATTTCCATCTTTAGTATGCTCCTACTGCCTTTATACTCTAAGGATTCACTCGATCTATCCTGTCTATACCTGACATATGCTTCCTTCTTTTTCTTAACCAAACCCTCAATTTCTTTAGTCATCCAGCATTCCCTATATCTACCAGCCTTTCCTTTCACCCTAACAGGAATATACTTTCTCCGGATTCTCATCTCATTTCTGAAGGCTTCCCATTTTCCAGCCGTCCCTTTACTGTGAACATCTGCCCCCAATCAGCTTTCGAAAGTTCTTGCCTAATACCGTCAAAATTGGCCTTTCTCTAACTTAGATCTGGTCTATCCTTTTCCATCACTATTTAAAATCTAATAGAATTATGGTCACTGGCCCCAAAGTGCTCACCCATTGACACCTCAGTCACCTGCCCTGCCTTATTTCCCAAGAGTAGGTCACGTTTTGCACCTTCTCTAGTAGGTACATCCACATACTGAATCAGAAAATTGTCTTGTACGCACTTAACAAATTCCTCTCCATCTAAACCTTTAACACTATGGCAGTCCCAGTCGATGTTTGGAAAGTTAAAATCCCCTACCATAACCACCCTATTATTCTTACAGATAGCTGAGATCTCCTTACAAGTTTGTTTCTCAATTTCCCTCTGATCATAAGGGCATCTATAATACAATTCCAATAAGGTCATCGTCCCTTTCTTATTTCTCAGTCCCACCCAAATAACCTCCCTGGATGAATCTCCGGGAATATTCTCCCTCAGTACAGCTGTAGTACTATCCTTTATCAAACATGCCACTCCCCCTCCTCTCTTGCCTCCCTTTCTATCCTTCCTGTAGCATTTGTATCCTGGAACATTAAGCTGCTAGTCCTGCCCATCCCTGAGCCATGTTTCTGTAATTGCTATGATATCCCAGTCCCATGTTCCTAGCCATGCCCCGAGTTCATCTACCTTCCCTGTTAGGCCCCTTGCATTGAAATAAATGCAGTTTACTTTATTAGTCCTACCTTGTCCCTGCCTGCCCTGACTGTTTGACTCCCTTCTGTTCTCAACTGTACCAGTCTCAGATTGATCTCTTTCCTCACTATTTCCCAGGGTCACACCCCACTTCTCCCCACCCCCTCACCTTCCTAGTTTAAATCCTCCCAAGCAGTTCTAGCAAATTTCCCTACCAGTATATTAGTCCCCTTCCAATTTAGGTGCAATCTGTCCTTCTTGTACAGGTCACTTCTACCCCAAAAGAAATTCCAATGATCCAAAAATGTGAATCATTCTCCCATACACCAGCTCCTCAGCCATGCATTCATCTGCTCTCTCCTCCTATTCCTGCCCTCACTCGCTCGTAGCACTGGGAGTAATCCAGATATTAGTACTCTCGTGGACCTCCTTTTTAAATTTCTGCCTAACTCTCTGTAATCTCCCTTCAGAATCTCAACCTTTTCCCTTCCTATGTCATTGGTTCCAATGTGGACAATGACTTCTTGCTGGCCCCTCTCCCCCATGAGAACATTCTGCACCATCTCAGAGACATCCTTGACCCTGGCACCAGGGAAACAACACACCATTCTGCTTTTTCGCTGCTGGCCACAGAAACGTCTGTCTGTACCTCGAACTGGAGAATCTCCTAACACAATTGATCTCTTGGAACCCAACAAACCTCTCGTTGCATTTGAGCCAGTCTCAATACCAGAAACTTGGCGGTACGTGCTACATTCCCCTGAGAATCCATCACCCCTTACATTTTCCAAAACAGCATACCTGTTTGAAATGGGTATATCCACAAAAGACTTCTGCACTAGCTGTCTACCTCTCTTACCTTTCCTGGAGTTAACCCATCTATGTGACTGTATCTGAGACTTTCTTCCCCTTTCTATAACTGCCATCCATCACACACTGTTGCTGTTGCAAATTCCTCATTGCTTCTAACTGTCTCTCCAACAGATCCATTCAATCTGATAAGATTTGCAGCCAGCAGCATTTATGGCAGATATAATCTGCAGTAACCCTTAAACTCTCTTTCAACTCCCACATCTGACAAGAAGTAACTATCACTCTATTAAAGGCCATTTTTTCTCCTTCACAATCTACAGACCCAGAAAATAACACCGCCTTATTCCTCTACAAACACTGCCTCAGCTTAAATTAATAGTTATGGCTTATATTTTAAGTTTAATCAAGAGACATATCTCCAAAAACATATAATCAAGAAAGAACCCACACTACTCACTACTGCAGATTCTCTGTAGGCCACACTTAAAACAACGATTAACTTATCTGATTCTGTGCTGTGAACTTCGCCCAACAGTTCCTCCAAGATTAGTTGTGAATTTCACTGTTTGTTAATTTTCCCAGATGCACTCCGATGTTCAGTGACACACGAATTCAAACATTAAAGGCAGTAACTGTGCAGGTTCTCTCTCTCTCTCTCTCTCCTGCAATGACTTCATCATGTGCTTTCTTTGTCTGTTCTTCTCCCTTTTAAAACTGCTGTTGTTTTGACTTTTTTTTCCAAAGTTCCAAAACAATGCAAAAGCATATAAAACAGTAATTGCTGCTCATGCAATTCGAGGAAATCACCTCCAGCACTTAAAATCCCTCAAAAAAAGAGTAGCTGTTACAACCAGAAAATTTTCCCATCTTCCATCTTGGATTACCTTTATTGTTTGATTAAAATAATTAGGTCTAGACTAAAGCAATATCAGTAACTGGGTTAAATATTTAATTTTATGTAGTGACGTTCAGAGTAGTGGGACTAAAGAGATAATATACACACATTCCATCTCAGTTATAACAGTACCACTGATAGGGTTGCTGTTGTGCTTTCACCCACAGCAGGTTAGTTGAAACTAAACTATTTTGGGTACTTACACCTGTTCCATACACACATGGCAAGCATCAGCACTGAACTTAATACATTTATATGGTGCAATGGTTTACAGACTATACCTGGAACCCTCTAAAAGCCTCTGTTTAAAATCAGTGATATGGGATGGTACTAAACTGACCCCATTTTAACCTTTACATATGTACAATACCGACTCCTTACAGTCCCCAGATCCTGACCCGCAACTTTGCTGCTCCACAATTCCCAGTGTCTCTATGGATCCAACACCCTTCTCCCCACCCCAGGCCAGACCCGATCTGACCTGACATCCTACCCTCCAGTGTCACAAGTCTCAACAAAAAACCCCTCCGCCAAATACGAACTCCTGTGACCCAAGCCCCAAATGGACTCGATCCACATTTACCTGCAGGCTCAATTTCAGAACTTGTACTTTGTGCAAGGCCAGAAAACATCTTGGCCTCAAATGTCAGTCCATAGATATCTCATCCTGAGCATCAAATGTTTGCAACAACTGGTGGGTTTCCTTGTAATTATGGCATTCCTCCATTCATTGACTTTTTCTGGCATAGACAAAAGTGAGGACTGCAGATGCTGGAAATCAGAGTCTAGATTAGAGTGGTGCTGGAAAAGCACAGCCAGTCATGCAGTATCCGATGAGCAGGAAAATCAACGTTTTGGGCAAAAGCCCTTCATCAGGAATATGCATGTTATTTTGGTAACAACATTTCGTTGTTACCCTGGAGGCAAATAACACTGTTCTACATCACTAACCCTTTCTCCATATTCAGTCAGCCCTCATCCGCCACAATCTGATTCTTACAATTGTTCAACATGTGTTAGCGGAAGATGTGGTGTCTCATCACTTTCCATGACGTATTCAGATTCTGAAAAAATGAGTCACCTGTAGCGTTGCTTGTAACTTGCTTTCTGGCTGAATGGGCTTCTGATGTCCAGAACCAGAAATCAATGATGCCTAATTGACATGCATGGAACTTTGGAAGGGCTGCACGTACAAGTGAGCAACTTCAAAGGGAACACTGGTAATCTGTGTCAATTAACCTCAAAGAATGCATCATTAATGGTCTGGTTGACATGTTGTAAAATTACCATTTTCCCATCATTATTTATAATCTTACCCAGACCTTTCCACTTCCTGTCCTTCTGTAATGTCGCATATCCCTAGGTTAAAATGAATTTCTGATGGCTTTATATGGTATTGGAAGGCTGGAACTTTCTCTGGCACCTCAAACTTAAATGCAAGGCTGTTCAGATAGAAAAGTGGAGTCAGTTGTAGCCCTTTCCCAAGTCGGAGGATGATCTATCATTATGAAAAAGGAATTTTTGGCTCTTTTCCAAAAAAGGTTGATAATAGCTGATAATCATTGGCAGCGTGTTGTTTAATGGACTACTCATGCCCAGGGTAAATGCTAAGTAGACCAACCAAGTTGTAAATATGATTTTATGAAGCATTTATTACTGCATGGTTTCTTTCACATATCCAAAACTAAAGTGATTTTTCATTAGTGTGATCATGACAATGTCCTTATTTTCACACAGATTCACACAAATCTCCCTCTTATCAGTTAGGAATTTAGCTGGTGGATCCACTCTGCTCCCTGTTCATTCTCCATTCGCTTGTTCATTATAACACATTTCTCTTTAACAATATCACTCTGGAGGGATTAAATCTCATCGTCGCATCTATGTAACACAAAATAAAACCCTTTATTACATACTTGCAGGTCCATTTGTACAAGTTTGTTCAAGTCTTGATAAACGTAGATCAGTATGGGCCATGATGACATCCTCCAAAATCATTTTTACATATGGACATAAGCAATACGTTGCAAGTTTAGTCTCCTCATTGCCTTTTATTCCCAAATCCATCAGTCAGATTTTTAACACATAAGATTGATGGGCCTGCAACCAATACAGTTTTAAAGATAAGTGGCCTTTTTTTCCCCATTGAACTCCTATCTCTTGATACCAATAATACCTGCTTCACACTTTGATTATTGTATTCCTTTGACAACATCTATCTTCTCCAACATCTGTATTGTGTAAACCATAACTCTACTGAAATATCAAAAGCAATTACCTGGTCACATTTGATGTCCAGTTTCAACTCAGTCTCTTCCATAGGCAACCTGCTCAATAGTACACTGTTAAACTGCTTTCCCCAGTGTGAGACATTACAGGGAACTAACACTATTTTTTAGTGATTTCAGTATGTTGTCATCATTTGGAGATGCCGATGTTGGACTGGGGTGTACAAAGTTAAAAATCGCACAACTGGTGTTGTGAGATTTTTAACTCAGTATGTTGTCATCCCCATCCAACTCTCAGTTTACAATTTTACTCTAGGCCATACTTTTTAAAGGATAAATGTAATATTTCAATCCAATCCACTTCCCACAGTGGACGTACTCCAATGCAGTGCAACTGAATGAATTTGCAAACAAAACATTTATTGCTGGCCTGGCGCTTCTTGTACAATTCACTCTGCCTTAACACTATCACAATCTTCTTCTTTCAAATCTTCTGTGTTGTGCCTGGTTTCAATAAAATAGCCAGACATCCCTGGGGTTAATTTCTCTTCTGAATCCCTAATTCCTGTCACTTGTTATAATAGAGCAGAGCAGTTCAGGCAGCATCCAAGGAGCAGCGAAATCGACGTTTCGGGCAAAAGCCCTTCATCAGGAATCAGCAGTCATTGTTTTTACCTACTTGTTATAATGGCCAGGGATAATACTACTCTCACTCCTTTTAATTATAATTCTCCTTTCCTGGCACTTCCACCCTGTGTGTTGGCAGTCAGCATTGATGCTGTCATTGAAACTCTCCATTCTTTGTTGAAGCGGTGAATGTCCCACTTGAGTTAGAGCTACGAAAGCCACCTGGAATGAATGTTTCCCCAGGCAGGTTCGATGAGGCCTCTGACATCTTTTCAAAAATATGTTTTGAAAACCCCCAAACCAGGGTTCACAGTTTGTGGATACTGTGTATGTTATTTAAAACTGAGATGAGGAGAAATTTCTTCACCCAGAGAATGATGAGCCTGTGGAATCCTGTGTCACAGAAAGCAATTGAGGACAAAACATTGAACGTTTTCAAAGAGTTAGATATAATTCTTAGGCTAAAGAGATCAAAAGGTATGGGGAGATAGCAGGAACAGGGTACTATGTTGGATGATCAGCCATGATCATATTGAAGGCAGAGTAGGCTTGAAGGGCCAAATAGCCTACTCCTGCTCCAATTTTCTATGTTTTTACGGGTTTCCTTCTTTTAATAGTAGGAATCTACGTTTGATATCTTAGCACAGACCAACAATTTTTAAAGCAAAAATTGGAGTTGGATATCTCCAAAGAGAATTTTTTCAAATCTTGAATGTAGTCTGTTAAATTCCATATTCTTCTATGAAATAACCATCCAACTTTCTAAACTGATCAAGTCTGACCACACCAGGTATGCATTTTAACAAATCATCTTTCGCATACATTTTGTCTGTGAATGTTAATCGGCTCTCCAAACCTTCCTTGGTTTCCAATTCTAGAGTCTCTTACAAAATTTTAATCTGTTCCTGCTTCTCATGGGAAGTCTCAGTGTCAAGGCCATATTTTGTTTTGTCTTTAATAAGGATACAACATCGGTCTACAAACATACATACACTGATGCATATGGATTTTAAAGGTTCACTTTCACAAAACATTGGTGGGACATAGTACTCTAAAAGGTTATACTTAATTCAGTCATTTTTCTCAAAAAAGTCAAATTTCTGTCTACAAATAGTTCTATGGATGGAATTTTACAGGAGCCTGAATAAGCTATGCTATGGCACGATATCCAGAAATAACTACATGGAAAGGTTTGTGAGGATTTTCTTGAGAAATTAGTTACATGTTCCAACAGAACTCTGGATGCTGAGATGAGATTTTCACTAAGGAGTAGTGAGTTGCTTATTAACAGGAAGATGTGTTTACTGACCAGACACGTACAATTTAAAGCACGGTACAGCACACGTGCAGATTTTGGGGGTTGGGAGGGGAAAAGAGATTGGCAGGACCTGCGAAGAGAGCTAAGGATGAGTGTGGAAGGGGGAGAGGGAATGCCAGCTCCTGGGCCCTCCTTGTGCAACTCCCTCCTGCATTCTGGAATCTTCTCATCATCTGCCACCCCAACTAAACCTTCAGCTTCTGGGGCTTTTTCACTCCAGGGGATCCCTCTTTCCTGCATCCAGCATCTCTCTCCCCACCAGTGAAGTCCAACTCAAAATTGTACACGCTTCCCTGTGCATGCACAGTAATACATTTGCACATCATACATAAAATCTGTGATGCCATCAGTACTTGCCCAATTAATGCACATGCATAGTTCCTGGTGTCAGCAAATACTGCGATGGCAGTGAACCCACACATTCACATCCACAGACCCTGGCACCTGCCAGCCTCTCTGCATCATCATGGCACATCTCTGATTTACTTGAACCAGGCTACTAGACTTCAAGCTGCACCAGTAATTATCACTGCAATGCTGCAGCAAGGACCCTTTGCCCCATGGACAGACTCTCAGTTCATCAATTAGATCAGGCCGCATCTCTGGGCAGCCTCCTTGCTGTCAGCTTTTACTCATACTAAGCCTGGCTGGATCCACATAGCATAGCTGCCTTGCATTGTTTGCCCTATAGCCAGAGCTACCAGGATCATATTACTTTTATCCTGCCTTGCTGTTTAATGCTGACACAATGCTAGCAAGTTTGTCATGGGTGTCAGCCTGTCTCAGTCAAGTCAGGGTTTTCGGCAAAGTGAGCCAAAGGGGCAGCCTCTGATACCAGTCCAGGGGCTTTGGTTCAGTCAGGGTCCTTTCTTCATATGGAGTGAGGAGTCCAAATGCTGGGCAGCTGGCCACTTGTTCTTGGCTCTTTCTGGCCGAATATGGGCTGTTAGTTCTTGGAATGAGAGAAAGGGAGGTGTTAAAGAGGGTGAAAGTAGGTCTCACAGATGTTGGTGTTGGTGCAGGTGGGCAGCACAAAGTCCATGTAGTGTTAGCAATGTGGGAATTGGGGGGAGGGAAGGTGCTTGCACACGAGAGAGAATTGTATAGCACAAGTCTTGTTGGGAGTTGGGTATAGTACGAAAGATAGAGTAGCAGACTGAGGTAGCAGAATGAAGACAGTAGCACTTACTTTATTTCGCCAGATAGAACAATGGCCTCGGTGGGAATCTCAGATCAGGCTGGCAGTGACTGATGTTGTGGCCTCCTCCAGACTGACAGTGTTTGTCCAGGTGTATATATTCTTTTTAAATATGACACCAGTGCAAGGGATTCCAACTCATTCTGGAATATCAAGAGAGTGGCAAGCTCTACTGATTAAAGCAAATGGGAGAATCAGGATAGCATTGGCCAAAAGGTGCCTCACAGGGGTGGAAGTAGGTAGTTGATAAGGGGAGCTTGGGATGATAATGCAAGAAAACTCATTAGATGTTGCACAGACAAATCCCCCTGGCATTTGACACAATTTATAATTAGTCAATAAAAAAACCTTATGATTTAGCCTTTTGTGTTTGGATCCAAGCCAGTGGACGAGATGAAAACCAAGTCAATAGATGTTACTAACTACTTAGCCTTACAACTCTTTTCACTCCTCATATTGTTCTATATTTACCCAGTCAACCTAACTATTTGGCATTTAACCATAATTAGACAGAGACACAAAATATATTTTAAAAGGTAACATTGAAAATATCAAAATGATTTTGGAAAGAGGAAGGAATGCAAAGAGATCATGCATCATTGTCCTCAAGATTACTTTTGCACAATAAAAAAAATCAATGCAATTTAAGCTTGTAAAACAGGTAAAAGATCTAAGAAACATTTCTAATGAGATTCTAATTAACTTACCTTCCATGCAGTAAAGTCTGAGCATTTAGCCAATGAAACATAAGCGAATTAGTTATGAATGGCTAAACCTCACAAGAAAGCAAATCTTAGCAGGACTTATACACTTAATGGTAAGGTCCCGGGGAGTGTTGCTGAACAAAGAGACCTTGAAGTGCAGGTTCATACTCCTTGAAAGTGGAGTCGCAGGTAGTTAGGATAGTGAAGGCGGCGTTTGGTATGCCTTCCTTTATTGGTCAGAGTATTGAGTACAGGAGTTGGGAGGTCATGTTGCAGCTGTACAGGACATTGAATAGGCCACTGTTGGAATATTGCGTGCAATTCTGGTCTCCTTCCTATCGGAAAGATGTTGTGAAACTTGAAAGGGTTCAGAAAAGATTTACAAGGATGTTGCCAGGGTTGGAGGATTTGAGCTATAGGGAGAGGCTGAACAGGCTGGGCCTGTTTTCCCTGGAGCGTTGGAGGCTGAGGAGTGACCTTATAGAGGTTTACAAAATTATGAGGGGCATGGATAGGAATAGACAAAGTCTTTTCCCTGGGGTCAGGGAGTCCAGAACTAGAGGGTATAGGTTTAGGGTGAGAGGGGAAAGATATAAGAGATATAAAAGATATAACTTTTTCCACACAGAGGGTGGTACGTGTATGAAATGAGCTGCCAGAGGAAGTGGTGGAGGCTGGTACAATTGCAACATTTAAGAGGCATTTGGATGGGTATATGAACAGGAAGGGTTTGGAGGGATATGGGCCGGGTGCTGACAGGTGGGACTAAATTGGATTGGGGTATCAGGTCTGCATGGACAGATTGGACCGAAGAGTCTGTTTCCATGCTGTACATCTCTATGACTCTAGAGGAGATTTTATTTACCATTTCTACCATTATACAACAGATACAGTAAAATGAGACAGTGTTCCTCCACTACTGAGGGTGGTACATTGACAGCACAAACTACACAATTGTACATGGCATACAGTGCATAAGAAGTGCAAAACACGCAAGTTACAGTGTAACAGAAGGATGAATGATAGACATTTATCCAGCAGCAATTCAGATGGGAAAGAGTCTGATTATACTGTGTTAAGGAGCCTGATGGGGGCTTGGGGAAAGAAACTGTTGCACAATCTGGCTGTTGCACAGTCAGACCATATTATCCGGTATCTTCTGCCAGATTGCAGGAGGGAGAAGAGTTTGAGTGAGGGGTGTGTGGGGTCCTTTACTGTGCTCTTAGCCTTTCCGTTTCAGGGTGTGGAGTAAATGTCTGTAATGGAGGGAGGAGCTTCTTCTCAGCTGTCCTCACTATCCATTGTAGGGTCTTACGATCCGAGATGGTGCAATTCCCGAACAGGCAGTGATGCAACAGCTCAGGCTACTCTCCCAATGAGCCTTCGAGAGAATGTGGTGAGAATGGGTGGCGGGTGGTGGGTTTTCCTCAGCCTGTGCAGCAAGTAGAAATTTACACAACAATCCTTTACTGTTTATGACATCTTTCGATTACAGCACTTCAGTATGCTTTCAATGGAAAAGAATAATTTGCCAGAGGTTGTCTCACTGGCTGAAGCTCAGGAGAATTAGCTGAAGTTGCTTTCTATTCTAAAATCAAAAAAAGAGTTTGCCAAAGATTTTCACGGACAGCTGTGTAAAGGCTCACTGATTAAGACATTTGATTTAGCCTTAAAATAGAGAGTCTGCATATGATGATGCTGTCCCAAGTACAATGTACTATTCATGCTGCCTCCTCATTACCATCACAATAGTTGTATAAACAAGTGTAGGAGCTGCACACTAGCTGTAGACACCAGGAACACAATCCTGCACTGTGGAATTGCTGTGACAAATACTGACAGGGTTCTGATGGCACCTTGCATGATGTTACAAGATAGGAGGAGAGACGTCCTCAACCCCAAGAGGCAATAGGTTTTCTGGACAATATCTCCACTGCTAGTGAAAGACAAAGAGGAAATCAAGGCCAGGGTTCTTAGTTCTCAGAACATGGCTACAATGCTAAATATTCAATGACATCACCAGGGTTGTCATGGTAACATACTACACTTATTCTGTTACACCTCCAACATTGCAGGTTCACTGAACAGAAGACTCAGATCCACCACTTCTTTCACTCTGCCAGAATCACTGCACAATGCGCCATTACATCTCCAATTTTCATTCCATCCCTCACTTCTCCACACCTCATTGTGGTATACTGCACACCAGTTATTTGACCATTTGTTTATTCTTTCATGCAAACTGAGCATTGCTAACGAGGCCGGCATTTAGAGTCATAGTCATAGAGATGTACAGCATGGAAACAGACCCTTCTGTCCAACCTGTCCATGCCGACCAGATATCCCAACCCAATCTAGTCCCACCTGCCAGCACCCGGCCCATATCCCTCCAAACCCTTCCTATTCATATACCCATCCAAATGCCTCTTAAATGTTGCAATTGTACCAGCTTCCACCACATCCTCTGGCAGCTCATTCCATATACGTACCACCCTCTGCGTGAAAATGTTGCCCCTTAGGTCTCTTTTATATCTTTCCCCTCTCACCCTAAACCTATGCCCTCTAGTTCTGGACTCCCTGACCCCAGGGAAAAGTCTTTGTCTATTTACTCTATCCATGCCCCTCATAAATTTTGTAAACCTCTATAAGGTCACCCTATAGCCTCCAATGCTCCAGGGAAAACAGCCCCAGCCTGTTCAGCCTCTTCCTGTAGCTCAGATCCTCTAACCCTGGCAACATCCTTGTAAATCTTTTCTGAATCCTTTCAAGTTTCACAACATCTTTCCGATAGGAAGGAGACCAGAATTGCACGCAATTTTCCAACAGTGGCCTAACCAATGTCCTGTACAGCCGCAGCATGACCTCCCAACTCCTGTACTCAATACTCTGACCAATAAAGGAAAGCATACCAAACACCTTCTTCACTATCCTAACTACCTGCGACTCCACTTTCAAGGAGCTATGAACCTGCACTCCAAGGTCCCTTTGTTCAGCAACACTCTCCAGAACCTTACCATTAAGTGTATAAGTCCTGCTAAGATTTGATTTCCCAAAATGGAGCACCTTGCATTTATCTGAATTAAACTCCATCTGCCACTTTTCAGCCCATTGGTCCATCTGATCAAGATCCTATTGTAATCTGAGGTAGGAGAAAGTGAGGACTGCAGATGCTGGAGATCAGAGCTGAAAATGTGTTGCTGGAAAAGCGCAGCAGGTCAGGCAGCATCCAAGGAGCAGGAGAATCGACGTTTCGGGCATGAGCCCTTCTTCAGGAAGGGCTAATCTGAGGTAACCCTCTTTATTGTCCACTACACCTCCAATTTTGGTGTCATCTGCAAACTTACTAACTGTACCTCTTATGCTCGCATCCAAATCATTTATGTAAGTGACAAAACGTAGAGGGCCCAGCAGCGATCCTTGTGGCACTCCACTGGTCACAGGCCTCCAGTCTGAAAAACACCACCCTCTGTCTTCTACCTTTGAGCCAGTTCTGTATCCAAACGGCTAGTTCTCCCCGTATTCCATGAGATCTAACCTTGCTAATCAGTCTCCCATGGGGAACCTTGTCGAATTCCTTGCTCAAGTCCATATAGATCACATCTACTGCTCTGCCCTCATCAATCTTCTTTGTTACTTCTTCAAAAAAACTCAGTCAAGCATTTATTGTTCATCCCTAACTGCTCTTGTGCTGAATGACTTGCCAGATGTGAGAGTTTAAGGAGAGTTTACGAGTCACTGTGGATGTTATCTGCAATAAGTGCTGTTGGTTGCGAATCCTATCATACCAAATGGATCGGTTGGAGAGACAGTTAGAGGCAATGAGGAATTTGCAACAGCACGGTATGTGATAGATGGCAGTTATAGAAAGGGGGAAAAGTCACAGATACAGTCACATAGATGGGTTAATTCCAGGAAAGGTAAGAAAGGTAGGCAGTTAGTGCAGGAGTCACCTGTGGCTATCCCCATTTCATACAAGTATGCTGTTTTGGAAAATGTAGGAGGTGATCGATTCACAGGAGAACGTAGCACGAACATCCAAGTTTCTGATATTGAGACTGGCTCTAATGCAACGAGGGGTACGTCGGGTTCTAAGAGATCAATTGTTCCGAGGTACAGATAAATGCTTCTGTCACCAGCAGTGAAAAAGCAGAATGGTGTGTTGCTTCCCTGGTGCCAGGATAAAGGATGTCTCAGAGAGGATGCAGAATGTTCTCAAAGGGGAGAGGGGCCAGCAGGAGGTCACTGTCCACATTGGAGCCAATGACATACGAAGGGAAAATGTTGAGATTCTGAAGGGAGATTACAGAGAGTTAGGCAGAAATTTAAAAAGGCGGTCCTCGAGAGTAGTAATATCTGGATGACTCCCAGTGCTACGAGCTAGTGAGGGTAGGAATAAGAGGATAGAGCAGATGAATGCATGGCTGAGGAGCTGGTGTATGGGAGAAGGATTCACATTTTTGGATCATTGGAATCTCTTTTGGGGTAGTAGTGACCTGTACAAGAACGACGGATTGCACCTAAATTGGAAGGGGACTAATATACTGGCAGGGAGATTTGCGAGAGCTGCTCGGGAAGACTTAAACTAGGAAGGTGAGGGGGTGGAGGTGGGGGAGGTGGGGTGGGACTCAGAGAGATAGTGTGGAAAGAGATCAATCTGAGACTGGTACAGTTGAGAACAGAAGCAAGTCAAACAGTCAGGGCAGGCAGGGACAAGGTAGGACTAATAAAGTAAACTGCATTTATTTCAATGCAAGGGGCCTAACAGAAGGCAGATGAACTCAGGGCATGGTTAGGAACATGGGACTGGGATATCATTGCAATTACAGAAACATGGTTCAGGGGTGGGCAGGACTAGCAGCTTAATGTTCCAGGATACAAATATTACAGGAAAGATAGAAAGGAAGGCAAGAAAGGAGGGGGAGTGGCATTTTTGATAAGGGATAGCATTACAGCTGTACTGAGGGAGGATATTCCCGAAAATATATCCAGGGAAGTTATTTAGATGGAACTGAAGTAAAAAAGGGATGATCACCTTACTAGGATTGTATTATACACCCCCTAATAGTCAGAGGGAAATTGAGAAACAAATTTGCAAGGAAATCACAGCTATCTGTAAGAATAATAGGGTGGTTATGGTATGGGATTTTAACTTTCCAAACATAGACTGGGACTGCCATAGTGTTAAAGGTTTAGGTGGAGAGGAATTTGTTAAATGCGTACAAGAAAATTTTCTGATTCAGTATGTGGATGTACCTACTGGAAAAGGTGCAAAACTTGGGAAATAAGGCAGGGCAAGTGACTGAGGTGTCAGTGGGGGAGCATTTTGGGGCCAGCAACCATAATTCTATTAGATTTTAAATAGTGATGGAAAAGGATGGACCAGATCTAAAAGTTGAAGTTCTAAATTGGAGAAAGGCCAATTCTGACGGTGTTAGGCAAGAACTTTCAAAAGCTGATTGGGGGCAGATGTTCACAGGTAAAGGGACGGCTGGAAAATGGGAAGCCTTCAGAAATGAGATGAGAATCCGGAGAAAGTATATTCCTGTCAGGGTAAAAGGGAAGGCTGGTAGGTATAGGGAATGCTGGATGACTAAAGACGTTGAGGAGAAAGTGAGGACTGCAGATGCTGGAGATCAGAGCTGAAAATGTGTTGCTGGAAAAGCGCAGCAGGTCAGGCAGCATCCAAGGAACAGGAGAATCGACGTTTCGGGCATAAGAAGGGCTTATGCCCGAAACGTCGATTCTCCTGTTCCTTGGATGCTGCCTGACCTGCTGCGCTTTTCCAGCAACACATTTTCAGCTAAAGAAGTTGAGGGTTTGGTTTAGGAAAAGAAGGAAGCATATGTCAGGTATAGACAGGATAGATCAAGTGAATCCTTAGAAGAGTATAAAGGAAGTAGGAGTATCACTCAAGAGGGAAATCAGGAGGGCAAAAAGGGGACATGAGAGAGCTTTGGCAAATAGAATTAAGGAGAATCCAAAGGGTTTTTACAAATAAAATAAGGACAAAAAGGTAACAAGGGAGAGAATGGGGTCCCTCAAAGATCAACAAGGCGGTCGGTGTGTGGAGCCGCAGAAAATGGGGGAGATACTAAATGAGTATTTTGCATCAGTGTTTACTGTGGAAAAGGAAATGGAAGATATAAAATATAGGGAAATAAATGGTGACACCTTGAAAAATGTCCATATTACAGGGGAGGAAGTGCTGGATGTCTTGAAATGCATAATGGTGGATAAATCCCCAGGACCTGATCAGGTGTACCCGAGAAGTCTGTGGGAAGCTAGAGAAGTGATTGCTCTTGCTGAGATATTTGTATCAATGATAGTCACAGGTGAGGTGCTGGAAGACTGGAGGTTGGCTAATGTGATGCCACTGTTTAAGAAAGGTGGTAAGGACAAGCCAGGGAACTATAGACCAGTGAGCTTGACGTCAGTGGTGGGCAAGTTGTGGAGGGAATCCTGAGGGACAGGATGTATCTGTAGTTGGAAAGGCAAGGACTGATTAGGGATAGTCAACATGGTTTTGTGTGTGGGAAATCATGTCTCACAAACTTGATTGAGTTTTTTGAAGCAACAAGATTGATGAAGGCAGAGCGGTAGATGTGATCTATATGGACTTCAGTAAGAAGTTCGACAAGGTTCCCCATGGGAGACTAGTTAGCAAGGTTAGATCTCACAGAATACAGGGAGAACTAGCCATTTGGATACAGAAGACAGAGTGTAGTGGTGGAGGGTTGTTTTTCAGACTGAAGGCCTGTGACCAGTGGAGTGCGCCCACTACTTTTCGTTATTTATATAAATGATTTGGATGTGAGCATAAGAGGTATAAGCTACTAAGTTTGCAGGTGACACCAAAATTGGAGGTGTAGTGGACAACAAAGAGGGTTACATCAGATTACAACAGGATCTTGACCAGCTGTGGATCACTTAATCAGTAACTTCTCAGTTCCTGCTCTCCTTTCACACAGTGAATCCAGGCTTTGTTTTGAATGCTGGAGCCATGGACATATCTCAGCTACTTGAGGAAGAAAAGGCTAAACATTTTGCTTTGTTCCTGATACCTGCAAATCTCTACATTATTTGCAGTCAATTTAGCAATGTCTCTCCCTGCAGCTCTAAATGACATTTACAAAAGCTATCTTCTTTTCGTACACATCCAATTCATCAACATTTCATAAATAAAAACAGAATAATGTAGCTTGCAGGGGATCTGCAATAATTAAAAAAAGAAGTCCTGAAGGAACAAAGCAGGTTTGGCAGCATCTGGGGAGAAAGAAACAACTTTCACTCAAACAATTGCCATTATTTTTCTCTCTCTACCAATGCTGCCAGACCTGCTGAGTTTTTCCAAAAATTTCTGTTATTGAATCAGCATATTATCATCATGTAGGAATTCACAAATCCCCCTTGACTCAGCTATTTTGGAATAGTTTATAGCAAAATAAAGGAATTACTAGATCTGACCAAACCCCTAGACCCTGCTATCAAAACTGTCAAAGAGCAACAGTGCCAGTGAGAAAAGAGAGAGAGAGTGAGGATGGACCAGACAGACAGTAACATCTATCCTGGTAGTTTTTCTCATCCATCTGTCAAAACCCAGGTGACTGGGAATAAAAATAAGATTTACTAATATTAGCAAATCTATTACCTGACCACCCTTTTGAGGAGGTGGACACACCAATTTAGATAAGTTCATCTGGTTTAGTCAGTAGCTAGGGACTGGAGGGTGTGACTGCGAGAGAGACAATTCTGGAGTTTGAGCAAGTCAAAGTGGAGGAGTCTTAGCCCTTTATGTGCCCATTTCAATTGTTGAGGCTCTTGCACCTTGTTTGGCTGTGGGATAGAGGAACAAACTGACCATGGCATTGCGGTAAAGAAAGACATTCAAGGGGGACTGTGGAGGGAATTAAAAAGATTGTCATGGTAGTAGAGGATAGTACAGTCTGTGTATAGACACAGTTCTCTGCAATTGAGTGTCTTGGAGTTCAAATAGCAATGCTGCATGTAGTGCCAGGGTTCAGTACTTCTGCCCTGACAGTGAAAGGGTCTTACAATGACAGGAAGAAGATTGAGTTGCCATCATTCATGCGAATACCAAAGACATTGACGGATCTAGGAAACAGGTTCTTCTGAGAGAACATGAACAGATAAAACAAAAAGCTGGACTGTGGGATATTTACATGAGCTAAAAGCAAATTGGAGCAGGATAAATAGGATTAGAGCATGAAATGCATGGCTCAAAGATTATTAAGGGGAGGTCTTCACCCAAACCATGCTGAGAAATGTGCTCCAGTGAATTTTAGATACAGTTTTGAACTAAATAGTGGGAATAAGGAATCAAGTGAGAGAAGATGTGACAAATTAAAGTTAAAAGTTTGCAAAGTTGAAAAATGAAAATTGATAATGAGAGTGTAACAGAAAGGGACATGATGTTCAAACGGAGTAACCAGGATATAAGGTTAGAAGCTGTGAATTTTTTTTAAAAAGGCACTCTGTCTGAATGCATTTACAACAAGGCAGATGAATTGACAGCACAAAAGGAAGTAAACAGAAACAATTACAGAATGCTGAAGAAATTTGCCACACTCTCAGCATCTGACAAGAGTGAAACAGAGTTAACTATTCGAGTGCGGTATGACACTTCTTCAGAACTTCTGCTGTCAGACCTGCTGAGTTTCTCCAGCATTCTCTGTTTGTTTCAGATTTCCAGCATCTGCAATATTTTGCCTTTATGATGTCACTACCAGTACAAGGACTTAGCTGCAAAGTGACCAAGGCTGGCAACTGAACGCTCGGAGTATTCAACACTTACGAAGAAAACAGAAAAGAGAGTGGGAAAGCACCGTTAACAAAGGATGAGAGCAATCCCTCAGTGAGACAGAATCTTCGATCAAAGCACACAAGATGTAAGATCAGTTCGGGTGGAGTTAACCAAGAATTATCAAATATTGGTGGGGCTCATTTATTGGCCTGCATAGTAATGTAGTGCAAGATATAAATCCGGAAATCAGAGTTGGATATAATAAGGCAAACTTCAAACTACATATTGACTGGCTAAAACTAATAAGCAGTAATGACATGGAGAACAATTTCCTGGATAGTACGCAAGATGGTTTGTAAACTGTATGTTGAGTAACCAACTAATTAGCTATCTAAGATCTAGCAATGTGCAATGAGAAAGGGCCAAATATAAATTTCATAGGGAAGAAACCTTTAAGGAAACTGACTGTAATGATGGAGTGCACATCAAATTTGAAAGTGAACTATCTTTGGTTCCAAAAATCTTAAATCTAAAAATAACTACAAAAACACGGGGAGCAAATCAACTATAGTAGATTGACAAATGACACAAAAGTGCCTATACAGTTGCCAAAAATGTAGTAGACCTGAAGATTGGGAAAACTTTTATGTGAGAAATATAAAAGGCAGACTGTAAACAAAACTCCATAGGTATTTTAGAAGGAAGATTAGCAGAGACAAATACATTTAAGTCAACAAACACTTTGTGTGGCTGACCTCACTGACAAAGATATGGAAAATCTCCTAGAAAGGGAACCAAGAGGCTAGCAAAAATGAGAAACTGAAAAGGAATTAGTATTAGTTAACAAGAAGTACTACAGAAATAGTATTACAAGTGAATATATCCCTTGGACCTGATAATCTGCATCCCAAAATGCTGAAAGAAGTGATACAGAGATAGCGGATGCATTGGTGATTGCCGTCCAAAATTCTATAGGATTTTGGAACAGCACCTGTAGATTGGAAGGTGGCAAATGGTATATCATAATTTAAGAAAGGGAGAGAAAACACAGGGAACAAAAACTTGCTAAGTTAACACTAGCAATTACTATAATATTAGAATTTATTTTAAAGAATGCAATAACTGGACTGTGAGATTATAATATATTTCAGTGTCATTTACTTTAAGACTGGATTTTTTGAAATAATAATGTATGGTGTTTCTGTGTATTTGAGGAATTTCATTATTAACTTTTCAGTATCTCCATAGCCACGGTGATTTCCTTTATAACAACTGAAGGGAATAGCTTTCAAAGCTAACGGCTTTTTCTATACCTTAGCAGGGGCTTAGAACAAAAGGTTAATAATTATGCATCATGGCTTCTGTTTCAATGTTGTCAAATTGTGCTTTTTCTTAAACGGAAGGAAAACACCTGTAAGCTTTGGGAAAACATTTTTTAGGTTTTCAGTTTGGACATGTTCTGCAGAAGCCCTTTGATGAAGGTGGATTCATAAATCACTACTCATCAAGAAGGGGATAAGATAGTAAAACAAGATAACTATAGAGTAAGAAGGTTAGTGATAATCTCAGGGGAGAAATATTTGAATAAACTCTGAAACTTCTTTAATTTCTCCTCCCAGGATAGTCCTGCTATCCCAGTCTGGTGAAATTTCATCAACACCCTGTATGGTAAAGATATCCTTCCTTAGAAAAGGAAATCAAAACTGGTTATCCATATTAAAAGATGAAAGACTTAACAACAATCTAGGTTTGTTCACTATATCATTTTACTTGAATGACACTGTAATCTTTAGCTATAAATTTTGTGTCTTATGGTCCTGCTTCACAACCACCTGATGAAGGAGCAACGCTTCGAAAGCTAGTGCTTCCAAATAAACCTATTGGACTATAACCTGGTGTTGTGATTTTTAACCTTCCAAACTAGATTCTGATCATTCGCAGACTTGGGGATTACAATCTTATGTTTGGTCCACACATCTAAATCAAATTACGTGGTTTGTGTATAGTGAGTACTGATTCTTGTGATACCCCACTAATTATAACCTGCCAATCTAACAATAATTGGTTTATTCTTACTGACTTATCTCTGATAATGAATTCTCCATTTATGACCATATATTACCCCTAATTCCATGTGTTCTAATTCTGACTAGCCTTCTGTTTTAAGTTTCACCAAAAATCTAATGTACCACATCACATTTTAAAATCTTTTCCCTTTAATGAACCATGACTCTCCTTTCATAGATCCATGCTGACTCTACCAATCCAACTATAATTTTCTAAGTGACCTATTATAATTCTAGCTGATGTTATTATGGAAGGTATGTGGGGGAAGGTAGCTGAGAGTGCGATAGGTGGATGGAGGTGGGATAATGGTAATAGGTCAGAGGGGAGGGTGGAGCCGATAGGTGGGAAGGAAATGGACAAGTAGGACAGGTCATGAGGGCATCTCCAGCATCTGCAGTCCTCACTTTTGCCTACAAGAAAAGGAAGGCAGATTATTATCTGAATGGTGGCAGGTTAGGAAAAGGTGAGACGCAACGAGACCTAGGTGTCATGGTGGAATAGCTCCTGAAGTTGGTGTGCAGATGCAGCAGTCAGCTAGGAAATCTAATGAGGTGAGGCCACACCTTGAGTAGTGTGTGCAGTTTTGGTCTCCTAGTCAGAGGAAAGACATTCTTGCTATTGAAGGAGTCCAGTGAAAGTTCACCAGACTAGTTCCTGAGTTGGCAAGACTGACATATGAAGGAAGACTATATCAAATGGGCTTGTCCTCACTGGAATTTAGAAGAATGGAGGGGGATCTCAGAGAAACATATGAAATCATGACAGTACTAGATAGGTTAGATGTGGGAAGAATCTTCCCAATGTTAGACAAGTCCAGAACTAGGGTCAGAGTCTAAGAATAAAGCAGTTTGTCATCCAGGACTGAGATGAGAAAGAATTTCTGCATTCAGAGTTATGAACCTGTGGAATTCTCTCCTGCAGGAAGCTGTTGGGGCCAGTTTGTTAGATATATTCAAGAGGGAGCTGGATGTGGCCCTTACTGCTAAATGGATCAATGGGTATGGACAGAGGGCAGGAGTGGGGTACTCAAACTGCATGATCAGCCATGATCATATTGAATGGTGGTGAAGGCTCAAAGGGCCAAATGGCCTACTCCTGAACCTATGTTTCTATGATAGATTTCTATAGAGCGGCACGGTGGCTCAGTGGTTAGCACTGCTGTCTCACTACACCAGGGACCCAGATTCGATTCCTGCCTTGGACGACTGTCTATGTGGAGTTTGCACATTCTCCCAATGTCTGCGTGGGTTTCCTCTGTGTGCTCTGGTTTCCTTCCACTTTCCAAAGATGTGCAGGTCAGGTGAATTAGCCATGATAAATTGCCCATAGTGTTAGGTGCATTAGTCAGGGGTAAATGTGAGGTAAATGTAGGGCAGGGATCTGAGTGGGTTACTCTTCGGAGGGTCGGTGTGGACTTATTGGGCCGAAGGGCCTGTTTCCATACTGTAGGGAATCTAATCTAATCTAATCTAAAGATATTAAGGAATACGGATACAGGGGGAAAATGGCATTAAGCTGTTAAGTCAGCCATGATCTTGTTCTTGAAACTTCTTCTGGAGGTCGTCACTGGACTCAAAACGCTTTCTCTCCACAGATGCTGCCAGACCTACTGAGCTCCTCTAGCAATTTCTGTTTGTGTTTTAGATTTCCAGCATATGCAGTTCTTTGGGTTTTCTTTCAAAGCAATAGAGACAGGTTGTGTTGTAAAGATGTGCAAGAGTTAAAACATGCCCATAGAGTCCGATATCAATGCCATTTCAAAATGGCGACCACATATACTCATGCTGATGATTTGCTTCTAAACTTGCAGTATAAGTCAATGACAGTTTTGAGGAAGTTTGAAGCTTTGACAGATGACTTATATACTGATATCTATGGTATTTCAGGATACATTTACTTTTTGATTGTTATCACTAATTTTCTGACAGCAACGATGCTTCATTTTGTAGTTAGACAATTTTCCATTGGTACTAAATTTGGTCTGATATTTTTGCACCAGTATATGCACAAATAGAACAAAGCAATTATGCTTACTAAACAATCACGGAATCTTGGGCACAATTTATGCACATAAAAACAATACCTCCAAATCTCAAGTATTTATACTGGTCTCTCTCCACCTGTAGTAATGGATCCACCAAAGTTAGAGCTTCACAAACCAGGCTCCTGAAATTCCATGTGTTTAGGCTCTCCCAAATTTTAAACTAGATTTTCAGGTGCATTGGGGAACAAAGTCCTATTTCTAGCGCTCCACTGTGACAGTTTTGCAAATTTTTATGTTCTTGTACAAGTCATTATAAAAATGGGAAAAGCTTCCCTGGTCAGGGGTCCTAAATACGCTCCCAATATCACACTCACTTTAAGTATTTTCCTCAGGCCCAGATTTCTCCCTAATTTATTTGTGTAACACTGAACGCAAACTTTGTCTTGAATGACCAAAATCTGGTATTTTAAAAACAATACATTTGAAATGTTTCCTTTACGAAATATTCATTGACATTTTTATGAATAAGTTAGCAAAGTTTGCTTAATAGAAAATAGGTTTATCATTAGAAAGCAAGTAGTTGAAACTTAGATCCAATCTCCCAACTGGAAGAAACCTAATTCTAAATGACTAAAGTATCTTTTAAAAATCTGTTTTCTCATTAGGTCGTTAATTTAAATTTTCTTCCATCAAAATGATCCAGCTTAAATTGTTGAAGCAGTCAAATGAGTACAATTAGAGAAAATCCCAACATAACTTATGTTGATGTTAGGGTGTGCTTTCAGTATGATGGTTTTAAAACCATTGAAAAAGATTGCAGAAACATGAGTTGTTCTTATTGGGATGTACAACTTTAATTTTTATGCTTAAAATTCTTCAATTTTTGTGCTTGTTGCACAGATATCATGGGAATGGCACCAAAAGAAACTTGCAAAACTTTAGCAAAATTCAGGAACAGAATATATACATGTGAGTTTAGCATTTTCCATGATGCACATTCACTTTTTGCAGTTTCATCTATACTAAAAATATAGCTGGAAATTTAGATCTAATTTGACATTAGAAGATAGAAAATAGAAAACAGGAAACAGCATCATTTGAGTTGAAACTTCCAGGTTGTGTCCTTGTAGGAAATTCCAAGGCAATGGAGATGGTGCAGGACCTGAGAAATAAAAACCATCGCCACTCCCTAACCACCCAACACCCGGAGGAAGAATGGTTCTGTTCTGCCTCGGGACCCTCCAACCCCACGCCATCAATGTGGATTTCACCAATTTCCTCAGTTCCCCTCCCCCTACTTTATCCCAGTTCCAAACTTCCAACTCTGCACCACCCTCATAACCTGTCCCACCTGTCCATCTTCTTTCCCACCTATCTGCTCCACCTTCCTCTCCGACCTATCATGATTATCCCCACCTCCATCTCCATTTACCTATCACACTCAGCTACCTCCCTCACAGCCCTACCCCCCTCCCATTTATCTCACCGCCCCCTTGGCTCTCAGCCTCATTCCTGACGAAGGGCTTTTGTCTGAAAGGTTGATTCCCTTGCTCCTTGGATGCTGCCTGACTTGCTATGCTTTTCCACACTCTCGACTCTAATCTCCAGCATCTGCAGTCCTCACTTTTGCCTTTATAAATCTGTACTCAGTTGTAAAGTTGAATACACACTGCATATATGTAACAGCTGAACAGGATTTTAGTCTAGGAAAGCATAAAGAACAAAAATCACAGATTACCATAGTAACAAGGAGGCTTTTGCCATCAATTCCCACCATCGCCAAGGATCCCTTGAGCAAAGTGGTGAGTAAATAAGAAAATCAGATTGACTCTTATCTCAATATTTTCAATTTTATGAAAAATCTAAACAAATTGGAGATGATTAATCACTAAACTAATGCTCATGTCCACCAAAAAGTGGAAATATTAAATGGAGTTAGAGTTTAAATTTGCCTTTTCTTTCAATTAAACTTCCTATTAAACTCAACTAAGCATTTGGCTCCGAAACCCAATTGGGGACAATTTAGGTCACTGTGTGAACTTTTCCACTTGAATGAAATTAAAAGCAGATTACAGCTCATGAATATGCATTGCTTAATTCTGTATTATTCGATTGCTATGTTAAAAATTAAAAACTTTGTCAACTTATGCTTTTTCTCCACATGGTCATTGAATTTGCAATGTGCTCACATTTGCATTAATAAAGAAGAATGCACTAATATACACTAGTTCAATTATTTTATTGAGAAAAGAAAATGTGGTTGTTTTTTTTTTAAGAAAAAGCTACTTTCCATCTCTTATTAGAGCAATTTTCCCTAAAATTGCTTATGTTCTCATTTATATAACAGAAGGTTGCCATGGTCACTTAACAGCAGCTTTATCCTTTCATGTACAAAATCTCTCCAAGTGCAGCAGAGGCTGCCCCTTGCACGGGCACAAATCAATGTTAGAACTTGTTTCCCTTGTCATTCAGCGTCAGAGCAAACAAACACTAACTGTAAGGTGTTGCCTTGACATACACCCCTGCCAGCAGGAACTTCTGTTCTTAGTATCCACTGGGGAGTAGGAATGTGTGTAATTGTTTAGCAAGGCAAGAAAAAGGACGAGTTTATTTTACAAAAGACAAGTTTCTTTTTCACGTTTGGAAACAAATCCCTTAAAACTCTGTATTTTCATATTCTAAACAATGGAAACATTATTTTTATATAGAGAAAGCATTGCAAAGTAAATTACATAATAAAATCGCATCCTGTAGTACGGGTTAAACTAGTTACTGTCTTAACAAATTTCTGTGCTTTATTCAAGATCCTTAATGTTCAAACAACGCCTTAAAATTCAAAGAATACATTTTTATTTAAATGCTTCCTTATTCAAAGAATGGATCAGATAGAAAAGTAATATTCAGGTGAACCATGCCTAATATTTTGAGCAGGCTTAAACTATCATATCCTCACATTTACACATTTGTAATTACCTGATTTAACCAACAGTCCCTGGGACGGCCTAGCTGAAGCTCTTGTCTGCTCCCACATTTTCTGAGACTTCGGGCAATGTTTTCCTGTTGCTGCGTTCCTCTCTCAAACTAATGGATCGGAGAAGTGAATTGTTTCATTGGTTTCTGCTCTCTTGGGTTCTCCTCCCCAGTCCTGTCTGCAATGTTGAAGTCTATTGCAGCTCAGCCTGAACAGCAGAAAGATGAGTCACGTGGCTCGCCCTGCTGCAGAACTCCAGCCTCTCCTGCTGTCAGCTTCAGACAGCTCAAACAGGAGGCTGCTTCTCTTACCCTTCAACATATTGATCGCAAACAGAGTGGAAGCTTGCAGCATTTCCCTTCAGAAAAGACACATTTTGTAAAAAGAAGTGCTGTCATCACTGAAGACCCACTTTTATTTCCCTGAAAGTTAATAAATTAACTCTCGGACCGCCCTTACCATTTCTGTAACTAAGACTTGTTTCCATCAGATGTTCTGGAGCTCATGATTTGAAACAAAATGTGAAAACATTCAAAATCATGACTTCGAGGAGATACAGGGCTGAGTGTCACTCAACATGCAACCTTCCGTCACTTTAAAAACATGGCCTCCTGATTTGGTTTCTGCTAGAATGCTGAAGCATCTTGGAAGAGATTGGGCTGAGTCATACGGTTAGTTGACTCAGTACAAGTTTGATCAGGTTCTACAGAGGGTTTCTCTTCTGCAAGGTTTGATAAGAGTTTCGGTTCAGCACCTTACCAAACTTACCTGATTAATTGGTGCTGGAAATGTGTTGCTGGAAAAGCGCAGCAGGTCAGGCAGCATCCAAGGAACAGGAGAATCGACGTTTCGGGCATAAGCCCTTCTTCAGGAATGGGGAAAGTTTGTCCAGCAGGCTAAGATAAAAGGTAGGGAGGAGGGACTTGGGAGAGGGGCATCGGAAATGTGATAGGTGGAAAGAGGTCAAGGTGAGGGTGATAGGTCAGACTGGGGTGGGGGCGGAGAGGTCGGGAAGAAGATCTCAGGTTAGGAAGGCGGTGCTGAATTTGATGGATTTGACTGAGACAGGGTGGGGGGAGGGGAAATGAGGAAACTGGTGAAATCCGAGTTCATCCCTTGTGGTTGGAGGGTTCCTAGCCGGAAGATGAGGCGTTCTTCCTCCAACCGTCGTTTTGTTGTGGTCTGATGATGGAGGAGTCCAAAGACCTGCATATCCTTGGTGGAGTGGGAGGGGGAATTGAAATGTTGAGCTACAGGGTGGTTGGGTTGGTTGGTCCGGGTGTCCCAGAGGTGTTCTCTGAAACGCTCCGCAAGTAGCCGGCCTGTCTCCCCAATATAGAGGAGGCCACATCGGGTGCAGAGGATGCAATAGATGATATGCGTGGAGGTGCAGGTGAATCTGTGGCGGATATGGAAGTTTCCTTTGGGGCCTTGGAGGGAGGTGAAGGGGGAGGTGTGGGCGCAAGTCTTGCACCTCCTGCGGTTGCAGGGGAAGGTGCCGGGAGTGGAGGTTGGGTTGGTGGGGGGTGTGGATCTGACGAGGGAGTCACGGAGGGAGTGGTCTTTACGGAATGCTGATAGGGGAGGGGAGGGAAATATATCCTTGGTCCACCTTACCTGATTAATTGCCTACTCTGCCCCTATGATGCCCTAGCCCCCAAAACGTACCTGGAATGACTCGTCACTGCTGACATTTCCCAAAGTGGAACCCGCATTCATGCTGCCAACACCTGAACTCTAATCAACTGGCCTTTAATGACTGTTGTGATTAGCCTTCCCCAAATTTACCACTGTCACCTGAAGAAAGTTATTCTTATCTATAACTACCTTAAAACTTATGGAATTATGACCAATAATGGCATCAAAGTAGCTCAGTGGTTAGCACTGCTGCCTCACAGCACAAGGGACTTGGGTTCAATTCCAGCCTCAGGCGACTGTCTGTGTGGAGTTTGAACATTCTCCCTGTGTCTGTGTCGGTCTCCTCCCACAATCCAAAGATGTGCAAGTCGGGTGAATTGGCCATGCTAAATTGCGTATAGTGTTCAGGGATGTGTAGGCTAGGTGCATTCATCTGGGGTAAATGTAGAGTAATACGGTAGGGAGATGGGTCTGGGTGGGTTACTCTTCAGAGGGTCTGTGTGGACTTGTTGGACAAATTGCCTGTTTCCACACTGTAGAGATTCTAAGAAAACTACCGTTCCTGAAATGCTTCCCACTGAAACTTTGATTACCTGGCCATGCTCATACCCTGGAGCATGAAGGCTGAGGGGTGACCTTATAGAGGTTTATAAAATCATGAGGGGCATGAAAGCTAGAGCTTTCAATTAAACTCGTTGGACTATAACCTGGTGTTGTGTGATTTTTAAGTAAGAGGGGCATGGATAGGGTGAATAAGCAAGGTCTTTTTCCTGTGGTGGAGGAGCCCAAAACTAACGGACATAGTTTTACGGTGAGAGGGGAAAGATTTAAAATGAACCTGAGGGATCACTTTTTCACACAGATGGTGGTGCATGTATGGAACTTACTGCCTTAAGAAGTAGTGGAGGTGGATGCAATTACCACATTTAAAAGGTATCTGGATTGGTATAGGAAAAGGAAGAGTTGAGAAGAATAAGGTCCAAATGCTGGCAAACGGGACTAGATTTGTTAATGATGTCCAGTTGTCGCAGACGAGTTGGACCGAAGGATCTATTTCCATGCTGTATGATACTATGACTGTCTAGTACGACCACTTCCCTAGTTGGACTATCCACATGGATGCACCAAACAACTTCTGCCCCATCTAAGCCCTTGGTGTTAAAGGAGTCCTAATCAATATTGGGAAAATTAAAATCATCCTGCTGTTTTTACACCTTTCCATGATCTGTTCCACGTGTCTTTTCTTCTATCACCCATTGGCTATTGGGAGGCCTGTAATATAACCCCATCATAGTGATTACACCTTTCTTATTTCTGAGTTCTACTCATATCCAATATGTCCTCTCTTAGTGCAGCTGCACTTTCTCCTTAATTAGTATTGCAATTCCCCAACCACTTTTACATCCCTCTCTATTATCATGAAACATCTAAACCCTGGAACATTGAGCAGTCAGACCTGCCCTGCTCTAAACCAAGTTTCTGTAATGGCAGAAGCAACATGGTGAGGAAAAATAAACTGGCTCTTTTCAGGCTTTAGGGATTTTTTTTTAACAACTGCAGAGCAAAGCAAAGTACCTTCCTTTCCAGGGACCCAATGGCTTCTGACCTTATTGTTCACATCTAAAAGTTGTTCAGCTACCTGGACGTTTTCACATCGTTGTTGGCAAGTACACTGACCAATCAGCTACTTGTTGCAGGCTGAATCTCACTTCATACACACCCTCCTTGGTGCCAGTTCATCCACAACAAAGCTTCCCTCACTGGTTAAAAAGCAACAGTGTCAACAACACTTACTGTGCTGATAACTTACTTTTGAAAAAGTGCAGTAATCCTTTCCACAATCTTTCTTTTAAAAACAATTCTTTTGCAGCTTCAATCCACAAAGAATAAAAAGTAGCTTCTACAGAATTGCTTTAGCTATCTGTCTGTATTTTTCTAACTTTTTTTTAAAATGAGCAGTGATGTCTATAATATAAGGTGTGGCAAAAACTCCCATCAGATATCCTGGACTAAAACCCTCTGAACTTGGGACAGGAGGTTGTGAAATTCACATTTGAACTAAAACTCTCTGAGGTCACTGGCTGAGACAGATGAGGCAATATGCAAGCTTAGAGGTAGCTGTCTGGAACATGCTAATGGAAGGCCCCCACAAATGCCTCAGCTAAAAGACAATGACCTTTATTCTTGATGAACAGCTTATGCCTGAAATGTCGATTCTCCTGCTCCTTGGATGCTGCCTGACCTGCTGTGCTTTTCCAGTGCCACACTCTCGACTCTGATCTCCAGCATCTGTAGTCCTCACTTTCTCCTAATAGACAATAAACACAAGCCTGCAGAGAAAACAGCTGAGACAATCTGGAGCCTACAAAACCATTCAACTTTTAAACATTTTCTTGGATGCAGAGATACTGAACATTCTGCATCATTGTACAACATGCAAACCTGTTTGCCTTGAATGGGAAGGCCTTCACACTATCAACAACAACTTAACCTACAACCATCTAAGAGCAATAATGGATATTCAAAACTATCGGAAATTCATTCACTTTAATTGAAGAACCATTCACACCTCATCTAATACTCAGGAAGCTCATTAAGCCCTGCGAGGAAGAACAACAGCTCAGAGATCAAATGCAGATTTGGTGGGAAATAATGGAAATCAACAGCCAGTATAACTGGGGAACCTTGATCTCTGGTGCGGTTCAACCAGTAGTCCAGCCAGCATCAAGAAATCAGCCACAGCCAGTCACAGACTCAGGAAAGGAAGGAGTGTGAGCAATCTTCTCATCCATGACCTCCACGTACTGATGAGAAGTGACCGGAAAGCAGAGAGACCGACTAGGGGCAGCGCCAGGGACATCCACCACTGTCCAAACCAACAGAAGCCACTTTGGGGGTGAGCATAAGATCATCAAGACCCTCTGTCCCAGCTCAGTAAGATAGGGTAGGAAGGGTGGATTTCAGGGCCGATGGTGCAGGGCACCCCCAGGGAAGGGAAGCAGGATAGGACCCCAGGATTCACGTTTCCTCTCTTCTCTCTCTTTTCCCATCATCGAGAAATTAACAACTCTCTGTAATTAAAAAGCCACTATACTAAATTGGTGCTGCAAGGGTTAATTGGGGTGTTAGTGGCTGTCACATTTCTCTTGATGCATTGCATTGTTTTTTTGTAAATATTCATTTTCTTGTCAGGGATTTTATACATATATATATATTCACAATTTTGCTTGTTTTAAATAAAATCCAGAGTTTCCTTTGCCTCTGAAGCATCTGCTTCCTGTGTTTTTCACCACACCACATCTCACTACATAAGCTCAGCGTCTAAACCAGGGAGCTGCTGTACAATAAACTGACCAGCACTCCCATTAGAACTGGGGCTTTGTCAGAGATGCTAGCTCTCAGTCAATTTGATTCACGTGGTACTCTATCAAGAAATGGCGAAAGACTCAGGAACCGCAAAAACATGTTCCAAAAACATCTGGCAATATTACTGTAGCCTTGTGCTCCAGAACTTGCTACACCCTAGCTAAGCTGTTCCAGTTGAGCCACAATGTTGACAGCTACATGACAATGTGGAACATTGTCTAGGTACATCTTGTACACAAAAAAAATTGGACAAATCCAATCGGCCATTAATGCCCTAGTCTATTCTCGATCATCAGTAAACTGATCAAAGGGGTCATCAGTGTTATCAAGCAGCACTTGCTTAACAATAATCTGCTTACTGACCCTTGGTATGGGTTCTGACAAGGCTACTCACAAATGACTTCATTACAGTTTGGTTCAAAACAACTGAATTCCAGGGTGAGGCAAGAGGCCGTATTTAGCCAAGTATGACATCAGGAGCCCTCGTAAAATTGAGTTAATGGGAATCAAGGAAAAGCTCTTCACTGGTTGGAGTCTTACCTGGCAGAAAGACACTGGTTGTGCTTGTGAAGGTCAGTCATCTCAACTCCATGACATCTCTGCAGGAATTCCTCAGGCTAGTATCTAGATCCAAGTATCTTCAGCTGCTTCATCAATGACCTTCCATCCGGAAGCAGGGATGTTGGCCAATGATTGTACAATGTTCAGTGCCACTCGCATGTAATCAGATATTGAAGCAGTCCATAAGCAAATGCAACAAGACTTGAACAATATCTGGGTTTGGACTGACAAGTGGTAAGTCACATTCACAGCATGCAAGTGTCAGGCAATGACCATCTCCAACAAGAGATAATTTAACATTACTCCTGGACATTTGATGACATCACTATATCGCTCACCATCAGTATCTGAGAGACTACCATTGACCATAAACTGAATTTGACTAGCTATATCAATACTGTGATTACAATAGCAGGTCAGAGGCTCGGAGTCCTGCAGTAAGGAACTCATTTCCTGATTCCTCATTATTTCCTGATTCCTGTCCATCACCTACAAGACACAAGTCATGAGTGTGATGGAATGCTTACCACTTGTCTGGATGAATGCACCTCTAACAACACTCAAAAAGATAATCACCATCCAGGACAAAGGAGTCAGCTTTACTGGCATCACATTCACTTCCTCCATCATCAGTACTCAGTAGCAGCAATGCGTAATATCCAAAAGATGTGAAGCAGAAAATCACCAAGGCATTTTAATAGCATCTTCCAAAGTCATTACCACTATGATTTAGAAGGACAAGGGCAGCAGGATATATAGGAACACTGCTCCCTAACAGGATTGTATGTGCACCAAATGAACTGCATCAGTTCAAGGCAGCAGCTCACTACCACCTTCTCAACTAGGGATGAACAGTAAATGCTGACCCAGCTACTAATGCTCTCACCGTTTGAATGAACAAACAAAAGTTAATATACTTTTAGTCAGAATATTGAACTGGTCTGTTCTGATAAAACAAAAAGAGGAAATGTTTTTGTTCGCATTAATGGGGATATTGCAAGTTAGCTTGTTGGACTTCCTGATCTTCCCTACTTTTATGCTGCAACAAACAATGTGATTCTGATGTGGTGCAGCCAGCAGATACCACTGAAGCAATGGGAAATGTTTGCAAATTGTTTCTCTCAAAAATAGTAGAGGTCGAGAGTGTGGTGCTGGAAAAGCAGGTCAGGCAGCATCCGAGGAGCAGGAGAATCAATGTTTCGGGCAAAAAAATGTTTGATTTACTGTAATCTCCAGCATCTGCAGTCCTCACCTTTGGCATGGTTGAGGTGCTGAATAAGTACATTGCTTCTGTCTTCACAGAAGATAATGAAGTTAACACTGTAGTATAGCATAGGGGATCAGAGATATTGGATAAGTTAAAAAAATGTACAATGGAGAGATTAGAAAATGGTTGGCACTCAAATTAACTAAGGCACTTGGTCCAGATATGATGCATTCTAGATAGCTGATGAAAGCTACTATAGAGAAAATTAAATTTCATTTGAAATGCATAAGTTAATTATGAACAGCCAACAACAGCTTTATTAAAGGCAAGTCACATTTGACTAACTTGATTGGGGTTATTTTATAACTTTGAACGGGGTCACAATGGGCGTGCAGGAGAAGTATACAACAATTTCAAAAACAGCAATTGAAAAACAGCAATACAACATAAATATTCAAAAACAGAAGCAACATAGTATTCAGGGTGTAACTTGGGTACAAGAGATAATATGCAGCAGTAATAGTGAATATATTTTTTTGATGGACCGACATATACCATGGGGTCATAAAGTCAGTATTATGACCAATCTTCTATATTTATAAATACAGAAGTTAGTGTCATAAATACATAGTCTATAAGTAAATGACTAGGACATATAGGAGTACAGTCTTAAGGTTTGCAGATGACACTATTTACTGCTAAAATTTAAAAGGATAACAGTAAGGCTTCAAGAAGCCATAGACTAGTAAAATGGACAGAAGCATTGGAATTGTCAGAAGCATTGCAATACAATTCCATATCCTTAATTGTGGAGCGATAAACATCAGGAGAAACAATGGTGAAGCAGTATTATCTAGGTTATAATAAATGGTAAGTGCTAAGGAAATGATTCCTCTGGCTGGTGAATTTAGAACAGTCTCAAAATAAGAGATGTCAGCCATTCAAGACTGTAAACAAAAAGTTAAAGATCACACAACACCAGGTTATAGTCCAACAGGTTTATTTGGAAGCACTAGATTTCAGCACAGAATTTATAGGAAAAGTTTAGTGTGATGTAATTGAAATTATATATTGAAAAATACCTGGATTGTTTGTTAAGTCTCTCATCTTTTAGAGTGAGCAAAAGTGAGGACTGCAGATGTTGGAAATCAGAGTCTAGATTAGAGTGCTGCTGGAAAGCACAGCAGGTCAGGCAGCATCCGAGGAATAGGAAAATCGATAAGGATGCTAGTCAGTTCAGACTAAGTTGAGTAAAAATGTCTTTACTCCAAGAGTGAGGGTGTAGTTTCAGTTCTTTCATCTGTAAACCCCAGAACATTCTTAAAGTTACATTTTTCAAGTTCACTTGAGAATGTAACCTGTTGGACTATAACCTGGTGTTGTGTGATTTTTAACTTTGTACACCCCAGTCCAACACCAGTACCTTCAAGTCATAAACAAAAAGAAACTTCTTCACTCAATGCATTATAAACCTTTGGAATTTTCTATCCCATAGAGCTACAAATGCTCAGTCACTGAACCTATTCAAGACAGAGGTCAACAGATTGGTGGGTACCAAAAAAACGAAGGAATTTGAGGATGGCCAAGCAGAGTCAAGCTAGAAGATCTGCCATTATTCTGTTGGGATTGAAAATTCATAATTTTTAAAAATTTGAATTTCAAAATAGAAGCAGATGGATGTAGGTCATTTCTTTGAGGTTTTTTTTGAAAGGTCAGAGTCAATTTGGAACAGTGGTCCAAATACATTAATTCCATGAAAGAATAAGACTGTAGTAGCTCAAATGTCTAGGAGATCCCCTGTAGCACGAATGGATAAAAATGTTTATATTGTTGGGTTTGTGAAGGTATTGCAAACGCATTAAGGCAACTAGCTTAGTTTTCACTTCAGAATGTTCAAAATATTAGTCCAGAAGAATTGAGTTCATTACACATTAGATTAGATTACTTACAGTGTGGAAACAGGCCCTTCGGCCCAACAGGTCCACACCGACCCTCCAAAGAATAACCCACCCAGGCCCATTCCTCTACGTTTACCTCTTCACCTAACACTACGGGCAATTTAGCATGGCCAATTCACCTAACCTGTACATTTTTAGACTGTGGGAGGAAACCAGAGCACCCGGAGGAAACCCACGCAGACACAGGGAGAATGTGCAAACTCCATACAGACAGTTGCCCGAGGCAGGAATTGAACCCCGGTCTCTGGCGCTGTGAGGCAGCAGTGCTAACCACTGTGCCACCGTGCTGCCCATATCTCCAAGCAAGAGACCTAATCTTTTTGGTTTAGCTCAGGGGAACCAGCCACAACAGTACACTGGTTTCTGATCAGTGGTGCTTCCAGGCCAAGAGGGCTTGCATAGAAGTATTCAATTGTTTTTAAAAACTGAACAAGTTTAGGTCATAGGAACCAGTAAGGAATCTTAAAATTGTCTCTAAAGTTCAAGAAAGAGAGACTAAGGAAGGTCAGAGAAAGGAATATTTTAAAAAGTTGAGGATGGAATGATATTTCTCTGGGATTGAGTTTCTTATGAATGGTATTGGAAAACCAGTTGAATCTTTGTTTTGATGTTTGTTAAGTTCTGTTAGCTATCTTGTATGTAAATGTTGTTTGTTTCTTCCTTTTGTGTAAAAGACTTATATTCCGCTGTTAAAAAATATCTGCAGCCCCACATGAATGTCTTAGTGATTAACCACCATGTTGAATAACTGTAAAAATTAAACATGTGACCTTTCAAATCTGGGTTCATTTTGAAGTGTTCACTAGTCCAGAACTGTCAATTGAGATCATGGCACTGTTGAATGTCAGAGGTGAAAAGGCCAAATGGTCTTGTTCCTATTTTAAATATGAATGGATTCAAGAAAATGAAACATGCATACTCAAGACTTTAAAGGAGAAAGGGCAGATTGATAAGGCAGTTAGGAAATAATATGAAGTGTGAGACTTTATTAATTGAGGCATGGACTACAAAAACAAGGAAGATATTCTAGTCTTTTTACAGATCTCTGGTTTGGTCTCAGTCAACATATTGCATGCATAAAATTCTGAAGATCACACTTTAGAAAGAATACCAAGGCCTTTTGAGGGCAAAGTTATGTTGACCAGGAGTGAAGACATTCTCCTATACAGAGGCATGACAGATTTCATGTGTTTTCCTTACAGCAAAATAAATTTGAGTCCTCACAATTATTCAAAACAACTAAAGGGTTTCTATAGCTTTGCTCCATTCACCTTATCTTGTGGGAAGGGAGACAGTAAAACAGAAACCTCAGATTTAAAATAGAATAACAAAAGCCCTAATGGGAGATAAGGTTTATTTTCCAGTGGGCTGCTAAAAAAAAAATCTGAAACTCACTACTTGAAAGGATTTTGGAATCAAGTTCCACACTAAGTTTGTGCTTGATAGAATTTAATATGTAGGGTTACTTCAAAGAATAATTCTGGGGCCAAATTGGACAGAAAATACTAACACAGTGTGAAAAGTCGAGTTCATCTTAAAACAACTACAGTAAAATTTTAAATATTTCGTTAAGCAGCTGACTGTAAATGTTTACTGAATAGCTGCTAGTCTGTACATGGCTGTTCCCAGATATTCTACTCAAGAGCCAATAAAACAAATTACCTGCTGAAAACTATTTAAATTCAGTGACCCGGAATTCACCTCAGAATAACTTGGCATTGTTTAGATGTCCCATCAATATGTGCAGGTCCCTGTTGCTTCATTTAAACTAAGTGAAACGGAACAAAATAACTCACGAAAACTTTCTAGCCACTGAAAATTGTAGAAACAGTGAATAACACGAGAAAAGGTAGGTCTCATCTGTGAGCACACGATGAGCAATGAATGTTTGCACAGTGACTGACAACATTCCCCGAACAAAGTCCAATCAGCCAGCTGTCCATTCAGAGGGCTCGGTGGGCGGGGCAGGGGTTCCCCACAGATTGGCGTGAGCCAAATGCAATGTTGATTAATGTCAAGAAGTGAATGGAGTTGGAGCAGAGCCCGATTTTATTCAGCATTACCCAATCGGCCACCTCCTTTCCCCCTTCGGATGGTTTGGGAAGTGGAAATATATTGCTGAAGCCAGTGTGTATTCGTAAAACTGTAAGACAGTGGTGTAACTAAAACGCAGTAGGATGAAATGGTATTTGAATTTGATAAGTTAGCTAATAAAACCCAAAATATCACAGTGACTCCTTACCCGGATGTAAAGAGCTTTGTCTTGTTGGTATGTTATTTGCTTATTATTTCTGTGATGAACTTTCCCCACAGGTTCACTTCATGCAACTCCGCCCAAGCTCACATTCTATGCTCCTCTGAGTTTGCAGTAGCCTTCTCTACACTTTGGAACACTACAGCTGCAATTCCAAACTTCTGCACTTTGCCACTTCTTCCTCCACCTTTAAAACTTCTCAGAACTAATTTTGTTTTAAATAAACTTTTGGACATTTATTTGAGTTTATCACCATAGACTTGTGTCCTTACCTCCTGAGATTTATATATTTCTGTCTCATTTCTCCCATGCTTGTATACTGGAGTGGTCTTCTATTAGAGGCACTGTATTAACATGGAGGTATTGATGGTGTTGAGTTTATTGGCTGTGTTATGGAGACATATTGGATAGTGACTTTAATATCCTCCTCATTTGGATTTGGAGATGATTCAGGACTTCTTTTCCCAAATTTAACTACATTGTTATGTTATCACTCATCTCCCAAGTGAGGTTACTGAAACATGGGTGGTGGCTATGTTTACTACTAATAAATAACAGGAGTCATTGAAAGTGTAGATTCAAGAATCAAATCTGTCTGCAAAACAAGATTGTGACAGTACAAGATGATCTCAGTGAAGCAAAAAGGAATTAAGAAAGCTTCTCATGTTCAAATTTGATTTGAGATAGACTTGCTTTCTCATGAATGGGGAAGTAAATTCTCATGTTCTTTTCAGGGAGTCATAGAGATGTACAGCACAGAAACAGACCCTTCGGTCCAATCCATCCATGCTGACCTGATATCCTATCCTAATCTAGTCTCATTTGCTAGCACTTGGCCCCACATCCCTCTAAACCCTTCCTATTCATATGTCCAGCCTTTTAAATGCTGTAGTTGTACCAGCCTTCACTGCCTCCTCTGGCACCTCTTTCCATTCACGCACACCTTCGGTGTGAAAAAGATGCCCCTTAGGTCCCTTTTATATCTTTCCTCTCTTACCCTAAATTTATGCCCTCCAGTTCTGGACTTCCCCACCCCTAGGAAAAGACCTTGTCTCTTTATCCTTTCCATGCCCCTAATGATTAAATAAACCACCATACGGTCACCCCTCAGCCTCCGACACTCCAGGGGAAACAGTGTATTCAGCCTCTCCCTATAGCTCAAATCCGCCAACCCTGGAGACATCCTTGTAAATCTTTTCTGAGCCCTTTCAAGTTTAACAACATCCTCTCGATAGGAAGGAGACCAGATTTGCACACAATATTCCAACAGTGGCCTAATCAATATCCAGTATAGCTGCAATATGACCTCCCAACACCTCTACTCAATACTCTGACCAATAAAGGAAAGCATACCAAACACCTTTTTCACTATCCTATCCACCTGTAACTCCATTTTCAAGGAACTATGAACCTGCACTCCAAGGTCGCTTTGTTCAGCAACACTGCCCAGGATCTTACCATTAAGTGTATAAGTCTGATTTGCTTTCCCAAAATGCAGCAGCTCACTGCTGTGCTCTTCCAGCACCACTAATCCTTTATCTAAAGTAACTCTATCTGCCACTCCTCAGCCCATTGGACCATCTGATCAAGATCCTGTGTACTCTCAGGTAACCTTCTTCGCTGTCTACTGCACCTCCAATTTTGGTGTCATCTGCAAACTTATGTTCACATCCAAATCATTTATATAATTGACGAAAATAGTGGACCCAGAACCGATCCTTGTGGCACACCACTGGTCACAGACCTCCACCACCATCTCCTGTCTTCTAACTTCGAGCCAGATCTGTATCCAAGTGGCTAGTTCTCCCTGTATTCCATGTGATCTAACCTTGCTAACCAGTCTCCCATGAGGAACCTTGTCGAATGTCTTACTGAAGTCTATATAGATCATGTCTATCATTGTATCCTCATCAATCCTGTTTGTTACTTCTTCAAAAAACTCAATCAAGTTCATGAGACATGATTTTCATGCCATGCTGACTATCCATAATCAGTTCATATAAATCCTGTTGCTTCAGAATCCCTCCAACAAACTGCCCACCAGCAATGTCAGGCTCACCGGTCTAGAGTTCCCTGTCTTTTCCTTACCACCTTTCTTAAATAAAGGTACCATGTTAGCCAACGTTCAGTCTTCCGGCACCTCACGTGTGACTATCGATGATACAAATACCTCAGCAATCACTTCCCTAACTTCCCACAGAGTTCTAGGGTACACTTGATCAGGTTCTGGGGATTTATCCACCTTTATTTGTTTCAAGACATCCAGCACCCTCTCCACTGTAATATGGACATTTTTCAAGATGTCACCATCTATTTCCCCACATTCTGTATCTTCCTTGTCCTTCTCTACAGCAAATACTGATGCAAAATACTCGTTTACTATCTCTTCCATTTCCTGCAGCTCCACACAAAGGCTGCCTTGCTGGTGTTGGAGGAGCCCTATTCTCTCCCTAGTTACCCTTTTGTCCTTAATGTATTTATAAAATCCCTTTGGATTCTCCTTAACTGTATTTGCCCTTTTTACTCTCCTGATTTCCCTCAGAAGTCCACTAATACTGCCTTTATACTCTTCTAAGGATTCATTTGATGTCATTGTCTATATCTGACATATGCTTCCTTTTTTTTCTTAACCAAAACCTCAACTTCTCTATTTATCCAGCTTTCCCTACACCTACCAGCCTTTCCTTTCACCCTAACAGGAATATATTGTCTCTGGATTCTCGTTATCTCATTTCTGAAGGCTTCCCATTTTCCAGCCATCCCTTTACCTGCGAACATCTGCCCCCAATCAGCTTTTGAAAGTTCTTGCCTTCCTCCAATTTAGAACTTCAACTTTTAGATCCGCTCTATCCTTTTCCATCACTATTTTAAAACTAATACAACTATGGTCACTGGTCCCAAAGTGCTCCCCCACTGACACCTCAGTCATCTGCTCTGCCTTATTTGCCAAGAGTAGGGCAAGTTTTGCACCTTGTCGAGTAGGTATATCCACATACTGAATCAGAAAATTTTCTTGTACACACTTAACAAATTCCTCTCTGTCTCAACCCTTAACACTATGGCAGCCCCAGTCTATGTTTGGAAAGTTAAAATCCTTTATCATAACCACCCTATTATTCTTACAGATAACTGAGATCTCCTTACAAATTTGTTTCTCAATTCCCCTCTGACTATTAGGGGGTCTGTAATACAATCCCAATAAGGTGATCATCCCTTTCTTATTTCTCAGTTCACCCAAATAACTTCCCTGGATGTATTCCCAGGAATATCATCCCTAAGTACAGCAGTAATGCTATCCTTTATCAAAAAGGCCTCTCCCCCTCCTCTCTGCCCCTTTTCTGTCCTTCCTATAGCATCTGTATCCTGGAACATTAAGCTGCCAGTTCTGTCCATCCCTAAGCCACGTTTCTGTAATTGCTATGATATCCCAGTCCCGTGTTCCTAACCATGCCTGAGTTTATATGTTAAGCTCAGAATGATGGTGCCATCATTATGATAAATTCAAGAAGATTATCTATTTATTTGCTGTTAACCTATTATTTACTATCTATGCTACTTAACTATGTGATCTGCCTGTATTGCTTGCAAGACAAAGCTTTTCACTGTGCCTTGGTACACGTGACAATAAATTGAATTGAATTGAATTCAATTCAATTCAGACAAAATCATGAGGTTTGCCATTTCTACAGTCATCAGCCATCCATGATCAGCATGAAGAACTGCCCTGTCAGATCTAGTTAAGAATCTTGACATTTACAACTTAGATGGTTTTACATTTTTCAGTTTCCACATTTAGCAACAAAACTGTGAGAAAATCAAGTGGGAAACCTTGAAAGCCAAAGATCCTTGGGTACATTCAGAGGGTGGTAATTTTTATTTGGAATGACATTAAAATTCAAGAAAACAAGTTAGTGACTAATAAAAGGATCCAGGAAAACTAAATGACAATCTGCCTTGACATACATAGTTCACCTCATCGTAGGAGTTTTAGTGGAAGTGCATTAAAGTATTTTATATAAGGTTTGCTCCCCAGGAACCATAGGTGTCGTTTACTCAAGATTTCCTTGTTCTGCCTGACGCAGTTTTCATCCTAATTTCACATATCGTTTATCGTACAAAACTACTAATGAACTTGTGAATGCTTTGGATCTAACAATATTTTCCTACAAACTCTGAATAAACATGGATGGTAATACGTCTAAGAAGAATTTATTCAAGTGTAGTTCTTGGATATGCGGTATGTGCAGAATTTACTTGAGGGATGACTCTATGACTATGACTACCCAACATGCACATTAGCAACAATGTTCTGAATGTTGCATAATGGCAAATGCATAAATCATATGGTACGTACATCACAAATGGGCACAAGTGAGGTGTGCAAATCATAGGACCCTTCAAGACCAGATATAATTTGGATAATTTCAGGTTAGATTTAAGAGGAATTGAACAATATGAAGAAATGCAATAATTTATTGACAGTGTGGGATCATGTTCAAATAACAACTGAAATCAGTGCATGGCAAAAATAGCCTGTTTTTTCATCAATCACAGCACAAGTTAAAGCCGGCAATAGAATCCCAAAATACAGTTCTTACAAGAGCCCCTTTATGCACAGTTCGCACATATATTAAAATCCCATTACTATGGTGTTACATTTCTTATCTCTAGTACACAAAAGTTTGAATGGCTTCTGTCCTGGGAGACAGTAGTTGGGTAAAACACCTATCAGAAGGATATTGTGAAACTTGAAAGGGTTCAGAAAAGATTTACGAGCATGTTGCGAGGGTTGAAGGATTTGAGCTAAAGGGAGAGTTTGAATCGGCTAGGGCTGTTTTCCCTGGAGTGTCGGAGGCTGGGGGGTGACCCTATAGAGATTTATAAAGTCATGAGGAGCATGGGTAGGGTGAATAGACAAGGTCTTTTTCCTGGGATGGGGGAGTCCAGAACTGGAGGGCATAGGTTTAGGTGAGAGGGAAAAGATATAAAAGAGACCTAAGGGCCAACTTTTTCACGCAGAGGGTGGTGCGTGTGTGGAATGAGCTGCCTGCAGAAGTGGTGGAGGCTGGTACAATTACAAATTTAAAAAGCAGCTGGATGGGTATATGAATAGAAAAGGTTTGGAGGGATATGGGCCGGGTGCTAGCAGGTGGGGCTAGATTGGGTTGGGATATCTGGTCGGCATGGACGGGTTGGACCAAAAGGCCTGTTTCCGTGCTGTACATCTCAATGACTCCATGTGCTAAGTGCTGGCTGCTACTTCTGATGAGACATCTGTCCAGTCTGCTTGCATAATTAGGAGGTGTTAGCCCTTTGTCTTCTAAGTTCGTAAATATTAATAAAAAACGCTAGGCCTATATGCTCTAAATAAGTTAAAAATTGTACCTATACTTAATAAAAGAATAAAGGATATTAACTGATTACTGCAGCTGGGTCGTGAGATTTTTAGATTAGATTACATTACAGTGTGGAAACAGGCCCTTCGGCCCAACAAGTCCACACCGCCCCGCCGAAGCGCCACCCACTCATACCCCTACATTTACCCCTCACCTAACAATACGGGCAATTTAGCATGGCCAATTCACCTTACCTGCACATCTTTGGACTGTGGGAGGAAATCGGAGCACCCGGAGGAAACCCACGCAGACATGGGGAGAACGTGCAAACTCCACACAGTCAGTCGCTTGAGGCGGGAATTGAACCCGGGTCTCTGGCGCTGTGAGGCAGCAGTGCTAACCACTGTGCCACTGTGCCGCCCAAATTATTTACTATTAGCTGGTATGAGTTTCATTCATTCATACAATTTCATGCAAACACTTAAAGGGATAATGGCCCAGTTAAAAGGTATTTAACAGGTATTTAATCTATTCAGGTCCAGGAGATGGTTGGTAATGGCTGATTAATATTATAATGTTTCATGGAAACTTAATGGGGATGGTATTGTTCTGTATGCTGAGCAAGGACTGATAAGGTGTGGAAATGCAATAACGGGTTTGAAAGGGTTGCTTTTAAATTTGGATAGTACCGAACCTTGGTTTTCTGAATGACTGAATGAAACCATGTTATAGTAAATAACGTGTTAACAAAAGATTATGAATGAATGAATGGGAATCTAGTATTAATGAATATAGTGAGCCTGTGAGTGAGTCAATAAAGATAGCCTTTAACACAATATCTCAGAACAGCAATCAATAAAAAGATTTTTAACAATCCCTAAATTTGACTTGCCAAACTTAGCCGAGTCATTAGGAGATGGAAGTGCATGGAATGGGCATTATTGAAATGGCAACAGAAAAAAGCTGAAGACATAGTCCTTCAGGGCCTCTGTGGTGTTACTTGAGAGCAGGAATCCTGTCCACCTTTATGGTATGGGAAAACTTGTGCAGGGCAGAGGAATCAGACAATACAAATTATTAAAAATTTTTGTTTGATAGATAGTTAAACTGGTTCTGATGACAGCAATGTGAGTAATCAATTTATGAGTTGCATCCTCCTCTGCATAACTTTTGTATTGTTCTTTTTGTCATTGTTCTACCAAATCAATTCAAACATTGCCCTGGGACAATATATATACACCCCACAGAAGTAAACACAAGAGAATTCAAATAAAAGGATGTTATAAGCCAATTACACCCATGTTTCACTTGATGCATAGTTGAATTAATTACTTTCATTTGCATTGACCTTACATATTCACAATTTTTAAATTTACCTCTGAGAAACATTTATTTAACCAACCTTCACTAATTCAGAAGATATCACTGTTTATGTAAGAATGTTACATGCTTAAGAAAAGGAATTCAAGCTGTACCTTTAACCTATCAACATTAATACTTATGAAACTTGAAATTAGGCACAAAGTCCTGGTTACTCTAGTCTTCAAGATTACATGAAACTACATCATCAAAACTGACATTTATTTTTGAAATATTATAAAATCTATTTGTCAATAAAAATATATCTTTAAAAACTGACACTTAGAGTTTTTCAGTTTTTATAAATCCTGAATAAATTCCTGAAAAGCCGGAAAGACAGGAAAAGATAGAGTTGATTATGGAGTGCTATCATAGGATCAGTGGAAACATTGTGCATCCTGACACAACTCTTTTGGAATATTAAAGTCATTTTAGTAATGTACAGATAGAAAACCACATGATACCCAGAAGTCAATGCAGCACTTTAAAAAAATTCTGCTCACACTTCAAACATCTTCCAATCCTACGGACAATTTGAAATGTCTAGATGCAAGGAGTCGAGTGAGGTTTCTACAGACGTTCATCATAAAGATGGTGAAAATAAGTGAAATCAAACTTTCCTGATCTCATAAAAATCAACCAAAAAAGTTATTCATGAGAATTCTGACACTTTACCTATGGGGTTGTTTCATTTATTGGATCCTGACACAAACTTAATTGGGCCAGCTAAGTAAACACCATCATTACTAGAACAGCTCAGATGTTAGGTATTGTTCAGTGAGTAGCTCACCTCATGACTCCTCAAAACCTCTTCAACACAATGAAGGCATAAATCAGAAATATGATGGACCACTCTTCACATACTTGGATGGGCGAGACAGCAACAGTCAAGAAGCTCAACACCGTCCAGGAAAAAAACAGTCTGTGCACCTCATTGCTGAGCCTGTGAAGACCCATCCCTTTCATTGTTGCTGTACAATGCTATCGTACAGATTTTGCAACAGTCATTTAACTGCTTTGAGTAAGAAGACAGTTGATGCATTGAAACACCATTATCTGTCAATTTTTCATCAGGTCATAGTGTATCCAAAGTTGCACATGTGTTTCCATTCTTTAACTGCTACTAGATCAAAATCCCTGACATACTGAATGAGCAGCATTATTGAGACTCTTTTATTACAGAGGCTGCAGCAATTCAAGAAGATACATCAACATGTGGACTGGCAGGGTGACAGTTAAATTAGATTAGATTAGTTATAGTGTGGAAACAGACCCTATGACCCAACAAGACCATACCGAACCACCACCCCCCCAGACTCATTCCCCTACATTTAAACCTTCACCTAACACTATGGGCAATTTGGCATGGCTAATTCAACTAACCTGCACATTTTTGGATTGTGGGAGGAAACCAGAGCACCCGGAGGAAACCCACGTAGACACAGGGAGAATGTGCAAACTCCGCACAGAGTCGCCTGATGCGGGAAATGAACCCGGGTCTCTGGTGCTGTGAGGCAGCAGTGCTAACCACTGTGCCATCGTGCCACCCAATATCTTCTCTCAGAGGGTTACGAGTCATTGGAACTCTACCACAGAGAACATGGGAGCAAATTCCTTGTGTATATATAAGGCTGAGTTAGATAAATCCTTGATCAGTAGGGGAATCAAGGATTACAAGGAAAGGACAGCAAAGTGAAAGTAAGGAATGTTGGATCAGTCATGATTGAGGGGTGGAAAAGTCTACTTGTTTTCCTACTTCTTATGGTCTTAAATTTTAAACTCATGGGAGATTGCAATTGAACAAGGACAAATTTACATTACTGCTCACAAATTCATTTTAAGGTTTACCCGTACATGCAGAAGTCTATGGCAAGCATACTAAATGAAATGGCAGAAGTAGACATTTTTCAGGAAAAATAAATCTATTAAAAAAAAACTTACTATCAACACTTGACTGTTATATCACATCATGACTTTGTATAGTGAACTATGCATGTCTGTTTTAAAAGATGTGCTGACCATCACATACAACTTACACTAGCATTGCAGTGAGACATAATTGAGAACAAATTTATCGTAATAAAGCACCTTGAATTTGAGGCTCTTGCTGAGCTTGTGAAATATTGATGAATGTGCTAAAATGCTATATTTATGATTCTATTCACAACAAAAATTTGTTTTCAGTAACTTCCAAATCCTGTTCTATCCAATTGTAAGGAGTAGCCATCCATCAAAAGGCACTATGAATACACTTTGAGAGTGGTGTTCGCTAAACAGATTGAGGACAAGCCCCTGTACAGTCAACCTGGGCAGCTAAGGCCTCAGTATAGAGAGACACACACACACACATAATAAGTCTTTTTAGCTGAGACAGAAGAAATAGAGAGAAAACAGAAAACGCCTGTAGTTTTAAGTATATCTGCTGGGAAGAATCATCTCTTATGTACTCAGCATCCATAGTTCAATGCAAATCTTATGATCTGGTTACTGATTTTACAGGAGATCTGTAACATTGGTATTGTGAACTGATTTCAGGTTTCCCAGCACCCCTGAACTGCTTCAGAATTAAAACAGAAAATAAGAGGAAAAACTCAGCAGTTCTAGCAGAATCTGTGGAGCATTAATGTTTCAAGTCTTCTGAACTTAAGTTCTGAAGAAATAATATTTAATTCAAAACATTGACAATTGCTTTCTCTGACGATGCCAGTCCTGCTGAGTTTATTTCAGCACTTATTGTCTTTATTTCAGATTTTCAGCTTCTGCAGCATTTTGCTTTTATTATTGCTTTAGAATTATATAGGTTTTGAAGGCTCTTGGTGTGAATGCAAAATAACATTTGTCATCATGTAAAACAATAAATAAAGGTATTCTGATCTTCCTGTCCACAGACTGAGATGAGATGTTATTGTATTTTAATACCAGAGATTTCAGTATTTTGACAACTTTCTGGCTGTTCATTGTCCGTATTATGAATGAACAACTAGATTAAAAGATAAAAAATATGATTTAATGTATGATTTATTCTTTAGACATTGAGACATCAGAGCAGGAGTTGGCCATTCAGCCAATCAAATCTACTCTGCCAGTCAATGAGATCATTGCTGACCTGATAATGAGCCGAAAATGTGTTGCTGGAAAAGTGCAGCAGGTCAGGCAGCATCCAGGGAACAGGAGAATCGACGTTTCGGGCATAAGCCCTTCTTCAGGAATGAGGAAAGTGTGTCCAGCAGGCTAAGATAAAAGGTAGGGAGGAGGGACTTGGGGGAGGGGCGTTGGAAATGCGATAGGTGGAAGGAGGTCAAGGTGAGGGTGATAGGCCGGAGTGGGGTAGGGGCAGAGAGGTCAGGAAGAAGATTGCAGGTTAGGAAGGCGGTGCTGAGTTTGAGGGATTTGACTGCGACAAGGTGGGGGGAGGGGAAATGAGGAAACTGGAGAAATCTGAGTTCATCCCTTGTGGTTGGAGGGTTCCTAGGCGGAAGATGAGGTGCTCTTCCTCCAACCGTTGTGTTGCTATGGTCTGGCGATGGAGGAGTCCAAGGACCTGCATGTCCTTGGTGGAGTGGGAGGGGGAGTTGAAGTGTTGAGCCACGGGGTGGTTGGGTTGGTTGGTCTGGGTGTCCCAGAGGTGTTCTCTGAAACATTCCGCAAGTAGGCGGCCTGTCTCCCCATTATAGAGGAGGCCACATCGGGTGCAGCGGATGCAATAGATGATGTGTATGGAGGTGCAGGTGAATTTGTGGTGGATATGGAAGTATCCCTTGGGGCCTTGGAGGGAAGTAAGGGGGGAGTTGTGGGCGCAAGTTTTGCACTTCTTGCGGTTGCAGGGGAAGGTGCCGGGAGTGGAGGTTGGGTTGGTGGGGGGTGTGGACCTGACGAGGGAGTCACGGAGGGAGTGGTCTTTTCGGAACGCTGATAGGGGAGGGGAGGGAAATATATCCCTGGTGGTGGGGTCCGTTTGGAGGTGGCGGAAATGACGGCGGATGATATGCTGTACATGAAGGTTGGTGGGGTGGTAGGTGAGGACCAGTGGGGTTCTGTCCTGGTGGTGGTTGGAGGGGCGGGGCTCAAGGGCGGAGGAGCGGGAAGTGGAAGAGATGCGGTGGAGGGCATCATCGACCACATCTGGGGGAAATTGCGGTCCTTGAAGAAGGAGGCCATCTGGGTTATACAGATTTGGAACTGGTCCTCCTGGGAGCAGATGCGGCGGAGATGAAGGAATTGGGAATATGGGATGGCGTTTTTACAGGGGGCAGGGTGGGAGGAGGTGTAGTCTAGGTAGCTGTGGGATTCGGTCAGTTTATAGTAAATGTCCGTGTTGATTCGGTCGCCCGAGATAGAAAAAGAAAGGTCTAGGAGGGGGAGGGAGGAGTCTGAGACGGTCCAGGTGAATTTGAGGTCGGGGTGGAAGGTGTTGGTAAAGTGGATGAACTGTTCAACCTCCTCGTGGGAGCACGAGGCAGTGCCGATAAAGTCATCGATGTAGCGGAGGAAAAGGTGGGGGGTGGTGCCAGTGTATCTGCGGAAGATGGACTGTTCCACATATCCTACGAAGAGGCAGGCATAGCTGGGGCCCATGGGGGTGCCCATGGCTACTCCTTTGGTTTGGAGGAAGTGGGAGGATTGGAAAGAGAAGTTGTTCAGGGTGAGGACCAGTTCAGTCAGTCGAAGGAGGGTGTCAGTGGAAGGGTACTGGTTGGTATGGCGGGAAAGGAAGAAGCGGAGGGCTTTGAGTTGTCAGTGGAAGGGTACCTGCCGCACCACTCAAACCACTCCACCATGGCCAGACCATAGCAACACGATGGTTGGAGGAAGAGCGCCTCATCTTCTGCCTAGGAACCTTCCAACCACAAGGGATGAACTCAGATTTCTCCAGTTTCCTCATTTCCCCTCCCCCCACCTTGTCTCAGTCAAATCCCTCGAACTCAGCACCACCTTCCTAACCTGCAATCTTCTTCCTGACCTCTCCGCCCCCACCCCACTCCGGCCTATCACCCTCACCTTGACCTCTTTCCATCTATCGCATTTCCAACCCCCCTCCCCCAAGTCCCTCCTCTCTACCTTTTATCTTAGCCTGCTGGGCACACTTTCCTCATTCCTGAAGAAGGGCTTATGCCCGAAACGTCGATTCTCCTGTTCCTTGGATGCTGCCTGACCTGCTGCACTTTTCCAGCAACACATTTTCAGCTCTGATCTCCAGCATCTGCAGTCCTCACTTTCTCCTCGAAGATTTTTACCTGATAATGCTCAGGTCCATTTTCCTGCAATTCCTGTAACCCTTGATTCCCTTACTGATTAAAAATAACTTCACCTCTCATTGTTCTAAACTCCAATGAGTACTCAACCTCTCACTAACTTACTCAACTGACTTACTCAACCTCTTCTCATAAAACCACACTCGTTTAATATATACTGTACCTTCTCTGGACTGCCTCCAATGCTAGTATATCTTTTCTAGGATAAATGGTCCAAAACTGTTCACAGAATTCCAGGTGTGGAATAACTCGTGCCATGTATTGTTTTAGCAAAACATTCCTACTTTTATACTCTATTCCCTTTGAGATAACGGCGAACATTTCCTTTGCCATCCCTATTGCCTGCTGAACTTGGATACTAGCTTGTCGTAATTCATGTATAAGGACCCCCGAATTTCACTGTAGCTTTCTCCAGTATTTCTCCATTTGAATAATATTCAACTCCTCTATCTTTCCTGCCAAGGTGCATTACCTCACATATTCCCATATCATATTTCATCTGCCAAGTTTTTGCCACTCGCTTAACCTGTTTATATCCCTCAGGAAGTGTTATCCTCACCACCTGCCTTCCCACCTTTGTTGTGTCACCTGCAAACTTGATTATAGCACATTCACATTGCTTATCCAGGTCATTGATATATATTGAAAATAACTGTGACCCCAGCACTGATCACTATAGCAGTACATTAGTTACATGTTGCTTTTCTGAAAATGCCTCCCTTATTCTAACTCTCTGTCTTCTACTAGTTAGCCAATCCTCTCTCCATGCTCTGTACTACTACTGGTATCATAGGCTATTATGTTATTAAGTAGCCTGATGTATGGTACCTTGTCAAGTGCCTTCTGAGATTCCAAATATATTACACCCACAGCTTCACCTTTATTTATCCTGCTTGTTACCTTCTCAAAGAATTCTCGTAAATTTTAGTCAAGCATGACTTCCTCTTTGCGAAACCATGCTGATGCTGCTCTGCTCATACATCCTTTATAATGGAATCTAACATTTTCCCAATAAGTGACATTAGGTTAACTGGCCTGTAGTTACTGTTTTCTTTGTCTCCTTCTCTTTCTAAATAAAGATATTGCATTCATAGTTTTCCAATCCTCGGGGACTTTTCCAGAATGTTTGAATTGCTGGAAGATTATTACCAGTGCACCCACTACCTCTGTAGATATTCCTTTAATATCCTTAGATGCATCTGTTATGGACTAGTCCAGGCCCCCTCAAAACATTTCAAGAAGGCAGCCCAGACCCTAACTTTTCTAATTGTTGTAAGCAGGTGTAAAGTGGATATTCCAGAGGTGATGCAGCTGGCCCAACTACTCAATCTTAAACAAAACATAATCTATTTATACACGAACAAAAGCAAACTGAATTTAGAATAACATAACTACTTGAAAAGCCAACTGACATGAAAATACAAATTAATGAACAGCTTTTCCAAATACCTGCAACATCCCATAACATACACCCTGGCAAAAAGGTAAATTCAAACACACGTTCTTACAGGAGCGATGTTAGAGAGAGAGGATCAGCATGGAGCTGTTTCTTTGGGTCCAGCAGCTTCTTTGGGTTCCCAGCTAAAACCTGACCAGCAGCTGCGAACAAAAGAGCTGCTAAAACCAAACCCTGAACTGGGAGAACTGGCCACTCCCCTTTCATTGTACAAGTGTTTTTAAAAAAAACATTTAAAAGCTTCTTCAAGTGGATAAACCCAGACATATCAGAACATCTGCTGAGTTTTAAATAGTGACCCCTAGTTCTGGGTTCACCAATGGGAGAAAACATCCTCTCCATATGTATCCTGCCAAGATTCCTCACAGTCTTCTGTGTTTCATTGAAGTCTTCTAAACGTGAGTGAATACAAGTCTACCCTATAAGACAATCCTCTCATTCAGGTAAAATAGGATTTCCATTCAAATCTTTCTCACAATACACTGTCATTACTTTTGTTGTTACTTAGTTCTGAAGAAAGGTCACTTGACCTGACATATTCAATCTGTTTTCTCTCCATAGATGCTGCCAACCTTCTGAGTTTCTCCAGAAATTTCTGTTTGTTTTCCTCTCATTCAGGTATTCATCTGGTAAAGGTTTTCGGAACTGTCTATAATGTATTTACATCCTTCTGTCAGAAATTAAGTTAACTAATATTGTACACAGTACAGGGGCGGCATGGTGGCACAGTGGTTAGCACTGCTGCCTCACAGCACCAGAGACCTGGGTTCAATTCCCGCCTCGGGCAACTGTCTGTGTGGAGTTTGCATATTCTCCCCGTGTCTGCGTGGGTTTTCTCTGGGTGCTCTGGTTTCCTCCCACAGTCCAAAGATGTGCAGGTTAGGTGAATTGGCCATTCTAAAATTGCCCATAGTGTTAGGTGAAGGGGTAAATATAGGGGGTGTGTGTTGCTCTTCGGAGGGTTGGTGTGGAATTGTTGGGCCAAAGGGCACTGTAAGTAATGTAATGTACTCTAGATATGCACCACCAGTTTCCTGTTTAACTGAAGCAAAATCTTTCTTCATTCGTGGGATTTTGGCATCATTTATTACCTATAGAATATAATTTATTCACCATCCCTTATTGCCAATTAAGCTTCAACTACATTGCTATGAGTTCGGAGTGGGCCAGATGGTAGTTACCTTCACTAAAGAACTTAAGTGAACTTGATGTGTTTATCTGACAATTGACAAGTGGTTCCATTTAACCTTTAATTCCAGATTTTTATTGAATTCAAACTCTACCACCTGCCATGACAGGATTTGACCCTGGGACCCCAGGATATTACCTGTGTCTCTGGATTAATAGTATAGCGATAATACCACGAGGCCATCACCTCTATACTTTATTCATATATTCACTTCTCCTTATGGTCAATGATAACATGCTATGAGCTTTCCTAATTACTTGCTGCACCTGCGTACCAACCTTTTCATGATTCATGAATCTGCAATCTCTAACCATTTAGATAATATCCTTTTTTATTCTTCCTGTCAAAATGGATAATTTCCTATGTTCCCATATTATAATTTATTTGCTAGATCTTTGCTTAATCACTTCATCTCCTATATCTTTTTGTAGCCTCACATCTTCTTCATGAATTACTTTCACACCTATTGTTGTGCCATCAGCAAATTCGACAACCAAACCTTCTGTCCATTGATCCAAGTTATTTATATAGGTTGTAAACAGTTGAAGTCACAGCACCAATTCCTGTGGCACACTATTAATTAAATCTTGCCAACCTGAAAAAGACATATTTGTGCCTATTCTCTGTTTCCTGTTAGCCAACCATGCCAATATGCTATTCCTAAACCACAAGCTTTCGTTTTTCATAGTAACATTCAATGTGGCACCTTATCAAATGCCTTCATGAAATCTAAACACAGTACATACACTGGTTCCCATTGATCCACAGCACATATGACCTCCTCAAGAAGTCCAGGAGATTGGTCAAACACAATCTCCAAGTTAGACATGAGTTGCCAGTCAGAATGTTTTGAGACTACATGGTAGAGATTATAGGTTTGGAAGGTGCTGAGGAAGATGCAAGAAAAGTTTTGACATGACCAGCCTCCAGGTTGGTACAAGAACCTATAGTATTGTGGGAGGACAAATGTTGTATTCCTTAGAGTTCAACAAATGCATTACATGCCAAAGAATGTTTTCATATGACCACATACGTGTTAAGGTAATGATATGAAGGGGTTGAGTAGTAATAGATTTAACGATGCTTGTATGCTGTAATTGAGGAGGCAATCTTGCCCCTGACAATACATTCAAGAATTTGGACAAGCAGTAACATTACCCTGTGCCTTTGAAAACTGTAGAACATCACTGCCAAAGTAAAATGTAAAAGTGCAATGATGGTATTTCCTAATTTCTTGCTCAAGCATTAACAAATGCATTTCCTGCATTAAAAATAGCACAACATTGAGACTCCCATACTGAGGAAAATAAATATTGATTGAAATTGTTTGTAAAATCTCAGTTTGATTTGGTATTTTCAAGGCTGCACCCTTTCTGTGGAACTGTGGAGAAGGCCTCATTATATGGGATAAACTACATTTTTGATGAAGTTGTGGGAACAGTTGATGCAAATTCCATGCTTGAATGTAATAATCACATTTCAGTTGCATATTCAAAAACCCTTCCCTATGATTTGTGATTCAATATGATATAAGCATGTTATTGTCTCTAAGGGATCTTCAATGGATCTTAAAATAAATATACCCTTTGGACAATCAGTTTAGTCGTTGACAGGAGTGACTTGAACTTAATCTCATTTGGCTACATTTTCTAATGTGGATCCAATGTTTGTTTAAAATTTGCATTCACATAGTTTTGTTCTGGCTGGACTTCATATAACTTAGAATGAGAGCTTACCCGAGCCATTCAGTATGTGTTGTTTATTTTCACTCTGTGACTTGGATTGCAAAGAATATTCTTTCTGCAAGAAAAAAAAGTGAAAAATATTCATGGATATGCACATAAATATTTGCATGTTTTTCATTGGCCAAATTGACTGAGAATTTTTTTTTCCCAAAAAGCAAAAATATAAAATTGTCTACATCTGCCCAATGTTCTGCTAGAAGTGTTATATTTCCAGCATTTGCTGCTATTGTTAAGAGAATTATTTAACCTGTATGGAAACATAGAATAACTCCCCTGAAGAATTAGTGAAGAAATACATTTGCAATTTTCTGAGATGTATTGCGAATGTGTTCTCCAATGTAAGAAAAAGTGCACCACCAATAAAAACTTAGAAAATGAGCCCATGCATCTCATCATTTGACAAGAAACATCAATAAGATTTTCTTCATCATAACCAACAATATGGAGGAGATGACAATTATTCTGTTTGTTTATGACTGTGATCAAACTCATTAAAATATGGGAACAGTAGTGGTGAACAACTGTGGTTCTTCTCAAGGAGAAAGTGAGGACTGTAGGTGCTGGAGATCAGAGTCGAGAGTGTGGTGCTGGAAAAGCACAGCAGGTCAGGCAGCATCCGAAGAGCAGGAGAATTGATGTTTTGGGCATAAGCTCTTCATCAGGAATTAAGCCCTGATGAAGGGCTTATGCTCAAAACGTCAAATCTCCTACTTCTCAGAAGCTGCCTGACCTGCTGTGCTTTTCCAGCACCACACTCTTGACTGTGGTTCTCCTCAAGTAATGTTATCCATTCCTCCCAGGTGTAAATATCAGAAATGCTTTTGGTGACATGCAGAGAGTAAATTGAATCAGATTTAAATAGTCAATGTAGTTGCACTGCTGAACAGAATTCATTCATTAACAATGTTATTGCTGGCAGAATCACCATCAGGACTGTACAAGTACTAACAATAACTGGACCTGATCTGAGCTTCCTGCTATGCTCTTTAAAAAAATCATTGTTGTTGAATTAATACTGTGTCATATGGATACAGTTGGTTCAGTTAGCTGTATACTGTGTCTCAAAAGAGTAACTCAAAACCCGTACACTTCAAAAGGATTCACATAATTAATTTCCCACTAGTTCTTTCTTCTAAAATGATTGAGGCTATTTTCCTACCTATCACAGCATTGTGCGTTTGTAATTTGTACATAGTAGCTTTACATGATCTGCCTTGAGAGACAAGAGTTTAGTTCACTTTACACAGTTTTTGTTTTGAAAAATATAGTACAAGTGGTCATCTGTAGGCTTAAAGTTGGAAGTGAAGATCAAAGTCTTTTGCTATAAATTCTGTGTCCTCCGATCTTATACTCCATAATCACCTGATGAAGGGACAGCACTCCAAAAGCTAGTGCCTCCAAATAAACCTGTTGGACCATAACCTGGTGTTGTGTGACTTTTTTTTAACTTTGTACACCCAGTTCAACACTGGCACCTACAAATAATTGTTTTCTGTGTAAGACACAGACTCACAAATGGGACAAAGGCCCTCAGTTTTGGAACTGAAAAGTGATTGGTCTATCTCAAAGAATCCTAGAAAGGCAAAGTAACTCAAAAATTCTAAATGTCTCTTTTCAGCAATAGGATTCTGGATCAGTGGTGCTGGAAGAGCACAGCAATTCAGACAGCATCCAACCCTCTTTTCAGTAATACTCAGTTTCTGTATTACTAATAGCAAAAATCTCACATCCATAAATGGTCCAAATATTTAAGCATATTGATATTGATAGTGGAATAGAAACAGATTTCAACATAAATGAGTATTTCTAAGCTTGTGTGCTATCAGCAATTCATGTGCAAATTATACTTAAAATTGCACTCATTCTCTGAATTGATTGTTTTGCTCAAATTTCCACTCAGACTCATTTGCATATTGTTGAACATAAAATCCTCTATGCGCCACCTCTATCAAGCAGGACATTGAAGTGGATTCTTTTTTCTTGCATTAAAATATTACCTGACATAGTTAAGAGTGGTAAGGTGGTTCAGTTTCATTTAGTATTTTTGAAACAGAGTTGCGAATGTGTTCTCCAATGTAAGAAAAAGTGCACCATCAATAAAAATGGCCACTGTAATCCATCTGAAATTTAGTTACAATAACAATTGATGGGAACAAAAAGAGAGTTTTTATTGGTACCTTGGATGCAAACCTGTGGTTATATCTGACAATACGCTCTATAAAGAAATTAATACATGGTCAATCATACATTTCTCTTTCTGAAATTGGATGGGGTTGTATTTTAGATGCCAATGACTTTAATACCTGGTGGAAGCCCTTGTTATTAACCATTTGCCATAGCAGCTTATACAGAACAGTCTGTTTATTTGTAGATCTTTTCATGAATCAAAACAACTATCCCTGTTAACTGGATTTCCTATAACAGTGGGAGTGTAGTGTAATTACTTGTAAATCAAGCCTAAGATTACGTGATTCATTTGGTAAATGATGCTTTGTTGCTGGATGTGAGTTTAAAAGCAGTACTCCAATTTTTACACATGAGTGAGCAGTGGGGATGGTGGCCACAAATGCAACCTTGCTGAACCTGCGTTTAATCAAAACAAGAAGCATTTCAGTCAGAAAGACTGGACTATCACCTGTGAAAAATCCAAATTTTAATTAACATTGAATTGACTTAAGAAAATAAAGATACATTTACATGTTTTGTTAATATATAATATTGGTTAATTAAACACTTTATATTTAAAAGCTTATACAGCTCTTGCACTTAAAATGTTGCTTAATGCGAACAACGTTCTTGAAGGGTCAAAAATGAAAATCAATAGCAGAAATTTGCCCTAATGATTAATTTGTTCTGGGGACATGATCAGTTTTGAGGGCATGATTGACTTTCAATGCAAAATCCTTTAAGTCAATGCAAAAGATCTTGGAAATACTCTCTGCACTGTGCATCATTTAGGTTTGCAGTGTCTCAATTTCGTGTGCTGGTTTTGCTGATTTCAGGTGAATTATGCTGGAAAACCCTACACAATCTGTCAGAAATTCTACCTCACTGTCTCAGATTGAGAATTCCATGTTCCATTGGTAAAATTACCTGTGCTTTTCTTTGAAGAATTGCTACTTAACATGATCTTCACAATTTGCCACTGGTGAAATTATTCATTTTGTGGTATCTGTATTGTCAGAATCCCAAATGCATTGAATTGAAATGTCTGGTCATGTTGTTGTACCAATCTACCTATCATTACATGCTTGTCACTATCGTACTTGAGTTGATGTCACATTGGCATTGTGCTATTGGAAGTAGCCTAAGGCATGCTAAACCATTTCTGGGAACTACAAAATAATAAGATAGCCAATACAAATGCAGAGTTGTAAAAATGTTCCCAATAGTTTTGAGGAATCACTACGTAATTCATAGCAACACTGCAAAACTTGAATTGCAGAAACAAAAGAGCTTTTGTATCGTTCCATTTTTCTATGTGAGGTTATTGTGTCAACTTCAGTAGTTGCTAGGCAATACTTAATCAGACACTGCTCCCTTTCACAGGCATTTCCCAGTCTCTAACTCTCTTAAAATTATTGGCACTCTTGCTTGTTTTTCATTGAACAGATACCATGATAAGACTATTCCTGATATTCTTCCAACTCATTTCACAATTGAATTAGATATCTTGTACAGCCAGTGGAAATCAAATATAATAAACAACAATCCTATGAATGAGGCACATAATTCAAACTCATGTCACTGATGCTAGTTTATTCTAGAACTGCTTGAAAGCATTCGAAATTTTAAGCAAAATAGGTGTGAAAGTATTCCATGAGCTTCTGTAACATGAAAAGTTTCTCACCTTTATTAAGACTGTAGATACTATTGCAGTAGTAACCCTGTCATCTTTTGCATTCGTATCAACCAATAAACATATTAAGAAAACGCATGTTAACATTTTATCCAAGTTAGAACGTCTAAAAGTTCATAGATTGGTAACATTTTACCACAAATGATGGTCTAGAAGAGTAAGAAGTGATCTTACTGCAACATATACAATCCTGAAAGAACTTGACAGGCTAGGTGCTGAAAGTATGTTTTCCTCTGTGAGACAGACTAGAACTAGGGGACACGTTCTAAGACTAGGGTGTCTTCTATTTAAGATGGAAATGAGAAGTTTTCTTTTCTCTCAGAGGTTTGAGAGTCTTTGGTACTCTCGCACCAGAGAACAGTGGAGGTAGATTCACTGAAGCATTTCCGCACAAACACCTTTAATTCAGTACAGTCCCTACACGCCTGGATGAGTGCAACTCCGACAGCACTCAAGAAGCTTGACACCATCCAGGATAAAGCAGCTCGCTTGATTGAATGTTTGTGAATATGATGACAATCAGTCAGTAGTAGCAACATGCAATATCTACAAGATGCACTGCAAAAATTCGCCAAAGAACCTTAAACAATACCTTCCAAACACAGCCATTTCCAGAGAGAAGGACAAGGGCAACAGATATTTGGGAACAACATCACTAGCACATTCCTCTCCAAACCACTCACCACACTGGACTTGGAAATATAGCCATTTCTTCACTACTGCTACATCAAAATCTTGGAGCTCCCTCCCTGACGAATGTGTGGGTCTACCTGCAGCACCTGGACAGCTATTGTTCAAGAAGGCAGCTTGCCACCACTTTCTCAAGGGCAACTAGGGATGGGCAATAAATATTGGCCCAGACAACAATGTCCATGACCACATATGAATAGAAAAAAGTAAGTTTTACTTGAAGATACACAACTAACTTTGCATAGAGATGATGCTTGGAGGTTCTGTGCAATTTTTAAGAACAAAACTGACACTTAGGCATTCAATAGGCAAGGTTATGCTTGCAAGCGTTATGAGTTGGAAATATGGAGAAAGTGAGGACTGCAGATGCTGAAGTTCAGAGTCGAGAGTGTGGTGCTAGAAAAGCACAGCGGGTCAGGCAGCATCCGAGGAGCAGGAGAATCAAAGTTTTAGGCATAAGTCCTTCATCAGGAATGATTTTCCTGGTCCTCAGATGCTGCCTGACCTGCTGTGCTTTTCCAGCACCATACTCTCGACTCTGAGTTGGAAATATATCAACCAGTACATTGAACCAGATTGTTTAATAGGCATTCAGCTGATTCCAGACAGTTAAGCACTGACCACTGACTGCCCCCACAACCTCTTCTCACTTACACTGGAGGCATTGCTTAGAAGGCTTTCTGCCCTCTTCGGGTGGGAGTGGGGCTGGGGATGTCCCTCCTCCTGACCACATCTAAACCAGGATTGAAGGATCCAGTGCACCAAATCTGCAGGTTGCAAATTGCAACTGTTTCTCTCTTCGTTCAGAGGGGGCAGTGGGCAGCAGCTGCCTGGTATCAGGCTCCTAGCTCTCAAACAGGCATGTGGCCAAATAATATGGTAATGTTGGCTCCAGGCTTGAGTTATTTCAATAAACCCTTGCATAACTTTAATGTGCTTCCCCAGGAAAGGTGAACAAATGTGTGCAACATACTGGGCAAACTGGATGATCAGAAAGATCATCTTTGAAGATATTCAAAATGACAGGCTTTATTCTTCTCACTAGATTCTGTGATGATTGACATTTATTAACCTCGGTGTAACTGGATCAAAGTAGAAATTCCACTTCTGATGTTAACTGACCAGAATACAACTTTTTCAGTGTGAGTACAGAAACTATTACATTGGTTTGCAAAGGTTACAAGTTCATGCAAATTAAGCTGTGGAAGAGTTTTGAAGACTATCATTTCTCTGGATTGAATTTGGATAATAAAGAAATACAAAAGGACATTTAATATTATATTGTTAGTGGCCTGGCTAAAAATTACTTTAGCTTATTATAGGAAAAGTGATCAATTATTAACACACACGAAATTAAACAGTGCACAGAAATACCTGTCTATGGTGACCTATTGTGCACACATGAAAGGACAAAATTAAACACATTCAAAGCAGGAACAAGGCATGAATTACACCACATCATTGAATGCAGTCTACAGTCACAGCAAGCCTCAATGAAATTGGTTCACTCTGGTTTGCAAACACGTGGGGCTGAATTTTCACTGAAGAGAACGAAAGGAGCTGAGTGTTCTGTTAGTGCATCAGTAAGCCACCTCTTGTGGGAATCTGACTAAAGTTTAGATTGTCACAGGGGTGAGCTCTTAATTGATATCAGGCTCATATTGGTAGTCTACCTGGGGTGCACAGGATATATTGGTAGGAATAATTGGGAGGTTACATTACTTGGAAGATAAAAGTGGAGTACAGTGACAAAGAGTTCTCTAAATATAAATACAACCATCAGGTAAAAATGCACTGTGGATTAGCAAATCATTAAAAAAAATTAAACCAAGTACAAATGCTTTACTTCAATAGGGATAGAATTGAAAGATGAATAAGATGCAGTCATTCCTCTGTATCTGCAAACTCACAAATCGTGAATTTCTCTATTCGTAGTAAAAATAAGTAACCAATCATTCAAAATCCGTGGACAAAACTCACCTATCCGCAAACACTTTCACTCACACAGTAATCTCTCTCTCGCTGCTGACCTATTCCAGTATATAGCTGCTCTCCTCATACTTCCATGAGCAAGGATACGGGTTCTGAGGAGGATGAATAGGTTCAGGACATCTGTCAGATGGAGGTAGAGGAGGAGGGTGCATCATTGGGGGAGACTGGCTAGGAGGGGAGCATGTCTGCACAGTCCTACCCTTACCATACCCAGTAACCATCCATAACCTCCTCAACAATGCCCAGTCCTGTAATGCAGAATTTACTGCTCTAATCGGTAAGTTACAATGCATTACAATAGTTTTAAATATTTTATTCTATTAATATTAACTTTTATTTCAGATGTTTTAATGCTTATTATTTCAACCCCAAAAAATCCAAAAATAAGAGGCAAAAAGTCAGAATCTTGAGTCCAGGAAACTAACCCTATTTTTACCATCAATTATTAAGGTCTGCACTCGCGAATTCATTATTCCCTGGGATTTTCAGAAATGGAATCCTCACAGATACTAAGGAATGAATATTTGTTAAGTCTGTATTAAACATTAGTTGGACCACACTTAAGGTTAGCATGTGCAGTTCTGGTTACTGCGTTTTGAAAGGATCTAGAAGCATTGGAGAGGATACAGAGAAAATTGACAAAGAAAGCATCAGAAATGTGTGCTTATATGTCATACCAGGAAAGAATTGCCAGACTCAGTCTCCGTTGTCTTGAGAAGACTGAGGGATGACCTAATGGACGTCTTCAAAACAATGAAAGCTTTCAATAGCACAGACATAGAGAAAATAATTAATCTTGTTGGAACAGCATCATTAGAAGCTATTATTATAAAATAACCACCATGCTTATTCAGATATTAAAATTAAAATACTGTATTCAGAGATAGATGTGAAACTGCCCCTTTCCTTGGGAGGTTCTGGCTGTGGATGCGGTGAAAAGCCTCTGCAGAAAGTGAGCAGTTAGGCTGTGAAATGCACTGCCTGAAAGTGTGGTGGAGACAGGTTCATTTGAGGCATTCAAGATGGAATTATTCTATGTTCAAGAGTATGGGGAAAATAAAGAGGCAATTAACACTAGGTAATGATACCCATTTCATGAGCCACTGCAGGCACAGTGGGCCAAATGTCCTCATCCTGCACTGTAACAATTCTGTGATTCTGTGACTACCTCTAGCAAAGAAGTCATCAGTGACCAGCAAAAGCAGCAGTAAGCAAACTTTCTGCAGATGCCATGACCATCCACAGCAGATCCTTCAAATGAGGCACAAGTGAAGGGTTTCAATCCCACAATGACTTTGATGACCACTGGCAGGTCTTGGCAGCCAATGGTGTGAGGTTTTCCAATAAGGACATTAATGTCTGTGACTATCAAACAGAAGAGTGACCAGGGCATTGGTTCTCAGTCATCTCCAGGTAATGTTATCTCTTGATCCTGCTTTAGGGGTTTGAATTTAGTTGGCTTTCCTGCCCTTCCTTCTCTCCCAATGCTCAGGCATCAGCACTTTTCCTGAAGGGTGTTGCCTTCATCACCTTGGGACTCAGAATCTGACAGTCATGCCTCACCACCAACTGAAGCATTTGACCTGGAAAATTAGCTGCGCAAGTGACGTTGGCACTTTTGCCACTTGCTAGCTGTCTCAGTGATGCCAGAAGTAGCTGAATACCCACTCTCTTTGCCAACTATGTAGCACTTTGGTACCCTGTACCAAGTGTCCATATTCCCGTTCCCCCACTGATTTTCGTATGAGATTTGGTATTGTAATTAGGGCAGCTATAACTCAGTCTGCTTCACTGTTCTAAACATGTCAGTTTCTAAGACTTACCTGGCCCTTTACATATCCCAGCCATACCTTTTCCATGAGCTTTTAATGAGTTTTTAAACAATGTTGAATGACCTTAATGGGGATGGGGGCAGGATTCCTGTCCTGTGCTTCATTATGTTCATTGTCAACACCTTGAAACTGGGACATCGACTTCTGCTGATATTCCTCGGGGATTTCTGTCTTCGCTCTCACCTTTGGGGGAGCACCAAAACTTCAGCCTATGTGTAAACCAATTACATATTTTAAATGTAATTATTTCTCATTGACTGAGAAAAGTCACATTTCATTTTTGTTTGTGTGATTTCTTCCACCAAGCAAATTGTGGCTTTTTCACAAGCCACCAATTCTTGGTAATTGGAAATCATTCATCTTGGCAACATCTTTCCATATATGATTGTTAATTCCAACAAATTCACCCAAAACCACTCATTGGTTATTTTGCCAATTTGTTAAATCTTGTGCACTCTTGTTACTGACCCTCCTGCCAGTGGAAACAGTTTCTTCCTATTTACTTCATAAAAGTCTGTCATAATTTTAAATACCTCTGTTAAAACTTTACTGAACTTGCTCTGCTGTTGAGAGAAAAATCCCAGCTTCTCTAGTTATTTACACAACTACAGTCTCTCATCCTTGGCATCATTCTGGTAAATTCTCCTTTGAATTCTCATCAAGATTTGACATCCTTTGCCAAGGTTGGTGCCAGAACTGAGCACAATGCTCACTCATTAGAGCTCATCTAAAGCATAACTTTGTGCTGCTCTGCACATTGAGCTGCTTATTTACAAATCCAAGGATCCCATATGCTGCTTTAAACAGCTTTATGAACTTGTTCAGCCTCTGTCAAAGGGAGAATATCACAGTCCTGTCATAGTGCAGAAGGAAGCCATTTGACCCATCACGTCTGCACTGGCTTTTTAAATAAGCATCTCACCCATTGTCATACTGAAAACAACAAGTGCTGGAGATCACAGTGGGTCAGGCAACATCCATGGAGAGAGAGCTTGCATGTTTTTTGTACAAATTCCAGCATCGGCAGTCATTTACTCACTCAATGCCTTACCTTTCCCTTCTCCCAATAACCTTGCATATTCTCCCATTTCAAATAACCATTCCATTCCTTTTGGAATTCTTTGGTTAAACTTACCTCCATTATATTCTCAGGGAGGGCACTGCAGACCTTAACAACTCACTGCATAAACAGATTTTTCTATATACTTTAAACTTATGTCCCCTTATTCACAATCCTTTCACAAACAGGAACAGTTTCGCTCTATCTGTCCAAATCCCTCCTGATATTGAACACATCCATCAAGTCTTCTCTCAGTCTTCATTTCTCCAACGCACTAAGTGTCTACTTCTGCAACATATCCTCATAGTTAAAGTTCCTTGGCACTGGAACTAATCTCTTGAATCTTTTCTACACTTTCTACAATGTCATTACATGGCTCCTACTGTGTGATTCCCAGGAATGGATGCAATTCTCCAGCTGAGGCTGAACTCATGTCCTGTACACATTTAACATAGTCCTATTGCCCTTGTGTTCTATGCTGCTAGTAATAAAGCCTAGGATACTCAAACTGTTGTAAGGGACCACATATTTTTCTTTTTTTGGACTAGAAGCCGGAACAGAAATCAGACCCTGCTATATCACTGAAGTACCAACAGTTTTGGAAGGATCATGTGGTGCATATTTTCAGCTGTGTAAGACAATGTTGCTTTTCGATGCAGTGAGGTGGATAATCTGAGACAGAATGGCACCAGGAATCTTTGAATTGAGAGAAGAACTGCCTGACGACAGCCCTGGAATTAATCCAGCTGGAGATTGTAATAGATCTGTAAGTCCAGCGTAGCAAGAGACCTCCAGGGCCGGCAAACAGAAAACTTCCCTTAGTGTGTGAAAGGTCAAATAAAACAAGAAATTTAAAGTAAGAAATTTAGTTCAAATAAAGACCCAGGTCCATTGGATCAACTATCAAAGTGACGAACGAGTATTGCTTTACAGTCAACAATATGTCATCAATGCTGAAATTAAATGGATCTAAGGCAATTTAACCTGCAGTCGTGATCTGCAGTTTTGATCTTCAGAATTTTCTTTTCCCTGTCTATATTTTTCTACTCATAGTATCTGTAACAGATAGTCTGTTTCTTGTCTTTCTTAAGGAGAAAGTGAGGTCTGCAAATGCTGGAGATCAGAGCTGGAAATGTGTTGCTGGAAAAGCGCAGCAGGTCAGGCAGCATCCAGGGAACAGGAGAATCGACGTTTCGGGCATAAGCCTGAAGAAGGGCTTATGCCCGAAACGTCAATTCTCCTGTTCCCTGGATGCTGCCTGACCTGCTGCGCTTTTCCAGCAACACATTTCCAGCTCTTGTCTTTCTTAATCCTGGATGGGTAAATGTGCATTTGTTGTTTTAAAGGGATAAAGTTTAAGTCTCTTAACAGTAGATTAGTAATCTTCTCTTTTCTGTATACTTTAAACCTATGTCCCCTTATTCACAATCCTTTCACAAACAGGAACAGTTTCGCTCTATCTGTCCAAATCCCTCCTGATATTGAACACATCCATCAAGTCTTCTCTCAGTCTTCATTTCTCCAACGAACTGAGTGTCTACTTCTGCAATATATCCTCATAGTTAAAGTTCCTCGGCACTGGAACCATTCTCTTGAATCTTTTCTACACTTTCTCCAATGTCATTACGTGCCTCCTACTGTGTGAGGAGGCACATAGAGGTTTCCAGCATAACAACTGGCCCTACAGTCCAGCTTGTCCATAGCACCCAGTTTTCACACTTGAAATTGTTCCATTTGCCTGCATTTGGAATGTATCCCTCCATACTTATCCCATCCGTGTACCTGTCTCCATTTGTAAAAACTAAATGTGTTTACAATAAGTACAAATATTTTCTCTTAATGATGAAATCAGTTTGAACAATCTTTACCCTGAATAGCAGTCAGTCAGGCAATTGGTAAGTCATCACAGTCGATTGGGATTTATAGATTTCTGAAGGCTTGTGAAACAGTGGGGTCAACTATAGTCCATCCTTCTCAGTTAAGTTGTATCACTGTTGTGCCACATTTAATGATGTATATGTATATATACACCCAAATTTCTCTGCTTCTGAACTCCATTTAGAATTGTGTCCTTTATTTTACATTGCCTGTGTTAGTTACTTCACATTTGACTGCATTAAACCCCATTTGCTATTTGCCTGCCCATTCCACAAACTGATTTATACCCTTTGATGCTCTGCACTACACTTTCTCAATGTTTCCAGACTTCATATTACCTACAAATTTTGAAATCGTGTCCTGTATGCTAAGGTCTGCATCACTAATATGGATCACGAAAAGCAAGATTCCCAAACTCACCTTCGGAGAACATTCTACAAATCGTCCCTGGCTTTAAAAACATTCAGTAACCACGACTCTTTGTTTTCTGTCACTCAGCTAATTTTTTATCCATGTTGTTGCTGTCCCTTTCTATTTCTGAGCAGTGACTTTGCTCAGAAGTCTGTTTTGCAGCAGTTAAGTTAAATGCCTTTTGCAAGCAGACATGCAAAATATCAAGAGCATTGTCTTCATTAACCCTCTCTATTGCTTCCACAAAAGCTCCAGCAAATTAGTTGAACATGACATTTCCTCAACAAATCCTTGCTGACTTTGCTTAATTAACACACATATGTGACTATTCATTGTTGTCATTTCTAGATGTTTCAACTCCATTAAAATTAAAATACTGTATTTGGAAAGGCAAGGACAGATTAGGGATAGTCAACATGGCTTTGTGCGTGGGACCAAAGAGGATTAATGAGGGTAGAGCGCTAGGTGTGATCTATATGGACTTCAGCAAGGCATTCAACAAGGTTCCCCATGGGAGACTGGTTAGCAAGGTTAGATCTCTTGGAATACGGAGAACTAGCCATTTGGATACACAACTGGCTCAAAGATAGAAGACAGAGGGTGATGGTGGAGGGTTGTTTTTCAGACTGGAGGCTTGTGACCAGTGGAGTGCCACAAGGATCAGTGCTGGGTCCACTTCTTTTCATCATTTATATAAATCATTTGGATGTGAGTATAAGAGGTATAGTTAGTAAGTTTGCAGATGGCACCAAAATTGGAGGTGTAGTGGACAGCAAAGAAGGTTACCTCAGATTACAACAGGATCTTGATCAGATGGGCCAATGAACTGAGAAGTGGCAGATGGAGTTTAATTCAAATAAATGCGAGGTGCTGCATTTTGGGAAAGCAAATCTTAGCACGACTTATACACATAATGGTAAGGTTCTAGGCAGTATTGCTGAACAAAGAGACCTTGGAATGCAGGTTCATAGCTCCTTAAAAGTGGAGTCACAGGTAGATAGGATATTGAACAAGGCATTTGGTATGCTTTCCTTTATTGGTCAGAGTATTGAGTACAGGATTTGGGAGGTCATGTTGCAGCTGTACAGGACATTGGTTAGGCCAGTGTTGGAATATTGCGTGCAATCCTGGTCTCCTTCCTATTGGAAAGATATTGTGAAACTTGAAAGGGTTCAGAAAAGATTTACAAGAATGTTGCCAGGTTGGAGGATTTGTGCTATAGGGAGAGGCTGAATAGGCTGGGGCTATTTTCCCTGGAGCTTCGGAGGCTGAGGGGTGACCTTATAGGGGTTTACAAAATCATGAGGGGCATGGATAGGATGGGGAGTCCAGAACTAGAGGGCATAGGTTTAGGGTGAGAGGGGAAAGATATAAAAGGGACCCAAAGGGCAACATTTTCACGCAGAGGGTAGTACATGTATGGAATGTGCTGCCAGAGGAAGTGGTGAAGGTTAGTAGAAGTGCAACATTTAAAAGGCATCTGGATGGGTATATGAATAGGAAGAGTTTGAAGGGATATGGGCTGGGTGCTGGCAGGTGGGAGTAGATTGGGTTGGGATATCTGGTCAGCATGAATGGGTTGGACTGAAGGGTCTGTTTCAACATTGTACATCTCTATGACTCTATGACTGGCCTGTAGCTACTGTGCTTATAATAACATTAGTATTACATTTACAATTTCCCAAACACTTCCACTATCAATATGTCTAAAGTAGACTGAAAGGTTATGGTAACTGCCTCCTGAGTTTCCATACCTACTTGCTTGGACAGATCTCATCCCCACCTGGTCCTTTTTCCACTTTAAATACAGTCAGCATATGTCATATCACTCTCCTTATTCATTTTGAATGCTTCTAGTGTCTGAATTATCTTCTACTTTTTCCATGGCCTTGGTAGTATCTTATTCCTTGGTAAATACAGGTACAAAGTATTCACTTAAAACATTAGCCACGCCCACAGCCTCCAAGTGTAAATCCCATTTCTGATTCTAAATCGGCCCTAAACACGTTTTTAGCCCCTCTTTTACAATACTGAAACAGGAATGTGCATTTCCTTTTATGTTGATTGTGAAGTGTGCAGATGGAACATGGTGTGAGAAAATATGAGGTAATGCACTTTGTCAGGGAGCATACTGGACCTGAATGAATTGATTTTGATTTGATTTATTGTAGTCACATGGGTGGCATGGTGGCTCAGTGGTTAGCACTGCTGCCTCACAGCGCCAGGGACCTGGGTTCAATTCCTGCCTTGGGCAACTGTCTGTGTGGAGTTTGCACATTCTCCCCGTGTGTGCGTGGGTTTCCTCCATGTGCTCTGGTTTCCTCCCACAGTCCAAAGATGTGCAGGTTAGGTGAATTGGCCATGCTAAATTGCCCGTAGTTTTAGATGTAGGGAATGGTTCTGGGTGGGTTGCTCTTTGGAGGGTCGGTGTGGACTTGTTGGGCCGAAGATCCTGTTTCCACACTGTAGGGAATCTAATTTAATCTAAGTACAGTGAAAAGCTTTGTTTTGTGAGCAGCACAGACAGATCATAGCAAACAAGGACATACAGATCATGGGATGCTTAGACAGAGTGAGGGATACAAGGTTACAGCTGCACAGGAAGTACACAAAGCAAGATCATCTTTAGCAAAATCAACAATTATTTGAAGTTAGAGAGGTCCATTCAGCAGTCTAATAACAACAGGGAAAAAGCTGTTCTTGAACCTGTTGATTTGTGTGTTCAAGCTTCTGTACCTTCTGCCTGATGGAAGGCATTGAGAACAGAGCATTACTGGGATGGGAGGGGACGTTTGATGATGCTGGCAATCATTCTGTGGCAACAAGAAGTGTAAATGGAGTCCATGGATGGGAAGTTGACTTCCGCGATGGTCTGAGCTGTGCAAACAACTTCCTGTAGTTTCTTCTGGAACAGGGCAGAGCAATTGCCATACCAGGCCATTATGCACTAGATGGAATGCTTTCTATGGTACATCCATAAATGTTGGTGAGTGTCCTTATGGACACGCAAAATTTCCTTAGCCTCCAGAGGAAGAAGAGGCGTTGCTGCATCTTCTTGACCATTGTATCCAGGACAAATTGTTGGTTATCATCACTGCTAGGAACTTGACACTCTTGACACTCACCACCTCAGCTCCTTTGATGTAGATGGGGGCATGTCCTCCTCCTTTCTTCCTGTAGTCAATGATCAGTTTTTTTGTTTTGCTGTCATTGAGACAGGGATTGTTATCATTGCACCATGATACCAAGCAATCTATCTCCTTCCTGTATTCTGACTCATTGTTGTTTGATATGGTGGGAGAAACATGTAAGGAGTCAACAATAGGTGGAGAAAGAGTGCAAGGAGAGAGAAGAACAGTTGAACAGACAAAGGAGTGGATAACTATCAGCTAGGACAATGAATAACTACTAATGGGAACTATTAGTGGTTAACAATGGGTGCTGCGTAAAGCAGACCAACTTTATAACAAGGCCTCAGGTGTTAGGGGTCAGGGTAAGGACTTCGGAGAAGGTGTGCCAAGTCCTAAAATTGTTGAACTTGATATTCAGTCCAGAAGGATTTCCAAGAGAAACCCAAAACATTAACTCTGATTTCTCTCCACACATGCTGCCAGATCTGCTGAGTTTTCCCAGCAACTTCTGTTTTTGTTTCTAATTTCCAGCATCCACAGTTCTTTCAGCTTTCATTTATGGTAAATAGACTGTTGGCCTTTCAAAGGGAATTGAGTACAAAAGTTCAGATGTTTTGGTAAACTACACGAGGTATGAATCAGACCACAGCTGGGATATTGTGAAGTTTTGGGCCCCTTATCTAAGGAAAAGTATACTGACATTTGAGACAGTTCAGAGACATTTCACTTGGTTGATCCTGGCTATGAACATACTGCCGTATGAGGAGAGATTGAATCGGTTGATCTGTACTCATTTGAGTTTAGAAGAATGATAGGCATCCTTACAGAAATATAAAAGGTTCTTAGAGACTTGGTAGGATGCATGTGAAATGGTTGCTTCACTTTGTGGGAGACCAGAGAGGATATAAGGGGTCACCCATTTAAGACAAAGATGAAAATTTCTCTCAGAGGGCAGAGAATCTGTAGAATTCTTTACTGCGGATGGCTATCAAGGCTGGATCATTAAATATTTTCAAGGCTAAGACTGATTTTTTTTTCAAGAAAAGAATCAAGGATTATGGGGAAAAGGCAGGAAAGTGGAGTTGCAAATTCAAATCTTATTGAGTAGATTCAATGAGCTGAATTGTCTACTTTTATTCCTATGTCTTATGGCATCAGTCTCTGTTCACAATCCTTCACTTCCCTTCTTTGTTTTTTCATCCTTTCTCTGAATCTTTTACAATCAGCCAGATTTTCAATTGCATTATCCACCTGACATCAGTCATAAACATAGTTTTTCTTCTTCATCTCAATATCTAGGGAACTTTGGATTTGTTTCCCCTTCAAGGGAGTATACCTTAACTGTGCCGGAAGTATCTCAACTTTGATGGTAGCCCATGGTTCAGTTATTGTTTCTCCAGTCAATCTTTCAGACCAAATCCATTCTCACCTCATTGAAGCAGGCTTTCCTCAGTTTGTTATTGTTATTGTGAATTATTCTGGGATCTATGCCATAGCCAGCCTAAATTCATGAAACAAGGTTCACTGTCTCTTAAATGTTTTCTTCCTGATATTCAATTCAATTGGCCATTTCATTCCCATGAATGAAGTCCAGGAGTGTCTGCTGTGACATTAGACTGGAAACACGCTGCTACTAAACATTTTCTTGAACCCGCTGTATGAACTGTTGCCCTCTCTGACCTTTGCACTATTTCTAACCTGGTTTATATTTGGATAATTGAAGTCCTCTGTTATGACTACCTTATAAATCTTGCACCTCTTTGTCATTATCTTGAAAATTTGCACTTCTGTATCTTTCCCACTAATTACTGAACGTACTGAGCAATGTATTTGCATGCTTTTCTTATTGCTTAGCTCTAACCAAATCAATTCTGCCCTAGATATGTCCGGTATGTCCTCTTTTGCTAGCACGGTAGTACTCTCCTAATCTCATACTTCCTAATCCCTACCTCTCCCTTTTTCTTCCTTTTCTTTCTTACCTGAGCATCTTACACTCAGGAATAGTTAACACCTATCCTATCCAACTTTGAGCTAGGTTTCTTTATAGCTTCAACATCATCTTTCCATTTGTCAATCTGTGCCCATAATTATCCATCTTATTAGACAGTCTCCATACGTTCACATATTCACATTAGCCGTGATTTATTACTTCATTATGACTTTATTATTTTCTTCTTTATGCTGACCTCAACTAATAATCTACTATTCCCAACTCTAGTATGTCCTCTCTCTCATGGTGTTCTGTATCTTTCTACTCCTTTCTGATGTTTTCTCCTTGTTCACACACCTCGGGGCAGGGACAGAAATCATAGGCCTCACTGCTGCTCTTGGCCTGAGCATGCTAGAAGACATCCAGGCCCCAGTTATTGGGCCTCTATCTATCCACCACCTAGGTCCCGGTCACACTTTTACTGAGTTAGCTTAAACAATCTCAAATAGCACCAGTGAACCACACATAATGATCTCAGTTCTGGCTCTGTTTAGATGCAATCTGACTAAGCTATACAAATCATTTTTTTGGAGGGATTTGCTTCTGGTGACTCCATTTTGGTTGAGATTTTGGTAAATCTGATGGAGAGAGAGAGATGAATTAGAGGGCTGAGCCAGTAAATGGAGTAGATGTGAGTGACATGTTAATAATGGAGAGCGGGTGGGGATGCACAAGGAGGCAAGAAATAGAAAGAATGTCTGTCAGTGTGAATGAGGCTGACCTGACAGACTTGGCGACTGTGACCCTTTTAAATCACGCTGTTCAAATTGTTGTCATGGTGTTGAAAGTGAATAAGTGTGCTTTAAAGGGTGAGTGATTGTGTCTGCAATTGAATGATCTAGAAATGAGATATGGGAGCAACCCAGCTTAAAGTTCCTTTCACAAATGGAAAAGTAAGTTAAACTTAAATTGAAAATTACCATTTTATGATTATTTTTCCTATGTAATTTAGAAGAGCACAAGAGCTAGTTTTTTTGTCTGTTGTATTTGTGTTAGGTACTTACTCATGAATTATTTTTGTGAGTGTATTAGTGATCTATTGATGCACTATAGCCTTTGAGAATTGGATGTAAAGAATTTTGTATATCAGTGTTTGTTGGTGTGTGTGATGGAGCCACTGGAATTAAAGGTGTGTCAGCTGTAGGATAGATGGGGTAGTTTGAGGGAGAAATTTGTTCGCTTCATGCTGCTTTTAGTGATGTCATGCAGACTTATAGTGAATTCTTAGGTCAAGCAAAGCTGTGGGGTGTATAGATAGTAATGCATGTGACATTATCCTTGACAGCTTTGAAGAATGGCTCAGGGACCACACAAGCAGTTATACTTGACACTGCCTTCCCTGGTGACTCGATCTACGTCTGCATAAACCCTCACACAAATACTATTTCCCATATGGACTCAAAATACTGTTTGACACATTTTATTCATCAAATTATTGAAGAAATCAATATACAGACTGCCCATGATATTAGAACCAAACAAACTTGTGCAATGGACTCATCTGATATTACTGTACTTGTTAGTGTGCTGCTTTGACTAAACAAGATAAATAAAGGTTTTCAGGAATCTAGATGTTCTGTGTTTTTACTGGGAATGTTATATTTTCTCCACATCATGCCATTACATCATATCCTAGCTACTTCCAACAAATACATAAACATTTTGTGTCTGTTATGTAGCCATACTGAATGATGCTCCCTTTGCAACTTTGGGCAATACCATTAATCTCTCTTCATGGTTCTTTTTACAAGAGTGTCCGAATCTGTCAGACATAGCTTTAAGTTTCTTATCTCTTTCTGATAAATTCTACAAAAAGCTCTATTCATGCCTTTCACTCCCTATTCAATACCAGACAACCTGGCACCATTCTCATTCTTTAACATTCCTTTCCTAACACCACAGATAGGCTATTTTGGAATCCTGCCTATCACTACTTTCAACTGCTGGCCTCATCCTGGTTAACCCTAAAATTACACAGTTGAAATAATATGCATGTGTCCTTGTAGGGATATGTGTCTATTACACAAGCTATTTGTGTGTGCTTAATTTGTCTTGTTTAATGGTATTTTTGCGAGGTGGTGAGTGCTCCTTTTACAGCATCCGTCAATGGTTTTGAATACTAGTTTCCAAGTTAAAGGATCTGGATATATTAGTGATAAGATCTTTGCTATCAGTGACTGCAACTTTGTGCGCATTTGGGGTTAATACCACTTTGTGCAAGTCTGAACGTTTAGAACTCTGTGGCACACTATTCAGGTAGCAGGGGGTAACAGGAGGCAAGAAGTGCTGAATAGTTTGAGGCATCAGCAGCGATAATACCGTTTGTATAACTCTGTGCCCACTTTCTACCTTGTACCAAATCCCACTTACCCATCACTCCAAGCTCTTTATCCTCCACTAGTTCCCAGTTCAGCAATATCTTAAATTTAAAAGTCTCATCCTTGTGTTCAAATCTCTCATAACCTTGTCTCTCCCAGACTAGCTTGTGTCCCTCTGATTTTCTTTCCCCCATCATTGTGTCAATGAGGTTTCAGTTGACTATAATGCTCACAATGGGTGTTTATTACAATTCAAGTCTCCCAACACTACTTCTCAGATCTAGTGCAACTGACACCTCTATAGTCAAGTCTGTGTGTTCCATTAGCTGAAACATGACCTTAGATCCAAAATAAATTGGGAGATAATGTATTTGGGAAGAACAATACAACCCTTATGTCTTTGGATATACTGCAAAACATGTCATGCTCTCAGATTTCCTTTCATACCTTCTCAAATTAGTGAATATCTTAAGTAGTGCAGGTCAGGCCAGAAATAGGAAGATAATAAAGTTGAATGTGTGTCTGAAGAGCTGGTGCAGAAGGGAGGGCTTCAGGTATTTGGATCATTGAGATCTCTTTCAGGGCAGGTGGGACCTATACAAGAAGGACAGGTGGCACCTCATTTGGCAAGGAGGTTTGCCACTTGGGAGGACTTAAACTTACATGGCAGGGAATTGGGAACCAAAGTGGTAGGTCAGCATGTGGAGTGATTGATGAGATGGTAGAGTTTAAGGCAAGTAAGTTTAATAGGAAGAACAGGTCCAGGTTAATGAATGCAGTGTGACTAGCGGTCTGAAGTGTACTTATTATAATGCAAGGAAATTAACAAATGGGGCAGATGAACATAGAGTTTGGGTTGGTATCTGGAACTACAATGTTGTAACCATGCAGGAATGATAGCTCAACATTCCAGGGTTTAGATGTTTCAGGATCATAGAGAGGGATGTAATAGGGGTGGAGGGGCTGGTTGTATTATTGATTAAGGAATGTCACAGCTGCACTAAGAGAGGACATCCTGAAAGGCTCATCCAGCAATGCCGTAAGGGTAGAACTCAAGGATAAGAAAGGTTTAGCTACTATGATGAGGTTATATTATAGGTCTCCCAGGTCGAGGGTCAAAGCACCGACGTGGTTGACCCTTTCGGGATCTGGACCAGCAAACGACAGGTCAAGGTAACCCTGAGGGCGGACGCCAGCGGGAATATCCTCCACCCACCCTCCAGCTTTGCTATCGGAGGGAGCAGAGGGTACCTGACTTATGCAGGGCAGCCGAAAGTGTGCCGAACCTGTGGGAGGTCAGGCCACATGGCGGCGGACTGCAAGGTCACGATCTGTCGCAATTGCAAGAAGGAGGGCCACCCGACCAAAGAGTGCAAGGAGGAAAAGAACTGCAATCTGTGCGGGGAGGCGGGCCACGTGTACAGGGCCTGCCCAAGACGAGGGGCCACCACCTATGCGCAGATGGCCGGAGGCGGGCCACAAAAGGACGGCAAGGCACCGCAAACCGGCAAGGGAATGGTGTCAGGAGGCACGCAACAGGAAGGACAGGCCGGAGCAGAGCAGATGACTGTTACCGGAGAGGTACAGCTGCCGAGCGAAGCTCCGACAGGACAGGAGGAGGAGGCGGAGAAGGGAAAGAAGGAGGCAGAGGAATGGACCGTGGTGAAAAACAGGAAGAGGAAAACCCACCCGGTCATCAAGACCTCCCAGAAAAAGGGGAAAAGGCAGCTGCAGGTGGAAGATACGGACAGCTCTTCGGAGAGTGAGGACGGAAGAAAGGAGAGTCGTCACCAAAAGAAGAGGCAGAGCGCTGCGAGGAGAAAGGAGAGCAGCAACTGCCAACCAAGGGACGAGCCTCCTGAGGAAATGGGAAACCACCACCCCCCACCAGGTGAAAGCCAGGAGGGCCCCACCGCCCCACAGCTCCAGGTCACTGGGAGCAGCGACCCTCTGACAGCCCCGCTGTCAGATATAGAAACAGACAGCGTGGACCCTGGTCTCGGCCTGATGACACCGGAGCGGGCAAATGGGCCGAGTGAGGAACTGGACAGCTACCTCAGCCCAGCGAGGGTCCAGCAGTTTGCGTACTGCACGGGGATGCAGACAGCTACCCCAGAGGGGCAGGACCAGCAGCAATCGGACATGGGTAACCTTACAACCTGTTAACAAAATGGGGTTTAAAATTGCAACCATCAATGTGCGCAGCATAAAATCTGCTGCGCGATGTGTTTCAACTCTGGCCTTCCTGGCCAACGTGAAAGCTGATGTCCTGTTTCTGCAGGAGTGTGGGATACCGCACCTCAGCAGTTACAGGAGATGGTCGAGCTTGTGGGCCCATGGGCTGTCAGTGTGGTCGGGGGGTAACGATAACCGCTCCTCGGGCCTGGGTATTCTGTTACAGGGAGGCAACTTCACCATCTCCGAGGTTAAGGAGGTGGTGGGCGGGCGCCTCCTCGTTGCTGATGTTACATACAGAAACGCTCCCGTGAGACTAATCAACGTGTACGCCCCAGTGGGTAAGAGTGAACGGTTGGCCGTCCTGCAACAGCTTCCACTGTTGCTGGCTACGTCCAGGCCGGTCATTCTGGCCGGAGACTTCAACTGTATCATCGATGCAGATGGACGATCCGGCGGGGGGGACAGTAAACTGGACGCCTGATGGACACAGTCAAAGACGTCAAGCTGCACGACGTCTTCAGCACCCCTGCAGACGGAGCGCAGCGTAGATACACCTGGTCACGGGCAGACGGGTCTATCCGCTCAAGGATAGATTACCTGTTTGTGTCCCGAACGTTCTCGGTCAGATCCACCGACGTCAAGCCGGTGTTCTTCTCTGACCACTGCCTCCTGCTGGCCGACTGTCACCTACAGGACGAGCAGCGGGCTGGTAAGGGAACGTGGAAACTGAACACCAAGCTGTTGACCCCAGGAAACATTGAGGAGCTCAAGAGGGATTATGCAGGTTGGAGAACCATGAAGTCCCTCTTTGAGTCTCCAGCAGACTGGTGGGAAACAGTAAAAGGGAACATCAAGAGGTTCTTCATCCTCAAAGGTGTTCAGGAGGCGAGAGAGAGACGGGGAAAACTGTCCCAGCTCCAGGAAAGTATGCAGAACCTGCTCCTGCTGCAGACGTTGGGGGTCGATGTCACGGAGGACCTCAAGGAGGTGAAGGGCCAGCAAGCCTCGCTCTTTGCCTCGGAGGCCTCCAAGATAATCTTCCGGTCCAGGGTCCGCTCGGTGGAGCAGGACGAGACGTGCTCACGTTTCTTCTTCCAGAAGGTGCACAAAGAGAGCTCCGTGCTCAGCAGCCTGAAGGAAGAAGATGGCTCGGTAACGTCATCTCAGGCTGACATCATAAGGATCAGCAAATCCTTCTATGCCAGTCTGTATGACTCAAAGTCAACCGACAGCGCGGCCTCCAAGTCGTTCCTGTCCTCTATCACGGAGGTCCTAGACGACCGAACACAAGAGAGGCTGGACCAGCCGCTATCTCTGGATGAGCTGACCAAGGCCCTCGAGTCCTTCGAAAAGAATAAAACTCCCGGAAGCGACGGCTTACTGGTCGAGCTCTATTCCGCTCTTTGTGACTTGATTGGCCGGGACCTGCTGGAGGTGTATGTCAGTATGCTTCGGGCAGGTACCATGAGTGAATCCATGAGGAAAGGCATCATCACCCTCATCTACAAGCAGAAGGGGGAGAGGGAAGAAATTAGAAATTGGAGACCGATCTCACTGTTAAACACAGACTACAAAATCTTGTCAAAATCGCCAACCGGGTCAGGTCTGCTCTGGGATCGGTGATCCACCCTGACCAAACCTGTGCTGTACCGGGCAGGAAGATCGCTGAGAGTCTCGCACTCCTCAGAGATACGATCGCCTACGTGCAGGACAGGGGGGTGGACACCTGCCTCATCAGCCTGGACCAGGAGAAAGCCTTTGACAGGATATCGCATACATATATGAGGGATGTCCTCTCCAAAATGGGCTTCGGGGAGGGAATCGCTAATTGGATCAGACTGCTCTACACCAACATTGTCAGTGCAGTCTCAATCAATGGGTGGGAATCAGATAGCTTCCCAGTCAGATCTGGAGTCAGGCAGGGCTGCCCTCTCTCTCCTGCCTTGTTTGTGTGTTGCATAGAGCCATTTGCCGACTCCATCAGGAAGGATGCGAGCCTGAAAGGGGTGACTATTCCTGGCAGCGGGGGTCTGCAGGTTAAGGCCTCCCTGCACATGGATGACGTCGCCGTTTTCTGCTCGGATCCGCTGTCCGTGCACAGACTCATGTGCATCTGTGACCAGTTCGAACGGGCCTCGGGGGCCAAGGTAAACCGAGGCAAGAGCGAAGCCATGCTCTTCGGGAACTGGGCCGACCAATCCTCTATCCCCTTCACCGTCAGGACTGACCACCTGAAGGTGCTGGGTATTTGGTTCGGGGGGGCTGGGGCGTGCGCCAAGACCTGGGAGGAGCGGATCAGGAAGGTGAGACAGAAACTGGGCAGATGGGAGCAACGGTCGCTCTCCATCATGGGTAAGAACCTGGTCATCAGGTGTGAGGTACTCTCAGTATTGTTATACGTGGCACAGGTCTGGCCTATCCCCAGAACCTGTGCCGCCGCAGTCACCCGGGCCATCTTCCACTTCGTGTGGAGATCAAAGATGGACCGGGTCCGAAGAGACATAATGTACAAAGACCGGTGCAATGGGGGAAAAAACACACCCAATGCCACCCTCACCCTGATGGCCACCTTTGTGTGTGGCTGCATCAAGCTGTGCGTGGATCCCCGGTACGCAAACACCAAGTGTCACTACGTACTGAGGTTCTACCTGTCCCCGGTGTTGCGAAGGATGGGCCTGGCCTCGCTGCCGCGGAACGCTCCGAGTAGTTGGACCGTTCCGTACCACCTGTCCTTCGTGGAGAAATTTATCAAGAAAAACACCTTTGACCACAAGTCCATTAGGAAGTGGTCAGCACGTAGTGTCCTTGAGACCCTTCGGGAAAAGGAGAGGGCGGATCCTGTCGAGCGGTTCCCTGAACAGACTGTCAAAGCCATTTGGCAGAATGCCTCATCGCCAGAACTTTCCAACAAGCACCAAGACATGGCTTGGCTGGTGATGAGAAGGGCTCTGCCTGTGAGATCATTTATGCACGCCCGGACTCTCTGCCGCACCGCACGCTGCCCTCGAAGCGGCTGCGGGGGGGACGAGACTGTCACACACCTCCTTCTGGAATGTGCCTATGCAGAGGAAGTCTGGAGAGGAATGCAGTGATGTCTGTCGAGGTTCGTCCCGAGCAGCGCCGTGACGCGGGACTCCGTGCTCTACGGCCTGTTCCCCGGGACGCACACCGAGACGAACATCAACTGCGCCTGGAGGATCATCAACTCGGTGAAGGACGCTCTCTGGGTGGTCCGAAACCTGCTGATCTTCCAGCTGAAGGAGTTGACCCCGACTGAGTGTTGCAGACTGGCACATTCCATGGTCCAGGACTACGTGTTGAGGGACGCGCTGAAGCTTGGGGCAGCTGCCGCCAAGGCGCGGTGGGGAAAGACCACCGTCTAACATCTGCCTGCCTAATGAAGAACAGGGGGCCCACGCAGTCATTTGGGCTCCGCTGGCGTCTGAGCTCAATGTAATCGCACTAACCTGTGAATATGAATGATTACCCTGTTTCGATACGTAAAGAAATGGAATGTTTACAGAATGATGACATGTCCAATTGTATAGATTAAATATATATGAATAAAGTATATTTTTGAAATAAAAAGAAATATTATAGGTCTCCCAGTGGCCAGCAGGAGAAAGAGGAACAGACATGTGAGCAGATCGTGGAAGGATGTAAAAACAACAGGGTTGTTGTACTGGCTGATTTTAATTTCCCAATATTGACTGGGACTCCCAGTCAAGAGGCTTAGATGGGGCTGAATTTAAGTGCTTCCAAGAGCACTTCTTGAAACAATAATTAGATAGTCCAACCGGGAAGGGGCTGTACTAGGCCTTGTACTCGGGAATGAGCTTGGCCAGGTGATCAAATTTTCAGAGGGGGTACATTTTAGAAACAGTGATTATAATTCTGTAAATCTTTAGTTATGAAAAAGGATGAGATTGGTCCTCGGGTGAAAATGCTAAATTGAGGGAAGGCTAATTACAACAGTAGTAGGCAGGAACTGGAGAAATTAGATTGGGACTGCTGTTTGAGGGTAAATCCATGTCTGACACATGGGAGTCTTTTAAAGACCAGTTGATCAGAGTTCAGGATCAGCATGTTCCTACGAGGATGCAAGTTACAGACGGCAAGATTCAGGGACCCTGGATGATGAGAGATATTGAAAGATTAGTCAAAAAGAAAAAGGAAGCATATGTAAGGTTTATGACAAGGTCCTTGAGGAATATAAATGTAGCAGGAAAGAATTTAAGTAACTAGGAGATCTAAACAGGGCACTGAAATGTCCTTGGAAAGTGGGATAAAGGAGAAATCGGGCATTTTATTAGTATATTAGGTGCAAGAGGGGAGCTAGGGAAAGGGTAGGTCCACTCATTATCAAAGAAATGAACTTATGTATGAATTAATTAATTAATTAATTTATTGTCGAGTCTATTTTACAGTGTGAAAGACAATAAAATATAGTGAAAAGCTTTCATTCATCACCTATTTTGATAGTTCTAAGAATGCAAAGAAAATGAAAAGATATAACTTAAAGAGAAATCCATCTGTGTTTGAGTTCTGAACCAACTCGGAATCACTACTGCCTCATCACCATCTATGCTAGTCCTAACTGATGTTGAAGTCGTCGATTCTCAGGTGCCATCTCTCACTGCTTGGCCGACCTCACCTCCACCAATGTAGCAGCCGCTGATTCCAGGGTCCTGTGCTCACCTGGAAAAGTAAGTAAGAGTTTGCTCTCCCTGGCACTAGGTCCACTCTCCCCAGTGCTGGGCTTCCTCTCCACCACTCATGGCTCACTCTCCCTCCATAAATGCGCTGGGATAACTTGCTGCCCCCAATGCCATCTCTATGCTTTACAGTCAGTGAGAGGAAGTGTCTTTAATGAGTACTTCACATTGGTATTCATCACGTGGATTATGGTAAGTGCGGAGGGGGGGGGGGGGGGGGGGGGGGTGACCGTAATGAGTATGTTGACCATATAAAGCATGCCAATATTAAAAAATGGGAGGTATTGAGTGTCTTGAAAAATATTAAGGTAGCAAAGTGCCCAGGGCTTGATGGGATCTATCCATAGATACTCAGGGACAAAAGGGGGAGATTGCTGGGCCCTTGACAGAGATCTTGGTATCCTCTTTAGCCACAGGTAAGGTCCCAGAAGATGGTGATTAGCCAAAGTTGTTCATTTGTTTAAGAAGGGCAACAGAGATAACCCAGGAAATTATAGGTTGAAGAACTTTACATCAGTGGTAGGAAACCTATTGGAGAAAATTCTTAGGGACTGGATTTACTTGTATATTTACTTGTAAGTTTTACTAGTAATTTTGCAGGCAACACTAAAATTGGTGGACTTGTAGATAGTGAGGAAGGCTGTCAAATGACACAGCAGGATACAGATCAGTTGGAAAGTAGGGTAGGGAAATAGCAGATGGAGTTTAGAATGGAAAAGTGTGAGGTGATGCATTGGAAGGTCAAATGCAAGAAGAAAATATACAGTAAATGGCAGGACCCTTTGCAGCATTGATATACAGAGGGATCTTGAGGTGCAAGTCCACAACTCCTTCATTGGTCAGGGCATTGAGTATTAAAGTTGGCAAGTAGTTTTGTAGGTGCATAAAACTTTAGTGAGGTCACATTTGGAGTACTGCGTGCAGTTCTGATCGGTACACAATAGGAAGGATGTGGAGACCTTGGAAAAGGTGCAAAAGAGGTTTACCAGGATGTTGCTTGGATTGCAGTGTATTAGCTATGAGGAAAGGTTGGAAAAACTTGGATCGTTTTCATTCTAGAGTCGGAGACTGAGGGTGACCTGATAGAAGTATGTAAAATCATGAGAGGCATAAATTGGATGGACATTTGGAGTCTTTTACCTCGTGTGGAAATGTCGATATGGACATAGATTTAAGGTGAGTGGAGAGGGTGGAGGGGGTGGGTTGGGGGGAGGGCGAGTTTAAAGGAGATGTGCAAGGCAAGTTTTTTTGCACAGAGGGTAGTAGGTGCCTGGAATGCATTGCCAGGGGAGGTGGTAGAAACAAATATGATTGTAATGTTTAAGAGGCATCTAGACAGACACATGAACAGCCAGGGAATAGAGGGATATGGAGCATGTGCAGGCAGATGGAATTAGTTTAGAATGACATCATGGCTGACATAGTCATGGTGGGCAGAAGGATCTGTTCCTGTCCTGTACTGCTCTATGTTCTAATGGAAAATTTATTCGGTTAATATTGTGATTAGAATGAGGGCTGAGTGGATCTCATTGAGTATGATTTCCCTGATTGGGGCTGTTAACCTGGGACAATCAGGGAGTCCGGGCTTACAGAAATAAACAGGAGTGTCCAAGATTCTTCTCACTCTAGGGACTGGCTTTGAGTTAGTTGATCAGACTCCATGTACTGTGCATGTATAGATAAAGGATGACATGGTGATGGGAGCCTGGCCTCCATGGAGTTATTTCAGTCAGAGAGTCATACAAATATACAGCACAGAAACAAATCCTTTGGTACAATTTGTCCAAGCCGACTAGATATCCTAATGTAATCTAGTCCCATTTGCCAGCAATTGGCCTTCTAAACTCTTCCTACTCATACCACCAGTCAGATGTTTTTTAAAAATAATAATTGTACCAGCCACCACCACCTCTTGTAGTTCATTCCATACATATGTGAAAACGTTGCCCCTTCAGTCCCTTTTAAATCTTTCTCCTCTCACCCGAAACCTATGCCCTCTAGACCTGAACTGCCTCACCCCAGGGAAAAGACTATCTGTTTATCCAATCCATGTTCCTCATGATTTTATAAACTTCTATATGGTCACCCCTAAGCTTCTGATGCTCCAGGGAAAACAGCCCCAGCCTGTTCAATCTCTCCCTGTAGCTCAAATCCTCCAACCCTGGCAACATCCTTATAAATCTTTTCTGAACCCTTTCAAGTTTCACACCATCCTTCCAATAGCAGTGAGACCAGAATTGCACATAATATTGCAAAAGTGGCCTAACCAACGTCCTGTACACCCACAACATGACCTCCCAACTCCTGTACTCAATGCTCTGACCAATAAAGAAAAGCATACCAAACGCCTTTTTCACTATCCTACCTACCTGCGACTCCACTTTCAAGGAACTATGTACTTGCACTCCAAGGTCTCTTTGTTCAGCAACACTCCCCAGGACCTTACCATTAAGTGTATAAATCCTGCACTGATTTGCCTTTCCAAAATGCAGCACCTCACATTTATCTAAATTAAACTCTATCTGCCACTCCTCAGCCCATTGGCTCATCTGATCAAAATTCCTTTGTACTCTGAGGTAACCTTTATCGTTGTCCACTGCATCTCCAATTTTGGTGTCATCTGCAAACTTATTAATTATACCTCCTATATTCACTAACTAAATAAAGTTTCACAATAGTCCAGTTCATGTAAAAGATTAAAATTATAAAGAAAATGTTCACACGTTGAATGTGAAGTACTGGGTCTCATAAATTGATACTGATGATATAAGGCATGAATGTGACAGCGATTGATACTTTTGCTCTAACTTAATCTGGTCTCTTCTGTTCCATTCTCACACTACTCAAGATTAGAATTCTGCTTAAGCACTTTTAACCACAGTGAAAATCAATAGAAAAATATGTCAAAAGTTTATTTTTCAAATTTGTTTAGCTTTGGGGTACCCAAAACCAATTTACCTTTGGCACATAGAGTCATTGAGTCATAGAGATGTACAGCATGGAAGCAGACCCTTCGGTCCAACCCGTCCATGCCGACCAGATATCCCAACCCAATCTAGTCCCACCTGCCAGCACCCGGCCCATATCCCTCCAAACCCTTCCTATTCATACACCCATCCAAATGCCTCTTAAATGTTGCAACTGTACCAGCCTCCACCACTTCCTCTGGCAGTTCATTCCATACACGTACCACTCTCTGTGTGAAAACGTTGCCCCGTAGATCTCTTTTATATCTTTCCCCATTCACCTTAAATCTATGCCCTGTGGTTCTGGACACCCGGACCCCAGGGAAAAGACTTTGCCTATTTACCCTATCCATGCCCTCATAATTTTGTAAACCTCTACAAAGTTACCCCTCAGCCTCCGACGCTCCAGGGAAAACAGCCCCAGCCTGTTCAGCCTCTCCCCATAGCACAAACCCTCCAATCCTGGCAATATCCTTGTAAATCTTTTCTGAACCCTTTCAAGTTTCACAACATCTTTCCGATAGGAAGGAAACCAGAATTGCACGCAATATTCCAACAGTGGCCTAATCAATGTCCTGTACAGCTGCAACATGACCTCCCAACTCCTGTACTTAATACTCTGACCAATTAAGGAAAGCATACCAAATGCCTTCTTCACTATCCTATCGACCTGCAATTCCACTTTCAAGGAGCTATGAACCTGCGCTCCAAGGTCTCTTTGTTCAGCAACACTCCCTAGCACCTTACCATTAAGTGTATATGTCCTGCTAAGATTTGCTTTCCCAAAATGCAGCACCTCACATTTATCTGAATTAAACTTCATCTACCACCTCTCAGCTCATTGGCCCATCTGGTCAAGATCCTGTTGTAATCTGAGGTAATCTTCGCTGTCCACTACACCTCCAATTTTGGTGTCATCTGCAAACTTACTAACTGTACCTCTTATGCTCGCATCCAAATAATTTATGTAAATGACAAAAAGTAGAGGACCCAGCACCGATCCTTGTGACACTCCACTGGTCACAGGCCTCCAGTCTGAAAAACAACCATCCACCACCACCCTCTGTCTTCTTCCTTTGAGCCAGTTCTGTATCCAAATGGCTAGTTCTCCCTGTATTCCGTGAGATCTAACCTTGCTAATCAGTCTCTCATTGGGAACCTTGTTGAATGCCTTACTGAAGTCCATACAGATCACATCTACCGCTCTGCCCTCATCAATCCTCTTTGTTACTTCCTCAAAAACTCAATCAAGTTTGTGAGACATGATTTCCCACCCACAAAGCCATGTTGACTATCCCGAATCAGCTCTTGCCTTTCCAAATACATGTACAGGATTCCCTCCAACAACTTGCCCACCACCAACGTCAGGCTCATTGGTCTATAGTTCCCTGGCTTGTCCTTACCACCTTTCGTAAACAGTGACACCACATTATCCAACCTCCAGTCTTCTGGCACCTCACCTGTGACTATCGATGATACAAATATCTCAGCAAGAGGCCCAGCAATCACTTCTCCAGCTTCCCATAGAGTTCTAGGGTACACCTGATCAGGTCCTGGGGATTTGTCCACCTTTACACATTTCAAGAGATCCAGCACTTTCTCCTCTGTAATATGGACATTATGCAAGGTGTCACCATCTATTTCCCTACAGTCCATATCTTCCATATGCTTTTCCACAGTAAATACTGATGCAAAATACTCATTTAGTATCTGCCCCATTTTCTGTGGCTCCACATAAAGGCTGCCTTGCTGATCTTTGAGGGGCCCTATACTCTCCCTAGTTACTTTTTTGGCCTTTATGTATTTTCCTTAATTCTATTTGCCAAAGCTATTTCATGCCCCCTTTTTGCCCTCCTGATTTCCCTCTTGAGTATACTCCTACTGCCTTTATACTCTTCTAAGGATTCACTCGATCTATCCTGTCTATACCTGACATATGCTTCCTTCTTTTTCTTAAACAAACCCTCAATTTCTTTAGTCGTCCAATATTCCCTATACCCATCAGCCTTTCCTTTCACCCTTACAGGAATATGCTTTCTCTGGATTCTCGTTATCTCATTTCTGAAGGATTCCCATTTTCCAACCGTCCCTTTACCTGCAAACATCTGCCCCCAATCAGCTTTTGAAAGTTCTTGCCTAATACCGTCAAAATTGGCCTTTCTCCAATTTAGAACTTCAACTTTTAGATCTGGTCTATCCTTTTCCATCATTATTTTAAATCTAATAGAATTATGGTCCCTGGCCCCTAAGTGCTCACCCATTGACACCTCAGTCACTTGTCTTGCCTTATTTCCCAAGAGTTGTCACGTTTTTCACCTTCTCTAGTAGGTACATCCACATACTGAATCAGAAAATTGTTTTGTACACACTTAACAAATTCCTCTCCATCTAAACCCTTAACACTATGACAGTCCCAGTCGAGGTTTGGAAAGTTAAAATCCCCTACCATAACCACCCTATTATTCTTACAGATACCTGAGATCTCCTTTCAAGTTTGTTTATCAATTTTCCTCTGACTATTAGGGGGTGTATAATACAATTCCAATAGGGTGATCATCCCTTTCTCATTTCTCAGTTCCACCCAAATAACGTCCCTGGATGTATTTCTGGGAATATCCTCCCTCAGCACAGCTGTAATGCTATCCCTTATCAAACATGCCACTCCCCTCCTCTCTTGCCTCCCTTTCTATCCTTCCTGTAGCATTTGTATCCTGGAACATTAAGTTGCCAGTCCTGCCTACCCATGAGCCATGTTTCTGTAATTCCTATGATATCCCAGTCTCATATTCCTAACCATGCCCTGAGTTCATCTGCCTTCCCTGTTAGGCCCCTTGCATTGAAATAAATGCAGTTTAATTTATTAGTCCTACCTTGTCCCTGCCTGCCCTGACTGGTTGACTCACTTTTGTTCTCAACTATACCAGTCTAAGATTGATCTCTTTCCTCACTATCTCCCTGAGTTCCACCCCCGCACCTTACTAGCTTTTAAATCCTCCCAAGCAGCTCTAGCAAATCTCCCTGACAGTATATTAGTCCCCTTCCAATTTAGGTGCAATCCATCCTTCTTGTGCAAGTCACTTCTACCCCAAAAGAGATTCCAATGGTCCAAAAATATGAATCCTTCTCCCACACATCAACTCCTCAGCCAAGCATTTATCTGCTCTTTCCTCCTATTCCTGCCCTCACTAGCCCGTAGCACTGGGAGTAATCTAGATATTACTACTCTGCATAACTCTCTGTAGTCTCCCTTCAGAATCTCAACCTTTTCCCTTCCAATGTCGTTGGTTCCAATGTGGACAATGACCTCTTGCTGGTCCCTCTCCCCCTTGAGAACATTCTGCACCCTCTCTGAGACATCTTTGATCCTGGCACCAGGGAAGCAACACACCATTCTGATTTTTCGCTGCTGGCCACAGAAACATCTGTCTGTACCTCAGACTAGAGAATCATCTAACACAATGGATCTCTTGGAACCCGACATACCCCACGTTGCATTAGAGCCAGTCTCAATACTAGAAACTTGGCTGTTCGTGCAATGTTCCCCGAGAATTCATCATCCCCTATATTTTCCAAAACAGCAGACCTGTTTGAAATGGGTATACAAAAGACTCCTGCACCAGCTGCCTACCTCTCTTACCTTTCCTGGAGTTAACCCATCTATGTGACTGTATCTGAGACTTTCCCCCCCTCCTATAACTGCAATCCATCACATACTGTTGCTGTTGCAAATTCCTCATTGTTTCTAACTATAACTCCAACCGATCCATTTGATCTGATAAGATTCGCAGCCTACAGCATTTATGACAGATATAATCCGCACTGAAAAATGTGTTGCTGGAAAAGCGCAGCAGGTCAGGCAGCATCCAAGGAGCCGGAGAATCGACGTTTCGGGCATAAGCCCCTCTTCAGGAGCCCTTCCTGAAGAAGGGCTTATGCTCGAAACGTCGATTCTCCTGCTCCTTAGATGCTGCCTGACCTGCTGCGCTTTTCCAGCAACACATTTTTCAGCTCTGATCTCCAGCATCTGCAGTCCTCACTTTCTCCTAGATATAATCCACAGTAAACCTTAACCTCTCTTTAAACTCCCACATCTGGCAAGAAGTATATATCACTCTATTAAAGGTCATTTTTGCTCCTTCACAATCTACAGACCCAGAAAATAACACCGTCTTATTTATCATGGAGGTTGCATCTCAGTTTAGAAAACATTGCTTGCCCAATAATCTTACTTTAAAGTTGCATTCATTTCATCTTTGTATAATGATAAAACACATAAATCGATTGATTTCTTTTGTTTACTGTAAACAAAATGATATTTATTCTGTATTTTGGTGCTTAATATTACATTGAGGGCTACCTGAATTGAAAATGTTTAGCTTAGAATTTCTGAATGACCTGATGCATCTTGTATCTTCACAGACTAATGCTTCCAAGCTTGCATCATATTGTATCGTCTCATTAACCTTTTGATTAATCATTTTTATTCAGCACCTTGACAAAGACATAAAAGGCTTAATATAGTTTTGAATACTCAGGTTAGTAAGTTCAAGCATTCTGAAATATCCTATTACTGGCTATTCTCAAATTACCGTTTTACACAAGAAATTAATTCCACATGGCTGGAGAAGTGTACTGTTCAGTGGAGGGGGAAATGGAAGGCCGTTGGGATAGATACAGCTAGGCCTCTAAAATACTGAAACATTAGGAGTTTTCTTGTTATGAAAAAGACTCAAGATTCAAAGTTTGTGTTCATCTCAGCTTAAATTGTTAAAATTCATTCACTCAGACTTTTGATTGGTTATAAAAGCTCTCCTCTATAACAAGCTGCATTGCAATGGAAAGTTGAATCAAATTGTTTTCCCCAGATTTTGATCCTAATTGACTTTTATTGCAGTACTGAAGGAATGCTGCATTGTGAGGTGTGGCAGTTTTGATGTGATGTTTACGTGAGACACTATCTGTTAGGTCTGATGAATCCAAAGAACAAAAGAAAATAAGAAATGAATGCAGATGTAGGTTATACAGTCCCTAGAGCTTACACTATCTCTCAGTAAGATCATCACTGATCTTGGATCTCAATTCCACTTTCCCATCTGATCTCCATATACTTTGATTCCAATAAATCTCAGTGTTGAGTATATTCAATGACTTCAAGATCCACAGTCCCCTGAGACGGAACAAGTCAAAGATTTGAAAACCTACGAGGGAAGAAATTGCATTTTACTTCTGTTTTAAATTATTAACCACCTTAACCATGCATTTTGGGTCGAGATCCTCCAGTCATGGGAGAAAGTCACTCAATGTCAAGCTTTCTCAGAATTTCATATATTTTTAATAAGATTATATTTCATTCTTTTAAACTCCAGTCGAGCACTCAGCTTAGGAGAATCCTCACATTCCAGGAATCAATCTAGTGCAATTTTGTTGCATTACCTTCAAGATAAATACATCCCATCCTTTGATAATGAGACCAAAACTGTGCTTAGTACTCCAGGTATCGTCTTCCTAAATCCCTCTATTATTGTAGCAAGACCTCTTAAACTCTAATTAACACCAACCACCTTATAAATAGATATGCTATTTTCCTTCTTAATTGTTTACCGTATCTACCCGTTAACTTTCAGTGTCACTTTTCTGAGGTCAGTCAAGTCCCTCCAAACACCAACGTTTAAAAAGTTTAATAATTTAAAAAATATCTTACTTGCTATTGTTCCTACTAAAGTGAACTAAAGTAAGTCACATTTTCCCACATTATACTCCACCAGCCTCATTAGTGTCCACTCATGTAGTCTATTTTTGTGGCTATCTCAGTGTCTTGTTTGATATTGTTCTTTCCACAACATCAAATATAAATAATTTATCTCACAAAATTAAAATTAAAATACCTCAGCTGCTGAAAATATTAAATAAAATCTAAAATTAAAATCTGAACTGATGCTCAGCCATGTCAATGGTGAGGAAAACAGCTCATGATTAAGTTTTTGTTCTATATGGACCCCATGTTTGGTCAGTGAGTTTTGATGTGTATGCCGATTATTGGTCACAGTGCCTACTTGACATCCATTTCATTTCAGTGGGCAGCCTTCCAAGACAGGGCCTTCAGTAACTGAGGTCTGTAGCTCCCTCTTCAAAAGTGAATGCTGCTAATGTCAGAAGAGATAGATGATGCTTCAAGATGGAGGTGCCCTCAGAAGTGATCTTAAAAAAATAAATTCAAGCGATGCAACAGATGCAAAACTGGAACTTCTCCACTGGATAGCCAATGGCTGCAGCTTTGGTCTGCAGTTATGGCAGGTCAGGAGTTGGTGTACTTCCTGGTTGAATTTAATGCCAGGCTTACCCTTTGCTGTGTTTCAGCCTCAGTGTGAAACTGCATGCCAACTGTTGGCATATTGGACTGACCTTTATAGACCTGTTAATCAGCCTAATGGACCATTCACCACTGGGTGACTGTCACTTGGCCTACACTTTACAGTCCTCTGATCGTTCCAGAACAGAAGTGAACCACGGCAGGAGATAGGCACACTCAGTGGTGGCAGAAAACAATGGGCCCATTTACCTCTGGTCTTCCTTTGAAACATATTTTCTTCATAGAATGTGGGCATTACTGGCCAGATCATCATTTACTGCCCATGCTTAACTGCTCTGGAGAAGATGGTGGTGAGCTGGCTCCTTGAACAAATTTAGCCCTTGGGATGTAGGAACATCTGCATTCTGTTGATTCCAGGATGCTGACCCAGTGACAGTGAAGGAACAGATCTGAGTCAGGATGCTGTGGGAGTTGAATGGAAACTTACAGATATTTGAGCTCACAGGTTTGAAAGGTGTTACCAAAGGCTCTGTGGTGAATTGCTACAGTGAATCTTGCAGATGATGCACTCACTGCTGCCACTCTGTATTAGTTGATGAATTCTGATCAGTTTCCAGTCTGAAAACAGGTCACTGACCTGAAATCCTGATGAAGGGCTTTTGCCTGAAACTTCAATTTTCCTGCTCCTCGGCTGCTGCTTGACCTGCTGTGCTTTTCCAGCACCACTTTAATCTTGACTCTGAGCTCCAGCATCTGCATTCCTCACTTTTGCCACTGAGGTGAAATGTTAACTCTGTTTTCCTCTATTCACAGATGCTGCCTGATGAATATTTTGTAGCATTTTCTGTTTTTATGCCATTTATCTCAATGGGATTTTCAGGACCTTGCAGTACATAACTGGCTCCAGTATCCACTTACATTGAAGCAGGGACAGCATTTGAATGAATTAATGGAGACAGGTTGTTTTACTCAGCCAGCATATGCTGAAGTCAATAACTTCTGGCTCCAATTCTGCCTAAATTCAATTCTATTGAGTTCTGACAATTGAATGCAAAACCTTTGGAAATTCAGAACAACTGTATCCATCAAGGATACACTCAAATTACTCACAAGGAGCACAGTTAATGATGTTGCTTTCAGTGTGAATGACTCAGCTAACTTGGAAACGTTTTATTGGGTTTTTGTGAATTTACAGAAAACTTCCACTGAATCAAATGAAGGACAGGTTTCAGATTTTAGCTTTGCAAACACTACCCCCTGTTGGTAGCTGGAAGAAAATAGTAAGCATGTCAACATGTGTTTCACAACAGCTAACTATTAGAATTCTATAGAAGGCCAGTTAGAATGGGCTGTATCATACGTAATGTCAAATTTGTCAATGAATAACCAATTACTGATTAACAAGTCACAATTTTACTTCTCACATAATTGAAATATTTCAGAATATTGTCAGGAGTTGTGTGTGTCAAATGAGTTGACAAAAATCCAAATCCATCCCAGCTATCATAAAGTTTTATCTGAGTTCATTACACCTACAAACATACAAACTCTGAATTAGGACCAGGAGTGGGCCATTCGGCTCCTCGAGCCTGTGCCATCATTCAATAAGAATGTGACTGTTCTGACTGCAACCTCAATTTCATATTCTGGTCTGCTCCTGATAATCTTCTTCAAGGATTATCTATCTCTGCCTTAAAAGTGTTGAATGATTTTGTTTCCACTGTTTTTTGGGGAAAAGTGTTCCAAAGTCTCACAACCCTCCTCATCTCTGTCTTAAGTGGAAGAGCCTTTATTTTCAAACCATAGTTTGAATCTGTCCCACAAGGGGAAGCATCCTTTCAGCATCTACCCTGTCAAGTCCCCTCAGGATTTTATATGTTCCAAACATAACACCTCATTCTTCTAAACCCAAATGGATATAGGCTTAACCAGTTCAAACTTCATTCACAGGAAAACAGCCCTGCATCCCAAGAGTCAGTCAATGAAATCTTCCCTGAGTTGCTTCTAATATATTTATAATCTTGCATAAATAAGGAAAGCAAAACCGTACACAGAACTCCAGATGTCATCTCATCAAAGTCCTGCCCAACTGTAGCAAACTTACAGTTCCCTAAAAAAAAATCCCTATTTTTATATTCCATTCCTTTTGCAATTTTTTTGTCTTTTCTTTCTTAAACACATATACTTCTGTACTAACATTTTTTGATTCCTGTAACAGGGCAACCAGATCCTCTGTGCCCTGGAGTTCTGCAATCTTTCTTCATTTAAAAATGTACTGCTTTTCAATTCTTGCTGTTAAAAAGGGCATGTTCAGATTTTCCCACATTTTACTACATCCACCAAATTTTTGCCCATTCACTTAACCTACCTGTCCCTTTGGAAATTCCATATGCTCTCTTCACAACTTACTTTCCTACTTACCTTTATGGCATCAGCAAATGTAGCTACCATACCTTTGATTCTTTCATACAAATCACTGAGATGAATTGTAAATAATTGACCCCATTAGCTCTCCACTCATCTCATCTTGCCAACTTGAAAATGTCCCATTTGTTCCTATTCTGTTTCCTGTTAGCTAATGAAGTCTTAGCTAACACTGACACTGACAACATGAGCTCTTATTTTATGTAGTAACCTTTGATTTGGCACTTTGTCAAATGCCTTCTGAAAATTTAAGTTCACCATATTGACAGGTTCCCCTTTATCAGTGTTGCTTGTTACTTCCTTGAAAAAGTTAAATAAAACTTCCCTTTCACAAATCTATATTGAATCTGCTCTGATTGTGTTAAGAATTTCTAAGCGGCCCTTATACCCTCTGTTCTGTCTCCCTTCTTTCTTAAATTGGGGAGTCATGCTTACTATTTTCTGGTCTGATGGAACTCTTCCAAAATCTAGGGAATTGTTTGGAATATTAAAATCAATGCACCTACAATCACAGCAGCCACTTGTTTTGAGATCCCAGGATGAAATCCATTGGGGTGTAAAGACCTGTCAGCTTTTATTTCCAATAATTTTCTCCATACCCTTTCCACGGTGTTTGTAGTTGTTTTAATTTTCTCTTTCCCTTTAACATCTGATTTAATTGTATTTGACCACACAAAATAACCCCTGGCCCAAAGTATCCCTCAGTCTACTATTATCATCAAGCTGGGGAGAAAGTGAGAACTGCAGATGCTGGAGATCAGAGTCGAGAGTATGGCGCTGGAAAAGCACAGCAGGTCAAGCAGCATCTGAGGAGCAGGAGAATCGATGTTTTGGGCATTCCTGATGAAGGGCCTACGCTTGAAACGTCGATTTTCCTGCTCCTCGGATGCTGCCTGACCTGCTGTGTTTTTCCAGCACCTTCAAGCTGGGGAACCAATCCTGGTTCAATGAATAGTGCAGGAGGGCAGCTGGGAGCAGCACAACATGACACAAGGCTATTCTTACATGCCAAACAATGGAGGCAGCAGATGACACTGGGCTAAGCAATAGGAACACGAGGAATCTCTCCACTAGTTGGGCGGCACGGTGGCACAGTGGTTAGCACTGCTGCCTCACAGCGCCTGAGACCCGGGTTCAATTCCCGCCTCAGGCGACTGACTGTGTGGAGTTTGCACGTTCTCCCCGTGTCTGCGTGGGTTTCCTCCGGGTGCTCCGGTTTCCTCCTACAGTCCAAAAGATGTGCAGGGCCAGGTGAATTGGCCATGCTAAATTGCCTGTAGTGTTAGATAAGGGGTAAATGTAGGGGTATGGGTGGGTTTCGCTTTGGCGGGTCGGTGTGGACTTGTTGGGCCGAAGGGCCTGTTTCCACACTGTAATGTAATGTAATCTAATCTAATCTAGTTGAAGTCATTCTAGATTAAAAAGTAAGATAGTTGTGGTTGTCAGAGATTAATCATCTCAGTCCAAAGGCATCTCTGCAGGAGATCTTCACAAGAGTGACTTTGGCCCAACTGTCTTTAGCTGCATCATTAATAACAATTCTTCCATCATATGGTCAGATGTGGGAATGTTCACTGATGCTTACATACTGTTCAATACCATTCACCAGTCTTCAGATACAGAAACAGCTTGTACTAATATACAACAGGAGCTGGTTCAGGCTTGGGCTGATTAAGTGTCAATTTGCATATGTGCCACAAAAGTATAAGGCAGTGACAATCTCCAATAACCAACATCCCTTGACATTTAAAGCATTCCCATCACTGATTACCCACTATCAACACTGAGGTAACCACTGACCAGAAACTGAACTGGTGCATCAAGCTAAGTCTGTGGCTGCAACAACAGGTTAGAAGCTGGGAATTGGTGAAGAGATGGCAATGTGATATTGTCACTGGATCACTAATCCAGGGACTAAGTTAATGCTGTAGGGACTTGTGTTTGAGTCTCACCACAGTAGATGGCAGAATTAGAATTTAAAAATCTGGAATTAAAAAAACCTAATAATAACCATTAAATCATTGTTCATTGCCATTAAAATAAAACATCTGTTTCATTAATGCCATTCAGGGAAAGAATTCTGCTGCTCTTACATGCCTATTTGCAACCCCAGACCCACAACAACGGGATTGATTCCTAACTTCCACCGTAATGGCCTAGTAAACAATTCAATTCCATCAAACCACTAAATGTCTCAAAAGAATGAAACTGAGTCGACCACTTGGCATTAAATTCAGCACCATTAATGACGACACCAAACTCGCTCTGTTGACCCTACAAAGTTCTCATTAATAACATCTGTGGTTCCATTGTCTCAATATTGGGACCATTGTCTCACAGACTTGCAAAGTGACAGCTTTATAGTCATACTCACAGAATCATATGTTACAGACAACGTTCTGGATCAGTGCAGCTCTAACAACATACAAGAAGCCTGACACCATGGAATACAACTCAAATAACATTCAAGTGGCAAAACAGATTGCTACCTGCTTCAAGATCAAGCCTGGTCATGGGAGTAATGGATTGTTATTCAGAGTAGCCGAAGGTGGGAAACATGTTTCACTTGAGTCAATGCTGAGATTGTTGCTCTTTACAATTTATAATGTAGCCTTTCAAATCATAAATTTAGCTTTTAACTTTGCAAATGTCATCATATTGCGGGTAGAGGTAATCAATACGAAGGACATAACAAGCGACATAATGAACTTGCAGACTGATCAAATTGACAAATGATGTTTTTCACAGAAATATATGACATTGTACATTTTGGCTGAAATAGGCAAGTCACATTGCTTGTTAGGTATCAGTCTAGTTGGGGTGGAAGCGCAAAGGGATCTCAGAGGAACAAATACATCAATCATTTGCCATGGTTAAGCTAGCCTGTAAAACAAGCAAACCAAGCACTGGGTATTATTTATACAAGAATAAAATTGGAAACTGGGCAAATTATGGTACATCGGCATCAAATCTTGGTTAGACCACATTCAAAGTAATGATTGCAACTGTGATTGCTATCTTATGAAAAGTACACAGAGGGTGCAGAGAATATTTTAGAAGGATTATATCAAACACATGTGGTTATACATATCAGGAAAGGATTGACAAGTTGTGTTACTTTCCTCTTGAAAAGAAAAAATCTGAAGAGTGAATTGTCAGAGAGCCTTACAATTATGAAAGGGTTTGAGAATGAGTGCAGAGATACTGTTTCCACTTATGGGGAGGATTATAACTAAAGGTCAAGATCGACGTTAGGAAATCTAATAAGGAATTCAGAAGAACCCAAAACTGAAAATTGGCGATAATGTGGAATGATTGAAGCAAATAGTATGGAGGCAGTTGACCAGAAGCTAGATAAATATTTGAAGGGGAAAGGAATCAAGAGCAATAACGCAAGATTATGATGAGGCCAATTAGGAGAAGGCTCGAATAGATTCTCCTCCCATCTGTTAAAGACTGGTTGGGCTGTATGGCCTGTTGCTGGATCATATATCCTGTGAAATCCTGAGGATCAGTAAGATTATTATTGCTTGGCTTTCATACAGACATTCACCTCCGTTATTTGAATGTGGAGTAGTACTGACAGCTCTTGTTAAGCAGTTTTGTTTAAAATATGCCACCCACATTCTCAGGAAGTGTAATAGGAGAAATGCCAAGAACTTAAAACAGACCTTTAAAAGATTCATCTGTGATTTTCTGCCTCTTCAAAATGCATAATTATGAAGTGATGTTAAATAACATTTCCATCTATAAAACTAGCAAGAATTACATCTGGGCCAGCAAGAAGGACTGTCAAAAAAGGATGCATTATCTGTGCCTAACTAAGGAAATTAAAGATAGTATCATATTGAAAGAACAAGCATATGATTTTGTAAAGATGAGGGGTAGGTCTGAAGATTGCAATGAATGTAACGAACAGCAAAAAATGACAATAAGGCTAATAAAGAGTGAGAAATCAGAGTACAAGAGAAAGCCAACTGAATATATAAAAATAAGAAGAATTTACACAGGGCAGGAGTGGGGATGTTCGCTAATAATTGTACAATGTTCAACACCATTTGCAATCCTCAGTTACTGAAGCATACCGTGTTCATATGCAGCAATACCTGGACAATATCTAGCTTTGGCTGATAATTGGCAAGCAACATTCATGTCACAAAGGTGCTAGGCAATGGCAATCTTCAACAAGAGATTCAAATCATTGCCCCTTGGCTTTTAATGGCATTACCATTGCTGAATTTCCCATGATCCACAACCTGCTGATCAGTACTGACCAGAAACTGAGCTGGACTAGCCATGTAAAAAAAATGGCTAGAAAATCAGGTCAGAAGATAGGAACTCTGTGGTGAGCAACTCGTCTTACCTCTGCAATTTGTTAAATCTATTGAGAGCCACTAGTTTATAATCCAAAAGGAAAAATACATGGTTCCTTACATTTGGGATCCTTGCATTTATCCTGATGAATGCAAGACAAAATGTTGTGGCAACATGACTTCCTTTTCAACAATATTCAAACTGTCACTTGCTGTTTTGATTCTGCAGCTACTTCTCATCTCTTATGTGAAAGGATATTCCATTAGTAGGTAAAATAGCTTTGCATTTGCAGCTTATTGTCATTTACATGAAACTATTTTCAAGTATTTTAATTTATTTTGAAACATCATAACCTGGCAGCAGAAAGGACTCCACACAGAGAATTCCAAACAATTTAAATTACTTGAAAATTTTACAATTTTATTTCCATGATCATTACAAAACAATCCTGTAGAATTTTCCATCTAAATTTGACCCTCGCAAGCTTCACGTTGTTGTTATAGACAATAGACAATAGACAATAGGTGCAGGAGTAGGCCATTCTGCCCTTCAAGCCTGCACCACCATTCAATATGATCATGGCTGATCATCCTTAATCAGTATCCTGTTCCTGCCTTATCTCCATAACCCTTGATTCCACAATCCTTGAGAGCTCTATCCAACTCTTTCTTAAATGAATCCAGAGACTGGGCCTCCACTGCCCTCTGGGGCAGAGCATTCCACACAGCCACCACTCTCTGGGTGAAGAAGTTCCTCCTCATCTCTGTCCTCAATGGTCTACCCCGTATTTTTAAGCTGTGTCCTCTGGTTCGGCACTCACCCATCAGCGGAAACATGTTTCCTGCCTTCAGAGTGTCCAATCCTTTAATAATCTTATATGTCTCAATCAGATCCCCTCTCAGTCTTCTAAACTCAAGGGTATACAAGCCCAGTCGCTCCAGTCCTTCAGCGTAAGGTAGTCCCGCCATTCCAGGGATTGATCTCGTGAACTTATGCTGCACTCCCTCAATAGCCAGAATGTCTTTCCTCAAATTTGGAGACCAGAACTGCACACAATACTCCAGATGTGGTCTCACCAGGGCCCTGTACAGCTGCAGAAGAACCTCTTTGCTTCTATACTCAATCCCTCTTGTTATGAAGGCCAGCATGCTATTAGTCTTCTTCACTACCTGCTGTATCTGCATGCTTACCTTCATTGACTGGTGTACAAGAACACCCAGATCTCTTTGTACTGCCCTTTACCTAAATTGATTCCATTTAGGTAGTAATCTGCCTTCCTGTTCTTGCCACCAAAGTGGATAACCATACATTTATCCACATTAAACTGCATCTGCCATGCATCTGACCACTCACCTAACCTGTCCAGGTCACCCTGTAATCTCCTAACATCCTCCTCACATTTCACCCTGCCACCCAGCTTAGTATCATCAGCAAATTTGCTAATGTTTTATCACTAATACCATATTCTATATCATTAACATATATTGTAAAAAGCTGCGGTCCCATCACTGATCCCTGCGGTACCCCACTGGTCACTGCCTCCCTTTCCAAAATGGAGCCGTTTATCACTACTCTTTGTTTCCTGTCAGCCAACCAACTTTCAATCTAAGTTAGTACTTTGCCCCCAATACCATGCGTCCTAATTTTGCTCACTAACCTCCCATGTGGGACTTTATCAAAAGCTTTCTGAAAGTCCAGGTACACTACATCTACTGGATCTCCCTCGTCCATCTTCAGAGTTACATCCTCAAAAAATTCCAGAAGATTAGTCAAGCATGATTTCCCCTTCATAAATCCATGCTGACTCTGACCTATCTTGTTACTACTACCCAGATGTGTCGTAATTTCATCCTTTATAATAGACTCCAGCATCTTTCCCCCTGTGGGTAGGTTTAATTTTGAAAATTCTGTGTGCCCTTGGAGTTACTCATTCCTCACAAACATGAATGCTGGCTTCTAGATTTTGGAAAACAAAAACTATAGTTCTCTCCCTTTAAAAATTGGAGCATTGGGATGATTTCTAGCTGCAGACTGGGCCCTTTTCCATATTGTGTCTGCGAGCTTAATTTTATAGGACATGGCCAATTAACAGCTCATCCTCTTCTCCTTATCCTCAGGCTTCCCATTTATACAGAAAGGATAGAACAAATATATAGGTAGATCTTGGAGGAAAGCTGTTTTGAAATGGTCATGGCTGGTACTCTGCTGGAAGCTTGGAACATTGACAGTACAGGGAGCTCTGAAGCCTTACTATTGTGCAGAGTTTATTGATAAACATTGTTGAAAAGTAACACAGGAGTTTGGCCTGAGTTAGCATGAAAATCCAAAGATCCTATTTGGATCTTATTATCTTCTGATTATTCATGGATCTCATTGAAAGCTGAAGATACCAGGTGTCTTACAATGCATTCACTTCCTGGGAGCTGCTAAATGAAGAACACTCCAGGATCGCTTTCACCCTGAGAGGAAATAGTAAAGGTATACAAAACTGAAATGCAATTCCCTAACCAATTTCTTCAACTGCTGACACTTTGCTACCACATGGTTTTCCATTACCTTGCAACTCCCTCCTGAGAAAATCTTGAGCAGGCCATATAAATATTGTGGCTGCAAGAGGAGGTCCCAGGCTAGGAATCCTGGGACAAGTAACTGACCTCTTGACTCTCCCAAAGCCCATCTACCATCTACAATGCACAAGTCACAATACACTCCACTTGCTTAGCTCCAGCAAACTCAAGAAGCTTGATAATATCCAGAATAAAGCAGCCCACTTAAATGGAACTTCATCAACCATCTTTAACATTCACTACCTCCAACATTGTCATGGTAGCAACAATTTGTACCATCTACCACCTACCTATCCACAACCACCAGATGAAGGAGCCATGCTCCAAAAGCGAGTGCTGCCAAATAAACCTATTGGACTATAACCTGGTGTTGTGTGATTTTTAACTTTGTACACCCCAGTCCAACACCGGCATCTCCAAATCATAACCTGCAAGTTGCCTTCTAAGTCACACACCATTCTGACTTGGACATGTGTTGCCTCACTCAAAATCCTGGAACTCTTTTCCTAGCAGCACCATGGGTGACCATACCGAAGATCTCTCGCTGTTTGAGAATGTTGCTCATTACCACTTTTCTCAGGGCAGTTATGACAAAAGGAGATCAGGGAGTCAGCCTGATCCTTCTATCTCTGAATTTTCCTCCCTCTCCCACTGCCAAAACCTTCTCCACTGGGCTCAGATAATTCCAGTCAAATATTCAGTTGTACACTTTAATTATTTTATTTGTGGGTTTGAGGTTTCTTGGATGTTGTGTCTCGTAAGTCTTATTGTATGTTGTTTGTCACATCAGCAAGTTTGAAGGTTAATGCCTTTCAACTCTGATTATCGAATTTCTGGAGAGGCACAAATGCTACTCGCTGATAATATGCATTTTATTGCTGTAGAATTTGAAATAAAATTTCTCTAAAACTGCATGAGGAAATATTTGTCTACTTCTTGCCATCTGGACAGTAACAGAAAATTACAGTTTAAAAGCACATCATGAAACCAATAACAAAGATGTTGGAGTGTGAATGATAATTAGGAGATGCAGAGCTGGTAATGTAATGCTGAGGGAAGTCCTCATTATGCAGAGTATAAGGAGAATTGCTGTTCCAAATACAGATCGCTCACTTCCAAAGGAAATAAAATCCTAATGAAGGACAAACCCAACGTTTTACCAAATCAAACCAGCCAATGTTTGCACACAACCTGAACCAGGTTTGTATTTATCCCTCAAAATGTTTTGCATACTGTTACAGAAAAAATATAAAATGCATATTAATTAATGTGGAAGCAAATAATGTACAGCATTTCCTCACCAATTTCTTTTTGTTGAAAATTAGTGACAAAATCCTGTAGAATGAGAAGTATGTAAGTCATTGGTCAGGAAGTAGACTCCGTACACAAAACTGCTCGCTACAGTGAATGTGTCCATCTGAATTGCCACTCAAGAGAATAATTTTAAGTTTGAAGCTTAGAACAAGGCAAGATACAACTAGAAATCAGCAACATTTTTGTCCAGTTTTTCTTTGATCTAATTGTATCACATGTCTCATTTGTATAATGCACAAAGAGAATCCCATGCCAAGAGCAGACAGTTCTTTGTGGCAGGACTGCTGGATCTAGGCTCACAGGCCAATGTTTTATCACATACAGCTTTCACAGAGCATCCTATTCTCCTATTACAATGCCAAAGGAGAGCTCAGTAAACAACATGGGAAATCCTGGGAAGGTTTATTTACTGACACTACTGGATCTCTAGCCCTACAACTTACTGGGATCTCTGCACTCCTGGAATTCCAATTTTTTTTCCATTCCCATTTTTATTCGCTCCACCAAACCTTATCTGCCTAGACCCTAACCCAGGGGTCCCCCAAAGTATAAGTTGGGACTCCAAGAGGGTTCGCTGGCTAAAGTTTTTGGGGTCATGAGATCTGAGACAGTAATGTCTGTATGGAGTTTGGTTCAAGTTATGACAGCCATGTAGCTTAAAATGTGTTGCTGGAAAAGCGCAGCAGGTCAGGCAGCATCCAAGGAGCAGGAGAATCGACGTTCCGGGCATGAGCCCATCTTCAGGAATGAGGAAAGTGTGCCAGGCAGGCTAAGATAAAAGGTAGGGAGGAGAGACTTGGGGGAGGGGCGTTGGAAATGCGATAGGTGGAAGGAGTGATAGGCCAGAGTGGGGGTGGGGGCGGAGAGGTCAGGAAGAAGATTGCAGGTTAGGAAGGTGGTGCTGAGTTCGATGGTTGGGACTGAGACAAGGTGGGGGGAGGGGAAATGAAGAAACTGGAGAAATCCGAGTTCATCCTTTGTGATTGGAGAGTTCCTAGGCGGAAGATGAGGCGCTCTTCCTCCAGCCGTCATGTTGCTACCTCACCATCAAGCCAGCAGATAAAGGGGGCGCAGTGGTAGTCTGGCGCACTGACCTCTACACCGCTGAAGCCAAATGCTAACTCGAGGACACCTCTTCCTACCCCCCCCCCATCCATCATGACCCCACTCCGATCACCAAACCATCATCTCCCAGACCATACAGATCCTCATCACCTCAGGAGATCTCCCACCCACAGCTTCCAACCTCATAGTCTGGGAACCCCGCACTGCCCGGTTCTACCTCCTTCCCAAGATCCACAAGCCTGACCACCCTGGCTGACCCATTGTCTCAGCATGCTCCTGCCCCACTGAACTCATCTCTACCTACCTCGACACTGTCCTATCCCCCCTAGTCCAGGAACTCCCCACATACATTCGTGACACCACCCACGCCCTCCACCTCCTCCAAGACTTCTGTTTCCCCGGCCCCCAACGCCTCATCTTCACCATGGATATCCAATCCCTCTACACCTCCATCTGCCATGACCAGGGCCTCCAAGCCCTCCGTTTTTTCCTCTCCCGATGTCCCCAACAGTACCCTTCCACCGACACTCTCATTCATTTGGCCGAACTGGTCCTCACCCTTAACAATTTCTCCTTCAAATCCTCCCACTTCCGCAGAGCAAAGGGGTAGCCATGGGCACACGTATGGGCCACAGCTATGCCTGTCTCTTTGTTGGCTACATAGAACAGTTGATCTTCCGTAATTACACCAGCACCACTCCCCACCTCTTCCTCCGTTACATTGATGACTGCATTGGCACAACCTCATGCTCCCGCGAGGAGGTTGAGCAATTCATCAACTTCACCAACACATTCCACCCTGACCTTAAATTTACCTGGACCATCTCTGACACCTCCCTCCCCTTCCTGGACCTCTCCATCTCCATTAATGATGACCAAATTAACACTGACATTTTTTACAAACCCACCGACTCCCACAACTACCTGGATTACACCTCTTCCCACCCTACCTCTTGCAAAAATGCCATCCCGTATTCCCAATTTCTCCGCCTCCACCGTATCTGCTCCCAGGAGGACCAGTTCCACCACAGAACACACCAGATGGCATCCTTCTTTAGAGACTGCAATTTCACTTCCACGTGGTTAAAGATGCTCTCCAACACATCTCGTCCACATCCCGCACCTCTGCCCTCAGACCCCACCCCTCCAACTGTAACAAGGACAGAATGCCCCTGGTGCTCACCTTCCACTCTACCAACCTTCGCATAAGCCAAATCATCCACCGACATTTCCGCCACCTCCAAAAAGACCCCACCACCAGCGATATATTTCCCTCCCCACCCCTTTCCGCCTTCCGCAAAGACCGTTCCCTCCGTGGCTACCTGGTCAGGTCCACACCCCCCTACAATCCACCCTCCCATCCTGGCACCTTCCCCTATCCCTGCAGGAATGGCAAAACTTGCGTCCACACCTCCTCCCTCACCTCCATCCTAAAGGAGCCTTCCGTATCCATCAAAGTTTTACCTGCATGTCCACTAATATCATTTATTGCATCCGTTGCTCCCGATGCAGTCTCCTCTACATTGGGGAGACTGGACGTTTCCTAGCAGAGCGCTTTAGGGAACATTTCCGGGACACCCGCACCAATCAACCATACCGCCCTGTGGCCCAACATTTCAACTCCCCCCTCCCACTCTGCCGAGGACATGGAGGTTCTGGGCCTCCATCACCGTTGCTCCCTCACCACCAGACGCCTGGAGGAAGAATGCCTCATCTTCCGCCTCGGAACACTTCAACCCCAGGGCATCAATGTGGACTTCAACAGTTTCCTCATTTCCCCTTCCCCCACCTCACCCTAGTTCCAAACTTCCAGCTCAGCATTGTCCCCATGACTTTTCCACCTATCCACTCCACCCTCCTCCCTGACTAATCACCTTCATCCCCTCCCCCACTCACCTATTGTACTCCATGCTACTTTCTCACCACCCCCACCCTCCTCTAGCTTGTTTCTCCACGCTTCAGGCTCTCTGCCTTTATTCCTGATGAAGGGCTTTTGCCCGAAACGTCGATTTTGCTGCTCCTCAGATGCTACCTGATTTGCTGTGCTCTTCCAGCACCACTAATCCAAAATCTGGTTTCCAGAATCTGCAGTCATTGTTTTTACCACCGCCGTGTTGCTATGGTCTGGCGATGGAGGAGTCCAAGGACCTGCATGTCTTTGGTGGAGTGGGAGGGGGAGTTGAAGTGTTGAGCCACGGGGTGGTTGGGTTGGTTGGTCCGGGTGTCTCAGAGGTGTTCTCTGAAACGTTCCGCAAGTAGGCGGCCTGTCTCCCCAATATAGAGGAGGCCACATCGGGTGCAGCGGATGCAGTAAATGATGTGTGTGGAGGTGCAGGTGAATTTATGGTGGATATGGAAATTGGGGAGACAGGCCGCCTACTTGCGGAACGTTTCAGAGAACACCTCTGGGACACCCGGACCAACCAACCCAACCACCCCGTGGCTCAACACTTCAACTCCCCCTCCCACTCCACCAAAGACATGCAGGTCCTTGGACTCCTCCATCGCCAGACCATAGCAACACGACGGCTGGAGGAAGAGCGCCTCATCTTCTGCCTAGGAACCCTCCAACCACAAGGGATGAACAGAGATTTCTCCAGTTTCCTCATTTCCCCTCCCCCCACCTTGTCTTGAACTCAGCACCACCTTCCTAACCTGCAACCTTCTTCCTGACCTCTCCACCCTCACCCTCACCCCCACTCCGGCCTATCACCCTCACCTTATCGCTCTCACCTTAACCTCCTTCCACCTATCGTATTTCCAACACCCCTCCCCCAAGTCTCTCCTCCCTACCTTTTATCTTAGCCTGCTTGGCACACTTTCCTCATTCCTGAAGAAGGGCTCATGTCCGAAACGTCGATTCTCCTGCTCCTTGGATGCTGCCTGACCTGCTGCGCTTTTCCAGCAACACATTTTCAGCTCTGATCTCCAGCATCTGCAGTCCTCACTTTCTCCCATGACAGCCATGTTCCCACCCTCACTCTCACAATGGCAAAAGTGAGGAATGCAGATGCTGGAAATCAGAGTCTTGATTAGAGTGGTGCTGGAAAAGCACAGCAGGTCAGGCGGCATCTGAGGAGCAGGAAAATCAACATTTCGGGCAAAAGCTCTTCTCTCACAATTCCCATTAAGGGTGAGTGATAATTTTCAAGCCTCAAAACAGGATCTCAATGGGAAAAAGTTTGGAAGACACTAGACTAAGCTCATCACTAAAAGTCTTTGCATCTCTAAAACTCTTTCATTCTTTATGATGCTCCTCAAAGCTTACTTTTTGGTTAATCTTTGTCCTAATATCTAATCACTTAGTCTGGTATCAACGTTTTTATTAATAAAATGCTATTAAATGCCTGAGGCCATTTATGACATTTAAAGTAACTATAGAAATGGAAATTGTGGTTGCATACAAAAATAAAAGTTCAATTGTAACCAATAATTTTTCTGAAAGATATGAGAGCAACTTCTACTTAGTTAGGTTTGAACTGGTGAAATGAACAAGTATGACTATTCAAGGATGGACTGTTTTTGTTTAATAAAGTTCACATTCCCTCCATTAAAGAACGATATTGGTGTCAAACTGCACCGTAAGGACCAGGAGCAGAATCTTCCCTCCCTGTAATGATGTGGACATTGGTGCATCAGTTGGTAAAAGAAGGTGGGACTTTCAGTAATGAAATTCTCAGCATCAAGAAGGAAGCTTGATTCTTCAACTAAGTATTCAACTGCAAGGTGTGAGTCTTGACAGTGAAGAGGATAGGTCTGTTTGCATCCCACCACTGGATGGAAACGAGACAATGACAGTCCCCAGTTTGAAAGTCAGGGTGGATACCTGGTGACTCCAGGTCGCTGCTTGCTCCTCTGGGCATTGTACATATACTATGCCCACTGCACCCTAATGGCGCATCTCCAACCCACTCACAATGCATGACTGCACTTCAGTGGTGCCTTTCACTGCAATGCTGCTTCAAGGACACTTTGCACACAGGGCTGGGCACCTAGCTCATGGATTCAACCAGGTTCCATCTCAGGGCTGCTGGCATGCTCGCTTAGTGCTCACTCATTTTGTGCCTAATTCAATGCTCACAGAATCTCTTCCTTGTCTTGGCCTTTTTGCATATTGTCTCCTCAGGCAGAGGTTAAAGACTCAGTATTTCTGTCTTGCCTTTTAGCACAGATACAAACCCAGACAGCTCACCATGGTGTCTGAGCTCCCAGCGATTTTCAGGACTTTTTTTTCTGCATTTCGGTCAGCCGAATTCACTTTTAATCATTATAAACAAAAGATGCAACTATTGCACCAATAAATAAGTGACAAACATAGAAAATGCTGTGGAAACTTAACAAATCAGTCAGCATCTGTGGACAGAGGAATAGATTTAACACTTTGACTCCAGTATGACTTCTTCAGAGTTGCAGAAGAGTCATACTTGATTCAAAATGTTTACTCAGTTTCTGTCTCTACAGATGCTGCCAGACCTGCTGAGGTTCAGTTGCACTTTATGTGTTTATTTCAGATTTCCAGCATCCACAGTACTTTGCCAATAAATAAATGAATTGTTTGGCCAAATGGAACTCCTACTGTTGTCCCTCCTTTCTACAACTACATTGTACTCTCCCCATTGCTCTTTAAACCACTGTCCGCTCGCGTCCTCTTTGGTCGAAGCTGATTTTAAGTTACTAATTATTATTGTCTCACTGATGTGAGACCACTACAATTATTCCAAAATATTTTTTTGTTATAACAGATTGATTAATGAAGTATTAAAAATGTAGGACAGGAACAAGGTTATGCCACTGAATTTAAAATCACAAATCAGATGTGCAGGAGAAGCCAATGAACACTCCTGAAGTAACCCTTAAGAATACATATAGGCAAGTGCCTGTTGACTATAATACTTAAAAGAATCTTTACAACACAATACAGATTCAACATTAGACAACAAATTCAAGAAACTCGAGAGCTTTTTAGGTAATCAAATGTTCACTTTCACAAATTCAAGCTGAAGTATATTTTCATAAATGTATCTGAGTGAAACAACCTACTTCTAAGTTATTATGGTCTGTGATCTGTGGTATGAATTAATATACGCAATTATGCAGAAAGAGAAGTGGGCAGAAGGAAAGGATATTTAGAAATGTTGCTGTATTTCTGCTGCAGTCTTCCAGCACTTGTAGAATTTATTAGTTATTTTATTCTTCAATGCTATTTTCATATGTGAGACAAGTTTCCAAATCTAGCTCGTAATGAACTGTCCCTACTTTAAATAGCATATCAAATAATTACTAGCTTCTCATTTTATATTGTATCTATTAAACATTTTTGTAAATCTGTCTCATTCATTTTATTTCATTCATTTCATTTGAACAAAACTCAGTGAAAGAGGAGAGACCTTAAAAAGTCAGCATTATTACTGAGAAAATACAAATGTACTTAACAATACAAGCCATTAACTGAATTTAAAAATGGGAACATCTGTCCCAATATTGAAAATGGCCCTACTGATAAGTTTAATTACAGTATCACCAAATCTAAACATTATGGTTTGCTGCTAATGATATCTGTTTGAAATAGGCAACAACAAGACAGGTCAAGCAATTTACAAGTAGCAATATGTTGAATGACGACTCATAAAGATAAAATACAGAAGGGGAAAATCCAAGATAGTCTGGAACACAGAATCCGATTCCTTTGTTAATTTAGCTTCAAGAAACTATTCTTGCATAACTTCAAAAGTGGATTGGATAAGTACTTGTGGGGGAAAACTGCAGTGCTCAGAGGTTTAGGAATACTTGGTTACCTCCTCTGTCAAGATGACTTTGATAGGCTGAATGGGATCCTATGAATTATGAATAATTCAATGATACCTTGTTCATTATACAAATTCAGCACCGGAGAAATTTTAAGAATATAGTACACTGCTTTATAGGTGGAGAAGTCCGTTATTACCCAAATTATAAAAGAAAGGTAGCCATGTTCTCAAACCAGTATCATAAAACTTTAAAGCCTCGTCCTCCAATGTAAAATGGGTAACTTTGCGTGTCGATATATCAGGAACAAGTACAAACTCATAAAATATGTCAAGAAGTAGCAACTATAAACACAATCCAAATGTACAGACAATATCTGGAAAATGAAAAGGAAGAAGCGTATATATCTTTTCATCTTTTGATTTCAGAAGATATAAATCTGGACTTAACTGTGCAGAATAATTATAAAAATATTCATATTTGAGTTCAACCAGGATTTAACATGGATATGGCTTCTGCAGAATCAATAGTGGAAGTGGAGATGTATCTGTCATTAAACCACCAGGTAAACTACCAATGTACAAATTCCACACAAACTCTAACTGATAAGAAATAATGCATCCAAAGTTGTTCATTAACAAGTCTATCAAGAAATTATGACAAATGAAGCAGATAAAATTTAAAAAGCATAGGTTCAAGTTGATTTCAGATGAATAGCAATGGGGATACTGCAAGTTTGAAAAAGAAGCCAAAATTCTTACTTCTGATCATTATCCAGGAACCTTTGATGGAAGGAAATGTGTGACAATTTGTAAAAACACAGAATCAATCATTTATTTGTTTTCATCATGGGTTTAGTGGGCTGTTGGCTCTCACCCATAATCAAAAGTTGGTTTCTCGGGTCCCATGTACAAGCAGTGTCCACTCTGACAAATTGCTGAAAGACAATCTACATGAATGGAATTCTATCCAAGTATCAGTTGCCACTTTTATGGGAAGATTAGGGAGGACAGAAAGTCTAAGATATTAAGAAATAGGGAAGTAAACAGGTAGACATGAGTAGAGAGCAGTGCTAAATCCATTATGGTCTGAAATTGAGTTGAAATATGCTGATTTCACAGAAAAAGAAATTCAGATGCTAGCTAACCAGTCAGATCTGAATGCAAAAGCACCTTTGCAAAATCATTCTTAAGCAATTTAGCTTCCCTCAGATGTAATGTGGCATTGGTAAGATTGTCACACCTGTTTACAGTTGAAATTAGCAACAACAAGGTAGCAAGCCTTAAATAGGCAAATGATTATTTCATAGGAAAGCCATCTAGTTTTTAATTTAAGTATTGTTTTACTCTATAAAGAAGGTGTGAGCTGATAGATGTCTATATGATTATGGAAGGGTTTGACAGGGTGACTTTTCTACTTCTGAACAAGACAAAAACTGAAGGCTATGAATAAAGTAGTCATTAATAAATTCAATAAAATATTCAGCAGAAACGTTTTTACCCAGAGAGTAGGCAAAATGTGGAACTCACTACTACAGATGGAGGGTGTGGGAGGAGGCGTGTGTAGAGTGTCACAGAGATGTGCTTACATGTAATATTAATTTTTCATTCATTGGCTGGAATTAGAAATTGGACTTTTAAAAGGACAGATATGTGGAGAGAGAAACAGAGTGAATATTTTGAGTCTGAAATGACTTCTCACACAAAAGACTCAAGCTGGTCATGTCTTGAAACAGACTGAAGTGTTTTCATCAAGATGGCTGGTGCTTTCTGCTATACTGCTACTGCTACAAACACGATGAGACTGCGGTCTGACGTAACTCAGGTTTTTGGTCTCTGAGGCTGCTTGCCCCTTACAACTAATAAAAGCTCCCCAACTCCTGTAATAGTAGGGTTTCAAATACAGCTCTCTAGTGTATTTCCTAGCTCCCCTCTCTTCACATTCTCATTTTAGACTGATGTCTTCATTCTTCCGATTCTGAATCATGGGATCAGTTACATCATCTTAATTCACATGAATCTCATTATAAAACAGATGACACTAATTTACGTTGCTGTATATTCCGCATTCTGATCCTATGGAACAGAAACAGTGAGTTTGTGAAACTCACCAAAGACAATGATCACTGAGGGGAATGTGAAAGACCTTTGATCCTGCCCTATCGACAAAGCAGTGATGGAAATCACCAGCGGTACTCAATAGCTGAAGAAGAATCATTTATTGCTTGGACAACAAAGCCTTGATTTTTAAGGTAATTCCCCAGAGGAGCTACTTGAATTATAATTGGAATATATAATTATGTTTGAATTACTGCCAGTTATGAAACCAACAAATGACCAGCTCAAGTCATTTTTATGAAGAAGAGGAGTAACTTTGAACTCAAAGCATTAACTCTGCATCTCTCTCCACAAATCTGTCTCTCAGCAAAAGTTTGACAGTCACACTCACAGAATTATATCCTAAAGCCAACGTCCCAGAAACCACCATCACCAACACTAGTTTCATCCTATCTGACTGACACACCCAGCAGAACTGGTGGTACAGTGGCATACCCTCGAGAGGCAGTTATCCTGGGAAATCTCAAAGTTGACTCCAGACCCCATGGAGTATCATGGCATCAGGTCAAACATGGGCAAGGAGAACGGTTACTGATTACCATGTACTGTCCATGCTTGGCTGATGAATCAGTGCTCCTCTACATTCAACACCTCTAGGAGGAAGCATTTAAGGTGGCAAGGGCAGAGAATATAATCTGGATGAGGGACTTGAATGTTCATAATCAAGACTGGCTTGGCAGCACCATTACTGACTGAGCCGGCCAAGTCCTAAAGGGTATTGCCGCTGGACTGGATCTGTGGCAGGTGATTTTACTTATTTTATTTACCTTGTATTTTATTTTATTCTTTTCTCACATATATCTAGGAAGATTCAGTGAAAAGTGTTTGTTGCCACAATCCTGCACCATTTTGAGTTACAAAAAGAATAAAAAGAACTTAAATCAGAGGTCATCTTTTGTTCAAACTGGGTCTCAAGCACAGCCCCAGGGTTTCTGCAAGGTCTCTGCAAAGTGTTAAAGACCTCAGGGAGTCCTTATTTTTGTACTGCAGCAACAACACTGATGCCTCAGGAGATGAGAGCTCTGCTGCTGTTGGTGAGGGAACCAACAAGAAGGAAAACATACCAGGCCTCATTGTCATCGATCTGTTCATGACCGTATGGGAAAGGGTGCTACATCCTGGAGGCAGACAGAACCAAATCAGACTTTCTACCTTTGTGTTCGCAACATATTAACATTAATTCATAGATCTAATTCAATATTAACCCTACGATTTGAATAACCAATCTCAAACTTTGTGAATAATTAATTCCAGACACTTGTTTTGTATCTCAAACAAAAGACTTAACCATTTATTAAGTATGCAATAACTTCAGCAGAGGAAAAGTTAAACACCAAGGTAGGCTCATTAATGTCTTTGCCTCAAAACCAAAACATTTGTTTTTGGATCTCATTCATACAAAGGAGAGACAGACAAGCAAACACAGTTAAGGAATAGATAAAACAAAATAACCAAACTGGCAGGATTACTTAAATGGTTTTCATGACACAGTATGTTGTTTCACAGGCACAGGACCGGGCTTCTTACTTGCTTTTCAGGGATCTGCAATCAGGGTCACTTTTTCAGTTCACTCAGGTAAAGGCAGCAACATTTTCAACTCAGCTTTCTACTCTTTTGCATTTCCGATGTAGCGGATTAGGCAGGGAGCTTTCAAATTTTCATGCAGGAGCCAAAAACCATCTCCCAGAAAACTGTTTTAAAAAATCAATTCCGATTCAGCCCAAATAGACTGATTGTCTCTTCCTGAAGTTATAATAACTATTCAATAACTGTCATCCTCTCTCATCTGACTTTCTGGAACCAATTCTCTTGTACAAATCTTGCTAATAGCCAACTCCTGCTATCTGTTTAAACACAATGCTCTTCCCAGAGTTGCTGTGTCTGTTCAAACCCACATCAAGAATCAGCCTGCAATTAACTTCCAGGCCTGGCCTCACAACAAACAAAGCTGGTTTCTGTAGTGATTATAATGAGGTCAGCCAGGTGGACTTCAGAGAATATGAGTTCCCTGACTGGGACGGTTAATCTGGTCTAATCAGGGAGTTCTAGCTGATATACAAAATGGGGAGTGTCAGAGAAACAAACACTCTGACTCTGAATGAAGCAGGACAATAGTCAAGGACTGTTCATGTGTAGATATAGGGTGGCTCGGTGACAGGATACCATCCTCTGTGTAGTTATTTCAATTTAGTCTGTTATAGAATCCTACAGTCAGATCTTTTGGTCCAACTAGTCCACACCAACCATTTCCCAAACTAAAGTAGTTCCATCTGCCTGCATTTGGCCTATATCCATCCAAAACTTTTCTATTCATATATTTATCCAAATATCATTTAAATACTATAACTCTACCTGCATTCACCACTTCCTCTGGCAATTTATTCCGTATACTAACCTCTCTCTGTATAAAAAAGTTGTCCCATATGTCCTTTTTAAACCTTCTCCTTTCACGTTAAAAATATGGCCCCTAGTTACTCCAAAGTCAATTTCCAGCTCCCAATTCACAATTGTGAAAAGAATAAATATAATAAAGTATCAGCAAGGGTTCTAACAAGAGTGACCACCTTACAGTCTTTGTGGAGATGAAGTCCTGCGTTCACATTGTGTTGTGTGGCACTATCACCAAGCTAAAAGGGACAGACTTCAAATATATCTAGGAAGTCAAGACTGGGTATCCATGAGACATAGTGGGCCACCAGCAGCAGCAAAATCATACTCCAACAAATTCTGCAACCTCATGGCAGAGTATATCCCCCACTTAACTATTACCATCACGTCAGAGCTAGTGAAAGTGATCTAATAATTTAGTCTCGGGACAAGTCAATAGAGATGCAGTGGTAAATATTTGAGAGAATATTTCCAGAAAGCACAGAATAAATATAAATAAGAAAACTTTTATGGGACGGACTTGCCACCTGTGGTGAACTAAAATATGTTAAAGATAGTATTAAACTCAAAGCCAAAAAGATACAAAAAAGTAGGACATTTAAAAAAAGAGTTATCAAAGTAAGTTTTGGTCCTATAGAAGATGAATCTGGAGAATGAACAATGGAGGGTAATGAGAAGGCAGATGAATTGTAAAAATGTTTTATTTTGGTCTTCACTAGAAGAAAATAGTTGTAAATCAGGAATTTAAAGAGAGGGAGGGACTCAAGTAAATTACAACTACCAAGGAAGTAGCACTGAGTAAAATGATGGAACTACAAGTTGATACATTCCCAGTTTCTGGTGGATTTCATCCTAGATTCTTAACAGAAGTAGCCAGTGAAATAGTTGATACATTGATTTTGAATATCCAATCATTAAATTCAGGGAAGGTTTTTTTAATCTGGAAAATATCTACTGTAACTTATTTATTCAAAAAGGGAGGGAGGCAGGAATCTAGAAACTATAGGTCAGTGAGCTTAACCATCGCTCAGAGAGAAAATTTTAGAAGCTATTATTAAAGGCACTTGGATAAGTTAAAGGTAATCAAGCAAAGCCAACATGGCTTTGTCAAAGGAAAATCATGTTTAACTAATTTATTGGAGTTCTTTGAAAAAGTAACTTTTACCCTTGATGGAGGGATCAATGACCAGGAGCAAAGATTTAAGGTAGTAGCAGAAGGTTTACAGACCATGTGAGGAAAATCTTTTTCACCCAGAGGGTGATGGCAATTTGGAACTCAGTGGTTGTAAGGGCAGTACAAGCAGAAACTCTCAAATTCAAGAAATATTTAGAGATGTACTTGTGTTGTAAGACATACAATGCTATAGGTCAAGTGCTAGAAGATGGGATTAGAATAGTTCGATCATTGTTTTTGACCATCACAGGCATGATAGACTGAAGGACCTTTTTCTGAACTGTACGTTTCTATGACTGTAAGTATTTTGTGCCGCAGGTAAAGGGGAACCAGTGGGTGTATTGCCACATCAAAAGTTATTACAGGAAATACTCCCTATGGTCTGGGAAGTAACATATTGGCATGGAAAGATGATTGGTTTGCTAACAGGAAACTGAGAGTAGGAATAAGTGAGTATTTTTCAGGCTGGCAGGATGATATGGATGGTATGCCACAGGGATTGGTGCTGGGGCCTCAATTCTTTACAATTTATACAAATAATTCGGATGAAGGGATCAAAGGAATGATGGCTAAATCTGCTGATGACACAAAGTTAGGCAGGAAAGTGAGTTGTGAAGAGGACACAAGGAGCCTCCAAAGGGATAGAGATTGTTGAGTGGGGAAATATCTGGCAAATGGAGTACAATGTGGTAAATTTTGAAGTTGTCCATTTTGGCAGAAAGAATAAAAATTAAGATTATTATCAAAATGGTGAGCAGCTGCAGAGCTTGGAGATAAAGAGAGATTTGGGTGTCCTAGTGCATGAATCACAAAAGGTTAATATGCAGGTACAGCAAGTAATTAGGAAAGCTAATAGAAAGTTGTTGTTTATTATGAGGGGAATCAAATGCAAGATTAGGGACGTCATGCTTCATTGATATAGGGTATTGGTGAGACTGCATCTGGAGTATTGGTCATGGTACTACTGGAAGGATATTAATGTACTGGAAGCAGTTCAGAAAAGGTTTACTAGATTAATACCTGGAATGAGTGGATTGCCTTTTGAGGAATGGTCAGATAGGCGAGGCCTTTATCCTTTGAAGTGACTTAATTGAGATATATAAGAAGCTGAGGGGACTTGATTGTGTGAGTAGTGAAAGGATGTTTCCTCATGTGGGAGAATCTAGACCTAGAGGTCATTGTTCAAAAATGGTGTCCATTTAAAACAGATGTGGAAACACTTTTTCTGTCAGAGTTTTGAGAGTTTTGGAACCCTTTAACAAAAGGCAGTGGATGCCTTTAGGTATATTTAAGGCAAACGTAAATAGATTCTTGATTACCGAAGGGATGAAAAATTATTGGAGATTTACAAGAATATAAGAAATCAGGTTAAAATCAGATCAGTAATGGCAGAGCAGGCTTGAAGGGCAGAGTGGTAACTTGTTCCTTGTTTTTATGTTAACTCGCTTCTGGGCAGTAAATGCAGGTCTCACCAGCAATGCCAACAAACCATGAAGGAATAAAAAAAATCAAATGCAGCAGCTTTCTTTGCATTTAGGTTACCCAGAAAACATTGAATTACATTGCAATACAGTGCTTCCTGATGTTTTCAATCAATGCAGTGTAGCTCCAATTACCTTCTATAAGAAGGTGTAATCTGAGAGAAATCTAGGCAACTGCACAGAAGAACTCTTTCAATAGGAAATTGTCGGTGCTTGGCATGATCTTGGAATAAATTCTATAAACTCAAACATAGAAGACGGAATATTAAGTTTTCAGTAAAATTCAAGGGATCTTTTAGCATTCATATTATAATTAAGAGTTTTCTGATTCTATTTGCATTGTTCTATGTTGTGCTGTAGAAAATCTCTAATATTATGACATTTACATGTGAAAATGTCTCAACTTATTTCTAAGTTATCCAATTCACCACTGTCAGAGTATTTCATACATAATTCAAAAAAACATTATTCACAATGACAATAAGTTATTTTTGGATCTGTAGTTGCATCTATAAATATTAAATATAACTGCAACATGTTTTGGAGCTGTGCTATTGTTTAATTCTTTAATGGTTCCTGTGGAAGAATGATCCAAACTTTGTGTTCAGGCATCATTAGCTTCTGCCTACTCAGCTGGAAATGTCAAGAAAATAATTTGTTATTTCTCCCAGTGATCTAAAGCAAGAGCAGCATTATCAAAACGAATGTGCAAGGGATAATCATTCAATTATCAAAAGTTTCTGCTCAAACAATTTTTGCAAAGAAAATCGAGAGAAGAGTCGGATAGCAGGAAACTTTTTAAGAAAGAAATATGATATCTGTCAGTTCTGGAATGTGTTTTTTTTCTATTTGTATCACCTGATATCAACATATGGTGAAAGAAGTTTGCTAGTAACTTAAAACTCATGATCCATCAACTGGAAGGCAACAACATCAGTTGAAACTTCTGTTCTTTGTCTGAGCATAATTTTGAACGGAATGCCGTGGCTGAACTCTACTGGCCCTTAATGGATTAATATTAAATTTTCCCATATCTTCAAGGCAAATCTGAGCTAGTAATCAGATAGCAGAGAGGGTCTTTTAGCAAGAATGACTCAGTCGTGCCGTTAGCTGGCCAAGTCCTGATAAATATAGTTGCAAGACTGAGCTTGCAGGAGGTGATAGATCTGACAAGAGGGGGAAATATCTACCTGATCTTGAACTCTTCCTTACCAATTAACTTGATCCAGATAGATACATCCATGACAGTATTGTGATAGTGACCACTGTACAGTTCTTATGGAGAAGATGTTCCATTTCAATGCTGAGAATATCCTACATTATATTGTGTGACACAAATACTGTGCAAACTTCAATAGATTCAGAATAAGCTTAGCAGATGCTCACTGGACATCTATGAAACACAGTGGGCAGTCAGCAGCAGAAGAATTCCATTTCACCACAATCATGGCCTGGTATATCTTTCACTTTACCACTACTGTTAAACCAGAAGATCAATCTTGAGGAGTGTAGGAGAACAAACTAGAGCCAGCATCAGGCACCCCTAAATGGGCGGCACGGTGGCACAGTGGTTAGCACTGCTGCCTCACAACGCCAGAGACCCGGGTTCAATTCCCGCCTCAGGCGACTGACTGTGTGGAGTTTGCACATTCTCCCCGTGTCTGCGTGGGTTTCCTTCGGGTGCTCCGGTTTCCTCCCACAGTCCAAAGATGTGCAGGTCAGGTGAATTAGCCATGCTAAATTGCCCGTAGTGTTAGGTAAGGGGTAAATGTAGGGGCATGGGTGGGTTGCGCTTCGGCGGGTCGGTGTGGACTCGTTGGGCTGAAGGGCCTGTTTCCACGCTGTAATGTAATCTAAAAATGAGGTGTAGACCTGGCTGGCCTACATTCTTTCCCGAAGGAGCATAAGACAGACAGTGGTAAGTACTCCCACCACAGATCGTTCATAGATCTGTAATCCTGCCATGTCTAGTTGGGAACAGTGGTGGATAATCAAACAAATAACAAAGAATAAGGCTTTATAAATTCTATTCTTAACAATGGGGACTCCAGCATACCAGTGCAAATGACAAAGCTGAAGCATTAGCATCCTACCAGCTTCAGTCAGAGTGTCAAGTGAATGATCCATCTTGGCCTTTTACTGAGGTCTCCAACATCATAGATTCCAGTCTTCAGGTGAAATCAGGAAATGGTTGAAGACACTCACTTACAAAGGCTATGGGCCCTGACAACATCCATCTGTGGTACTGAAGAGTTGTATTATAGAACTACCCACCCCTCGAGCCAAGTTGTTTCAATACATCTGCAAAACTAGCATCTACCCAGTGATGCAGAACATTGAGCAGTTATGTCCTGCAGGGACAAGAAGCAGGTCAAATCCACTTTGGCCAATTATCATGCTGTCTACTGTTATCAGCGAAATAGTGGAAGATTTCATTGACAGTGCTATGAATTGGAACATGGACAGTTTTGCTCAACAATGCACATTGTGCACGACAACAAGACCACAAGGATATGGGGCAGAATTAGGTCAGTCAGCCCATCGAGTCTGCTTGAGCATGGCTGATATATTTCTCAACCTTATTCTCCTGCCTTCTCTCCATAATATTTGTTTTTTTTTATTTGAGTCATTTATTATCATGTGTATTCAATATAAAATACAGTGAAAAATGTGTACCATTGCCATACATAGGCGCCATTCACGTTAACTTAGAACAAAAAAAACTTGAAGAGAGTCCAAACTTTCCTTCTCCACTGCTACAGTCCCACTCTGGGGTTCCCTGTCCATGCCATGCCACTGCCAGAGTCTCACTCAGGACTTCACCAGCCCACTTTCTAAGCTAGAACCCACTGAATTCAGTCTTAACTGCACTTAATGACTTGGCCTTCACAACCTTCTGTGGCAATGAGTTCCACAGATTCACCACCCTCAGGCCAAAGAAACTCCTCCTCAGCTCAGTTCTAAAGAGTTGTCTCTTCACTCTGAGGTTGTGGATCCTAGTCTCTCCTACCTAGTTGAAACATTTTCTCCACATCCACACTATCCAGGCCTCTCAGTATTCTATAAGTTTCCATCAGATCTCCTCCCACCCTTCTAAACTCCAAGTACAAACCCAGAGTCCTCAACTGCTCCTCATATAATAAATCCTTCATCCCCAGGATCATTCTTGTAGATGGCCTCTAGACTCCCTCCAAGATCAGCAAATCCTTCTTTAGATATGGGCCCTAAAACTGTTCACAATTTTACAAATGTGGTCTGATCAAGCCTAATACAGGCTCAGCAGTACATCCCTGCTCTAAATGAATGTTAACCACCCATCTCCTGACCTTAACAAAGTTTTGGGTAAAATATCGACAAAAGAGCTGAACTCAAAAGGTATTGTGAGTGCGAAATTATTGCACTATTTGACCAACTATGGGACCTTAAGAATCAATCTAGTAATATTCAAATCAATGGGAATCATGGGAAGACTCCTCCACTGGTTGGAATTATATTTAGCATAAAGGACTTTTGGAGGTCAAACATCTCAGCAGTGGATATCACAGCAGACGGCACGCTCATGTCCTATGAACAACCATTTTCAGCTGCTTCGATAATGGTTTGCTCTCCAGTATAAGATGAGAAGTGTGAATTTCACTGATATTTACACAATCTTCAGTACTATCACAACTCCTCACATAATGGAGCAATCTGTGCCCACATGCAGCCATGTCTGGACAATATTTAGGCTTGGGCTGATAAATAGCAAATAACATTCTCACCAACTATCACCAACAAGATAGAGAATCTAGGCAGCTCTATTTGATATCCAATGACATCCATCACCATTGCTGAATTCCTACCGTTGATATTCTGGAGTTACATTAATCAGGGACTGAAATGGATCAGCCTTTTAAATACTCTGAGTACAAGAATAAGTCAGAGGCTGGGTACTCTCCAGCAAGTAACTCTCCTACTGACTCCCCAGAGCATATCTGTCATCTATAAGGCACAAGTTAGGAGTGCAATGGAGTTTTCTACACTGGCCCAGGGGAATATAGCTCCAACAACTCTCAAGCTATTCAAAACCACCTCAGATTGCATGGTGGCTCAGTGGTTAGTACTGTTGCCTCACAGCACCTGGGACCCGAGTTTGATTCCAGCCTCAATGACTGTCTGTGTGGAGTTTGCACATTCTCCCCATGTCTGCGTGGGTTTGCTCTGTTTCCTCCCACAATCCAAAGATGTGCAGGTTAGATGAATTGGCCATGCTAAATTGCCCACAGTGTTCAGGGATGTGTAGGCTAGATGTATTAGTCTGGGGTAAATGTAGGGGAATGGGTCTGGGTGGGTTATTCTTCAGAGGGTTGGTGTGGATTTGTTGGGCCGAAGAGCCTGTTTCCACACTGTAGGGATTCTATAACTCAATTGATGATCATGCCATCCACATTTTAAACTTTCATTTTCTTCACTATCAGTATACAGTGGCAGCAATGAATCACATCTACAAGATGCACTGCAGCAATTCATCTCGCCTATTTTCAGTTACAATTAGTGTGGAAACAGGCCAGGATTGCAGTTTCCTATCTTTATTGAATGATACCTTCTTAATACTACAAGCATCTGGAAGTAAGTTGGAAACAGAATCTGGGATGACTCTGTTGCTCTCCTGTGGTTAGACAGCCTTCCATTAGCTGCTGGCAAGGTATGAACATGAACAACGATCACTGAAATTGATGCTGAGAACAGAAGAAAGAGTAGCTGTGGGTTGGGACAGATCAGCCATGATTTTATAGAAAGGCAGGGTAGGCTTGAGAGGACAAATGGCCTACAGCTGCTCATACTTCTGATATTCCTATGATTACTCATATTCACAGGTCCACATGTCAGAAAACAGATTTCAAAAGAGAAAGTGAAGAAACTGGCAAGAAGGCAGAAGTAAGCTCTGTCTGTTTTACAAATTGGAGAAAACCAATGTTAGTTGAACAATCTTTTATTTCTAATGAAGTCAGTCATCTAAAAATAGTTAAAGCCAGGCTGGCTGCCAGTTTGTAAGCACAGATAATAAATTATCTTCCTGGTGCAGCTAGAATCTTCTTTAGCATCAATTTGAACAATGTTGTGTGACAGGATAGAATTGGGTTACTGGGGGACAAAAGAAAAACAACTATTTGTGCGGTTAATTAATCAATTAAAGCTTTGAGTAATGGGAAATTCAGATGTTCTATTAAAATTGCTGGCAAGATCTCCATGTTGACTGTTTTTGCAACAACCAAAGAGGTTATTGGTAACTCCATTGTTCTAAAGTAATAAACAAATTAAGTTTTCTTTTAAGTTGTTTATTTTAAATTCTGGTCAAATATTTATTTAAAACAGAATTATAGACTGGTTTTGCATTCTCAAAAGCAATTAGAATTATTGTCACATTAGTTCAAATTGCAAATAAATTCATGAAAAAGTGGACACGGCAATTAATAAGGAGTTGTCTGCACAATCCGATCTGTACTGAATCAGCATGGATAAATTCAGAATCCAAGTTGGAATTTGAAAATTTAGATTTAATGACTTCTTGATGTCCAATTCCAAAAGCACTACTTGAGGATGGAATCACAGAATGAAAGGAAACCACTCAGTCTGCTTTGCCTATATTGACCCTTTATGGTTCCCCTGACTTTTCCTCTTATCTCTGCAAATTTTTACTTTTCAGATAATGATCCAATTTCCTTTTGAAAACCTCAGTTGAATCTGCCTCTGCCTTACTCCCAGGCACTGCATTCCAGATCCTAACCACTTGCTGCGGTTTAACTTTTCAAGTTGCCATTGCCTCTTTTGCTAATTATCTGTGCACGCTGGTTCTCACTGCAACCACCAATGGCAACAGTTTCTCTGTCTATTCTGTTCAAACTGAACATGATTTTGAAAACTTCCATGACATTTCCGCTCAACCTTCTCCTCCAAGAAGAGGAGTCCCAACTTTTCCAAACTATGTAACTGAAGTTCCTCAATCCTGAAACCATTCTCAATAAAATTTCATCGAACCATTTCTACTGTCTTCATATATTTCCTAGCGTAACACCCATACTTATATACAATACTCTAACTGGAGCTAAGTTCTTCATACGTCTCCGCAGCAGTAACTTTCATCTACTTTTTGTCTGTTCATTTGATCAATGTGTCTATGTCCTTTTGAGGTTCTCCACTGTCCTCCTCAAAGTTCACAATATCTAATTTTGGTATCGCTCCAAATTTTGAAATTGTACACAATGCACTGAGGTTGATTACAATATATGACTGAGAGAGCTGGGATCCTAACACCAACCTTACTGTAAACTTTCCTCCAGTCCAACAGTCAACCATTCACCACTGACCTGTTTCCTGTCACTCAGTCAGTTTCACATCCACATTTGTCAACATACTTCATGAGGTCTAAACCTTGCCCACAAACCTGCATGTGGCACCTCACCAAATACCCTGGAAATGAATGCACACCAGCAGCACCACCCCTATCAATTCCTTCTACTAAACCCTCAAAATACTTAAGTGAGTTGAACATGCTTTCACTATATCCTAGAACTCACCAATAATCTAACCCTGAACAACTGTGTCTAAAAGCCTTTCCACCACTAAAGCCAAACTAACTGGTCCATAGCAGTTGGGCCCATTTCCACATCCTCTCCTGAATAAGCCTGGAGCATCTGCACCTCTCCTTCTCTCTGACACCCTCTCTTGAGTCTAAGACCAGAACATCTGGTCAGTGTCCCTGCAACTTACACTTTCACTTTCTCCAGCATCAGTGGATGCATTCCATTTGACGCTGGACATGAGTCTTAATCACCTAAAACTTGAATAAATCCTAATTAGATAGTTTGGCTATTTTCTCATGAATAACTAGAACACTGGATTCACTGTTCAATTGTAGTATGGTGAACAGAATAGACACCAAGTCTAATGCCCTGACAACACTATAGCTATTCTCTAAACACTCTGTTCAAATATCTAGAATAGGTAGGATTTGAAACCAGGCCTCTTGGATCAGAGGCAGGGTCACTACTGCTGTGCCACAAGAGATCTACTAAAACATTATAATGCAGGATTCTTTATTAGTTTTATATATGATTTCTCTCTTGTTTAAGTTGTAAATGTTTTTATTTTATAGAGCCAATTATAGAATTTTGATTTTTGACCCTTCTTCCCTTTCATAGTGTGAAGATCTAGGGATGAGATATTTTATTAGTTGTGTTTTTAAAAATGTAAATTCACAAGGCTTTAAAAAGCAAAATGGGATTCCAGCTTCAAGATGCTGGAGGGTTTGATCATTATCTGCAGTAACTGAGGACACCAAACAAATTGGCAGCCTATTTCATTAATCTAACAAAGCAATCACACTTACTTTCTTCTTTCATTCAGAAGTGCTCTTTTACACAACTGAACAGTTTTTCCCCATCACCAAATCACCACTGGCATTTTTCACCACCAGTAAATCACCAGTGTATCCAATTGTTCAAATGCAACAACACCGAAAGTGAGGAAGTGGTATGTTAGTGGTAGGGAAATTATTGGAAAAGATTCTCAGGGACAAGATCTATAGCATTAGAAACAAATGGACTTAATAGCGATAGACAGCCTGGTTTTGTGTAGGGGAGGTAATGCCTCACTAACTTGATTGAGTTTTTTGTTGAAGATGATTGATGAGGGAAAAGCGGTTGATGTTGCCTACATGGACTTCAGTAAAGCCCTTGACAAGGTCCCTCACGGCAGGCTGGTACAAAATGTGAAGTCATATGCTATCGGGGGTTAGCTGGCAAGGTGGATACAGAACTGTCTTAATCATAGGAGACAGAGGGCAGTTGTGGAAGGATGCTTTTCAGAATGGAGGGCTGTGACTAGTGGAGTTCCACAGGGATCTGTGCTGGGACCTCTGTTGTTCATGGTCTATATGAATGATTTAGAGGAAAATGTAGCTGGTCTAATTAGTAAGTTTGCAGATGATACAAAGATTGGTAGAGTTGCGGATAGTGAGGAGGATTGTCAGAGGATACAGCAGGATATAAATCAGGAGGCATGGGCAGAAAAATGGCAGATGCAGTTTAATCCAGACAAATGTGATGTGATGCATTTTGAAAGGTCAAACACATGTGAAATTATACAGTGAATGATAGAACCCTTAGAGTATTGATATGCAGAGGGATCTGGATGTCCAAGTTCACAGATCACTGAAGATGTCAACGGCAGTAGATAAGGTAGTTAAAAAAGGCCTATGACATGCTTGCCTTCATTGGAAGGGGCATTGAGAATACAGATAGGCAAGTTATGCTGCAACTTTATGGAACTTTAGTTAGGCCATACTTAGAATATTGTATACAGTTCTGACCACCACAGTACCAGAAGAAGGTGGATCCTTTGGACAGCGTACAGAAAAGGTTTTCCAGGATGTTGCCTGGTGTTGGAGAAATCTGCCCAATAAGATGGAGATCACAAAACACAGTTCAAAGTGAAATTGATAAACAGTTTATTACAAGCAATACCGCTGGAAGAGAAACTGACTAGGCTGACACAGAACTGACAATCTGTACAGGTAGATCAGAATTTCTCTTCCCGGATAGATTAAGGCTAATTAGAAATGGGGAAAATACAATACAATTTGACCAGAATTGAGAATAAACAACTTAAAAGAAAACTAAATTTGTTTATTATTTTAGGCCAATGGAGTTACCAATAACCCCTTTGGTTGTTACAAAAACAGTCAACATGGAGATCTTGCCAGCAATTTTAATAGAACATCTGAATTTCCCATTACTCAAAGCTTTAGTGAGACTGAAGGCGAAACCAAAATAGAGGTGGAAGGGAGAAATCATTCTTATATTGGTGCAATTAATTCCAATCACACGAGGTGTCAAGTGACTGGTTAAGAGGAGGATAGACAGTTTGTTCAAAACATTTACTGACAAATCCCACAATAAGGAGGGAGACACAGCTCCTGTTAATATAGATATATGGACAAATTTGAAACAAGGATCTTCAAATTATGTGCTGAGGTCCCAATCTAGAATCTAAAATGCAGGATATGAGAGTTTGCTGTTAGAAACTACCTGAAAAGGTGACAAAAATAGGTTGGAAGGGAACACAAAAAATAGGTGAGAAGGTAGGAGGTCAGCATGATGCAAGGTGTCTGCAGAGGGATATAAACAGGTTAAATGAGTGGTCAAAAACTTTGCAGATGAAATATAATGTGGGGAAATGTGAGAATATGCACTTTGGCAGGAAGAACACTGGAGCTGAATACTACTTAAATGGGGAAAGACTGCAGAAAGCTGTAGCTCCGAGATTTGGAGGTTCCCATGCATAAATCACTAAAAGCAAACCTCAAATTCAGGTGGGTAATAAGGAGAATACCATGACCAGTTTTGGTCCCCTTATCTAAGGAAAAATAATTATTTTAATCAATCTGCTCAGACATGATATGCCACCTCTTTAGGGCAGATGGGCGTTCAAGCTAGATCTTCATTCAAAGGATACAATGTTGTGAAAATTAATGGGAAGCCAAAGGATTGGGAAGGCTATAAAAATCAGCAAAGAGAGCCACTAACAAAAACAATAAGGGGCAAGAAGATGAAATATGAGTTTAAGCTAGTTAGTAATACAAAAGAAGATCACAACAGTTTTTTTAGATTTATACACGGTAAGAGAGAGGCAAGAGTGGACATTGGACTGCTGGTAAATGAGGCTGGAGAGGTATTCATGCAAAACAAAGAAATGGCAGAGGGACTGAATAGGTACAATGCATCATGTTTCACAATGGAAGGCATCAGAACATTAAGAGAGACATAAAGCAAAGATGAGTGCAGTGGCCATCACTAAAAGGGCAGAACTAGGGAAGGTGAAAGGTCTGAAGATGGACAACCTATCCAGCTGGGCTGCAACCTCAGAGTTCTGAAGGAGGTAGCTGAAGAGATTGTAGAGGTATTGATGGTGAACTTTGAAGAATCACTGGAATTAGGGAGGCTGCCGAGGACGGGAAAATAGCCAATGTAACACTGTTGTTTAAGAAAGGAGGGAGGCAGAAGATAGTGCATTATTGACCAGTTAGCCTGATCTTGATCATTTGTAAGATTTTAGAGTCCATTATTAAGGAGGGGATTTCAGAGTTCTTGGAGGTGCATTGCAAAATAGGGCTGAGTTAGCACGGTGTCATCCAGGGGAGAATCAGGCCTGACAATTCTTTTAGAATTCTATGAAGAGGTAATGAGAAAGTTAGATGAAGGATAGTGGACAAGATCGATTTGGTTTTCCAGAAGGCCTTTTACAAGGTGCCGCACAGGAGGATGCTAAACAAGATAAGAACCCATGGTGTTAGGGTTAGGATTCTGGCTTGGATAGAGGATTGACTGACTGGCAGAAGGCGGGGAGAAGGGATAAAGGGATAACGCCAGTGACTAGTGGAGTTCCGCAAGTCAGTGTTGGGACCATAACTATTCACGTTATACACTAACAATCGGGAACTGAGGGCACTCTTGCTGTGTTTGCAGATGACACAAAGACAGTTGGAGGGACAGGTAATGTGTTGAACAACTGAAGGGATGTGAGAGTTAGTCCAAGAGCAAACATGACATTATGGTTTACCAATGCTGACTTGTGTTGAGGAGGCTGAAGGAGGATTTGGACAGGCTAGGAGAGTGGGCAAAGAAGTGGCAGATGGAATACGATGTAGGTAAGTGTGAGGTTATGCACTTTAATAGGAAGAACAGAGACATGGACTATTTTCGAAATGGGGAAAGGCTTAGGAAATCTGAACCACAAAGGGACTTAGGAATCCTAATTCAGGATTCTCTTAAGGTTAACATGCAGGTTCAGTTAGCAGTTAAGAAGGCAAATACAATGTTAGCATTCATTTAAAGATGACAGCAATACAAGAGCAGAGATGTACAGCTGAGGGTGTATAATTAAATTGAATTCAATTAGCTTTATTGTCACACATACTCAAATGAGTACAGTGAAAGGTTTACAAGTCACCACTAATGGTGATATCTTAGGTACAAGATATGTAGGTACAGATTCTTCAGTACAAGTCCTTAGAAAATTAGAAAAATAAATATATATAAAGCCTAGCATTGCAGATTATAGGAATGAATTAGAAAATAGAGAAATGAAAAGTTTAGTACAACGGTCCACACCAAGCCAAGAGACTGCTACGCCGGGCTGATAGACTGCTGCACTGGGCCGAGAGGCCACCATGCCGCACCAAGAGGCCACCACGCTGTACCGAGAGACTACCATGCCAGGCAAAGAGACTGCTATGCCAGGCCGAGAGACTGCTGAGCCAGGCCGAGAGACTGCTGCGCCGGGCTGAGAGACTGCTGCGCTGGGCCGAGAGACTGCTGCGCTTGGCCGAAAAACCACCACGCTGGACCGAGAGATTGCTGCGCCAGGCTGGGAGGATGCCATGCCGGGCTGAGAGACGGCCACATCGGGCTGACAGACTGCCACATTGGGCTGAGAGACTGCTGCGCCAGTCAGGGAGGGTGCCGTGTTGGGCCGACAGGCCACCAAGACAGGCTGAGAGACTGCCACATGGCCTGAGAGACTGCCATGCCAGGCTGAGAGACTGCTGCGCCAGGCAGAGAGGATGCCAGGCTAGGCCAAGAGGCCACAATGCCGGGCTGAGAGACTGCCATGCTGGGCTGAGATGATACCATGCTGAGCTGAGAGACTGCCATGTGGCCTGAGATTATGCCATGCCAGGCTCAGGGACTGCCAAGCCAGGCTGAGTGGTCACCAAGCTGTGCTGAGAGACCTCCATACCAGGCTGGGAGGGCACTATGTTAGGCCAAGAGGATACCTTGCTGGGTTCGTGCTGAGTCCAGGAGTCTGAGGTTGAGAAGAAATAAGAAAGAAGACAGAAGGGAAAAAAACACACAAAAAAGGGAAAGAAAAGGAAAAGAGCCCCACTGTGCTGCTATCTAGGATTTTTATAAGGCTCTTGTCCGACTGCGTTTGGAATTTGGTGAGACATTTTGGGCCCAAACCGGAGGGAGGACGTGCTGGCCTTGAACAGTGTCCAGAGGTGGTTTACAAAAATGATTCCGGGAATGAAGGGCTTGTCATATAAGGAATGATTGAGGATTGTTAGTCTGTACTTGATAGAGTTTAGAAGGAGCAGGGGGGATCTGAACACAGAATACAGAGAGACCTGGACAGTGTAAAATATGGAGAAGATGTTTCCTTTAGGAGGAGAGATTGGGACTTGAGGTCACAGCCTCAGAGTGAATGGATGACTCTTTAAAACTGAGATAAGGAGGAATTGTTTCAGCCAGACGGCAGTGATGCTGTGGAACACCTTGCTGCAGATGGCTGTGTAGGCCAAGACATTGAGTGCCTTTGAGGCAGAGATAGGTAGGTTTTTGATTAATAAGGGGATAAAAGATTACAGGAGAATGGGGCTGAGAAACATATCAACCATGATTGAATGGTGGAACATTCAATGGGCCATATACCCTAATTCTGCTCCTGAATGCTGCAATGGTCTTTTGGCCCAGAAGCAGGGACACCGTCATTGTGTCACAAGAGCCTTCCAAATATAATGTCATGGGAGGCAATCCAGAGAAAAGTCACTCAGTTGATCCTGGGAGTTTAGAATAATGAGAGGTGACTTTATTGAACCGTACGTTAGGGGCAGATGCAGAAAGGTTATTTCACATTGTAGGCCAGTAAAGGACATGAACTCAGAATAAAAGGTTACACATTTAAGACAGAGATGAGGATAGTTAATCTGTGGAGTTTTTTTAACCCCATTGAGCTGTTGTGGCTAGGTGGCTAAGGCTCAGACAGATAGATTTTTAATCAGTCTGGGAATCAATGCTTGTGGGAAAGCAACAGGAAGGTGCAGTTGAGAAATACCAGATCAGCCAGGATCTCATTGAATGGCAGAATGGACTCAATGGGCCAAATGCCCAACTTAGAGGGTCGGTGTGGGCTTGTTGGGCTGAAGGGCCTGTTTCCATACTGTAGGGATTCTATGATTCTGCTCCTGTGTTTTATGATCTAAAGAGCATTTGTACAGAACCTTGCGTATCTCAGGATATCCCAAAATCTGGAAAATGAGCTCATGCCAAAACCAAACCAACCACAAAAGCATAGCAGAACACGATTTACACTTCTCATCTGTTCTGCCATTCAATGAGATCCTGGCTGATCTGGTATTTCTCAACTGCACCTTCCTGTTGCTTTCCCACAACCGTTGATTCCCAGACTGATTAAAAATCTGTCTGTCTGAGCCTTAGCCACCTAGCCACAACAGCTCAATGTGGTTAAAAAAACTCCACAGATTAACTATCCTCATCTCTGTCTTAAATGTGTAACCTTTTATTCTGAGTTCATGTCCTTTACTGGCCTACAAAGTGAAATAACCTTTCTGCATCTGCCCCTAACGTACGGTTCAATAAAGTCACCTCTCATTATTCTAAACTCCAATGAGTTCAAATTCAACCTACTCAACCTCTCCTTCTAAAATAACCCTTCCATACCCAGGATCAACCTAGTGACCCTTCCCTGGACTGTCTCCCATGTGCATTTGTGTGGAAGAATTGAAATTTGTGTCAGCAAATTGTATTTTCACAGAGTCCTATCACTCTTGTTTTTGTCCCTATGCAGTGCCGCAGAGATGCTGACAGACAGCCCCTGAACAGACAGGCCTGCCTTCACAGTTGATGCTCCTGCATCTCAAGACAGCAGCATCTGTCCCCCACAACCACCCACTCTGTTAGAGCCATACAACCAGCTGGGCCAGACTGACCCAGTTAATGTCAAAAGACTGCTGTCTGTCACCCATCCCTCAAAATCCACAACCACATGGATTCCTTAAAAGTCTGATCTTTCCTGCTGGGCCATTCTGATCATAGCACTGAGTTCCTAAACCTAGTGCAATAAAGTTCTGGGAACCTTTGGACTGCAGTGGTAATCAGGTCTTTTTCAAATACCACAGACTCACTAATCCAGCACAACTGTCTGCTTTAGGGTTAGTAAATTGATCTTAATCCCTTCCAAGTAAAAACTGATAAAATCTACTCAGGTCATGACAGGGTGAAGAATAACAACTGCAGGAAATTTGATCACCCAAATATTCCACACTGACCCTTATTATCTGTTTCTGGATAAAAATGTGCTTCCCTGATGCTGTCTATTAGCTGATTTGTAATCATTCATGCCAGTATTCAAACCTTTTAAGTCCATATTGGCACATCAATGCACAAGGAGAAAATTCACCGCCTGAACAGCAATCGCGAATTGTTCATGGAAAAGACTGTCTATCATTATCAACTTTGCATTATTCCCATCACCCACATTGCAAGATTTCCTTAGCTCAACAAAAAAAAGTGATCCACTTGATTTCTTGTCTGAATTAAAATATTTAGTGGTAAGTTATAAAGCTAAGTTCCAGCTGTCAGTTTTAATAAGTTCAGTTAACTGTGTGTTCAGATTAGCAATGTACTCACATGTGTATATGCTTAACATTTTATATTTGGAATTCTCCCGTTTTCCACCACCTTCTTTATTGTATTCTTCAGCTTGCCTGTCATCACATATTGCAGCTGCGTAATGGGAATTCAAATGGTTTTATTTCCTTCTTGTTCCTTTTTGTGACAGTGGTGGTTGTCAGAATGCAATGATGCAGAATGTTCAGCAGACTTATATTTTATGACATTGACAAGTGAGCATTATTAGTGAGAGGGTTGTGGAGAAACATAAGAAATATGTTGGCATCTGCAGAGAGAAATGACAAGTTAATGACTTGGATGTAATCAGTGATTCAGAACTGGAGTATGAAGAGTTACACCTGATGGACATGCAGTAACTTGTTCAGCTTTTTGCGTCCTCATTGTTGATTCCAAACATTTTCAGTTTCTTCTCAGTTTTTAAGGGTACTAAAGATTTTCAATGTTAGGCAAGTTATTTCTATGTTCATTCATGAGCTGTGAGTGTCACTTTCTAGGTCAGCATTTGTTGCCTCTCCCTAATTGCCCTGGAGAAAATGTTGGTAATTTGCCATCTATCTGTCGAATTCTGAAGCTGTCGAGGCTATCTTGTTGAGTGTTTTTAAGGCAAAGATAGATAGATTTTTGAACTGTAATGGAATTAAGGATTATAGTGCGCGGGTGGGTGAGTGGAGTTGAAGAGTGTGGTGCTGGAAAAACACAGCCGGTCGGGCAGCATCCGAGCGGCAGGAGAATCGATGTTTCGAACATAAGCTCTTCATCCAGAATGAAGGGGTGGTCCAAGAGAGCTGAGAGATAAATAGGTGGGGGGTGAGTCTGGGGGGAAGGTAGCTGGGAATGCGATAAGTAGATGAAGGTGTGAGTGAAGTTGATAGGTCAGAGAGGAGGGTGGAACGGACAGGTAGGAAGGAAGATAGACAGATAGAACAGGTCAAGAGGGCAGTGCAGAGTTGGAAATTTGGATCTGGGATAAGGTTGAGGGGAGGGGAAATGAGGAAACTGGTGAAATCTACATTGATCCCGTGTAGTTGGAGTGTCCCAAGATGGAAGATGAGGTGTTCTTTCTCCAGTTGTCAAGTGTTTGGGGACTGGCAATGGAGGAGGTCCAGGACCTGCATGTCCTTGGCGAGTGGGAGGGGGAGTTAAAGTGTTTGGCGATGGGGCAGTGGCGTTGATTCGTGCGAGTGGAGCTGAGTCCATGAAAAACTCAGCCATGATTTTATTAATTGGCAAAGCAGGGTCAAGGGGCTCAATGGTTTACTCCTGCTCCGATTTCTTATGTTCTTATGAACTGCTGCACTCCTTGGGCATGGGTACAGCTTGGGTGTGGTGTTGGGAAGGAAGTTCCAGGAATTTGACTCTGCAATAGCCAAGAAATGACAATACAGCTCTGAGTAAAGATGATGTGTGGCTCAGGTGGGAACTTGCAGGTAGTGGTAATTTCCCTAGGATGTTGCTCGTGGGGGATTCAGTGCTGGTAATGATATTGACAAGGATGAGGGGTAGGTTCACTTTTGTTGGAGATGGTGCAGGTGTCGGACACAGTGAAAAGCAACAAGTGTGTAAATCTTTATTTATATGCCACCACCAGGCAGAAAGGAAACACCCAAGTGGCCAGTGACAAGCAGTGCCTTTCACATTAAAGGGCAATGCTGTGTGATCAAACAGTGAAGGGGAGAGATTAAATCAAAATAGAGCTGGAGGGGGAAATAATACAGTCCACTCCCTGCAGGGTGCTCACCTTTCCCTGAAGATCTCAAGGGTGTTGGTGGACACTGCGTGCTCCTTCTCCAGAGACACCAGGGTGGAGATGGTCATTACCTGGAATTTGTCAGGTGCAAATGATATTTGCCACTTAACAGCCCAAGTCTGGAATCTATCCAGGAGTTGCTGCATATGGAAAGACTGCTTCAGTGTCTGAGGAATCGTGAACTCTACCGAACATTATACAATCATCAGTAAACACCCAATGTTGACCTTATGATGGAGGGAAGGTCATTGAAGAAACAACTCAAATGGCTGGGTCTGGAACATGACCCTGAGGAATTCCTCCTGCTTCTGGGCTAAGATGTTGACCTTCAACAGTCAACTATCTTTCTTTGTGCCATGTATGATTCCAAACAGCTGTGAGCTTTCTCCCTGATTCCTATTAATTCCAGTTCTGCTCGGTCACAGTCTGTCAAAAATGGCTTTGATGTCATAGGCAATCACTTACACCTCAACTCTGGAATTCTGCTCTTCTATCTATGTTTGAACCAAGCTGCAATGAGGTCAGGAGCTGAGTGAAAATGTGAGGGTTAAGGGTGAATGGGCAAGAATATGGCAGATGGAACACAATGTGGAAAAAATGTTGAAGGTACAGATGTACAGACCATTTCTTAAATGGCAAAAGGTTGAAACATGTGGATGTACAAAGGGGCTTGGCTGTCCTTGTCTATAAGTCACTGAAGGCTAATGAAATGTTATTCTTTATTTCAAGAGGACTTAAGTACAGGAGTAGTGAAGTATTGCTTCAATTGTTTAGGAGCTTGGTTGGACTGTACCTGGAGTATTGTGTGCAGTTTTGGTCTTTTTACCTCAGGTGAGATATTTCTACCATTGAAGGAATGAAACCAGATGAACTAAGGTCATCAGGTTTGCTCCTCGGATGACGGCAACAGTCCTATGAAGAGAGATTGGTCAAACTGGGCCTGTATTGTCTACAGCTTCAAACAATGAGAAGTAATCTCATGGAAATTTACAAAATACAGATGCAGATTTGATGCTTCCCCTGTTTGGGGACTCTAAGACCAGGGGTCATTTCAAAAATAAACTACTGAGCTCCGAGACGAAGATTTCTTTTAAGTTAGAGGACTGTGATGCTTTGGAATTCTCTACCTCAGAGGGCTATGGAAGCTTGTCTTTGAGTTTATTTCAGGGAGAGAGTAATGGCTTTGTGATTACAAATGGCATCCAGGATTATGGGTTGGATAAAAGGCATTCAAATGTTCTTTTAGCCGTGATCGTATTCAATAGCAGAACAGATTTGACTGGTTGAATGATCTACTGCTTTCCAATGCTCCTAACAGTAATCACAAAGTGGAACAAAATATACAAGAAGAAATAGTGGGTGCTTGTGATAAAGAGATGTAAATAATCATGGTGACTTAATCTACATATGAACTGGAAAAATCAGATTGGTTGCTTTGATGAGTTCACAGATGCATTTAAGATAGCTTCTTAGAGCAACATGTTTTGGAGTTGACCAGAGAACAGGTTATATTACACTTGGAATTATGTAATGGAACACAATTAATTAATTACCTCAGAGTAAAGATATCCCTAGGTAGCAGTGACCACAATATGATTAAATTTTATACCAAGTTTGAAAGGAAGCAGATTGGGTCCAAGACAAGTGATTTAAACCTTAATAAAGGCAACTATGTTGAGCTGAGCTAGCTGCAGTGAATGGACATACAAGACCAAGGGATAGATCAACAGAATTACAGAGTTAGATATTGAAAGATATATTTTAGAACACGCAGAAAAACTTATTCCTACTACAAAGAAAAATTCTAAAGGGAGGACCCATTACCTGTGGTTAACTAAAGTTAGGGAAAGTATCAAACACAAAGAACAAAGTATAACTCTTCAAAGATGAGTGGCACATCATGTCAGAATATAAAGACAGCAGAGAATGTTGAAATGATGCTTCTGGAGGGAGAAATTTGAGTATAATAGGAAGTTGGGTGAGAATGTAAAGGAAGAGTTTCTCCAAGTATTTAGAAAGAAGTGTCTTTAAACTCGATACTAACTATATTTATCTCCTTTTCCCACTCCAGGCCTTTTGTGTTTCTCCAGTGCTTTCTGTTTTTATTTCAGATCTCCAGCATCTGCTTTCATTGAAGTAAAGTAACTGTTAGTGATTGGAAGAGTGAGGACGGGTTTTTAACTGTAGATAACAAAATGAAAGGAACAATTATTTTGTTTCTGTCTTCACAGAGAGAATACAAAAAAAATTGCAGGAATAATTGTAAATCAGTAGGTGGAAAGAAGAGAGAAACGTTGTGAAAATACAGGCACGAGGGAAGTGGTACTAAGCAAACTGATGCGGAGATGGGCTGGCAAGTCTCCGGGAAGAGGGTGGCTAATGAGGTAGTAATGTTTTGATGTTATTTTTCCAAAATTCCGAGATTCAGGAAAGGTTCCATTAGACTGGAATATGGAAACATAAACCCTCTGTTCAAGAAGGTAGGGGTAGAAAGCAGAAAACAAGTGCAGGTTAGGTGAATTGGTCATGCTAAATTGCACATAGTGTTAGGTGTAGGGGTATGGGTCTGGATGGATTGCTGTTCAGAGGATCAGTGTGGACTTGTTGGGCCAAAGGGCCTGTTTCCATACTGTAGGTAATCTAATCTAATCTAAAAGAAAACTATCGGCCAGTTAGCTTGATGTCTGTTGTGGGGAAGGTGTTAAGAATCAATTAATAAGGAGATTATAGCTATGCATGTAGAAAACCTCAAAATGATCAGAATGGATTGGCATGGTTTCATCGAAGGGAAATCATGTTTAACTAATTTATTGGAGTTCTTTGAAGAAGTAACATGCTCTCTGGATAAAGGGGAGCCAGTTGATGTAATATATTTGGATTTTCAGAAGACATTTTAGAAGGAGCCATAAGATAAAGGGTAGCATTTTAACATGGACAGAAGATTGGGTGGCTGGCAGAAAACAGAGAACTTGCATCAAATGGTCTTTGTTTGATTGTCTGGGTGTGCTTGTGGAGTCCTGCAGGGATGTGTGGCCTGAACAGTTTACAATTTACATCAATGACTTTGGATGAGGGGAGTGAAGGCATGGTAACTGAATTCACAGACGACGCCAACATAAATAGGAAACTATGTTGTGAAGAAGACATAGGATGCTGCAGATTAATATCGACAAATTGCACGAGTGGACAAACATTTAGCAGATGGAGCACAATGTGAGAAAATGTGAATTTGTTCACTTTGGCAGGACGAATCAAAAAGCTGAGTATTTTGCTAGTAATTAATTGGTAACAGGATGGTACTTAAACTCTTAAATCCCTCAGAGGGATTTAGGCATTCTAGGGCATTTGTCACAAAAGGTAATTTTGCAAGTGCAGCGTGTAATCAAGAAGGTGAAATGGACATTTATTCCTTCTTACGAAAGGAATTGAATATGAAGTGGGAATGCATTTCAGAATAGTTTTAAGAATGAGTTGGATAGATTTGTATTAGACCGGGGAATCGAGGGTTATGGTGGGTAGAGAAGAATGTGGAATTTGAAACATCAAACAGATCAGCTAGGATCTTATCATGTAATGGCACAGGCTGAAGAGGCCAAATGGTTTACTTCTGCTCCTATTTTGTATACTCATATGTCTCCATGAGGAATGTGCCTGGTCACTCCTACCAGTGCAGTATTGGACCAATGCATCTGCTACTGGTAGATTAGTGAGGACATGTTTAAGTAGAATTTTCCCTCTCATTGGTTCCCTCACCACTTGCCTCAGGTTCAGTCTAGCAGCTGTGGCCCTTAGGTCTTGACCAGCATCATTAGCAGTTTAGCTCCAAGAAATGCTTTGTGATGGACATTGAGGTTCCCCACGCAGAGTACATTCTTGACATTGTCACTCTCAGTTTTTTCTCTCAGTGGTGCTCAACTTGAGGAGTGCTGATTTATCAGCAGACAGTACTGGTTGGTAGTAATCAGCAGGATGTATCCTTGTCCATTGTTGACCAGATGTCATGAGCTTACATGGGATCTGGAGTTAATATCTGGACTCCTAGGGCAAGTCTCTCCCATTTGTATACCACCGTGCACTCTGGCCCTTCCCCCACATTCAGTGAGTCTGTCTTGCTGATCGGACAGGAATGGTGATGTCTGAAACTTAGTCATATTCATGGAAGCATGCGTTACAGACAATGCCGGGCAGCTACTTCACTAGTCCATGGGACAGCTCTCCCAATTTTGGCTCGAGCTCATAGATGTTGGTATGGAAACTTTGTGGGGTCAACACAGCTGTGTTTCCAGTGCCTATATCCAAGTTTCTAAGTGGTCCATCCAGTTTCATTTCTTTAGAGCCATAGAGATGCACAGCATGGAAATAGACCCTTCAGTCCAACTCGTCCACGCTGACCAGGTATCCAAACCTAATCTAGCCCCATTTGCCAGCACCCGGCCCATATCCCTCTAAACCCTTTCTATTCATATACCCATCCAGATGCATTTTAAATGTCGCAATTGTACCAGACTCCATCACTTCCTCTGACAGCTCATTCCATACACGCACCACCCTCTGCATGAAAAAGTTGCCTCTGAAGTTTCTTTTATATCTTTCCCTTCTCACCTGAAATATATGCCCCCTAGTTTTGGCCTCCCCCACCCCAGGGAAAAGATTTTGGCTGTTCGCCTTATCCAGGCCTCTCATGATTCTATAAACCTCCTCAGGTCACTGTCAGCCTCTAATGCTCCAGGGCAAAAAAGACCCAGCCTATTCAGCCTCTCCTTATAATTCAAAACACCCAATTCTGGCAACATCCCTGTAAAACTTTTATTTACCCTCTCAAGCTTAACCACATCTTTCCTATAGAATGGTGACCAGAATTGAACACAGCATTCTAAAAGCGGCCTCGCCAATGTCCTGTACAGCCACAGCATGACATCTCAACAGCATGACATCTCAATGATGGCAAACAATCTCCTCAGCTATCTTCTTCAGAACACCAGGCTGTAGTCAGAGTTGCAGGGCCATATAGCATGCAGGGCCATATAGCATGGAAACAGATTCCCTGGTCCAACTAGTCCATGTCAATCACAATTCCAAATTAAACTGGTTCCAGCTGCCTATACTTGACCCATATTCCTCCAAACATTTCTTATCCGAATGTTTTTTTCTTTACAATTTGTAGCAGCATGGTACAACTCAGTGGGATCGCTGAATCTTTTCAGAGTCATCCATATTGATGTAAGTCTGGAGTCACTTGTAGGCCAGACCAGGTAAGGGTGGCAGACTTCCTTCTCTAAATGATATTAGATTCACCAAGGTAATGTGTATTCAGATAATATAGTGCAAAACACAGTTTTAATTAACTCCAAGCAGAATTTAATAATAATTACAATTACAAAGTATAGAACTTTCCTCCTAAATATGGATTGATTCAATATTATTTCACTTCCTCACCTTGATACTTGAATTCTCTGACAACTGATTGACTGCATAGAAATATATTCCTACTCAAGATTATAGCTCAGAGATTACATTGTTTGCTGTCCATTGTGGTCATTAACAGTCCTGAGGTGATCATTTATTGCAGTATTCATGCTAATAAGACTGCAGTGTAAATCACCATAATGTCTGAGCAAAATTATATTTTTCATGCTATTATCAGTCATTGTGTTGCACTTCCAATTTACTGTGCTGTTACCGTGGACATAGGTTCCTTTGAAATACTGCATTGTGGCAAAATTCCTTTGACATTCTATCAGTCAGTTATTTCATTGTGTCTCACCCACATAAAAATGTCAACACAAAAGGAAGCTTTATTGCTCATTGTGCCTTTTCCAGAGCTTGCTCTACATCAAAGCTAATCCAATTTATTTGTACCTTCAATATTTCTCTGTGTTATCCCTTCTTAAATATTGCATTTTAACTTTAATAATTACAAGTGATAATGTAAGATGATGCATGAAGGGCATATTGCTAATCTCTGTTTTTCTTCTAATTCTAATCTCAAGTTTATGCCATTCTGTTATCAATTAATTACTAGCAAAAAAAACCTCTTTGACTATGTTCTTTCTGAAACACCTACAAAATATTGAATATATTTCCTGGTTCTTCTCTGACATTCTTTGATCCAGTGAATACAGCTTAGTTTTCCATGTCTTTGATGCTAGTCAATTTATGTTGTTCTCTTTCCATGAATTTAGTTCTATAAAATGTAATGCAAGGACAGCAAAAATTGGAAAAGTTTATTGCAGTACATTAACATTAATCACAATTCAGTATGTATTTTTAGAGCAGATTTAGACTCAACATATGCACAATTTGTTCTCTGTAATGCTATCTATTTGGTGAAATCAATTGTTATTGAAGTCATTAGAGCATAGATATTCCATCTCAATTAATTTCACTTTCTTCATGTGAATAATGGAAAGAATGCAGGCACTTGTTCCATGAAGATACTGGCCAGTTTAATTTGGTTTACATAACTCTGCATTTCAATATTTCAGTTCAGTTTCTGTTGTCTCACATTGCAACACTCTGGTTAGTAGGGCCAAAATTCCTGTACTTTGGATCTAGCCATATGCTCCCAAGCAAGCTACTCCAGTACAGCAGCAACACTGATATCCACCTGACAGAGTGGAAAGTTGACTAGGTATTCCGTACCGAGAGCAAGTAGAACCACACATTTTGGTCAATGAGCACCCAGTTAGCCTTGCTTCAGCAGCAGTAAGGCATTATAAAAGTATTGTCAACTGTGCTATCAAATGATATAGCACTTCAGTCTACCCTATGTATAGGGCAGGTGTCAGAAGATGAGAAAGTGGCAAATATAACACCTTGTTCAAGAAAGGGTTCAAAGGCATTCCTAGTAACTACAAGTTAGACAGTTAAATTCCATGTGGGGGCAGTGGCTGGGGTGGGGGATGCAAGTCTAATATAGACATTATGGTTCTAATGAAGAATCACTGGACTCAAAAATTTAATTCTGTTTTCTCCCCACAAATTCTGCGTTTCTCTGAGCAATTTCTGTTTTTGGTTCAGATTTCCAGCGTCTGCAGTTCTTTGTTTTATTATATTATTGACATTATAGCATTCATCTAAAGAATGTGCATCGACACACAGACCTTGGAGTTCATGGGCATATATTTTTGAAGGTAGTCACACTGTGTGGGATGTATTAAGTCAATGGAAGTCTTAGGATATAGAGATAAAAATCACACAACACCAGGTTGTAGTCCAACAGGTTTAATTGGAAGCACACTAGCTTTCGGAGCATCGCTTCTTCATCAGGCGATAGTGGAGAGCTCAATCCTAACACACAGAATTTATAGCAAAAATTTACAGTGTGATGTATTTTTGCTTTGTACACCCCAGTCCAACAGCAGCATCTCCAAATTAGGATATAGAGCTACTGTCATCACCACATTCTTGTAATGCGGAGAGACATGGACTGTGTTTCAGAGACACAAGAGAGAGCCAAAGAAATTTTGACAGCAATGCTTCTGAAGATCCATTGAACAAATGTTAGTTTACTTATTGATGACAGCCACAAAACCAATCAGGCAAAATGCCTCCAAAATCAACTTCACTGAATCTGACAAAGCTCTGCCTAGATCACAACCAAAGTAGCTCCCTGTCCTGGTCACCACCATGTTTAGGAAGGAGCTTTACTGCAGCTTGCTTCCATTAAGTGATCATATGATAAGTTACTTCAGAGATGAACGATAGGAAAATGTCAACAACAAGTTGATCATAGTAATTGCCAGCGTGGCTCTGGTCTCAAGCAATAACTTCAAGTTAGTCAATTTAACAGCTGTGGGAGAGGGGGTGTTAGTCTAATATAGACATGATAGCATGAGTCTAAATTCTTATTAGTTTTTAGTTTAGATCAAGCTTGCTGCAGGAAGCATCTCTTGAAATGTTGTAAAAGAATTCAACCCTCTGGGAACCGCAAAACTCCAAGAAAAACCATAGAATCCCTACAGTGCAGTACAGGCCATTTGGGCCATTGAGTCTGCAATGATCCTCTAAAGAGCATCTTACCCAGACCCACTCCCCTACCCTTATCCCCACAACGCCGTATTTTACAGTGGCTAATCCATCCAACCTGCACATCACTGGATCCTATGGGGCAATTTACCATGGCAATTTACAATTTACCATATTACAGTAGTCAATGTACCCAACCTGCACATCACTGGACCCTATGGGGCAATTTACATTGACATTCACATTGGAAAAAGGGGATGTTAGCGACAATGGAAATACAGGCTACAAGATTATATGGATTGAGATCGACAAAGAGGAGGTTTTGGAAGACCTGAAAATAGATATCACCCCTGGGCTGGATGGGATTTATCCTCAGATTCTCTGGGAAGCCAGGGAAGAAATTGCAGAGCCCTTGGCTTTGAGCTACATGTCATCATTGTTGACAGGAGTAGTGCCAGAAGACTGGAGGATAGCTAATGTTGTTTCCTTGTTTAAGAAGGGGAGTCTGGATAGCCCGGTGAGCCTTACTTCGGTTGTGGGTAAGGTGTTGGAAAAGGTTATAAGAGATAGGATTTATAATCATCTGGAAAGGAATAATTTGATTAGGGATAGTCAACACGGTTTTGTGAAGGGTAGGTCGTGCCTCACTAGCCTTATTGAGATCTTTGAGAAGGTGACAATACATGTTGATGATGGTAAAGCGGTTGATGTGGTGTATATGGACTTCAGTAAGGCATTTGATAAAGTTTCACACGGTTGGCTATTGCACAAAATACATATTTTCAGGATTGAAGGTGCTTTAGCTATTTGAATCAGAAATTGGCTAGCTGAAAGAAGACAGAGGGTGGTGGTTGATGGGAAATGTTCATCCTGGTGCTCAGTTACCAGTGGTGTGCTGCTAGGATCTGTTTTGGGGCCACTGCTGTTTGTCAGTTTCATAAATGATCTGGATGTGGGCGTAGAAGGATGGGTTAGTAAATTCGCAGATGCACGAAGGTAGGCAGAGTTGTGAATAGTGCGGAAGGATGTTGTGGGTTACAGAGGGACATAGGTAAGATGCAAAACTGCACTGAGAAGTGGCAAATGGAGTTTCTTGCAGAAAAGTGTGAGGCAGTTCACTTTGGAAGAAATAACAGGAATGCAGAATACTGGGCTAATGGTAAAATTCTTGGCAGTGTCGATGAACAGAGAGATCTCAGTGTCCTGGTGCACAAATTCCTGAAAGCTGCCACACAGGTTGATAGGGTTGTTAAGAGGCATATGGTGTGTTTATGTTCATTGTTAGGGCGATTGAATTTAGGAGCCACAAGGTCATGCTTCAGCTGTACAAGACATGGGTAAAGCTGCGCCTGGAGTATTGCTGCAGTTCTGGTCACTGCATTATAGGAAGGATGTGGAAGCTTTGGAAAGGGTTCAGAGGAGATTTACTAGGATGTTGCCTGCTATAGAAGGAAGGTCTAATGAGGAAAGGCTGAGGGAACTGAGGTGTTTTCATTGAAGCAGGAAGGTTTAGAGGTGACTTAATTGAGACATTTAAATAATCAGAGGGTTAGATAGAGTGGACAGTGAGAGCCTTTTTCCTCGGATGGTGAAGGCTAACACAAGGGGACATAGCTTTAAATTGAGGGGTGATAGGTTTAGGACAGACATTAGGGGTAGTTTTTTCACTCAGAGAGTAGACAATAGACAATAGACAATAGGTGCAGGAGTAGGCCATTCAGCCCTTCGAGCCTGCACCGCCATTCAATATGATCATGGCTGATCATTCCTAATCAGTATCCTGTTCCTGCCTTATCTCCATAACCCTTGATTCCACTATCTTTGAGAGCTCTATCCAACTCTTTCTTAAATGAATCCAGAGACTGGGCCTCCACTGCCCTCTGGGGCAGAGCATTCCACACGGCCACCACTCTTTGGGTGAAGAAGTTTCTCCTCATCTCTGTCCTAAATGGTCTACCCCGTATTTTTAAGCTGTGTCCTCTGGTTCGGCACTCACCCATCAGCGGAAACATGTTTCCTGCCTCCAGAGTGTCCAATCCTTTCGTAATCTGAAACGTCTCAATCAGATCCCCTCTCAGTCTTCTAAACTCAAGGGTATACAAGCCCAGTCGCTTCAGTCTTTCAGTGTAAGGTAGTCCCGCCATTCCAGGAATTGACTTCGTGAACCTACGCTGCACACCCTCAATAGCCAGAATGTCTTTCCTCAAATTTGGAGACCAGAACTGCACACAGTACTCCAGGTGTGGTCTCACCAGGGCCCTGTACAGCTGCAGAAGCACCTCTTTGCTTCTATACTCAATTCCTCTTGTTATGAAGGCCAGCATCTATTAGCCTTAGGAACAGCCTGACTGCAATAGTAGTAGACTTGCCCACATTAAGGGCATTTAAATGGACATTGGACATACATAAGGATAATAATGGAAAGGTGTAGGTTAGATGGGCATTAGATTATTTTCACAGGTCGGCGCAACATCGAGGGCCGAAGGGCCTGTACTGCGCTGTAATGTTCTATGTAATTTACCATGACAATTTACAATTTACCACTTTACAGCAGTCAATCCACTTAAACTGCACATTTTGGACTCTGGGAGGAAACTGGAGCACCCGAAGGGAATCCAGGTGAATGTGCAAACTCCACACAGTCAGTCAGTCAAGGCTAGAATCGAGCCAAGTCCCTGGCACTGTGAGGCAGGGGGCTGCCCCTATAGCGGTGATTGGACTTCTGGGATAGCCAACTTGAGAAGTGGAGAGGAGAGGTGGAGAGAGAGAGAGAGAGACAGACACAGCGAGAGAGAGAGAAAGAGAGAGACAGACACAGCGAGAGAGAGAAAACTCCAGAGTTACAAAATATTCAAACCAGGAGAGTTTTGACTCAAGGTCTCTACAATTAAGACAGTTGCGGTGCTTGGTGTGATTTGGGAGTCGACAATCATCGGACTGTTGGAAGACATTTAAAATGACAACTTTGCCAGAAGTAAGCAGAAAATCCAAGAAAGCAAAGCCCTTATACAGATATTTAAAAGAGTACTCAGGCCAAATGCTCAATCTTCCAATTTCTAACAAATATCTTGGGACATATATTGGGGGTGTATGCCAAATGAGTGGAGAAGGATTGTTGAGTTAAGAAATTTGTTTTACAGTAAAAGCATTTGTTATCATTGTACTTGTAATATTGTTAATGTACTGACTATTTATAATGGAGTGTAATTACTAATTTTCTTATTGTGTGACTTTTATGAAATAAAATACATTGGATTTTAACTACCTACCTTGTGGCTTCATTCTTGCAGTAAATTTCTGGATTTTTAAGATTTAAAATAAAAGTTAACACTTTACTGGTCTCTATCGAGTTGGTGACATCTGAATGATAAAGATTGCTGGTACTGAGTGATGGAGGTTTTGTGACTTCAGCAGTAGTTGATGCTAATTGTGTAGCTGGTTGAATGTAGCATTTTATAGAATCATAGAATCCCTACAGTATGAAGGCAGGCCACTTGGCTCATCGAATCCACACCGACCCTCTGAATAGCATCCCTCCCAAACCCACCCCTAACCCTATCCCTGTAACTCTGCATTTTCCATGGTTAATCTTCCTATCCTACACAACCCTGAACACTACGGGCAATCTAGCATGGCCAATCCATGTAATCTGTTTGTCTTTGGACTGTGGGAGGAAAACGGAGCACCCGAAGAAAACCCATGCAGACACAGGAAGAATGTGTGGAGTTTGCACAGATAGTTGTCCAAGGCTGGAATCGAAACTAGGTCCCTGTTGCTGTGAGGAGCAGTGCTAACCACTGAACCACCATGCCATACTGAAGATGCATTTACTTACCTTTACCATTCACACAATGTCATTGAAATTCTTATGCATCCAGATCCTGGAGGCTTGACTCCTAGCATTGACTGTAAGGGTTATCTGTTTCCACAACCTTTTGAATGGGTATAAAGGGTATGTTTTGCCCTTGTGAATACAAAGGACACATCTCCTTCATTTCACCTGTCCACTCAGACTTCCAAAACAGTGTCCAAATACATTGGAACTTGATATTCTGCCATTCCCATTCTTTCCTAAATCCCTGTGCAACCATAATTTCTAATTATCCAGTGAACCTCCTTTTTTTAAGGTATTTCTGTTAGCTTGGTGCAGTGCAGGTTAGTCTTAAGTGGTGTTAGCCACTCACAATATTAGCTCCCTTCATGACACACCCAATTATTAAACAGCGTGGTTAATGCTGGCTGGAAAGTTGGCCAGCCGTACGCATTTCAATGAGGTGGAGTGGATCCCTGCACCTATCTTTGGGAGTATTGAATTTTGTCCTTATACAACGTAACCAAGAAGTGTTGGTTAGGAAAGGAAACTGAATGTGTGGGGTAGACAAAATAAAAATGGCATGTCATACTTAAGAGAGAAATGAAAGAAGAAGAAAAGGTGCAAAATAAAAATTAGCTTTTTTTTTCCAATGATTAAAATCTGAAGGATTTGCACAAGTTATCTTTCAATGCTCAAGAGATTGTTGTCAGGAATTAAGAATTGTGTCATGCTGTTAATAGTTTACTTACATTAACACAGACAAACCTTAACATTTTCTGGCCTGTTTATTGGATATCTACTCTTGAAGTACAGCAACCTAATGGTTTTCCATTCATTTCAACCCAGTCTCTTGGAGAGGTAATGACTTAGTGAAGGCTGTGGAGTGGACGACCATTGCTTCTCCTACAACAATTTAATGAATTCTTAGTTTACTTACATGCAGTCACTTGATAGCTGTTGTCCAATTGAATCGTTAATGGTGAGAATTGATAAACTCGTTGCTATTTTTATCACAAACTCTGGACTGCTGTTTCCTCTTCAACACCAGAGGCTTTATTCCCCTTCTTAGTCAATAGTCCCTAATATTGCTGCTTTCCTGATAGTTGTAAATCACATTGGAATGGAATTCTGCAGCTGTGAATAAATGTCTGATTCTTAGCTATGACACCATCCCCATTATATCCATGAATATGTTTTTAAATGGCAACATAACATGCAGTGCACAATTTCTCAGGAGCTATGGGTCATGAGAAGGTAAGAAATAGGAACAGAACCAGGCTTCATTATCCAGCAAATCTCTTCTGCAGTCCAATGAGATGACACCGAACTTTTAAATCAACTTTACTCTCCTGCCCTGTTCCCATTTGCTTCAATTTCTTTTGGATCCAAAACAATATTGACTTTGGTTTTGTAGACACTCAGTCAACTCAATACTCAAGCACACCAAAGAAGCATCTTGCTCTGAGTGAAGAGGTTTCTTGTCATCTCAGTGCTAAATGACCAACTCCTTATTCTGAAACTGCATAAAGAGCGGGCTAACACCGCTTAAGACCAACCTGCACTGCACCAAGCTAACAGAAAATATTGGGTGACAAGGCAATGTCATTAAGCCAGTCTCAGAAATAATGGAAGGTGAACAGATGCCAAAATCAGAAGCCTGTCTGCCATTTTGAAATGGCCAATTAACAAGTTATTAAGGTTGTTAAAGAGCCACTTGTGCACAATCTTTTGTGGCATTTCTCATGCATCAGATGGGAAAATATTAAGAAGTGCTTTACGGTAGCTTGTAGAGCAATGCCAAGAGGGCAGGAGTAAAGACTTGTCACTAAAATCATGCATAAAGGAGCAGATTCCGTTTGTGAACATGACAACAATGTCTTTGTGATTTTTGACTACATTTATTGCAGTTTCTGAGTTGGCCAAAATAGAGAGATTCAGAGAGACTAGGGGGTCTTTAAACTTGTAGCTGTTACTGAATTCTGTTTACCATTCTATAGATAATAACCTTTGCTAAACTCCAGATTGGGGTGAGACCACTGTCGCACTGATAACTGCCTTCCCACTAGCCACTGTTGCACTGATAACTGCCTTCCCACTAGCCACTGTCACACTAATAACTGCCTTCCCACTAGCCACTCGCACTGATAACTGCCTTCCCACTAGCCACTGTTGCACTGATAACTGTCTTCCCACTAGCCACTGTCGCACTGATAACTGCCTTCCCACTAGCCACTGTCGCACTGATAACTGCCTTCCCACTAGCCACTGATAGAATGTCCAGCATTTGATTAATTCAGAGGAGATGGCTCACTCATTCTCCATTCTGCCTCCTTCATCTTGCTGGAAAGTCCAGCCCTCAAACTTGCTCAGGATGCTTCAGTCAGAATTTATAGCCATTCAACAACCACCCTGTCAAGCTCTTTCAGAACCTTTTCTGTTTCAATGAGATCACTTCTCATTTTTGTTGTGGAGAATATAGGCCCATTCTAATTAATCTTTCATCTTAAAACAGCCTTTACATCTAGTGAATTCTTTTTTGCACCTCCTCCTTAGATCAGAAGATCAAAGCTGCATAAATATTCTCAATGTTTTCTCACCAAATCTGCACATAATTGAAAGACTACCTTAATTTTGTATTCCCATCTTTTCCAATCAGGGTTTTGCCCTGCTAATCAGTTGTTCTACCTCTTTGCTAACTTGCTGTGATTGATGGGCTGCCATAACCCCCAATTACCACTGAATACTAACATTTACTCATCTCACATCTTCTTAAATGTTCTGCTTTGCTATTTCCTGACCAAAGTGGATAAGTTCATGCTATCTCACATTACATCATATCGGCCACATTTTTATCTAAACAACATAAACTATCTATATTCCCTTTGCTTATAACTTACTTTCTCATTAGAACCCTCATAAATAGGCAGAGCTCCTGCTTTCATTTCTGACATGTCCCATTTTTGCTTAGGGGAAAAGGGACTTGTGTTGATTGATTTTAAAAAATCTCAAACTCAGGAAGGTTTTTAGAACTTGGCATTGAGTTTAAAAATACCCTTTTTGACTGTTGTATGGATTTAAACTGCAGAGTGAAAGTTACAAATTGATGGAGTAGATGTAAATGCTCTTGAAAGTTGAATAAGGTCTGGTTGAGTATCATGATCTGAATTGTTAAAACTACCTTTTAAACATGACCAAACAGACAAATTCTCAGTGAAAATTAAGAAAAACACTCTGCTGGTCTACTTCAATCTAAATGTCATTTAGTTCAGGTTAGAAAATAAATTATCATTTGGATCTGCAGTTCTAATTTCTTTTTAGACATTTCCACAATGGCTATTATATCATTATGAATTCTTGGCTGAATTTCAGAAGGTATATTTATCTCATCTGAAATTCTGCGTTCACAGTTTGACTGGCAGTTTAAAGAGATGGAGGGTCAATAGACTGTGGGATTCTCTTCCCCAGCGAGCAACAGGTGCTGGATCACTGAATAAATTCAAAGATGAGTTAGACATATTTTTAATGAACTAGTGAGTAAAGATTATGGCGTCAGGGAAGAGAGTGGAGTTGATGCCATCAGCCATGTTCCGATGAAATGGCTTGGCTCAAAGGGCAGATTGGTTTCATCCTGAAACTGATTCTTGTGTTTATGTGTGTTTTCATGTAAAATACATTCCAATGTAATTTTACTGAGCTATTATTATTCAATTTTCTTAGTCTATAAACATATCTATCCCATTGTCAATGAATTCGATTATGCTTTAAATGTGAATAAAATGGCTATGTTGCATGAAATTGTTTCCAAGTTCCCATTTAAAACATTGGAACAATACCAACTGTCTATGCCATCAAGATAGGCTCATTTTTTTGGATTTCTTTTTGTTTAGCATTTTAATTTGACAATTTTTAAGGCAATTAAATCAAAGTCTACGGTAATACCTCTTAGTGAAGGTTCAGCTCTTTGATCCTTTGACCAACGTTTAACCCCTTTATTCACTTTGTTGAAATGATGTTGACATCATGCTGTTGGAAAAACAAAACACTACAATTCCTCTCTGGCTTTGGGGGAGGTGCCAGAGGACTGAAGGGAGTTATTCAAGAAGAGAGCAAAGGATGAACCAGGAAACTACAGGCTGGTAAGTCTAACCTCAGTGGTGAGGAAACTATTGGAAGTAATTCTTAGGGACACAATTAATCTGCATCTGGAGAGTTGGGGATTAATCAAAAACAGTCAGCATTGTTTTGATAAAGGAGACATCATTTCTGACCAACTTGATTAACCAGGTATGTAGTTGAGGACAGTGCATTTGATGAGTCTAATAATTCAATAAGGTCCCACATGGGAGACTGATAGCAAAGGTAAGAGCCTATGGGATGCAAGGAATGTTTTCTAATTGGATGCAGAATTGGCGGGAAGGAGAGGGTGATGGTCAAGGGATGTTTTTGTAACTGGAAGCCTGTGTCCAGTGGGATTCTGCAGGGATCAGCATTTGGCCTTTTGCTGTTTGTGCTATATATAAATGATTTAGACTTGAATATCGGAAAGTTGGTCAGTAAGTTTGCGGATGACATTAGAATTGGTGGGTTGCTAAATAGTGAAGAGGATAACGTTAGTTTTACAGGAGGGTACAGACAGGCTGGTCAGATGGGCAGATAAGCAACAAATGGAGGTTAATCTGGATAAGTGTGTGGTGGTGGACTTGAGCAGGACAAACAAGGGGGTAAGTGAGTACATAGTGAACACCAAGGATGAGAGTGACCTTGGTGGTCATGTTCACCCTTCTCTTAATGTAACACGATAGGTAGATAAAGTGGTTAGGAACTCATATGGGATTCATGCCTTCATTGTCCAAAACATCGAATTTAAGAGCTAGAAGGTTATACTGAAACTGTATAAAACATTGGTCCACCACAACTAGAGTATTGTGTGGAAGTTCTGGCATCTACATTATAGGAAGGTTGTGATGGTATTGGAGAGTGTGCAGAGCTACTTTACCAGGATGTTGCCTGGACTGGAGAATTTTAATAATAGAAAGATTGGATAGACTGGGGCGATTTTCCTTAGAGCAGAGAAGACTGAGGGATGACATGACTGAGATGTATAAAATTATGAGAGACATAGATAAGGCAGACAGGAATGTACTTTTCCCCTTGGTGGAGGGATCAATGACCAGGGGCATAGATTTAAGGCAAAGGGCAGGACGTTTAGAGGGGATGTGAGGAATATGTTTTCACCCAGAGGGTGGTGAGAATCTGGAACTCAGTGCCTTTAAGGGTGTTAGAGACAAAACTGATATAACACTTAAGGGGGCAAGGTGGAGTTTCTGGGGAGGGCGAAAGGTAGAGATTCGGGGGAAGGGGCAGGATGGAGCTTCTTGGGAGGGTGAGAGGGTAGGGTGGGGTTTCTGGGGAAGGGAGAGAGCAGGGTGGGGTTTCTGGGAGACGAGAGGGGAGAGAGGAGGGTGGGGTTTCAGGGAGGGGAGAGAGCAGGGTGAAGCTTCTAGGGAATGGAAGGGGGCAGGGTGGAATTTCTGCAGAGGGGAAGAGGGCAGGGTGGAGTTTCTGGGGAGGGGGATAGGGAGAGAGCAGGGTGGAGGTTCTGGGGAGGGGGATGGGAAGAGGGCAGGGTGGAGTTTCTGGGGAGGGGGATGGGGAGAGGGCAGGGTGGAATTTCTGGGGAGGGGGATGGGGAGAGGGCAGGGTGGAGTTTCTGGGGAGGGGGATGGGGAGAGGGCAGGGTGGAGTTTCTAGGGAGAGGGATGGGGAGAGGGCAAGGTGGAGGTTCTGGGGAAGGGCAAAAGCAAGGTGGAGGTTCTGGGGAGGAGTAGAGATTCTGGGGAGGAGTATGTTAGAGTTGCTGGGGTGGGGGAAGGGAAATGACGAAGTGTTCTTTGAGGGGAAGCCGGCAAGGTGAGGATCTGCTGCAGAGTTCTTGGAAAGAGCTGGAATAAAAAAAAACTCACGTTTTGACTTTGATTGAGAACGAGAGAATGCATCAGTCATGTAAACATCTACAAGATCGATTTAATGCACTAACTTGATAACCTGGATGATTAATTAATGAATCACACAATAAAGTATGGGAGCGTTGAGCTAATATAATAATTCTACAGATGATTCATTCTGCACCAGTGAAATATGAAATATTTTTAAATTACTGCAGTGGGACAATAAGCTAATAAGATAGAGAACAAAACGTGGTCTGTCTGATTCTCAATTGTTAAATTCTTATTTTGAGTTCTAAAAAGGCTTCCAATTTCTCTTTGATTTTACTTGCTTTTTTAGTGTTCAGTTCATGCTTACATTGGATTTTTATCTTTCAGCAAAAAAAAGGATAAGTCGGAGGAAGCTAAAAGCAGCAATGTAGTCATGAGGTTTGGATTACCTCAAAGCATAGGAACAAATCTGGAGCAGTACACACACACATCATCTGACCTCTGAATCCATTACTTCCTTTAACTCCTTCAATTGACTTGAGTTGCACTGCAGACAGAAATCCCATTGTACATTCAAATACCAGGCTTTTGTTAGCTATTCCTCACTTGGAGTCAGGAAACACTATGCTTTGGAAGCTTGTTGAAGTGTCAGGGGTCTAGTCTGTGGGAGAGCTGGTGAGAGACCTGTGTTGCCTCTTTTCCAGAAAGCCAACCAAACCACAAACTAATCAGGCAATGGTGAGGCCGCCATTGGGTCTTTCCCTTGAATCAGGATACTTGGGAAGGGGGTAGGGAAGAATGGGGATGTGTGGAAGATGCACCCACTGAGAGCTGCTGGCCAAATGGAAGGTCAGCAGGTCATTATCAGTGGTACTATGGGGAGATCATGGCTCCTACACACCAGCATGCCAGGATCATGGAACAAAACAATACATAGGTCAGGATGAGGCCCTTAATGATCATTAATGAACCACGTAATTGCTGATGAGGTTGAATGTGGGCCATCCCACCGAAAACATACTTATGGTGGCTGTGGGAAAGCAATGGGTTCAAGTACATCACAATGTACTGTAGGAGTGCTGTAGGAGTCGTAGAATCCTACAGCACAGAGACAGGCCCTTTGGCCCAAACTGGTCCATGCCAACCAAAATGTCCCTCCACAATAATCCCATTTCCCTGCACTTGGCCTTATCCTTCAAAACGTTTCCTACCCATGTCCAAATGCCTTTTAAATGTTGTTAATGTACCTGCCTCAACTCAATGAAATTTCTTTACTGCCTCCAAGCTCACCATTAATAAAAGCAGAAGATTTCATCCAATGTTTCTGTCTTTTCAGTATAAAGCAGGAGGCAAACAAAATCTTTGGGCTTGCGAAAGGAAACGAGGAAAATTAAGCTGCATATCCTTCTGTACCAGCCAGCATCACAGGGGGCCTTGGGAATATCTGTTATCTTGTGACCATGACTCCTAACAGCATTGTGAGGAAATCCCTACTAAACAGTGTTTCAGGGAGGCAGCTCAGTGCGCCTTCTTAAGGGCATCTAGGGATGGGTAATAAATACTGGCACAGCCAGTGACACCCATATTCTATGAGTGAATAAAAAGAATCAGAAAATACTCTAATACTCACTTGTCTCTACCAGTGCCTTGAAAACCATTTGAAAATTTATCTAAATTGGCTGAATGAATACATGGCAGAAGTAATTGTGAATGGAACAACTGCAAGTCTCATGCCCCAACTAGAAGAATACTTATTTTATTCAGTAGTAAATGTTAAGTCCAGAAGGTGACCATTTGGCTCCTTGTGTCTGTGCTAGCTCATGGAATGAGTTGTCCAATTCATCCTTTCACTTCTCTTTTCCCGCTGCACATTTTTCCTTTTTGGATCCAACCCAGTGGATGTGGTCTCCTAGACTTCCAAAAGGCCTTTGATAAGGTGCCACACAGGAGGCTGCTGAGCAAGGTGAGGGCCCATGGTGTTCGAGGTGAACCACTGGTATGGATTGAGGATTGGCTGTCTGACAGAAGGCAGAGAGTTGGGATAAAAGGTTCTTTTTCGGAATGGCAGCCGGTGACAAGCGGTGTCCCGCAGGGTTCAGTGTTGGGGCCGCAGCTGTTCACATATATTAATGATCTGGATGAAGGGACTGGGGGCATTCTAGCGAAGTTTGCTGATTATACAAAGTTAGGTGGACAGGCAGGTAGTACTGAGGAAGTGGGGAGGCTGCAGAAGGATCTAGACAGTTTGGGAGAGTGGTCCAGGAAATGGCTGATGGAATTCAATGTGAGCAAATGCGAAGTCTTGCACTTTGGAAAAAAGAATACAAGCATGGACTACTTTCTAAACGGTGAGAAAATTCGTAAAGCCAAAGTACAAAGGGATCTGGGAGTGCTAGTCGAGGATTCTCTAAAGGTAAACATGCAGGTTGAGTCCGTGATTAAGAAAGCGAATGCAATGTTGTCATTTATCTCAAGAGGGTTGGAATATAAAAGCACCGTTGTGCTACTGAGACTTTATAAAGCTCTGGTTAGGCCCCATTTGGAGTACTGTGTCCAGTTTTGGTCCCCACACCTCAGGAAGGACATACTGGCACTGGAGCGTGTCCAGCGGAGATTCACACGGATGATCCCTGGAATGGTAGGTCTAACATATGAGGAATGGCTGAGGATCCTGGGATTGTATTCATTGGAGTTTAGAAGATTAAGGGGAGATCTAATAGAAACTTACAAGATAATACATGGCTTGGAAAGGGTGGATGCTAGGAAATTGTTTCCATTAGGCAAGGAGACTAGGACCCATGGATATAGCCTTAGAATTAGAGGGGGTAAATTCAGAACAGAAATGCTGAGACATTTCTTCAGCCAGGGAGTGGTGGGCCTATGGAATTCATTGCTGCGGAGTGCAGTGGAGGCTGAGACGCTAAATGTCTTCAAGGCAGAGATTGATAAATTCTTGATGTCACAAGGAATTAAGGGCTACGGGGAGAATGCGGGTAAGTGGAGTTGAATTGTCCATCAGCCATGATTGAATGGCGGAGTGGACTCGATGGGCCGAATGGCCTTACTTCCGCTCCTATGTCTTATGGTCTTATGGTCTTATTTATTCAACACAAGATAAACATCCTAAAGGATAATTAATTGCATTATTTTGGGCTAGTTCACAAAATGTCAAAATTATGCTCCCTAATTTGGGGGCAGCATGGTGGCTCAGTGGTTAGCACTGCTGCCTCACTGCTGCCCCTAGTATTAAGTGTATTAGCCAAGGGGAAATACAGGGAAATGAGTCTGGGTGGGTTACTCTTCGGAGGGTCGGTGTGGACTTGTTGGACCGAAGGGCCTGTTTCCAAACAGTAGGAAATCTAATCTAATCTAACTGGAGGTGAAGAGCAAGTGTGGATCCAGTAAATGAGAATTAATCTCACCCCAAGCTTGCCAAGGTAACTCCTGAGTCTCACTTAATGCCCAATTTGCTTTTAGATCCATCATCCGTGATGGGGCAACAGTGAACCAGAACTGACAAGTCTTGGCCAAGGGCTTACATGAATAATTCCCAACAAAGATATGTTTGGGGAGCGATCTTCTGGATTGTCATCAAGCACTGAACAAGCAATGGCAGCATCCTCCCAAAACAGTTAAAATACCATTGGAGTGAATGCATCATTCAGCAGTAGGGCAGGACAGTGACTCAATTCTTAACATCCTTAGTGGGCATGGTGTTGGTGGTGGCGGTGAGAGGGGTTTAAATCACCTCTTAGATTTATTTTGCTAAATGGATTAGGCCTAAGTGCAAATAACTTTTAGAATTGAGAGGACCTGTAAAATTTTTAAAAATTGACAGCCAAACAAGAGAAAGAGTCTTCATTTTGAATGAGAGGGGAGCTCAGCCCGTCAGTATAAAAGACAAATCTGAAGAAATTGTATCCACCTTCAGTCAGACATGCTGAGTGGATGATCCATTGCAGCATCTGCCTGAGGTCCTCAGGATCACAGATGTTAGTCTTTAACTAATTCAAATCACTCCACACGATATCAAGAAACTGCAAAAGCTATGAGTCATAACATTCCAGTAATAATATTGAAGACCCATGCTCCAGAACTAACTGTGCCCCTAGCCAAGCTGTTCCAGTACAGCTACAACATCTGGATTCTACCCGACAAGGTGGAAAATGGTCCAGGTATGTCCAATACTGAGAAAGTCGAAAAGTCCAACCCAGCCACTTACCACCTTATCAGTCTACTCTCACTCATCAGGAAACTAATGGAAGGAGATGTTGACATGTTATTTAATGGCATTTGCAAATAATAACCTGCTCACAAACACTAGGTTTGAGTTCCATCAGAGACAGTCACCTCCTGATCTCATTATAGCCTTCAAAAACAAAAACAGAAATTGCTGGAAAAGCTCAGCAGGTCTGGCAGCATCTGTCAAGAACTGAGAACAGAGACCTCCGAACTGAGGAAGGGTCACCAGACCCAAAACGTTAACTCTGATTTTTTTCATAGATGCTGTCAGATTTGCTAAGCTTTTCAGCAATTTCTGTTTTTGTTTCTGATTTATAGCATCCGCAGTTCTTTCGGTTCTTATTTCAGCCTTGGTTCAGACAAAGAGCTGAGTTCTAGAGGTGAGGTGAGAGAGACTTAACATCAAGAAAGCAAATGACTGAAGATAAAATCAATGAGTCCTTGCAAAACTGGGGTCAATGGGTATCAGGGGGAAAACTCTCCATGCACCTGACATAGAGGGAGATGGTTGTGGTTTGCTGAAGTTCAATCATCTCAGCCCCAATACATCTCTGCAGGAGTTCCTCAGGGTAGTATTCTAGGTCTAACCATCTTCAGCCCATCATCGACAAGCTTCCCTCCATCATAAGGTTAGAATTGGGAACGTTCACTAGTCAGAAGTGGGCATGTTCGCTGATAATTGCACAATGTTCAGTATCATTCCCGACACAGATTCTTAAACAGTCCTTGTGCATATGAGCTAGTACTGGACAACATCAGAATGGGCTGATAAGTGTAGCAAGTAATATTCACACCACACAAGTGCCAAATAACAGCCATTTCCATCAAGAGAGAATCTGACCACTCTGATTATCAACACCCTGCTAGTAACCATTGACCAGAAGTTGAACTGGACCAGCTATATATGGTTACAAGAGCAGGTCAGAGTTCAGGTATTCTGGGGTGATTAACTCACTTACTTCGCACAAACTCTGTTCAAGGTAGAAGTCAGGAGTAGGATGAAATACTCTCCACTTTCCTGGATGAGTGCAGCTCCAATGACTTCACATCTACAAGATACACAGCAGTAACTCACCAAGGCTCTTTCACTCGCACCTTCAAAACCAATGGTCTCCACCAAGGGCAGCCGGTATATGGAAACACAGCCACATGCAAGTCCTCACTGAATCCGCACATCATCGTGACTTGAAACTATATTGCCTTTCCTTCACTGTCACTAACTCCCTGCAGGTGTCCCTGCATGCCATGGACTACAGAAATTCAGGCTGATAGCTCACCATCATCTTTTCCAAAAAATGTGAACTCCCATGAGTTCAATAAAAAGTATCTAAAGGAAAAGGCACATTTGTATAGCATCTTTAACACAGAGAAATATCTAAAGATATGGAAATACAGTTAGGAAGAGGATGAAAAGTATCTATTGGGAAAGTATGATTATGAGCATTTCTAGAAGCAGTATTGATATATGTGAGGAATTTTAGTTTATAATAAAAACAGGGAACCATTTTGATAAATACTTGTGATTATAAAAATGAGCATTATCAATGTTGCAAAATAAAACACCAATTTCTCTATTGGCCCCAAGAGTCAGTATCAGATCAAACATTCACAAATCAGGTGTAGATGGCCTTGATGCAAAGTGAAGCTTCTTTTGCGAGCCAGAACAAGGTCTGTAATCCTAGACTCTGACTGCAATGCTAACTCAGCTGGACGGTTGGCTTGCGATGCAGAATAACGCCAACAGCCTGGGTTCCATTCCTCTACCATCTGATATTACCGTGAAGGACTCTCCTTCTTAACCTCTCACCTCAGGTGACCCTCAGGTTAAACTGCCACCAGTTGTCTCTCTTTAATGAGAGAGCAGCCCTATGGTCTGGTAGCACACCGGTGACTTTACCTTTACATGTGATGCCTTAGTTATTCATAACCTTGACTGGAATCTCCCTGAATTAGGACACCCATTTGGTAAGTTAAATTGTTTTCACACTGTTGAGCTATATCCAATAGAAACTGGAACAAAACTCTCTAAATTAATTTCAGTTAGAACACTTTGCAGCTGGTTGAGAAAGGAAACTTTTACATTGTTTGGAGCTTGATCTAAACCAAAATATCAGAGGTAAAAAGACAGTATGCTAACTCAATGAATCTACAGTGCTCGGTCTTTTAATTATCATGCATGATGGTCTTAAAAAGCCTATACAGATACTAACAAATTGACAATGTAGTCTTTTTAACAAAATGACTTGCCATCCAATTGTTCATGATGAGTCTGGAGATATGCTGAGTTCATAACCATAAAAATGAAAGTGCAATGTACAACAATTTCTTCTTGTGATACAGGATTCTGTCTTTTAACTGTAAGTTTCCCCTGAATTTATTTGTGACTCTTTTAAATTTATGGTATTTAGTTTAATTCGTCCCATCAAATGTAGCCAATATCTCTGTATCCACCCTTTCAAATCCTTTCATAATTTTAAAGGCTTCTGTTAGGTCACCCCTCAGTTTTGTTCTCTGGAGAACTCTGCCTCTTCAATCTTTCCTGATTGACCATGACTATCAGTCTGAGATATTTTCTAACCAACCTGTTCAGAGATATTATGTCACACCTCTGAAGCAGGTGGAATTTGAATCTAGGCCTCTTGGTTCAGAGGTAGGGATACTACACTGCACCACAAGACCCTTAATATTCAGTTGGAGGTATGCTGAATTAATTGACCTCAATTGGGATATGTCCGTTACAAGTGACTTTAGCACATGTAAATGGCAAAAGTTCTCACTCCTAATTATTACCTAAGAAACAATGACCTTGCAAGATCCACCATCTACAATGTATATTTTTAAACGATTCATTGAAAGGTTGTGGGTGTTGCTGGCTGTGTTGTTTATTGACCATTCCTAATTGTCATTGTGAAGCTGGTAAAGAGCTGCTTTCTTCAGCTGCTGCAGTCAATTTGTTGTAGGGGCACCCATAATACAATTAGGGAAGGAGTTGCAGGATTTTGACTCAGGTTTTGAATGACAGATTGAGATGACTAACCTCCAATAACCACATTATTTTCTTCTGTGCTAGTTTTCTCTGGATTCCCATGGACTTCAGTTTTATTAGGGCTCCTTAGTGCCACACTCAGTCAAATTTTGCCTTGATGTCAAGGGCAGTCATGTCTGGAGTTCAGCCTTTTTTCAACCATGTTTGGATCAAGGTTATAATGAGTTCGGGATTTGAGTGGCCCTGATAGAACCTAAACTGAGTATCAGTGAGCAGGTTAATCTTTAGGAAGTGCCACTGTTAGCACTGTTGGGAGGACCCCTTTCATCACTTTGTCAATAGTTGAGAATACATTGATAAGCAATTGCATTTGTCCTACTTTGTGTGTACAGGTCAGACCTGGGTAATTTGCCACATTGCCAGATAGGTATCAGTATTGTAGTTCTACTGAAACCGCTTCGTTTAGCACGTTCTAGAGTACAAGACGGCAGTACTATTGCAGGAACATTGTCAGGGCCCACAGCCTTTGCAGTCTTCTTCTGTTTCGTGATATCTTTTGGAGTGAATTAAATTCATTGATGCCTGGTATCTGTAATGTTGGGGAGGTCAGGAAGAGGCCAAAATAGATTTGGCTGAAGATAAATACATTTTGAACATAAACAGCAGCCACTCAGCTTTCAAATTACATCGAGCATGAGCCAAAGTAGATAGGATAAATTCGTGCCTCAAGTTTTCTCTTTCGCTTCTCCTGAAGCATTACTTACTCGCAGGGTACAGTTTCACATGCATGAACCACTCTAGTATCTTGCCCAGTCATCTACTCTTTGACAGTGTATGTTCTGGGATAAGTGATCCTGTGGTCAGTCAACATCTGAACTCCAGAAATAGTCAATTTTGTTCAATCTATGAGCAGCTATACCACCCTACCAGTGGCCAAATGGAAAGCAGCCAACTCAACAGAATCTTCTTGCCCTTTTTGTCAAATACTCACTGTCTTACAATCACACTATTTTGGGAAGCTCTATTGTAGTAAGATCTATGCCAGTAAGATAAGAATTGCAAGTATAGGTCCAATGTTAGATTATTAATATTCTAACTCAGGGTTTTCAATACCCACAATCTTTCCTGTTTCCTATACCACACATTTAAATGTGCCCAATCTGTTACATTGGATAAAACCAGACAATAAGGCAAAGTATGAGAAAAAAATAGATCAGGGAAGAATCAATGTTTTTACTGATAAACATAAATAAAACCCGTACTTCATTTGTGTTAATCATTTAAACTGAACATGCTTAAAGCAATGCAATCCCACAACTTACTTCTCTATTTTCAGATAACAATCAGTTTATTTCAGTTCTTCTTGGCAGCTGGTACTTAACTTCAATATAGGCAATCATTCACAATCAGCACATAAGATATTAGTAGTGTAGTCCCATATTTTATGTGCTGCTAAGAGTTCTGACCCCTCTTTCATTATGTAAAATGATAAATCAAGATGAGGAACAAAGGACTCTACCTTTTTGCCATGAGCTGCTCCCATGTTGATGGTTTTGCTCACTCCTCTGTAGGTTCTGCTGCAGTTTCCCCTGAACAATATCCTTTTCTGTCTGGACTCCCCGTACTGTTCTCTTTCTGCAAGAGGAGCTGCTTGCACAATGTGCGAGGAGGCACAGACTGCAGCAGGCAGGCAGGAGATGTGAAAACACGCAGCTCTGGCACCTTGACAACTCTTCCACAGAACCAAGGCTTTACTAATTCAGCAGAATGGCAAAGACCTGGCATGGAGAAGCCAAAAAAAAGTATTTAAGAGTCTAACCAATTTACAAAATAAATTAACAAAGCAAAACACTGCAATACAATACTGATTGACACAAGTATTTCTCTCTTCAGTCCACAGCAAGCTGTAGTGTGTGCCCTCTAAAGCTTTAGTACTGAATAAAGATTACATTAATTGCTCATGACACCATGTGATGATGTTCAGAGCACATCGATGGCTTTACATTGAATGTGACAATCCTACAATGCCTCGTTACTACACAAAGAAGGTGCTCCTGCTGGGAAGGGCTTATGCCCGAAACGTCGATTCTCCTGTTCCTTGGATGCTGCCTGACCTGCTGCGCTTTTCCAGCAACACATTTTCAGCTCTGATCTCCAGCATCTGCAGTCCTCACTTTCTCCTCCTGCTGGATTGGCCTGGGTCTTCCTACATATACGTTTGGTGCTCTTCCAAGCAGTAATGCCATCCATTTTAGTATTTCACATAGATTCATGTACCCAAAAACTGTTGAACAACTACTGGTGCTATGTTACAGCTAAACAGTTTTTGAACTCTAGCTCAAAATCCTTTTAATCTCCAGTTGACCATCAACTGAGTTACATGAATAGTCATTTGAATGAATTGCAATGTTGCCATTTCATTGCTTAAACCAGGGTTTTTGTTAAATGGGTTCGAATTTCTGAATTGCAAAATCAAAGTTGTACTAATTGGATGGATGCAAGAATCACATAAAAATAGACATATTTACACATCTTAACTATTGGTATAGAGATTCAAAAGAAGTTACAAGGAACATTTTAGTTTTCTTTTCTCAAAACCAAGGCCTCCGATTTTACTTCAGACCATGCCAACCAGCACTTTATTTTTCTGTAATGTCCAATGGGATTAAGTCAACTCTTTGCATTAATATTTATATCATTGCTTACTTTGGAAATAAACTGTCCAAAACCAGCTACAATCAGAATTTCTTACCAGCAGCTTCTTTTATTAATTGGGCATCTTTTCAAGGGCAAAATAATGTAACCATTGGTGATTAGAAAAATTAGTTTTGCAAGAATGTAAAGTAGATGTGTGACTTACACTAAGCCTTGCTCTCAATCTGAAATTCTGAACAAAGGCAAGAGAGGATTGATAAATGGTGTAAGCTTTTCTCAAACATCATGCTCCCTCCCCCCATCCCAAATATCCTCACCCGTATACTCATTATCAGCGGGACAGTCAACGTTTCATTTTATTTAGTTATTATGATCTGATAACTATTTGGATTTTGTATGAAAGTTCAGCATGAATTTTAGAATTGCACTGACCTAGTTAGTGTGTTACAATGTGTGTGGTCTGTAAGTCAGTGTCATTTTCAACTCTGATGTCCAAACATTGATCTGTTTGGACATCAGAGTGGATTGTGAATTGTCTGCCCATTGTCTGCCCTATGGATATCAATGGGATGACTTTCACACAGTTTCTACAATGGATGGGCAACTTTCTCCAAGTGGTAGAGATGAAATTTAACCTCGTTGAATTTCAGGTGGTATAACTTGCATCACAAGGTGGTTAGCACTGTTGCCTCACAATGCCAGGGATCCAGGCTTGATTCCGTCCTTGGTGACTGTATGGAATTTGCACTTTCTCCCCATGTCCATGTGGGTTTCCTCAGATTTCCTCCCACTGTCAAAAGATTTACAGTTTAAGTGGATCAGCCATGCTAAATTGCCCATGGTATCCAGGGATATGCAGGCTAGGTGAATTAGCCATGGGAAACACGGGGTTACAGGGATGGCTGGGTCTGGGTGGGATGCTCTTTGGAGGGTCAGTGTGGACTAAATGGGCCAAATAGCCTGCTTCTGCACTGTAGGGATTCTATGATTCTAAGGGAATCCAAGCTGAGAGCTTTAGATAAACAAACTGAGGCAGGGCATTGGGATACTGTACCCTAGCTTCAATCTATGTTTACTCAAGCCTGGCCCTTATCAGGATCTTATGCCACTGAAGGAGGCCATTTGAGCCATCATGTCTGCACTGCTTCTTCAAAGGAGACCACTCCCACCTTGTTCAACCTATCCTCAAAACTGAAACGATTCTTCGAAATTGCTGCTGCACAAACAGGAGAGTGTAACTTGCCAAATGATCTTAAACAAATTGAAAACATTTTGGAGACTGGTATTACTCTTAAAGAAAAAAAACAATTAACAATCTTTTCTGCGGAAATAGTTCAATATTCATGAGAATTTCTTTCCTGCACATTTTACACATGGAGACCCCAACCTGTAAACTGTAATGTTCCATTTACTTTGATTCAGTCAGACCACCAAAATATTCCCTTTGAGTATTAATATCAGAGAATGAAAATCCAGCACTGATTCTTTCTATTTTGCCCATAGCTAATATTTTAGAACTCTATGAACAAATGTGATAATAGAAAAGCCTTTGTGATGATTGACCAGAAACTTGTAGTGTATAACAAATGTAATTTCTAAACAAAGCCAATCATATAATCATCTGCCTGAAGATCTTGTGGTGCAATGGTATTGTCCCTATGTCTGAGCCAAAAGGCATATCGCACCATGTCTCAGTAGTTTGATTTACATAACTATAATCAATTTCCTTTGGATGACATAAAATAAAACAGCTAGTTTGAACTTTGTATAATTACTTAGCAAAACCACAGGACAGGGAGAAACTTGGAGTAATAATAATCCCTCAAAATGTTTAGTTTGCTCTGGCATTGGCAAATCTCTGGTAGCAGGTCATCTATCCATTTGCATTTGTATTTAGGGCATTTTAGGGAAAGGCAGGAGACTGGTTTCAAGTTAAAATGTTCAGAGCCAACGTAGACACAATATGCTAAAAAGCCTCCCTCTGTACTGGAATAATTCTGTGATTTTGTGATAATGAGTGGAAGGAGGGGGTAGACCACTTCCCAGATTGAAAACAGCTCAAACTATTTTTCTACAAGCTATTCACAGCTGTTATTACACACCTCTGGAGCAGGTATGGGGAATAGGCCAATTGAGACCAGTAAGTGGATAATTCATGTTCACTTAAGGGCCTCATCAGCCAGTGTTAGGACAAACCCAGGCTGGAGGTAAGCTTGTTGCTAAGCAATGTGCACGACAGCTAAAACTGTGTGGCTGGCTTGTCAGCCAATGGGAGGAGGTCACTTGATCAATGGCACTGAGGGCCTGACTGTAGGGCTCGACAGCAGGAAGTGGGGTCGATACAGAAAGCTACCCCCTGCCTTTTCAGCCAACTCCTCTACCCATGACCTCTGCTCCATGAACCTCCTCCAGATATTACTGATCTCTGGTCAAGGTTGCTTCATAATCCTGAGACTTGGTTGAAGGTTTGTCCTGAAACAGACACTGTCTTCCCTGCTGTGCTATCTGGGCACAGGAGTCATTGACATCTTGGTGGGTGAGATTTCTGCCCTGTGGTCCTGATTCTAGGTGAGGGCTTGCTGGAGACCTCACTGCTTCCTGTTTATGCTTTGGTACAACAGGTTTAATTGGACGCACACTAGCTTTCACCTGATGAAGAAGCATCGTTCCAAAAGCTAGTGTGCTTCCAATTAAACCTGTTGGACTATAACCTGGTGTTGTGTGATTTTTAACTTTGTACACCCCCAGTCCAACACCGGCATCTCCAAATCATGGTTTGGTAGGCCTCCCTGGAAAGGGACATTGTTGGCTTTCCAACTAGCAGGCAAGATCTGGTTGATAGCAACCTTCAGGTAATCCCTGATGTAGGAACTAAAATGACATGTATTAAAGAATTTTTGTATAATGCAAGTGACCATATTAATGAATGGATTCCCTCTTCACTTTAGGACATCTGCACATTAATTTGCATATTCATGGTTGCCAGATAAAAATGGCTAAAACAAAACTGAAGTTCTCTTTAATTTGCTTCCTTTAAACAAAAAACTGGTTTAACATTATCAGTCTCATCAAAACACAGCACTCCTGTTCTTTAACCTGCAGAGGAGGTTTCCACTTTCTTACGGTGAAGCTCTTGATAATGAAAGTGTGGGAGTTAAGATCCTGGTGATTCATTTCTGATGTAACCAAATGAAAGTAACTCTATAGCATGTTTATTGATAAAATATTGTAATATACTACACAAGGGCAAATGTAAAACTGGTGAAGGCAGAGTCAAAAAGTAAGTGTTCATAGTCAGGCAACTGCAAAACATATTCCTAATTTCCATTTTAAAAGACAGTGATTCCAAAATTATTCACATTGGTGAGTTTGGATTCAACTTTGTTTGAATACGTTGTTTTTGGTTTTAGACAAACAGCTGGAGGAATCTTTTATCAATCTTGTTCTTCTTCTGCCCTGGGGACAGCTACCACCCCTGAGCATCTTTGTATTGATCCTGTTACTGTGATATGAGCAAGGTTTAGCATCTGGATGTAGGTTTGCTCGCTGAGTTGGAAGATTCATTTTCAGACATTTTGTCACCATACAAATAAATAGGGGCTCCCAAACATATAAATAGAAAGCAAGAACTACCGGCAGTGCTTCGTCCAGAGTCTCATTGAAGATGTTACCTAGTATGGTGATGAAACGTCTGAAAATGAACCTTCCAGCTCAGTGAGCAAACCTACATTCAAAACCTCACCCTGAGCTACAAATCTTCTCAAAGCTTGCTCAGGGTTTAGCATTTTTTTTGGAACCATCATAGAATCCCTACAGTGTGGAAATAGGCCATTTGGCCCAACAAGTCCACACCGAACCTCCGAAGACTATCACACCCAGATCCATTCCCCAATATTTCCCATGACTCATGCACCTAATCTACACATCCCTGAACACTATGGGCAATTTAGCATGGCCAGTTCACCTAACCTGCATATCTGTGTACTGTGGGAGGAAACCAGAGCATTCGGAGATAACCTATGCAGACACAGGGAGGATGTGCAAACTCCACACAGACAGTTGCCTGAGGCTGAAATCGAACCTGGATCCCTGGCGCTGTGAGGCAGCAATGCTAACCACTGAGCTAACCACTGAGCCACCGTGCTACCCCAGAGTATTGTCATGCTTCTTCTTCAAGATTTTAAATAGCTTTGGAAATTCTTGTTGAAATTCTCTTCCTTCTCCATTCTAAAATAAACATTCACTGTCACTGAGACTTAGGTGAGTACATTCAGTTTTGCTTAAAAATTAGATTTCTCAGTATATATGTAATGCTCCACTGACATTTTACTAGCTGTGGCCGAATGTCTTGGTAATTTGGCCCCTGTAATTTCTGCACCTTGGACCTATATGTTTATTGATCGGATTCTCACAGACTTCAACCACAGGCAGCTGATTGTCAGTGTTGCAACGTTTGCTTCTATGTTGGGTTTAAATTCTGTTTCAAAGCATTGTACTTTTACACTGATGGTCCAGAATCTGTTTTATTCTCTCTATATTGTCCGTAGAACCGTTGTCTTCACTTTTTGTTCTGGGAGCTTTAACTTCAGGAACTTTTTTCCCTGTTGCATGATTTCCACTTCTCTGGAAATTCCCCATTTTGCAGGACATTTCTTTGTTTTTGAGGGACTGAAGGTGCTGTTAACTTCCAATACTTTCTGAAGAGTCCAATTGGCCACACCTATCAGAGTTCTCATTTCTCGCTGTTACACATTCATTGTGTTGTGGTTCTGTTTTGAACTACAACCTAATATAGGTGATGATTTTGATTCCAAATCTTCCGGCACTTTCCGAGGTTTTTGGAAGGTGACAATGGCATCTTGGGATCTGCCCATTTGACCATGTCAAAAGAAATTCCCCTCCATCATAAAGTCAGAATGAAATGAAAGTCAATTTGTTACAGCATTTCAACAGGTAGATCTGGATGTGTTGTTGTACCTGTACAAGGTATTCAATTTTGAAGATAGTTCATGTTATTGTGATATCGAACTCCATCCCTTTTGTGACTGCCACAGACAGTTTGGTGTGTGAGGCAGTAAGTGGTACACTCGCCTATGGCGGGTATTGCTCCCAAAAATCCTAGTAATTATACCTGACGTGTAATGTCACTGTACTATTGCAATAAATAATCTTGTTAACTAAGAACCATGCCAGTTTTGTAAATACTTTACGGTTGTATATCCTCTTCCACTAACTATTAGACTGGTTCTGGACAAAGTATAGTCTGAAAAAAGGATTTGTAACAGTAAACTACCTCAGTCAATCCTTACTTTGAATCTTATTCTGACAGAGGTGACAGATGCCATGAGGTGCTGGTAATGTCAATTAGTGTAATACCACAGCTATTTCAATTATGTCACTTTCTATCCATTGTTTACATTAATTTATCACAATTTATACTAAAAAGGGTGTCATTTTCTTGTCAGGCCAGGTATATTACAAATTCAATGACGGGAAATCATTTCTAATTGATCATTTCAACTATTCATTTTGAAATCACTACACTGAACTGACCAGTGAGTTCCAAGAAGGTTTACAGAAGATTTACAAATGATCACGGCTTAAAGGCCACAAATTTAAAACTCTATGCTATTCCCAAAGACAAGTCAACATTTAAATTTACTGCAAAACTTCGCCAACTAGTTTCAATAGTATTGAGGTGGGAATGAAGAGCTTAATATTTCTGTGATTAACATTAAAGTACACCATATGTCTTGAAATTAGTGATGTGACAATGCTTGGTTTTTTTTCCATGTTGTAACATTCAGAGGCTGTGTAAGCATCTCATTCATTGCTACAAAGAACAAGGAGATAAAGAACAGATACGACATTTGAATTACTAAGGAAGCTAGCAGACCCAAGGCTGAAAGTTGCGATAACAGTAGTCTGCATGAAGTTAAGAATTATAATTGTGTGCTGCAAACCAGTATTGTTGATAGGTTCTTTGGGGAAATCAAGAAGAGCTTATCCCTGGTTTATGCTCAAATAATATATCTGGGCCTTGTTTGAACCACACAGACTTGAGAGTGGTTATTTTTCACAATACTATTTTCTGTCACAAAAGCCAGGTTGTTTAAAACTTGGAAAAACATCTCCAAATGTTCTAATCTATGATATGTCAAAATGACATCAGTGCCTAGCACACAAGGAACTGGTTAACTTGTTCCAAGGAACAAATACAGTAGTTGCACCTTTATTAAGAGAGCATACATTTTAATTAGGCTTTATTCCTTCAGAAATGGAAAGCAGCTACATCAGGACAATTTTTGCTAGTTTTAACATACAGGATAAATCACCATGACAATCATTTCACGATGTGCTGGATACTGACATCACCACAAACTAACCAGATAACTCCCCTGCAATAGAATAACAGATATCAGATTCTGTTTTGCAATGAGGTTACATACCTTTTCTTCTTTATTAACTGAACAGGCTCAGTTTTAAATTGAATCATCTGACATGAAATAATGAAGTTGGTTGCCCAAGAGCTTCAGTGATACAGCTGATGCCAGAGTTCTTATGGTGTAGTTGTAATGTCCTTACCTGTGAGCCAGAGGGTTCAGGTTCAAGTCCCACTTACTCCCGAGGTGGCATATTCCACATCATAAAAAAAGCGGTCGCTATTCCAATTCTGACAATGTTGATGATTTGAAGCATCTGCTGTTTCAGGTGATTGGCTGATTTTACAAAAGCAAATCAGAGTCAGCACTCTCAATTGCAAATCCAGATGTAAAATGGTTTGAATTTTGCCATGCTGCCACCTCAGAATGTACGCCGGTGAGTGGAACCTTCCTGACTAACATTTACCTTCCGCTCATCAGGATATCCGAATCTGGTCAACCTGAGTCCCATCAAGTGCAGAGATCAAGCAAGATTCAAAACTGTCCTCACTGGATAAAGGTACAACTTAGGTAGGGAGAAACTATAAACGTTTAAAGCTTCCCTTCCTGTCATGCTTTATGAAGTCAGCTGATCTCAGCTGGTGTTGGGCCAGGAATCTGATATTGAGCTCAGCAGGGAGGGGCTAGGGAGGCAGAATAAAATCATCTGTGTTTACTAACTACTTGGTACACACACATGTGATTGTTGGGTGAGAGAAGGTGCAGTTTCACAGTTTCACCTTTCACAACAGAATTTTATTCGATTGTTCTGTACCTCCTTGGTGTGGCATATTTCTTTATCATTTCCAACTAGCTACATGACTAATCCTGATTCAAGAGTGTAGAAAAAGATGCCAAAGAGTAAGACTAGACTTACCTAAAAACAGGATGTTAACCTGGTGACACTTCAAATAGGACTACGTGTATGCTAAACAGCAAAAGCAGCAGGTTCTAGATAGAGCTAAGCAATCCCTTAACCAATGGATCAGATCAAAGCTCTACCAGCTGTGAATGGTGGTGAATTAAACAACTAACAGGAAAAGGAGATTCCCTAAACATTTTCAGCAATGATGGCAAACCCTATGTTGTGTAAGATAAGGGTGAAACAATTGGAATTATCTTCAGTCAGAAATGCTGAGTAGATGACCAACTTCTCCTCATCTTCCTCAGGTTTCCCCAATCGCCAATGTAATTGGTCCATGCCATATGATAAAGCAATAGCTGAACACACTTGATAAAGACTAAAGGTCCTGATGATGTCTTGGGTGATGTTCTGAAGAATTGTGTTCCAGAAGTGTTTGTATTTCTAGCCGAATTTTTCAAGTACAGCTACAATACTGCTAGTTTTCTTACAAAGTGAAAAAAGAATTGCTTGGATCTTTAAGCAAGCCAAATCCAATGCATCAATTATGGTCCTGTCTAGCTACTCTCAATTATCAGCAAAGTGATCAAAGGTGTTATCAATGGTGCGACTGAGTGACATTTGCTCACTAATAACAAATTCACTGGCTCTGACATTGAGATCTGCCAGGAATACTTAGCTCCAGATCTCATTACAATCCTGGTTCATTGGTGAACAAAAAACCCAAACTACAGAGGCAGGGTAAAAGGAAACTTTCCTTGACCTAAAGCACATTCGACCAAAAGGAGCCCTATCATGTTTAAATTTGTCGGAAGTCAGGGGGAAATTCTCCACTGGCTCAAGTCTTACAAGATAGCTTTTAGTCGTTTCAGTCCAATCATCTCAATCCAGGACATCACTGCAGGAGTTGTTTTGTCCCAGGCTCGACCATCTTCAACTCTTGCACTGAAGAAATGGAGATGCTCACAATTCCTCAGCAGATGAATCAGTCTGTGCTAACATGCAGCAGCTTTAGGTAAAATCTAGGGTTGGGCTTATAACTGGGACTGTAACATTTATAGCTGACGAATGCTGGACAACGGGCTTCTTCAACAAGGGAGTGTAACCATCTCCCCTTAACATTTAATGCTGCATAATCACTACTGAAGTCCCTAATCAATACTCTAGAGTTCACTCGTGAAAAGAAATGTAATTGGGTAAGGTGTGAATACGGTGTTTACAACTGCAGGTATTGGCTAGAAACTTTGTGGTGAGTAACTCACCAACTGACTCCTCAAAGCTTGCCCACCATCTACAGGGCCCAAGTCAGGAGTGTGATGGGATCCTCTCCACTTCCCTGGGTGAATGCAGTTTTAAAAACATGGAAGAAACTCAACAGCATCTGATTATCAGCCAGTTGATCAGAAGCCCATCCACCAACTAACAAATCCACTCCCTCTGCCTCCACACAGTATGGCTGCAATGTGCATCATCTCCCAAAGGCTTCCTCAGCATCTTCCAAACCTGTGACCTTTACAAGGAGAGCAAATCATGTGGGAACACTACCACTTGCCATCTTCCCCTTCACTCCCAGGCCATCTTGACCTAGAACTATACGGGTGTAACTTTATCATTATTCAGTGACAGTGCTCCCTGTGAATGACAGTGATTGAAGAATGTAGTTCATCCCCATCTTTTTTTAAGGTAATTAGAGATGAACAATAAATGCTCACCTTGGCAGTGAAGTCCACATCCCTTGAATCGATTCCGGTGCCATCTGGAATCGGCTGGTAGGGCCATGTTCAAACAATCCTCAGGTACTTTGGATAAGTACACCACCACCATCACAAACTTTATCAGCAAGTGTGTGGAGGACTGTATACCGAGGAAGTCAATCCGGGTATTCCTCAACAGGAAACCCTGGATAAATCAGGACGTACAAAACCTGCTGAAAACCAGGAGTGAGGCCTTCAGATCAGGAGACCCACTCAAATATCAAGAAGCCAAGTATGACCTTCGAAGAGCCATTAAGACAACCAAGGACCCATACTGACCCAAACTAGAGACCCAGACAGATACCCAGCAACTACGGCAAGGTCTGAATGACATCACAGCTTCTAAAAAGAGACAGTGCAAGATAGTAGACGATGACATATCCCTCCCAGGTCGTCTCAACGCCTCCTATGCTCACTTTGAGCAGAATTTCAGTGGAGAGGTAATACCTATTCCAACAAGTCCTGACGAACCTATCCCTACAGTCACTGCATCAGAGGTCAGATCAGTTTTCCTTCATGTGAATCCAAGGAAAGCGATGGGACCAGACGAGTACCAGGCCGTGCACTCACAGCATGCACTGGTCAACTGGCAGAGGTCTTCTCTGACATCTTCAACCTCTCCCTGCAGCAGGCCACTGTCCCTGCCTGTTTCAAGAGTGTCAACATCATCCCTGTACCTAAGAAGGCTCATACAGCGTGTCTCAATGACTACCACCCAGTGGCCCTAACTTTGGTGGTCATGAAGTGCTTTGAAAGGCTAGTCATGGCATTAATTGACTCCAGCCTCCTCACTACTCTTGACTCACTCCAACTTGCCTATCGGACCAACTGATCCATGTCAGATGCCATATTACTTGCACTTCTCTTCTCCCTAGAACATCTTGACACCAAGAACAGCTCCGTAAGAATCCTTCTCATTGACTACAGTTCAGCCTTCAACACTATTATCCCCCCGAGACTGATTACTAAACTCAGTGACCTTGAACTAAGCCCCACTCTCTGTAACTGGATCCTCAGTTTCCTGACCCATAGGCCACAATCAGTGAAGAGTGGGGACAATATTTCATCCTCACAAACACTCAACACTGGACCCCCCCAGGGGTGAGTACTCACCCCCCTACTGTACTCACTGTATACCCATGGCTGTGTTGCCAAATACCAGACTCATGCCATTTACAACTTTGCTGATGACACCACTATAGTCTGTCGAATCTCAGATGGTGATGAAACAGACTACAGACGGGTGGTGGAGGACCTGGAAAAATTGTGCACTGAGAACAACCTAGCTCTCAATGCCAGCAAAACCAAAGAATCATTATTGAGTTAGCAGCAGGACGAACAACTGAGCCACTGTGCTGCCCCATACCGTGGGTGGTTTAACAAAAAAAAACTTCCCCAGAAAGGCATCCATTCAGGTAAGGGTAGAAATCATGTGCTGTTGATAAATCTGGGTCTTTTTAGTAATTTTCTCTGATCCACAAATTAGGTCTAATCTCCATGAACAAATCGGTATTGGTACTGGAGTGTTTTTGTCTGGCTTGGGAAGAGTTTAGTCAGTGAGGTCCTCCTACAGTTTTGTATATTTTTAAAAACCTAAATAACAGAGGTCAAACAACATTCTGTCCACTGCAAGCCCCCTCTCTAAAAAGCCAGTGAAAGGGTGCTTTGATTTTGTTTTTGCCTGGTGAATGATGTCACAGCTGCCTTTAGCAACAGAGCCTCATGACCATGAGATTGATAGATGGAAGACCAGCCCATCATGTCTGTTACAAGCCTTCCACCCACAGATTGCAAATTCCAGCGGCAGTCTGGATTGTATTTAAAAACTGAATGCACCTTTTCAAAGGAGGCCTCACCGTATGAAGCGAAATACTGGTGCAAGTTGTCAAAGAAAATGCAAATATTTTATGATGGCTGGTTTCCAAGCTATTAGATACCTCCCCAGAGATGCTGCTGCCAGGCAGGAGGATCAGGAGTGAAGTTCTTTTTTCCCCCAAATGGAAAGAAATCCAACTCTCTTGAACAAAGCATAACTGACGGTCACACAACAGTGAGCAGAGAACCTGGATCCAGTACCAGAAAAGATTCAATGACTTTTGTGTGTCGGGGAAGCCAAACACAGTTTCTCCCATTTCTTATTGTGCACCTGTTCACAGTGCATCTCCTTCCATAAGACAATTAAATAAAGGAACAAAAGGAGGCCATTCAGCCCCTCAAGCCTGCTCTACCATTCAGGTGGACCATGGCTGATCCAACATTCCTCACACCCATTCTCCCTCTGTCTATCTAAACCTAGAAGCTTTAAATATACACACGGACTCTGCACCCACAGCTCTCTGTCGCAAACCCACGAGAGAAGAAATTCTTCTTGATCTCAGTTTTAAATTAGTGCCCCTTTATTCTAAGATATGTCTTCTGGTCCTGAACTCTCCCATGAAGGGAAACATCTTCCCAGCATTTACCCTGTCAAGTTCTTAAGAACCCTACATATTTCAATGAGATCATCTCTCATTCTTCTAAACTCCAGTGAGCAGAGTCCCAACCTATTTAACTATTGCTCATAAGACAATCAAATAGCATCCTAGTGAAATTTTGTGAACTGCCTCCAATGAAATGATATCCTTCCTTAAAAAAAGGCCAAAACTGCTCACAACACTTGAGATATTACTTACCTTGTAAGTAAGGTTTCCTTACTCTTATCTGCCAATCCCATTGAAATAAGGGCTAACATTCCCTTAGCCTTCCTGATTACCTGCTAACACCTGTGTGCTAGCTTTCTGTGTTTCATGCACAAGAACCTGCAAGTCCCTTTGTGTTGCAGCTTTCTGCAGTTTTTCCTCAACATAAATAATATTCTGTTTTTTTATTCTCACTTCTAAAATAAGCAACTTCGCACATTATGCTCCATTTGCTAACTTCTTGCCCACTTAATTAACCTATCAATATCTCACCACAAACTAGAAAGGGTTTGTATCACCCTATTTTAGTGTCATCGGCAAATTTGGCTACTGTATGTTCACTTCCATCTTCCAAGTTATGAATCTATATTGTAAACAGTTCCGGTCTCGGCACCAACCCCTGTGGAACCCAACTGGTCACAGGTTGCCAACCTGAGAAAGAACCCCTTATCCCCACTTGCTGTTTCCTGCCCATGAGCCAATTCTCTATCCATGCCAATACACTACCTCCAACACAGTGTGCCTTATTATATGACTTAACCTTTAGTGATGTATCTTGTTGAATGCCTTCTGGAAGTTCAAATACAAGACATCCACTGGTTCTGATTCACTCTGCCTGAGACTTCCTTAAAAAACTCTAATATATTGGTCTGACACAATATCTCTGTAGCTACCTCTTTTAGAATCCTAGGATGCAAACCAACTGGGCCAGGAACATATCCGCCTTTAGTGCCATTAGTTTGTCTAATACTACTCCTCAAGTGATGATGATGGTATTTAACTCCCCTCTGTGTATTCTTTAGCTTTAATGGGATGTTCGCAGTATCTTCCAGCATAAAGACTGTGTAACACCTTTGCCATTTTCTTGTTCCTCAAAACCATCTCCCCAGATTCTTTTCTAAGGGGCATATATTTACTTTGACCTCTCTTTTTGGTCCATATATATTTTTAAAGAAGCTCTTGTTGTCAGTTTTTATACTCCTCAGTAATTTTCCCTTGTAGTTTATTGTCTCTTTCTTTACTTTCATTTGTCCACTTTTGCTGAATTCTGATTTTATCCCAGTCTTCAGGACTATCACTGACTTTAGCCTTCTTATATACTTTCTCTTGTAATTTAATGGTCTCATAGAATCATACAGCAAAGATACAAACCCTTTGGTTGAACTCATGCTGACCAAATTTCCCAAACCAAACCATTCCCACTTGCCTGCGTTTGGCCAATATTCCTCTAAATCTTTCCTTTTCATGTACCGGTCCAAATGTCTTTTAAATGTAGTAACTGTACCTGCATCCACCACTGTCAGTTCATTCCACATGCAGTGTCTCATGTAGGTGGTGCATACTGCTGATATTATGTGTCAGTGATTAAGAAAGTGATTGCTGAAGATAGTGGATAGTGTGTTAATCAGTTGGGCTGCTTTGTCCTGGATGGTGTCAAACTTATTCAATGTGGTTGAAGAAGCACTCATCCAGGCATTTGGGAGATTAAATGATAGTGATGCCATCAAATGTCATAGAATGACTGTTAGATTCTCTCTTGTTGAAGTTGGTCATTGCTTTTGACACTTGTGTAGTAGGAATATTATGCACCACTGCAAACCTGGATGTTGTCCACATCTTGCTCTATATGGACACAGACTGCTTCAATGTCTAAGTTGTTGAATATTACGCAGCAATTATTGAACATCTCCAACGTCTAACCTTATTATGGAAGGAATGACATGATGAAACATGGAAAAGAGGAGGAGTAGCCCATTTGGCTCTTCAAACCTGCTCTGCCATTCAACATTATCATGGCTGGTCATCCAACTCAGTATCCTGTATCTGCTTGCTCCCCACACCTTTTGATCCCTTTAGCCCTACATTATCTCCTTCCTGACAACATTCACCTTTTTGGCCTCAACTACTTAGTGTGGCAGAGAATTCCATAGTTCACCATTCTCAGAGTGAAGACATTTCTCCTCATCTCATTCCTAAATGGCTTTCCCTATGTCTTTAGGCTGTAACCCCTGGTTCAGGACTCCCTGGTCATCAGGAACATCCTTCCTGAATTTACCCTGACTAGTCCCATGAGAATTTTATAGGTTTTTGTGAGATCATGTCGCATTCATCTAAGGTTCATTGAAAATAGTCCTACATCACTCCTGCATCCCAGGAATCAGTCAGGAAAACGTTTATTGCACTCCCTCTAGAGCCAGAACATCCTTCCTCAGGTAAGGAGACCAAAACTGTACACAATATTCCAGGTGTGGCTTCACCAAGGCCCTGCTCCTGTAATGAAATCCTTTTGCTAAAAAGACCAACACACCATTTGCCTTCTTTATTGCCTGCTGCACCTGCATGCTAACTTTCAGCAATTGTGTACAAGGGCACCCAGGTCTTGTAACAACCCCCTTTTTCCAATCCCATATACCAGGAGAGGTGGCGGGGCTGCAGTGGTGAACAAATGGATGGAGTTCAAGACACGAGAGTTTCATTGCCTTGTGCACAACTCAACCCACCACATTAATATTTTGGTTGCAATTTTACCAAACTTGCCAAACAAACTAGCCTTCATGATAATGTGACATGGAAACTAGAATGAGTTCTTCATGGGGTCAACTCACTGCAAACTTCAAATGACCTCCATAGTGCATCAACATCAGGACAGCAGGGTACCTTCCATGGCACTGACCACACATGGTCACACATTTGCATCTGACATCTGCCAGCCCTATGACCCCTGTGGGCACATGTCCCAATCCACTTACAAGATGCTTCTGTATTTCAATGTTATCCCTTGGCATGTACTGGAACTATCATTGAAATACTGCAGCAAGAACATGTTACATTCAGGGATACACACCCAGTTCATGAATTGGACCAGGCTGCATCTTCAAGCTCTTTGTTTGTTGACAGACTTCTCACTCACTCTGACTGACCTGGATGTTCACATCATCCCTGTCTTGCATTGTCTAACATCTGTGGCCAGCCATGGTTAGTTTATCCCTTTCTTAGAATCTTTTCTTCTTACTGGAAGTAGTGATCATAACATGATAGAATTTAATGTGCAATTCAAGAGTGAGAAACTTGGATTGGAAACATCTGTGTTTAACTTAAAATAAGGAGACTTTTGGTGAGAGTTACTGATGACCTCCTTACGTGTCTGCTACTGCTTGCTTACTATCATTTCTGTGAATCTATCTGCCCAGTACACTTTCGCATACTCCACCTTTATTTCATGGTAATTCTCCTTATTTGAGTTAAACACAGATGTTCTGATCCAAGTTTCTCACTCTTGAATTGCACATTAAATTCTATCATGTTATGATCACTACTTCCTTGTGGATCCTTTACCTAAATGTCATGTATTAAACCTGCCTCGTTACCCATTATGAGATCCAAGATAGCCTGCAGTCTGGTTGGCTCCATTACATAATCCTATGAGAAATTATCCCTCATGCAATCCATGAATTTGTTGTTGCAGCTACACTTTTCAATTTGATTAACCTAATCAACAATCTCTCCATTAATGTCAGCAAAATGAAGGTAATTGACTTCAGGAAACAAAATGGAGGGCACACTCCTGACTGTACCAATGGTGCTGAAGTGGAGATGGTCGAGAACTTCAAGTTCCTAGGAGTAAGTATCACCAACAATGTATTCTGGTTCATCCACGCTGACGCTATTGTCAAGAAAGCCACCGATGCCTCTACTTCCTCTGAAGGTTAAGGAAGTTCAGCATGTCCACAATGACTCTTACCAATTTTTTATAGATGCACCATAGAAAGCATCCCATTTGGATGCATCACAGCCTGGTAATGACAACCACTCTGCCCAAGATGGAAAGGAATCACAGAGAGTTGTGAACGTAGCCCAGTTCATCACAAAAACTATCTTTCCTTCCATTGACTCTGTCTACACTTCCAATTGCCTCAGAAAATCAGCCAATATAATCAAAGACCCTCCCACCCCGGTTATAATCTCTTCTACCTTCTTTCATCAGGCAGAGGAAAGAAAAGTTTGAAAACATCTCACAACAGATTTAAGGACAGCTTCTTCCCCACTGTTATCAGACTTATTAATGGACCTCTCATATATTAGAGTTGATCTTTCTCTGCACCTTTGGTTTTGCTGTAACATTATGTTTGGTATCTGTTTTATTACTCTGATATACTTAAGCACACAAAAAACAATACTTTTCACTCTATCTCAGTTCATGCGTCAATAATAAATCAAAACAAAACGAAGGTTAAAGTTACCCATAATTATTGCTCTGTTCTTTATACATTCTCTATTAATTGTTGATTAAAGGTTTTCTGACAGAGTGGCCACAGTTTAGGGGTCTGTACACTATATCCACCAATATCTTCTTTCCCTGTTGCTTTTGTACTTCCAGCCAATGAACTCTACATCATCCGAGCCTAGATCATCTCTCACAACTATCCTCATGTTATCTCTTATTAACAGTGTTACCCCATCACCTTTTCCTTCCCTCCTATCTCTCCAAAAGGTCAAATATCCTTGCATGCTAAATTCCCAGTTTTGATCTCTTTGTAACTGTTTCTGTAATGGCTAAGGGATCAAATTCATTTACCTTGATTTGCACTTCACTTTGTCTACCTCATTCTGACTGCTTTGTGCATTAAGATACAAAGCCAGTCGTTTTTCTATTATTGAATTTCCCTGCACTTTTTATGGTTCCTTCGTATGACATTCTGTCCCCTCCTTTTATTTTCTGGTAACAATCAACCCCATCGCTAACTTGCAACCATACCTTCTCCTTCACCTTTGATTTTCTAAGTTTTCATGCAACTGAAACCACCTCCCTTCCACTTTCACTACTCCCACCAGTTCACATCTATGCATCTGTTGTTTTTAAACCATGTTCTACCACCTCCAGTCCTTATTGCAGTCATACTCACATACCTCCAGATTCCTTCCTTCGGAATTGCCTCTTCTTATTATTACTGAGGGAGCACACTGTTGGAGGTGCTGTCCTTCAGAGAAGACACTGTACTAAGGCCCCTCTCTCTGCGTAGGTGGATGTAAAAGATCCCATGGCAGTCCTGTCAAGGAAAGCAGGAAAGTTATAATTGGTGTCCTGACCAAAATTATCCCTGTGTCTATTACATAAAACAAATTAATTGGCCCAATATTAACATTTCTGTTTGTAAATGATGGCTGAGCATGTACTGGCTGCCATGTTTCCTGCATTGAAAGAGTTAATACAGTTGAGAAAGGCCTTCATAGGTTGTGAAGTGCTTTGATAAATCCACTGGTTGTGAAATAGTAGCAAGTCCTTTTGTTGATAAGTATGCAAAATTCCAAAATTTACCAAAGATACCAAACTTGGAAGATGTGGCAAACATTGAGGATGCAACTAACTGACTGTAACAGGACATGGAAAAACTGGCCAAATGGACAGAGAAAAGGCAGGTGGAACTTAATGTAAGGGAGGTAGTTGTCCAGAGAGAGAGTCATGGTTTACTAAAGATGTTGAAGCTCTTGTCAAGAGGAAGAAGGCGGCGTATGTGAGGATGAGGCGTGAAGGCTCAGTTAGTGGGCTTGAGAGTTATAAGTTAGCCAGAAAAGATCTAAAGAGTGGTCCAAGAAGAGCCAGGAGAGGACATGAGAAGTTGTTCATGGATAGGATCAAGGAAAACCCTAAAACCTTCTATTGGTAGATCAGGAACAAAATAATGACTAGAGTAAGATTAGGGCTAATCAAAGATAGTCGTGGGAAGTTGTGTGTGGAATCTGAGGACATAAGGGAAGCGCTTAATGAATACTTTTGGAAAAGAGCAATGTTAGTGAGAACACGGAGATACAGGCTGCAAGGTAATATGGGATTGGGGATAACAAAGAAGTATTTTTTGCAATTTTAGAAGATCTGAAAATAGATAAGACCCCTAGGCCAGATGGGATTTATTCTCGGATTCTCTGGGAAGCCAGAGAGGAGATTGCAGAACCTTTGGTTTTGATCTTTTTGTCATCATTGTCAATAGGAGTAGTTCCAGAAACTGGAGGATAGCAAATGTTGTTCCCTTGTTTAAGAAAGGGAGTCAGGACAACCCTGGTAATTATAGGCCAGTGAGCCTTACTTTGTGGGTAAGGTGTTGGAAAAGGTTATAAGAGATAGGATTTATAATCATCTGGAAATGAATATGATTAGAGATAGTCAATACAGTTTGGTCATGCATCACTAACCTTGAGTTCTTCGAAAAGGTGACAAAATAGGTGGATCAAGATAAATCGGTTGATGTGGTGTATATGGACTTTAATAAGGCGTTTGATAAGGTTCCACACTGTAGGCTATTGCACAAAATAGGGATTTTTGGGATTGAAGATGATTTAGCAGTTTGGATCAGAAATTGGCTAGCTGAAAGATGACTCAGGGTGGTAGTTGATGGGAAATGTTCATTCTGGAGTTCAGTTACCAGTGGTGTGCCGCTAGGATCTGTTTTGGGACGACTGCTGCTTGTCATTTTTATAAATGATCTGGATGTGGGCATAGAAGGATGGGTTAGTAAATTTGCAGATGACACGAAGGTAGGCAGAGTTGCGGATAGTGCTGAAGGACTTGTAGATTACAAAGGGACATCGATAAGATGCAGAACTGGGCTGAGAAGTGGCAAATGGAGTTTAATGGAGAAAAGTGTGAGGTATTTCACTTTGGAAGAAGTAACAGGAATGCAGAGTACTGGGCTAATGCTATAATTTTTGGCAGTATAGATGAACAGTGCAAGTTCATTGGTGTCCAAGTGCATAAATCCCTAAAAGTTGCCATCCAGGTTGATAAGGTTGTTAAGAGGCATATGGTGTGTTTATGTTCATTGGTAAGGGAATTGAGTTTAGGAGCCACGAGGTCATGCTTCAGCTGTACAAGACACTGGTAAGGCTGCACCTGGAGTATTGCGTGCAGTTCTGGTCACCGCATTATAGGAAGGATGTGGAAGCTTTGGAAAAGGTTCAGAGGAGATTTACTAGGATGTTGCCTGGTAGGAAGTAGGAAAAAAGACTGAGGGAACTGAAGCTGTCTTCGTTGGAGAGAAGAAAGTTGAGAGGTAACTTAAATCGAGATGTATAAGATAATCAGAGGGTTAGACACAGTGAATAATGACAGCCTTTTTCCTCAGATGGTGAAGGCTAACATGAGGGAACATAGCTTTAAATTGAGGGGTGATAGATTTAGGACAGAATAGTAGGGGTGTGGAATGGTCTGCCGGCAGCAGTAGTAGCCTCACCGACTTTAAGGGTATTTAAATGGGTATTGGACATACATATGGATAAAAAGGAACGGTGTAGGTTAGATGGGCATTAGATTAATTTCACAAGTCGGCGCAACGTCAAGGGCCGAAGGGCCTGTACTGCGCTGAAATGTTCTATGTAAGAGTGAGGTACAGCCTTTAGGTAGAAGGGATAGAAAAAAGCAATTATAGTATTAATAACACAGTTCTAATGAATGCTCAGGGGGAGAGGAACTTTGGACTCCTGTATATGATAGCTTTGAAGATGACAGGATAAACGGAGATAGTTCCCAAAACATAGCAGATAATGTGCTTCACAAATAGAGGTATTGTGTACAAGAGCAGGCAAGATTTGGAGGTGCCAGTGTTCAACTGGGGTGGACAAAATTAAAAGTCACACAACACTAGGTTATAGTCCAATGGGTTTATTTGGAAGTACTAGCTTTCAGAGCACTGGTCCTTCATCAGGTAGCTAGTGGGGCAGTATCATAGGACACAGAATTTATAGCAAAATATCAAAGTGTCATACAACTGATGTGATGTATTGAACAAACGTACATTGCTGTTAAGTCTTTAATCACTTAGAATGGGGTGGCAATTCATAATATGTAAATCCTGCCCCACTAGCTACCTGATGAAGGAACAGTGCTCCGAAAGCTGATGAAGGGCTTTTGCCCGAAACGTCGATTTTACTGCTCCTCGGATGCTGCCTGAACTGCTGTGCTTTTCCAGCACCACTCTAATCTAGACTCTGGTTTCCAGCATCTGCAGTCATTGTTTTTACCACTCCGAAAACTTGTACTTCCAAATAAACCTGTTGGACTATAACCTGGTGTTGTGTGATTTTTAACTGTAACGTAGTTATCTTACCAATAACAGAAAATAAAAATGGACCAAAGTACCCTTTAAAATTACATTTTAAAAATGCTCTCATTAATGTCCACTCCCTTAGTGTCTGTCTTGTGTGTACATTTGTTTATTCTCCTGCTCCTATGAGGTCCTTCCCCAGGTGATTGCAGAAGAAGGTGGGGTGCTGTTCTTTATTTGAGAAGATTGCATTTGGAGACTGACCTTGAACAGCTCTGGGCCTGTCTGACCTGATTTCAGACTGTACCACCTTAGCCTCAGGCTGTTGCAATCTGGTCAGTCTGACAGGCAACAGCAGGTGAAGTGGAAGCAGGAATCCTGTTGTTCAGTGATCACAATATGTTCCAGCCTCATGTCATTATGATTCTTGCAAGCCAGTCCCTCAGTGAACAGATTAATGGAGGGCTGCAATGTCCTTTATTGGAAACCGTACTGCATTGGAAACTGTAATATTGGCTGTCAGATGCTGCACTGTGGGTGGCACGGTGGCACAGTGGTTAGCACTGCTGCCTCACAGCGCCAGAGACCCGGGTTCAATTCCCGCCTCAGGCGACTCTCTGTGTGGAGTTTGCACATTCTCCCAGTGTCTGCGTGGGTTTCCTCCGGGTGCTCCGGTTTCCTCCCACAGTCCAAAAATGTGCAGGTTAGGTGAATTGGCCATGCTAAATTGCCCATAGTGTTAGATGAAGGGGTAAATGTAGGGGAATGGGTCTGGGTGGGTTACGCTTCGGTGAGTTGGTGTGGACTTGTTGGGTCGAAGAGCCTGTTTCCACACTGTAAGTAATCTAATTAAGGTTGATTCCATACGTATCCTGATGGAGATGACTAAGTGAAGCCCCGAGATGGACTCCATGTTACTTGACATTAAAAGCTTTGGCAGGATATTCAATGGCACCAAACACTTAATTCTGAAGAAAGGTCACTTGACTTGAAAAGCTGATTCTGTTCTCTCTCCACAGATGGTGTCAGATCTGCCGAGTTTCTGCAGCAATTTCTGTTTTTGTTTGTTTCAAATCTCCAGCATCTGCGGTACTTTGTTTTATCAACACTTGGTGATGTACATACAGCAGCTGCCTTCAATCTGCTGAACTTACATCTAACTCCACTGTAGGAGATCAGAAAAGTTTAGACAGATATGGACCAAAGGCAGGCAAATGGAACTAGTTTGGTTTGGGAAAACTGGTTGGCATGGACAAGTTGGACCAAAGGATCTGTTTCCATGCTATATGACTATGAATCTAATGTGCACCTTGCCATCCAGTAACCTGGCACCAGCACTATCCTTTTCACATCCTGCCTTCAGGTGTTCCACCACATATAGATCCTCCTCTATCCTCATCTCTGAAAAAAAAACCAAAAGGGTCAGTCACCATGTTACTGGTTGATTGAAAGATGAACTGACAGAGCATTTCCTGTTCCAAGTCTTGGGTAACTTGCTTCATCACTTACCTACCGCTGCCCAATGACGTTTGCCATACTCGATTTATGCCCCATCTTACCTGGAACCATTCCCGGAACAATTTGCACTCAGGGGGAATCCCAGAATTCACTGGCATTCCTTCTGTCCCCCACCATCTTTAAAAGCCCATTGCATGCCCAGATAAGCGCTGTCAGTCTGGAGCTGCCCTGCTCAGTCCCTAGTAGTTTCCTTGAACACGGTAGAATTAGGAAATTGTGGCCTGATGTGTGGACAGAAATCTGGAAGTCCTGCTGAATAGGGTGGTGCAGTGGTGGGACTTACACTTCCCCAGGACCAGCAGTGGAAACCACCACCTCTAGGCCATGCCAGCATAGGCTGAGGAACCACCCTTGCCCCTGCCTGACCCGTCAGTGCAGTCTCACTCGTCTGGAAAAATACACAGCCATGCAAGAAGGTGATCAATGATCTTCTCCAATCTACCTGTGAATGTGCCAACACCTTCTCTGATACCGCACACTCACTCTCTCTGCTGCTGCAACCAACTCCCACCAAGGCTCATTCTCTACTAACCTCACTGTTGCCTGCAATACCTTCCCTCACTCGTTCTCACCCAGTTCAACTCCAGGCACCACTAACCCCGCATGTCCTCTGCCCTGTCCACTTACGGCACCTCCTCAGCTGTATCACCTCCACTTTCATCTCCCTTAACACTGGTCTCTCTTTTGTTCCAAGAGTAAAGCAGCAAACAATAGGGCTGAAAAACTCAAGACGGATGATGGGCCTCTCAACTTTGAGCTCCTTGAGAGGATACTGATGCTGACTGCCCCAAAAGGGGAAGTGACTGTGTCCAAGCCTCTGGAATGATATTAGAGGCTGCTCTTATCTTAGTGCACTGGGGCCCCTGTCTGAAGGCCATTCCCAATGACTTGACTAAGGCCTACTGACAACCGTGACAAGGTTCCTTCCTTTGGCAAGGCTGGAGACTGGTGATATGAGCCTCATATCTCTGGTTGACAGGGCAAGGGATGATGGAAGTATTTAACTACAGACAAAGTGAGTGAGTGCTATGAGAGCTGCAGGGGCACACTGGTTCAGTCCATTAGTTGGGTCCATGTTCCGAGCACACAGTGTCCTCTCAGCAGTTTTACTGTGTTACTTGCAGTTGCTGCTCTACCCCTACAAGGTGCAACATTGAAGTGCAGAAGCATCCCACAGTTGGATCAGAGATGTGCCATGAGGGTTCTTCAAGGTTGACACATCGGATGCCAACGTCCATGGCTCATGGAGGAAGCCCTGAGGTGTTGGTGCCCAGTGTCCAATATGGAGTTCTTCAGAGTAGGTGGTGAGCTGAATTCACCAGGTACCTGTTGTGGTTTTCCATGTTGAGTTTTCCAGATGTCGAGCATGTTTGGTGAGTGTGGTAGGATAGAAAGCTGAATATTAATGAGCTGAATTAGATCATCAATGAATGCAATTAGCTGAAACTCCCAAAAGTGATTAATTCACGTGGTGTATGGTCAGAATCCAGAGGAATATTTTTACTTAATGCAAAAAAAAGAGAGACTTGAGTACAATTTGCATCAAAAATTCCTACAATGAGCCAAATTCAGCCAATGCAATGCTATGAGTTTTTCACTGATGTTGACAATTGAAATTATTGAATTGAAGCTAAAGTGAAGTGACAGGAAAATTGTATCTTAATAATAACTTGAGAACTGTCAAAAGCTAATTACCTGCCATTTGCCTACATTGTGTAAAAGTACATGGATATTTCTGGACAGTCCAGTCTAAGGCTGGACAGTCTAATTTGCACTGTAGACTATATTTTGGAGTCTGATTATAGGAACTTCAAAATGCATCAGTGCAAAGGGTTCTCAATGTCCTTGTGCCTAAGTTGCAGAAAACCCATCTGGAGGTATCACAGGTAATAAGGAGGACAAATGAAATCTTAGTATTTATTTCTAAAGGAATGGAAGATAAAAGTAGGGAAGTGTTGTTCCAACTGTACAAGGCTTTTGTAGGATTATATCTGGAGTACAAGGCATTGGTGAGACCATATCTGGAGTGCTGCATTCAGTTTGGTCCCATTAATTGAGGAAAAGTGAAATTGCTTTGGAGGTAGTTCAGAGAACGTTCACTAGATTATTGCAGAGATTAAATGGTTGTTTTATGAGGAGACATTGAGCAATTTGGGCTATACTCGCTAAAATTTAGAAGAATGAAAAGAGATTTAATTGAGGTGCACAAGATGTTAAAGGAATTGACAAATTAGATGTGGAAAGTATGTTTTGTTTTGTGGGAAAATCTAGAATGAGAGCTTATAGTTTAGGTTAGACCAGGGAAACCCAGTGGGTGTGGTCTATCTAGACTTCCAAAAGGCCTTTGATAAGGTGCCACATGGGAGGCTGCTGAGCAAGGTGAGGGCCCATGGTGTTCGAGGTGAGCTACTGGCATGGATTGAGGATTGGCTGTCTGACAGGAGGCAGAGAGTTGGGATAAAAGGTTCTTTTTCGGAATGGCAGCCAGTGACAAGCCATGTCCCGCAGGGTTCAGTGTTGGGGCCGCAACTGTTCATGTTATATATTAATGATCTGGATGAAGGGACTGGGGGCATTCTAGCGAAGTTTGCCGATGATACAAAATTAGGTGGACAGACAGGTAGTACTGAGGAAGTGGGGAGGCTGCAAAAGGATCTAGACAGTTTGGGAGAGTGGTCCAGGAAATGGCTGATGGAATTCAATGTGAGCAAATGCGAGTCTTGCACTTTGGAAAAAAGAATACAAGCATGACTACTTTCTAAACGGTGAGAAAATTCGTAAAGCCAAAGTACAAAGAGACCTGGGAGTGCTAGTCGAGGATTCTCTAAAGATAAACATGCAGGTTGAGTCCGTGATTAAGAAAGCGAATGCAATGTTGTCATTTATCTCAAGAGGGTTGGAATACAAAAGCACCGTTGTGCTACTGAGACTTTATAAAGCTCTGGTTAGACCCCATTTGGAGTACTGTGTCCAGTTTTGGTCCCCACACCTCAGGAAGGACATACTGGCACTGGAGCGTGTCCAGCGGAGATTCACACGGATGATCCCTGGAATGGTAAGTCTAATATACGAGAAACGGCTGAGGATCCTGGGATTGTATTCATTGGAGTTTAGAAGATTAAGGAGAAATCTAATAGAAACTTACAAGATAATACATGGCTTGGAAAGGGTGGACGCTAGAAAATTGTTTCCGTTAGGCGAGGAGACTAGGACCCGTGGACACAGCCTTAGAATTAGAGGGGGTAAATTCAGAACAGAAATGCTGAGACATTTCTTCAGCCAGAGAGTGGTGGGCCTGTGGAATTCATTGCCACAGAGTGCAGTGGAGGCTGGGACGCTAAATGTCTTCAAGGCAGAGATTGATAAATTCTTGATGTGACAAGGAATTAAGGGCTACGGGGAGAATGCGGGTAAGTGGAGTTGAAATGCCCATCTGCCATGATTGAATGGCGGAGTGGACTCAATGGGCCGAATGGCCTTACTTCCACTCCTATGTCTTATGGTCTTAGGTTGGTGGGTGGCAGATTTAAAACAAGGTCAAAAGTCACATGACATCAGATTATAGTCCAATAGGTTTATTTGGAAATCACTAGCTGGAACTGTAATCTGGTGTAGTGTGACCTTTGCCCTTGTCCACCCCAATCCAACACCTGCACCTCCATATCAAATTTAAAATAGGACAAATTACTTCTCTCAGGGTGTAGTGAATTTTGAAAGTGCAGCTGGGACAGTGAATAAATTTAAGGTGGAGATAGACAGATAGATTTTTTATTAATAATGGGTAGGGTTATGGAGAGTGGGGTGGAAAATGAAGTTGAGGCTGTGATGAGATTAGCTATGATTGTGTTAAATGGCAGTGCAGGTTTGAGTGGCTGAATTGTCTCTTCCTATTCCTCGTCCTTACATTCTTATAGCATAGCAACAAAATCAGAGAAGTGATTTGAATATATCAGCAAGAAATATTTTCATTAAACTGCAAGATAAGCGATGATGGAATACAACATGTGAATCCATGATACCAATTAACATAGCTACAGAATTACAGCTCAAGAAATGTAACTTCAAAAGCATGAATTTTTTAAAAAAGGAGAAAATGAAGAAATAAAATGAAGAAATTAACCTGGATAAGATACAAACCTGTTTGATAAATCACTCCCAATGACCATTTCCAGTAATTCAGTGGCTCAGATATCCTGACAAACACAGAAATGGAGATATTCTGAAACAGAAGTCAGAAATGCAATAAGCAGCACCATCTGGTGGTGTCCAAGGCTCATCGCCGTTACATTCTGCTGTGGGTGGGAAAGGAATTGTCCAATGCAAATCCCCATGGAAACCCGCTGTTAGTTAAAATCCAGGCTCAAGTGTGTGTGGGCAGAACCTAACCAGCGAGAGTGAAGTAACAATGTTTAAGTATTCACTCACAGGAACACTGTTTAAACACCATAGTACCTCTGAAAATTTGTGGTGTTACCTAAAGTCAGGCTTTCTGGAGGGTTTCATAAATTGTGTAGGTAAGAATAAAATATTAGATTGAAGGGCAAAATTCTGATAAGCTTCCATAATAACCATCATAATTTAAGCGTGAACTATTTAACAGAACTTTCAAAAGTTATTTGCTTTCTTCTCCACTAACAATTATTTTCTGTATGTTCCTGATAGTGGATGTAACTGAAAGATTTTCCAAGAATTCTTAAGGTGAATGGTCAACAATGACAGACAAATTCTTCTTACTGGGGAATTAAAATACATTTCTGCTCCTTAAACTTGAATTTATGATCATTTTGCCAGCCTTGGGTGTTAAATGATCTTTTGAAATAACAATTTGGTGGAACCACCCTGGAAATGAGTGTGAAGTTCAGTAGCTGCAGAATTGTTTGGGGCATTCCTAGGTGTTTCGAGCAGCTACCTAAAATGGATGCTGCTCTTTGAAATATTTCAGTAGGGACTCTGTGTGTGTATTAGCACCTTTTGGGAAACTGGTGCCTGAGAATGTTTAATATGATCATTCTCAAGAACTCCCAGCAAAACATGGACTGGAATACTCAATGCAGACAATTAATTTAAATGATTCTCCAACTCCAGTAAGGAACGACACTGGCACTGGAAAATCACTATGTTTATAGTGACCTATTTGGCTCACTTATTGTAAGTCCAAAACAAGATGTTGACCTGCACTGTAACCTTTGTGCAATTTTGCCCCCCAAACCGTTTCCAACACTGTTCTCCCACCAGCCCCAAACCCATTCATCACCACCCCCACCCGTCCCCAAACCCTATCCGACACTGCCCCCCGCCCACCCCCAAACCCCGTCCAACACTGCCCCCCCCGCCTACCCCCAAACCCTGTCCAACACTGCCCCTCGCCCAACCCCAAACCTCATCCAACACTGCCCCCTGCCCTCAAACCCCATCCAACACCGCCCTCCGCCCACCCCCAAACCATGTCCAACACCACCCCTCGCCCACCCCCAAACCCTTTCCAACACTGCCCCCTTGCCCCCAAAACCTCATCCGACACTGCCCCCTGCCTGCCTGCCCCAAAACCTTTCCAACACTGCCACCCACCCCGCCCCCAAACTCCGTCCAACACTGCAGCCCCACCTCGACCCCAAACCCCGTCCAATACTGCCCCCCCCACCCACCCCTAAACACTGTCCAGCACTGCCCCCCCGCCCGCCCCCAAACCCTTCCAACACTGCTCACCCACCTGACTGAAACTCCGTCCAATACTTCCCCCCCACCCGCCCCAAACCCATCCAATACTGCCCCCCACCCGCTCCCAAACCCCATCCAACACTGCCCCCCGCCCGTCCCCAAACCCTGTCAAACACTGCCCCCTCACCCCACCCCCAAATCCCCCGCCAACACTGCACCCCCGCCTGCCCCCAAACCCCATTCAACACTGCCCCCGCCCGCCCCAAACCCCGTCCAACACTTCCCCCTCCCGTCCCCAAACCCCGTCCGACACTGCCCCCCCGCCCGCTCCCAAACCCCGTCTGACACTGCCCCCCTGCACGCCCCCAAACCCCGTCCGACACTGCCCCCCGCCTGCCTCCAAACCCTGTCCAACACCGCCTCTCGCCCACCCCCAAACCTCATCCAACACTGCCCCCACCCATCCCCAAACCCCGTCCAACACTGCCCCCCACCCCACCCCCAAACCCCATCCAACACTGCCCCCCCCCACCCCCAAACCCTTTCCAACACTGGCTCCTCGCCCACCCTGCAAACCCCATCCAACACTGCCCCCCCCGCCCGCCCCAAAACCAATCCAACACTGCCCCCCCACCCGCCTACAAACCCCGTCCCCCACTGTGGCCCCACCCACTCCCAAACACCGTCCAGCACTGCCCCCCTGCCCTCCCCCAAACCCATCCAACACTGCCCCCATCCCGCCCACAAAGCCCGTCCAACATTGCCCCACCACCCACACCAAACCCATCCAACACTGCCCCACCACCTGCCCCCAAACCCCATCCAACACTGCCCCCCGCCCGCCCTCAAACCCTGTCCAACACTGTCCCCCCACCCGCCCCCAAACCCCGTCCAACACTGACGCCGCCTGCCCACAAACCCCATCCAACACTGCTACCCGCCCGCCCCCAAACCCTGTCAAACTCTGACCCCGCCCGCCCCCAAACCCTTTCCAACACTGCCCCCTTGCCCGCCCCAGAAACCCTGTCAAACACCGGCCCGCGCCCACCCCCAAACCCTGTCCAACACTGGCCCCCGCCTGCCTCCAAATCCTGTCCAACACCGCCCCTTGCCCACACCCAAACCCCATCCAACACTGCCCCCCAGCCCCCAAAACCCATCCAACACCGCCTCCCTCGCCTGCCCCCAAGCCCCATCCAACACTGCCCCCCCACCCTGCCCCCAAACCCCGTCCAACACTGACCCCCCACCCCGCCCCCAAACCCCGTCCAACACTGACCCCCCACCCCTGCCCTCAAACCCCATCCAATACCGCCCTCCGCCCACCTCCAAACCCTGTCCAACACCACCCCTCGCCCACCCCCAAACCCTGTCCAACACCGCCCCCGCCCACCCCAAACGCTGTCAAAAAACCGCGCCTCACCCACCCCCAAACCCTGTCCAACACTGCCCCCCGCCTGCCCCACACCCCATTCAACTCTACCCCCCCACCCTGCCCCCAAACCCCGTCCAACACTGACCCCCCACCCCGTCCCCAAACCCCGTCCAACACTGCCACCCACCCCCCCGCCTGCCCCCAAACCCCAACCAACACTGCCACCCACCCCCCGCCTGCCCCAAATCCCGTTCAACACTACCCGGCCTGCTCCCAAACCCCGTCCAACACCGTCCCCGCCTGCCCCCAAACCCTTTCCAACACTGCCCCCTCACCCGCCCCCAAACCCTGTCCAACACCACCCCCGCCCTCCCCAAACCCTGTCCAACACCGCCCCTCGCCCGCTTCCAAACCCTGTCCAACACTGCCCCTCGCCCACCCCCAAACCTCATCCAACACTGTCCCCCACCCTCAAAACCCATCCAACACCGTGCCCCCGCCCGCCCCCAAACCCCGTCCAACATTGCCACCCGCCTGCCCGCAAACCCCGTCCAACACTGCCCCTCACCCCGCCCCCAAACCCCGTACAACACTGCCTCCCGCCCGTCCCCAAACCCCGTCCAACACTGCCCCTCACCCCGCCCCCAAACCCCGTACAACACTGCCTCCCGCCCGTCCCCAAACCCCGTCCAACACTGCCCCACACCCCGCCCCCAAACCCCGTACAACACTGCCTCCCGCCCGTCCCCAAGCCCCGTCCAACACTGCCCCTCACCCCGCCCCCAAACCCCGTACAACACTGCCTCCCGCCCGTCCCCAAGCCCCGTCCAACACTGCCCCTCACCCCGCCCCCAAACCCCGTACAACACTGCCCCTCACCCCGCCCCCAAACCCCGTACAACACTGCCCCTCACACCGGCCCCAAACCTCGTCCAACACTGCCCCTCACACCGGCCCCAAAGCCCGTCCAACACTGCCTCCCGCCCATCCCCAAACCCCGTCCAACACTGCCCCCCACCCGCCCACAAACCCAGTCCAAAACCGCCCCTACCTGCCCAAAACCCCGTCCAACACCGCTCCCCCGCCTCCCCCAAACCCCGTCCAACACTGCCCCCCGCCCGCCACCAAACCATTTCCAACACTGACCCTGCCCTGACCCCAAAACCCCATCCAAAACTGCCCCCCCGCCCGCCCCCAAACCCCGTCCAACATTGCCACCCACCTGCCCGCAAACCCCGTCCAACACTGCCCCTCACCCCGCCCCCAAACCCCGTCCAACATTGCCTCCCGCCCGTCCCCAAACCCCGTCCAACACTGCCCCTCACCCCGCCCCCAAACCCCGTCCAACACTGCCTCCCGCCCGTCTGCAAACCCCGTCCAACACTTACCCTCACCCCGCCCCCAAACCCCGTACAACACTGCCCCTCACACCGGCCCCAAACCCCGTCCGACACTGCCCCTCACACCAGCCCCAAAGCCCGTCCAACACTGCCTCCCGCCCGTCCCCAAACCCCGTCCAACACTGCCCCCCACCCGCCCACAAACCCAGTCCAAAACCGCCCCTACCTGCCCCAAACCCTGTCCAACACCGCTCCCCCGCCTCCCCCAAACCCCGTCCAACACTGCCCCCCGCCCGCCACCAAACCATTTGCAACACTGACCCTGCCCGCACCCCAAAACCCCATCCAAAACTGCCCCCCCGCCCGCCCCCAAACCCCGTCCAACATTGCCCACTGCCTGCCCCCAAACTCTGTCCCACACTGCCCCCCACCCCACCCCGAAACCCCGTCCAACACTGCTCCCCGCCTGCCCCAAACCCCATCCAACACTGCCCCCCCACCACGTCCCCAAACCCCATCCAACACTGCCCCCCCACCCGCCCCTAAACACCGTCCAGCACTGCCTCCCCGCCCGTCCCCAAACCCATCCAACTGCCCCCCCATCTGACTGAAACTCCGTCCAACACTGCCCCCTCACGCGCCTCAAACCCATCCAATACTGCCCCGCCACCCACCCCCAAACCCCATCCAACACTGCCACCCGCCTGTCCCCAAACCACATCGAACAGTGCCCCCCCACCCCGCCCCCAAATCCCCTCCAACACTGCACCCCTGCCCGCCCCCAAATCCCCTCCAACACTGCACCCCCGCCCGCCCCCAAACCCCGTCCAACACTGCCCCCGCCCGCCGCCAAACCCCGTCCAACACTGCCCTCCCACCCGCCTCAAACCCATCCAATACTGCCCCCCCGCCCGCCCCCAAACCCCATCCAACATCGCCCCCCTGCCCACCTCCAAACCCTATCCAATCCCTCCCCACGGCCACCCCCAAACCCTGTCCAACACTGCCCCCGCCCGCCTCATAACCCTGTCCAACACCGCCCCTCGCAGACCCCCAAACCTCATCCAACACTGCCCCCCAGCCCCCAAAACCCATCCAACACTGCACCCCCGCCTGCCCCGAAACCCCATCCGACACTTCCCCCCGCCCACGCCCAAACCCAGTCCAACACTGCCCCCTGCCTGCCCCAAAACCCTGTCCAACACTGCCCCCCACCCCGCCCCAAACTCCGTCCAACACTGCAGCCTCACCTCGACCCCAAACCCTGTCCAATACTGCCCCCCACCCACCCCTAAACACTGTCCAGCACTGCCCCCCGCCCGCCCCCAAACCCTTCCAACACTGCTCACCCACCCGACTGAAACTCTGTCCAACACTTCCCCCCCACCCGCCCCCAAACCCCATCCAACACTGACCCCTGCCCGTCCCCAAACCCTGTCAAACATTGCCCCCCCCCACCCTGCCCCCAAATCCCCCGCCAACACTGCACCCCCGCCCGCTCCCAAGCCCCGTCTGACACTGCCCCCCCGCACGCCCCCAAACCCCGTCCGACACTGCCCCACGCCTGCCTCCAAACCCTGTCCAACACCGCCCCTCGCCCACCCCCAAACCTCATACAACACTGCCCCCAGCCCCCAAAACCCATCCAACACTGCACCCCCGCCTGCCCCCAAACCCCATCGAACACCACTTCCCTCGCCCACCCACAAACCCCGTCCAATACTGCCCCCGGCCGTCCCCAAACCCTGTCCAACACTGCCCCCCATCCCACCCCCAAACGCCGTCCAACACTGATCCCCCACCGCGCCCCCAAACCCTTTTCACTGGCCCCTCGCCCACCCCCCAAACCCCATCCAACACTGCCCCCCCGCTCACCCCAAACCCTGTCCAACACTGCCCTCCCACCCGCCTCAAACCCATCCAATACTGCCCCCACACCTGCCCCCAAACCCTGTCCAACACTGCGCCCCGCCTGCCTCCAAACCCTGTCCAACACCGCCCCTCACCCAACCCCAAACCTCATCCAACACTGCCGCCCAACCCCCAAAACCCATCCAACACTGCACCCCCGGCTGCCCCCAAACCGCATTCGACACTGCACCCCCGCCTGCCCCCAAACCCCATCCAATATCGCCTCCCTCGCCTGCCCCTAAGCCCGTCCAACACTGCCCCCCACCCGCCCCCAAACCCCGTCCAACATTGCCCCTGCCCGCCCCAGACCCTTTCCAGCACTGCTCCCTCGCCCGCCACTCGCCCACCCACAAACCCTGTCCAACACTACCCCCCCGTCCGCCTCCAAATGCTGTCCAACACCACCCCTCGCCCACCCCCAAACCTCATCCAACACTGTCCCCCAGCCTCCAAAACCCATCCAACAGTGCCCCCCGCCCACCCACAAACCCTGTCCAACACCGCCCCCCGCCCACCCCAAACCCCGTCCAACACCGCCCCTCGCCCACCCCCAAACCTCATCCAACACTGCCTCCCAGCCCCCAAAACCCATCCAACACTGCCCCCCGCCCGCCCACAAACCTTGTCCAACATTTCCCCCGCCCGCCCCAAAACCCATCCAACAGTGCCCCCCCCCGCCCGCCCCCAAACCCCTTCCGAGACTGCCACACCCCGCCCGGCCCCAAACCCCATCCAACACTGCCCCCCACCCGCCCCCAAATCGCATCCAACACTGTCCCCCACCTGCCCCCAAACCCTGTCCAACACCGCTCCTCACCCATTCCCAAACCTCATCCAACACTGCCCCCCTGCCCCCAGACCCCCAGACTCCATCCAACACTGCCCTCCCCGCCCGCCCCCAAACACCGTCCAACACTGCTCCCTCGCCCGCACCCAAACTCCATCATACACTGCACCCCACCCGCCCCAAACCCTTTCCAACACTGCCCCCTCGCCCGCCCCACAAACCCTGTCCAATACCGCCCCTCGCCCACCCTCAAACCTCATCCAACACTGCCCCCAGCCCACAAGACCCATCCAACACTGCACCCCCGCCTGCTCCCAAACCCCTTCGAACACCGTTTCCCTCGTCCACCCACAAACCCCGTCCAATATTGCCCCCGGCTGTCCTCAAACCGCGCCCCCAAACCCTTTTCAACACTGGCCCCTTGCCCACCCCCCAAACCCCATCCAACACTGCCCCCCCGCCCACACCAAACCCCGTACAACACTGCCCTCCCACCCGCCTCAAACCCATCCAATACTGCCCCCCACCCACCCCAAACCCTGTCCAACACCACCCCCGCCCTCCCCAAACCCTGTCCAACACCGCCCCTCGCCCGCTTCCAACCCCTGTCCAACACTGCCCCTCGCCCACCCCCAAACCTCATCCAACACTGCCCCCCACCCTCAAAACCCATCCAACACCGCGCCCCCGCCCGCCCCCAAACCCCGTCCAACATTGCCACCCGCCTGCCCGCAAACCCCGTCCAACACTGCCCCTCACCACGCCCCCAAACCCCGTCCAACACTGCCCCTCACCCCGCCCCCAAACCCCGTACAACACTGCCTCCCGCCCGTCCCCAAGCCCCGTCCAACACTGCCCCTCACCCCGCCCCCAAACCCCGTACAACACTGCCTCCCGCCCGTCCCCAAACCCCGTCCAACACTGCCCCTCACCCCGCCCCCAAACCCCGTACAACACTGCCTCCCGCCCGTCTGCAAACCCCGTCCAACACTGCCCCTCACCCCGCCCCCAAACCCCGTACAACACTGCCCCTCACACCGGCCCCAAACCTCGTCCAACACTGACCTCACACCGGCCCCAAAGCCCGTCCAACACTGCCTCCCGCCCGTCCCCAAACCCCGTCCAACACTGCCCCCCACCCGCCCACAAGCCCAGTCCAAAACCGCCCCTACCTGCCCCAAACCCCGTCCAACACCGCTCCCCCGCCTCCCCCAAACCCCGTCCAACACTGCCCCCCGCCCGCCACCAAACCATTTCCAACACTGACCCTGCCCGCACCCCAAAACCCCATCCAAAACTGCCCCCCCGCCCGCCCCCAAACCCCGTCCAACATTGCCCACCGCCTGCCCCCAAACTCTGTCCCACACTGCCCCCCCACCCCACCCCGAATCCCCGTCCAACACTGCTCCCCGCCTGCCCCAAACCCCATCCAACACTGCCCCCCCACCACGTCCCCAAACCCCATCCAACACTGCCCCCCTACCCGCCCCTAAACACCGTCCAGCACTGCCTCCCCGCCCGTCCCCAAACCCATCCAACTGCCCCCCCATCTGACTGAAACTCCGTCCAACACTGCCCCCTCACCCGCCTCAAGCCCATCCAATACTGCCCCGCCACCCACCCCCAAACCCCATCCAACACTGCCACCCGCCTGTCCCCAAACCACATCGAACAGTGCCCCCCCACCCCGCCCCCAAATCCCCTCCAACACTGCACCCCCGCCCGCCCCCAAACCCCGTCCAACACTGCCCCCGCCCGCTGCCAAACCCCGTCCAACACTGCCCTCCCACCCGCCTCAAACCCATCCAATACTGCCCCCCCGCCCGCCCCCGAACCCCATCCAACATCGCCCCCCTGCCCGCCCCCAAACCCTGTCCAATCCCTCCCCACGGCCACCCCCAAACCCTGTCCAACACTGCCCCCGCCCGCCTCCTAACCCTGTCCAACACCGCCCCTCGCAGACCCCCAAACCTCATCCAACACTGCCCCCCAGCCCCCAAAACCCATCCAACACTGCACCCCCGCCTGCCCCGAAACCCCATCCGAAACTGCCCCCCGCCCACGCCCAAACCCAGTCCGACATTGCCCCCTGCCTACCCCAAAACCCTGTCCAACACTGCCCCCCACCCCGCCCCAAACTCCGTCCAACACTGCAGCCTCACCTCGACCCCAAACCCTGTCCAATACTGCCCCCACCCAACCCTAAACACTGTCATGCACTGCCCCCCCGCCCGCCCCCAAACCCTTCCAACACTGCTCACCCACCCGACTGAAACTCTGTCCAACACTTCCCCCCCACCCGCCCCCAAACCCCATCCAACACTGACCCCTGCCCGTCCCCAAACCCTGTCAAACATTGACCCCCCCACCCTGCCCCCAAATCCCCCGCCAACACTGCACCTCCACCCGCTCCCAAACCCCGTCTGACACTGCCCCCCCGCACGCCCCAAACCCCGTCCGACCCTGCCCCCCGCCTGCCTCCAAACCCTGTCCAACACCGCCCCTCGCCCACCCCCAAACCTCATACAACACTGCCCCCAGCCCCCAAAACCCATCCAACACTGCACCCCCACCTGCCCCCAAACCCCATCGAACACCACTTCCCTCGCCCACCCACAAACCCCGTCCAATACTGCCCCCGGCCGTCCCCAAACCCCTCCAACACTGCCCCCCACCCCACCCCCAAACGCCGTCCAACACTGATCCCCCACCGCGCCCCCAAACCCTTTTCACTGGCCCCTCGCCCACCCCCCAAACCCCATCCAACACTGCTCCCCCGCTCACCCCAAACCCTGTCCAACACTGCTCTCCCACCCGCCTCAAACCCATCCAATACTGCCCCCCCACCTTCCCCCAAACCCTGTCCAACACTGCCCCCCTGCCCGCCTCCAAACCCTGTCCAACACCGCCCCTCGCCCAACCCCAAACCTCATCCAACACTGCCGCCCAACCCCCAAAACCCATCCAACACTGCACCCCCGGCTGCCCCCAAACCCCATTCGACACTGCACCCCCGCCTGCCCCCAAACCCCATCCAACATCGCCTCCCTCGCCTGCCCCTAAGCCCTGTCCAACACTGCCACCCACCCGCCCCCAAACCCCGTCCAACATTGCCCCTGCCCGCCCCAGACCCTTTCCAGCACTGCTCCCTCGCCCGCCACTCGCCCACCCACAAACCCTGTCCAACGCTACCCCCCCGTCCGCCTCCAAACGCTGTCCAACACCACCCCTCGCCCACCCCCAAACCTCATCCAACACTGCCCCCAGCATCCAAAACCCATCCAACAGTGCCCCCCACCCACCCACAAACCCTGTCCAACACTGCCCCCCGCCCACCCCAAACCCCGTCCAACACCGCCCCTCGCCCACCCCCAAACCTCATCCAACACTGCCTCCCTGCCCCCAAAACCCTTCCAACACTGCCCCCCGCCCGCCCACCAACCCTGTCCAACATTCCCCCCGCCCGCTCCAAAACCCGTCCAACAGTACCCCTCCTGCCCGCCCCCAAACCCCTTCCGAGACTGCAACACCCTGCCCGGCCCCAAACCCCATCCAACACTGCCCCCCACCCGCCCCCAAATCGCGTCCAACACTGTCCCCCACCTGCCCCCAAACCCTGTCCAACACCGCCCCTCACCCATTCCCAAACCTCATCCAACACTGCCCCCCTGCCCCCAGACCCCCAGACTCCATCCAACACTGCCCTCCCCGCCCGCCCCCAAACACCGTCCAACACTGCTCCCTCGCCCGCATCCAAACTCCATCATACACTGCACCCCACCCGCCCCAAACCCTTTCCAACACTGCCCCCTCGCCCGCCCCACAAACCCTGTCCAATACCGCCCCTCGCCCACCCTCAAACCTCATCCAACACTGCCCCCAGCCCACAAGACCCATCCAACACTGCACCCCCGCCTGCTCCCAAACCCCTTCGAACACCGTTTCCCTCGTCCACCCACAAACCCCGTCCAATATTGCCCCCGGCTGTCCTCAAACCGCGCCCCCAAACCCTTTTCAACACTGGCCCCTTGCCCACCCCCCAAACCCCATCCAACACTGCCGCCCCGCCCACACCAAACCCCGTACAACACTGCCCTCCCACCCGCCTCAAACCCATCCAATACTGCCCCCCACCCACCCCAAACCCTGTCCAACACCACCCCCGCCCTCCACAAACCCTGTCCAACACCGGCCCTCGCCCGCTTCCAAACCCTATCCAACACTGCCCCTCGCCCACCCCCAAACCTCATCCAACACTGCCCCCCACCCTCAAAACCCATCCAACACCGCGCCCCCGACCGCCCCCAAACCCCGTCCAACATTGCCACCCGCCTGCCCGCAAACCCCGTCCAACACTGCCCCTCACCCCGCCCCCAAACCCCGTACAACACTGCCTCCCGCCCGTCCCCAAGCCCCGTCCAACACTGCCCCTCACCCCGCCCCCAAACCCCGTACAACACTGCCTCCCGCCCGTCCCCAAACCCCGTCCAACACTACCCCTCACCCCGCCCCCAAACCCCGTACAACACTGCCTCCCGCCCGTCTGCAAACCCCGTCCAACACTGCCCCTCACCCCGCCCCCAAACCCCGTCCAACACTGCACCTCACCCCGCCCCCAAACCCCGTCCAACACTGCCTCCCGCCCGTCCCCAAACCCCGTCCAACACTGCCCCCCACCCGCCCACAAACCCAGTCCAAAACCGCCCCTACCTGCCCCAAACCCCGTCCAACACCGCTCCCCCGCCTCCCCCAAACCCCGTCCAACACTGCCCCCCGCCCGCCACCAAACCATTTCCAACACTGACCCTGCCCGCACCCCAAAACCCCATCCAAAACTGCCCCCCCGCCCGCCCCCAAACCCCGTCCAACATTGCCCACCGCCTGCCCCCAAACTCTGTCCCACACTGCCCCCCCACCCCACCCCGAATCCCCGTCCAACACTGCTCCCCGCCTGCCCCAAACCCCATCCAACACTGCCCCCCCACCACGTCCCCAATCCCCATCCAACACTGCCCCCCTACCCGCCCCTAAACACCGTCCAGCACTGCCTCCCCGCCCGTCCCCAAACCCATCCAACTGCCCCCCCATCTGACTGAAACTCCGTCCAACACTGCCCCCTCACCCGCCTCAAAACCATCCAATACTGCCCCGCCACCCACCCCCAAACCCCATCCAACACTGCCACCCGCCTGTCCCCAAACCACATCGCCCCCCCGCCCCCCCACCCCGCCCCCAAATCCCCTCCAGCACTGCACCCCTGCCCGCCCCCAAATCCCCTCCAACACTGCACCCCCGCCCGCCCCCAAACCCCGTCCAACACTGCCCCCGCCCGCCGCCAAACCCCGTCCAACACTGCCCTCCCACCCGCCTCAAACCCATCCAATACTGCCCCGCCACCCACCCCCAAACCCCATCCAACACTGCCCTCCCCGCCCGCCCCCAAACACCGTCCAACACTGCTCCCTCGCCCGCACCCAAACTCCATCATACACTGCACCCCACCCGCCCCAAACCCTTTCCAACACTGCCCCCTCGCCCGCCCCACAAACCCTGTCCAATACCGCCCCTCGCCCACCCTCAAACCTCATCCAACACTGCCCCCAGCCCACAAGACCCATCCAACACTGCACCCCCGCCTGCTCCCAAACCCCTTCGAACACCGTTTCCCTCGTCCACCCACATACGCCGTCCAATATTGCCTCCGGCTGTCCTCAAACCGCGCCCCCAAACCCTTTTCAACACTGGCCCCTTGCCCACCCCCCAAACCCCATCCAACACTGCCCCCCCGCCCACCCCAAACCCCTACAACACTGCCCTCCCACCCGCCTCAAACCCATCCAATACTGCCCCCCACCCACCCCAAACCCCATCCATCACCGCCCCCTGCCCGCCCCCAAACCCTGTCCAACACCGCCCCTCGCCCACCCCCAAACCCTGTCCAACACTGCCCCCCTGCCCGCCTCCAAACCCTGTCCAACACCGCCCCTCGCCCACCCCCAAACCTCATCCAACACTGCCGCCCAGCCCACAAAACCCATCCAACACTGCACCCCCGGCTGCCCCCAAACCCCGTCCGACACTGCCCCCCCGCCCACGCCCAAACCCAGTCCAACACTGCCCTCCCACCCACCGCTAAACACCATCCAGCACTGACCCCCCGCCGCCCCCAAACCCATCCAACACTGCCCCCCACCCAACCGAAACTCCAACCAACACTGCCCCCGCACCCGCCCTAAACCCATCCAATAATGCCCCGCACCTGCCCCCAAACCTCATCCAACACTGTCCCGCAGCCGTCCCCAAACCCTGTCCAACACTGCCCCCACCCCGCCCCCAAACCCCAACCAACATTGCCCCCGTCCGCCCCAAACCCCATCCAACACCACCCCCTGCCCGCACCCAAACCCCATCCAACACTGCCCCTCCACCCACCCCCAAACCCTGTCTAACACTGCCCACTGCCCACCCCTGAATGCCATCCAACACTGCCCCCGCCCGCCCCCAAATCCCATCCGACACTGCCACCTCGCCCGCCCCCAAACCCGTCCAAACGTGCCTCCCATGCCCGCCCTGAAATCCCGACTGACACTGCCCCCCGCACACCCCAAACCCTGTCCAACACTGCACCCTGCCCACCCACAAACCCTGTCCAACACCGCCCCGCCCATCCACAAACTCCGTCCGACACTGCACCACCGCCCGCCTCAAACCCTGTCCAACACTATCCCCCCGCCCGCCCCAAACCCCGTCGAACACCGCGCCCCTGCCCACCCCCAAACTCCGTCCAACACCGCGCCCCTACCCATCCACAAACCCCGTCCGACACTGCCCCCCCATCCCCCCCAAAACCTTTTCCAACACTGCCCCCTCACCCGCCCCAAACCCTTTCCTGCCCCCCGCCGATCCACAAACCCCATCCAACACTGCACCCCGCACGACCCAAGCCCTTTCCAACACTACCCCCTCACTCGCCCCCAAACCCCGTACAACACTGCCCCCACACCCCATCCACAAACCCCGTCCAACACTGCCCCCCACCCCGCCCCCAAACCCCGTCCAACACTGCCCCCCCACCCACCCCCAAACCACTTCTAACACCGACCCCCCGCCTGCCCCCAAACCCCATCCAACACTACACATCCGCCCGCCCCAAACTCCCTCCAACACTACCCCCCGCCTGCCCCCAAAGCCCGGCCAACACTGCCCCCCACCCCGCCCCAAACCCTGACCAACACTGCCCCCCCACCCCGCCCCATACACCGTCCAATACTGGCCCCGCCTGCCCCCAAACCCCGTCCAACACTGCCCCCCTCCTGCCCCCAAACCCCGTCCAACTCTGACACCCCACCCCGCCCCCAAACACCATTCAACAATGCTCCCCGCCCACCCCCAAACCCCATCCAACACCACCCCCCGCCCACCCCCAAACCCCGTCCAACACCGCGCCCCTGCCCATCCACAAACCCTGTCCGACAGTGCCCCCCCATCTGCCCCAAAACCCTTTCCAACACTGCCCCCTCGCCCGCCCCAAACCCTTTCCAACACTGCCACCCCGCCCATCCACAAACCCCATCCAACACTGCCCCCCACCCGCCCCTAAACCCTTTCCAACACTGCCCCCTCGCCCGTCCCCAAACCCCGTACAACACTGCCCCCACACCCCACCCCCAAACCCCATCCAACACCACACATCCGCCCGCTCCAAACTCCGTCCAACACTGTCCCCACCCCACTCCCAAAGCCCGGCCAACACTGCCCCGCCTGCCCCCAAACCACATCCAACACTGCCCCCCCACCCCGCCGCCAAATCCCGTCGAACACTGGACCCGCATGCCCCAAACCCCATCCAACACTGCCCCCCCACCTCGCCCCCAAACACCGTCCAACACTGCCCCCGCCTGCCCCAAACCCCGTCCAACACTGCCCCCCACCCCGCCCCCAAACCCTTTCCAACACCGCCCCCCAGCCCGCCCCCAAACCCTGTCCAATACCGCCCCTCACCCACCCCCAAATCCTGTCCAACACTGCCCCCGCCTGCCTCCAAACCCTGTCCAACACTGCCCCTTGCCCACCCCAAACCCCTTCCAACACTGTCCCACCACCCCGTCCCCAAATCCCGTCCAACACTGCCCCCCAACCCCGCCCCAAACCCTTTCCAACACTGACCCCCACCCGCCCCCAAACCCTGTCCAACACTGCCCCCCCACCCGCCCCAAACCCATCCAACACTGCCCCCCCACCCACCCACAAACCCCATTCCCCAGTGCCCCCCGCCCGCCCCAAACTATGTCCAACACTGCCCCCTGCCCGCCCCCAAACTCCATTCAACACTGCCGCCTGCCCGCCCCCAAACCCCATCCAATACTGCCCCCCGCCCATCGCCAAACCCCAACCAACACCGCCCCCTGCCCACACCCAAAACCCGTCCAACACTGCCCACCGCCCACCCCCGAATCCCATTCAATACTGCCCCCGCCCGACCCCAAATCCCGTCCGACACTGCCACCTTGCCCGCCCCCAAACTCCGTCCAAAAGTGTCCCCCATGCCCGCCCCTAAATCCCGACGGACACTGCCCCCCGCACGCCCCAAACCCTATCCAACACTGCTCCCTGCCCACCCACAAACCCTGTCCAACACCACACCGTGGCCATCCACAAACCCCGTCTGACACTGTCCCACCGCCCGCCCCAAACCCCGTCGAACACCGCGCCCCCACCCACATCCAAGCTCTGTCCAACACCGCGCCCCTGCCCATCCACAAACCCTGTCCGACACTGCCCCCCCATCCGCACCAAAACCTTTCCAACACTACCCCCTCGCCCGCCCCCAAACCCCGTACAACACTGCCCCCACACCCCGTCCCCAAACCCTGTCCAACACTGCCCCCACACCCCATCCCCAAACCCCGTCCAACACTGCCCCCCCACCCGCCCCCAAACCACTTCCAAAACCGACCCCCCGCCCGACCCCAAACCCCATCCAACACCACACATCCGCCCGCCCCAAACTCCGTCCAATACTGCCCCCCGCCTGCCCCCAAAGCCTGGCCAACACTGCCCCCCCACCTCGCCCCCAAACCCCGACCAACACTGCCCCCCACCCCGCCCCCATACACCGTCCAACACTGACCCCGCCTGCCCCCAAACCCCGTCCAACACTGCCCCCCGCCTGCCCCCAAACCCCATCCAACTCTGACACCCCATCCCGCTCCCAAACACCGTTCAACAATGCTCCCCACCCACCCCCAAACCCCGTCCAACACCGTGCCCCTGCCCATCCACAAACCCCATCCAACACTGCCCCCCACCCGCCCCTAAACCCTTTCCAACACTGCCCCCTCGCCCGCCCCCAAACCCCGTGCAACACTGCCCCCACACCCCACCCCCAAACCCCATCCAACACCACACATCCGCCCGCTCCAAACTCCGTCCAACACTGTCCCCACCCCGCTCCCAAAGCCCGGCCAACACTGCCCCGCCTGCCCCCAAACCACATCCAACACTGCCCCCCCACCCCGCCGCCAAATCCCGTCGAACACTGGACCCGCATGCCCCAAACCCCATCCAACACTGCCCCCCCACCTCGCCCCCAAACACCGTCCAACACTGCCCCCGCCTGCCCCAAACACCGTCCAACACTGCCCCCCACCCCGCCCCCAAACCCTTTCCAACACCGCCCCCCAGCCCGCCCCCAAACCCTGTCCAATACCGCCCCTCACCCACCCCCAAATCCTGTCCAACACTGCCCCCGCCTGCCTCCAAACCCTGTCCAACACTGCCCCTTGCCCACCCCAAACCCCTTCCAACACTGTCCCACCACCCCGTCCCCAAATCCCGTCCAACACTGCCCCCCAACCCCGCCCCAAACCCTTTCCAACACTGACCCCCACCCGCCCCCAAACCCTGTCCAACACTGCCCCCCCACCCGCCCCAAACCCATCCAACACTGCCCCCCTACCCACCCACAAACCCCATTCCCCAGTGCCCCCCGCCCGCCCCAAACTATGTCCAACACTGCCCCCTGCCCGCCCCCAAACTCCATTCAACACTGCCGCCTGCCCGCCCCCAAACCCCATCCAATACTGCCCCCCGCCCATCGCCAAACCCCAACCAACACCGCCCCCTGCCCACACCCAAAACCCGTCCAACACTGCCCACCGCCCACCCCCGAATCCCATTCAATACTGCCCCCGCCCGACCCCAAATCCCGTCCGACACTGCCACCTTGCCCGCCCCCAAACCCCGTCCAAAAGTGTCCCCCATGCCCGCCCCTAAATCCTGACGGACACTGCCCCCCGCACGCCCCAAACCCTATCCAACACTGCTCCCTGCCCACCCACAAACCCTGTCCAACACCACACCATGGCCATCCACAAACCCCGTCTGACACTGTCCCACCGCCCGCCCCAAACCCCGTCGAACACCGCGCCCCCGCCCACATCCAAGCTCTGTCCAACACCGCGCCCCTGCCCATCCACAAACCCTGTCCGACACTGCCCCCATCCGCACCAAAACCTTTCCAACACTACCCCCTCGCCCGCCCCCAAACCCCGTACAACACTGCCCCCACACCCCGTCCCCAAACCCTGTCCAACACTGCCCCCACACCCCATCCCCAAACCCCGTCCAACACTGCCCCCCCACCCGCCCCCAAACCACTTCCAAAACCGACCCCCCGCCCGACCCCAAACCCCATCCAACACCACACATCCGCCCGCCCCAAACTCCGTCCAATACTGCCCCCCGCCTGCCCCCAAAGCCTGGCCAACACTGCCCCCCCACCTCGCCCCCAAACCCCGACCAACACTGCCCCCCCACCCCGCCCCCATACACCGTCCAACACTGACCCCGCCTGCCCCCAAACCCCGTCCAACACTGCCCCCCGCCTGCCCCCAAACCCCATCCAACTCTGACACCCCATCCCGCTCCCAAACACCGTTCAACAATGCTCCCCACCCACCCCCAAACCCCGTCCAACACCGTGCCCCTGCCCATCCACAAACCCTGTCCGACAGTGCCCCACCATCTGCCCCAAAAACCTTTCCAACACTGCCCCCTCGCCCGCCCCAAACCCTTTCCAACACTGCCGCCTCACCCATCCACAAACCCCATCCAACTCTGCCCCCCCACCCGCCCCCAATCCCATTCCAACACTACCCCCTCGCCCGCCCCCAAACCCCGTACAATACTGCCCCCACACTCCACCCCCAAAGGCCATCCTACACTGCCCCACGCCCATCCCCAATCCCCGTCCAACACTGCCCCCCACCCTGCCCCCAAACCCCGTCCAACACTGCCCCCCCACCCGCCCCAAACCACTTCCAACACCGACCCCCCGCCCGCCCCCAAACCCCATCCAACACCACACATCCGCCCACTCCAAACTCCGTCCAACACTGCCCCCCGCCTGCTTCCAAAGTCCGGCCAACACTGCCCCCCACCCCGCCCCCAAACCCCGACCAACACTGCCCCCCCACCCCGCCCCCAAACACCGTCCAACACAGGCCCATTTGCCCCCAAACCCCATCCAACACCACACATCCGCCCACTCCAAACTCTGTCCAACACTGCCCCCCGCCTGCTTCCAAAGTCCGGCCAACACTGCCCCCCACCCCGCCCCCAAACACCGTCCAACACAGGCCCATTTGCCCCCAAACCCCTTCTATCACTGCTCCCCACCCCGCCCCCAAACCCCATCTAACACTGCCCCCCGCCTGCCCCCATACCCCGTCCAACTCTGACCCCCCACCCCGCCCCAAACACCGTTCAACAATGCCCCCCGCCCAACACACCCACCCACAAACCCATCCAACTCCACCCCCGCCCGCCCCCAAACCCTGTCCAACACCGCCCCCGCCTGCCCACACCCTGCCCCCAAACCCCGTTCAACAATGTTCCCCTGCCCACCCCAAACCCCACCAGACACCCGCCCTAAACCCATCAAACACTGCCCCCCCACCCATCCACAAACCCCATTCAACAGTGCTCCCCCACCCGCCCCCAAACTACGTCCAACACTGCCCCCTGCCCACCCCAAACTCCATTCAACACTGCCCCCTGCCTGCCCCAAAACCCCATCCAACACTGCCCCCCGCCCAACTCCAAACCCCAACCAACACTGCCCCCGCCCACCACAAACCCCATCCAACACTGCCCGTCCACCTCCAACACCATCCAGCACCGCCCCCTGCCCGCACCCAAACCCCGTCCAACACTGCCCCCGCCTGCCCTCAAAACCCCGTCCAACACTGACCCCCCACCCCGCCCCCAAACACCGTTCAACAATGCCCCCCGCCCTCCCCCAAACCCCATCAGACACTGCCCCACCCCCAAAACCCATCCTAACACCACCCCCAGCCCGGTCCCAAACCCTGTCCAACACTGCCCCTGCCTGCCCCCACCTTGCCCCCAAACCCCGTTCAACAATGTTCCCCCGCCCATCCCAAAACCCCATCAGACACTGACTCCCGCCTGCCCCCAACCCCCCTCCAACACTGCCCCCTAACCGCTCCCAAACCCCCTCCAAAATATCCCCCGCCCGAACCCAAACTCTGCCCAACACTGCCCCCCGCCCACCCCCAAACCCGTTCAAAACTGCACCCCACCCACCCCCAAACCCATCCAACACCACTCCCCTGCCTGCCCCCAAACCCCTTTCCAACACTGCCCACCCACTCGCCCCAAACCCCTTCCAACATTGCCCCCCAACTCGCCCCAAACCCATCCAACACTGCCCCCCCACCGCCCCCAAACCCATCCAACACTGCCCCCCCACCGCCCCCAAACCCGATTCAACACTGCCCCGCCTGCCCCCAAATCCCGTCCAACACTGCCACCTCGCCCGCCCCCAAACCCCATCCAAAAGTGACTTCATGCCCGCCCCGAAATCCCGACCAACAATGCCCCCCGCACGCCCCCAAACCCTGTCCAACACTGCACCCCACCCGCTCCCAAACCCCGTCCAACACTGCTCCCCGCCCACCCACAAACCCTGTCCAATACCGCTCCCTGCCCATCCACAAGCCCCGTCTGACACTGCCCCACCGCCCGCCCCAAAACACTTTCCAACACTGCCCACCCACCCGCCCACAAACCCCTTCCAACACTGCCCCCTCACCTCGCCCTAACAATGCCTCCTGCCTGCCCCCAAACCCTATTCAACACTGCCCCCCACACCGCCCCAAACCCCGTTCAACAATGCCCCACGCCCACCCCCAAACCCCCTCCAACACTGCCCCCTGCCCGATTCCAAACCCCTTCCAACACAACCCCCACCCGCCCCAAACCCATCCAACACTGGCCCCCGCTCGCCCCAAACCCCATCCAACACTGCCCCACGCCTGCCCCAAACCCCAGCCAACACTGCCCCCTGCCCACCCCAAACCCAATCCAACACTGCTCTGCCCCCCAAACCCCGTCCAACACCACCCCCGCCCGCCCCCACACCCCGTCCAACACCACCCCCGCCCACCCCCAAATCCCATCCAACACTGCCCCGCCCCCCAAACCCCATCCAACACTGCCCCCCTGCCCACTCCCAAACCCTGTCCAACACCGCCCACCGCCCATCCACAATGCCTGTCTGACTCTGCCACCCCGCCTGCCCCAAAACCCTTTCCAACACTGCCCCCTCGTCCACCCCCAAACCCCGTCCAACACAGCCGCCCACCCGCCCCCAAACCCCGTCCAACACTGCCCCCCCACCTCGCCCCAAACTCCGTCCAACACTGCCCCCTGCCTGCCCCCAAACCCCTTCCAACACTGCCGCCCCACCTCGCCCCAACAATGCCTCCTGCCTGCCCCCAAACCCCATTCAACACTGCCTCCCCACACCGCCCCAAACCCCGTACAACAATGCCCCCGCCCACCCCCAAACCCCATCAGATACTGCCTCTGCCTCCCGCCTGCCCCCAAACCCCCTCCAACACTGCCCCATGCCCGATCCCAAACCCCTTCCAACACAACCCCCACCCGCCCCAAACCCATCCAACAATGGCCCCCGCCCACCCCCAAACCCCATCCAACACTGCCCCCCGCTCGCTCCAAACCCCATCCAACACTGCCCCACGCCTGCCCCAAACCCCATCCAACACTGCCCCCTGCACACCCCAAACCCAATCCAACACTGCTCTGCCCCCCAAACCGTCCAACACCACCCCCGCCCGCCCCCACACCCCGTCCAACACCACCCCCGCACACCCCCAAATCCCATCCAACACTGCCCCCCGCCCGCCCCAAAACCCATTCAACACTGCACGCCGTCCACCTCCAAACCCCGTTCAACACTGCCCCGCCCCCAAACCCCGTCCAACACCACCCCCGCCCACCCCCAAATCCCGTCCAACACCGCCTCCCACCCGCCCCCAAACCCCGTTCAACATTGCCCCCTGCCCGCACCCAAACCCCGTCCAACACTGCCCCCCGCCCACCCCCAAACCCCGTCCAACACTGCCCACTGCCCATCCACAAACCCCATCCACCACTGACACCCCGCCCACCTCAAAACCCTTTCCAACACTGCTCCCTGCCCATCCACAAACCCCATCCAACACTGCCCCCTCGCCTGCCCCCAAACCTCGTCCAACACTGCCCCACCACCCCGCCCCCAAGCCCCATCCAACACTGCACCCCCCACACCGCCCCAAACCCCGTTCAACAATGCCCACCCCCAAACCCCATTTGACACTGGCTCCTGCCCGCCCCCAAACCCCGTCCAACACTGCCCCCCACCCACCCCCAAACCCCATCCAACACTGCCCCTGCCTACCCCCAAACCCCGTCCAATACTGCCCCCCCACCCCGCCCCAAACCCTGTTCAACAATGCTCCCCCACCCACCCCCAAACCCCATCAGACACTGCCTCCCGCCCGCCCCTACCCCCTCCAACACTGCCCCCTGCCCGGTCCCACACCCCCTCCAAAACCGCCCCCCGCCTGAACCCAAACTCCGTCCAACACCGCCCCCTGCCCGCCCTCAAACCCCGTCCAACAATGCCCCCCACCCGCCCCCAAACCCCGTCCAACATTGCCCCCCCACCCACCCCCAAACCCATCCAACACCTACCCCCGCCTACCCCCAAATCCCATCCAATACTGTCCCCACACACCCCCAAACCTATTAAATGCCATCCCCCGCCCGCCCCCAAACCCCATTCAACACCGCCCCCCGCCTGCCCCAAAACCCCGTCCAACACTGTCCACCCCCCATCCACAAGCCCCGTCCGACACTGCCACCTCGCCTGCCCCAAAACCCTTTCCAACACTGCCCCCTGCCCATTCACAAACCCCATGCAACACTGCCCCCGCCTGCCCCAAACTCTTTCCAACACTGCCCCCTCGGCAGCCCCCTAACCCTGTCCAACACTGCCCCCCACCCCGCACCCAAACCCCGTCCAACACTGCCACCCCACCCCGCCCCCAAACCCCTTCCAACATTGCCCCCGTCTGCTCCCAAACCTCCTCCAACACTGCCCCATGCCCACCCCAAACCCAATCCAACAGTGCTCTGCCCTCCAAACCCCGTCCAATACCACCCCCGCCCGCCCCCACACCCCGTCCAACAACACCCCACCCACCCCCAAATCCCATCCAACACTGCCCCCAGCCCGCCCCAAAACCCATTCAACACTGTGCCCCACCCACCCCCAAACCCATCCAACACCTACCCCCGCCCACCCCCAAACCCCATCCAACACTGCCCCCGCCTACCCCCAAACCCCGTCCAATACTGCCCCCCACACACCCCCAAACCTATTAAATACCATCCCCCGCCCGCCCCCAAACCCCATTCAACACCGCCCCCCGCCTGCCTCAAACCCCGTCCAACACCGCCCCCCCGGCTCCCCCAAAACCGCGTCCAACACTGCTCCCACGCCCATCCCCAAACCCCATTCAACACTGCCTTCCGCCCCCCCAAACGCCGTCCAACACCACACCCCCGCCCACCCCCAAATTCCATCCAACACCGCCACCCGCCCGCCCCAAACCCCATCCAACACTGCCCCCGCCCGCACCCAAACCCCGTCCAACACCGTCCACCGCCCATCCACAAGCCCCGTCCGACACTGCCACCTCGCCCGCCCGAAAACCCTTTCCAACACTGCCCCCTGCCCATTCACAAACCCCATGCAACACTGCCCCCGCCTGCCCCCAACTCTTTCCAACACTGCCCCCTCGCCCGCCCCCTAACCCTGTCCAACACTGCCCCCCACCCCGCGCCCAAACCCCGTCCAACACTGCCACCCCACCCCGCCCCCAAACCCCTTCCAACATTGCCCCCTGTCTGCCCCAAAACCTCCTCCAACACTGCCACCTGCCCGCTCCCACACCCCCTCCAAAACCGCCCCCCGTCCGAACCCAAACTCCGTCCAACACCACCCCCTGTCCGCCCCCAAACCCCGTCCAACACTGTCCCCCACCCACCCCCAAACCCATCAAATACCACCCCCCCCGCCCGCCACCAAACCCGTCCAACACCGCCCCCCGCCTGCCCCAAACCCCATCCAACAACGCCCCCCCGCCTCCCCCAAACCGCGGCCAACACTGCCCCCTTCCACCCACCCCCAAACCCCATTCAACACTGCCCCCCACCCGCCCCCAAACTCCATCCAACACTGCCCCCCGCCAGCCCCAAACCCCATTCAACACTGCCCCGCCCCCAAACCCCGTCCAACACCACACCCCACCCGCCCCCAAACCCCGTTCAACACTTCCCCGCCCCCAAACCCCGTCCAACACCACCCCCGCCCACCCCCAAATCCTGTCCAACACCGCCCACTGCCCATCCACAAACCCCATCTGACACTGCCACCCCCGCCTGCCCCAAAACCCCGCCTGCCCCAAAACCCAACACTGTCCGTATGGGCGGCACGGTGGCACAGTGGTTAGCACTGCTGCCTCACAGCGCCTGAGACCCGGGTTCAATTCCCGCCTCAGGCGACTGACTGTGTGGAGTTTGCACGTTCTCCCCGTGTCTGCGTGGGTTTCCTCCGGGTGCTCCGGTTTCCTCCCACAGTCCAAAAAAAAGATGTGCAGGGTCAGGTGAATTGGCCATGCTAAATTGCCCGTAGTGTTAGGTAAGGGGTAAATGTAGGGGTATGGGTGGGTTTCGCTTCGGCGGGTCGGTGTGGACTTGTTGGGCCGAAGGGCCTGTTTCCATACTGTAATGTAATCTAATCTAATCTAAAAAACCCTTTCCAACACTGCCCCCCACCCCGCCCCCAAACCCCATCCACTGCCCCCCACCCCGCCCCCAAACCCCATCCAACACTGCCCCCCCCACCTCGCCCCCAAACCCCGTCCAACACTGCCCCCGCCCACCCCAACCCCCGTCCAACACTGCCCCCCGCCCCCAAACCCCCTCCAACACCGCCCCCCCGCCCGCCTCCAAACGCCGTACAACACTGTCCTCTGCCCATCCCCAAACCCATCCAACACCGCCTCCCCGCCCGCCCCCAAATCCCGTTCCAACATTCCCCCTGCCCACCCCAAAACCCCGTCCAAAACTGCCCCCCCTCCCGCCCGAAAACCCCTCCAACACTGCCCCCCCCACCCGGTCCCAAACCCCGTCCAACACTGCCCCCCTGCCGTCCCCATACACCATCCAACACTGCCCCCCGTCCGCCCCCAAACCCCGTCCAACACTGCCCCCCGCCTGCCCACAAACCTCATCCAATACTGCCCCCTGCCCGCCCCCTAACCCCATCCAACACTGCCCCCCACCTGCCCACAAACCCCATCCAACATTGCCCCCATACACCGTCCAACACTGCCCCCTGCCCGCTCCCATACACCATCCAACACTGCCCCCTACCTGCCCCCATACACTGTCCAACATTGCCCCCTACCTGCCCCCACACACTGTCCAACACCACACCCTGCCCGCACCCAAACCCCGTTCAACACTGCCCCGCCCCCCAAACCCTGTCCAACACTGTCCCCCTGCCCATTCCCAAACCCTGTCCAACACCGCCCACCGCCCATCCACAAACCCCATCTGACACTGCCACCCCGCCTGCCCCAAAACCCTTTCCAACACTGCCCACTCGTCCGCCCCCAAACCCCTCCAACACTGCCCCCCACCCCGCCCCCAAACCCCGTCCAACACTGCCCCCCCCACCTCGCCACAAACTCCGTCCAACACTGCCCCCTGCCTGCCCCCAAACCCCATTCAACACTGCCCCCCACAACACCCCAAATCCCGTTCAACAATGCCCCACGCCCACCCCAAACCCCATCAGTCACTGCCTCTGCTTCCCGCCTGCCCCCAAACCCCCTCCAACACTGCCGCCTGCCCGCTCCCAAACCCCCTCCAAAACTGCCCCCGCCCACACCCAAACCCCATCCAACGTTGCGCCTCCCCGCCCCAAACCCCGCCCAACACTGCAACCCACCCACCCCCAAACCCATCCAACACCAACCACCTGCCCGCCCCCAAACCCCATCCAACAATGCGCCCCGCCTGCCCCCAAACCCCCGTCGAACACTGCCCACCCACCCCGCCCCCAAACCCCATTCAACAATGCTCTCCCGCCCACCCCCAAACCCCCTCCAACACTGCCCCCGCCTGCTCCCACATCCCCACCAAAACCGCCCCCCTCCCGAACCCAAACCCCGTCCAACACTGCCCCCTGCCCGCCCCAAAACCCGTTCAACAGTGCCCCCCACCCACCTCCAAACCCATCAAATACCATCCCCCCCACCCCAAACCCCATCCAACACCGCCCCCCACCTGTGCCAAACCCCGTCCGCCCCAAGCCCCGTCCAACACCGCCCCCCGCCTCCCCCAAACAGCATCCAACACTGCCCCCACCCGTCCAACACTGCCCCCCGCCCGCCCGCCCACAAACCCTGTCCAACACCGCCCCCCGCCTGCCCCAAACCCAGTCCAACACCACCCCCCGCCTGCCCCAAACCCCGTCCAACACGGCGCCCCCGCCTCCCCCAAACAGCATCCAACACTGCCCCCGCCCATCCAACACTGCCCCCCGCCCGCCCACAAACCCTGTCCAACATTTCCCCCCTGCCCGCCTCCAAACCCTGTCCAACACCGCCCCCGCATGCCCCAAACCCCGTCCAACACCGCCCCCCACCTCCCCCAAACCCCGTACCAACACTGCCCTCTGCCTGCCCACAAACCCCGTCCAACACTGCCCCCTGCCTGCCCCCAAACCCTGTCTAACACCGCCCCTCGCTCTCCCCCAAACCCTGTCCAACACTGCCCCCCCGCCCGCCTCCAAACCCTGTCCAACATCGCCACTCGCCTACCCCCAAACCTCATCAAACACTGCCCCCGCCCCCAAAACCCATCCAACACTGCCCCCTGCCCACCCCCAAACCCCATCCAACACTGCGCCTCCCCGCCCCAAACCCTGTCCAACACTGCCCTTGCCTGCCCCCAAACCCCATCCAACACTGCCCCCCGCCCATCCCCAAACCCCGTCCAACACTGCCCCCCGCCCGTCCCCAAACCCCCTCCAACACTGCCCTCCGCCCGTCCCCAAACCCCGTCCAACACTGCCCCCCACCCACCCCAAACCTCCTCCAACACTGCCCCCCGCCCAGCCCCAAACCCTGTCCAACATTACCCACGCCCACTCTCAAACTCCATCCAACACTGCCCCCTGCCTGCCCCAAACCCCGTCCAACACTGCCCCCCACACACGCCCAAACCCCATCCAACACTGTCCCCGCCCGCCCCCAAACCCCATCCACTGCCCCCCGCCCACCCCCAAACTCATCCAACACTGCCACCCCGCTCGCCCCCAAACCCCGTCCAACACTGCCCCCGCCCGCCCCAACCCCCATCCAACACTGCCCCCCGCCCCCAAACCCCCTCCAACACCGCCCCCCCGCCCGCCTCCAAACGCCGTACAACACTGTCCCCTGCCCATCCCCAAACCCATCCAACACCGCCTCCCCGCCCGCCCCCAAATCCCGTTCCAACATTCCCCCCGCCCACCCCAAAACCCCGTCCAAAACTGCCCCCCCCTCCCGCCCGAAAACCCCTCCAACACTGCCCCCCCCACCCGGTCCCAAACCCCGTCCAACACTGCCCCCCTGCCTGTCCCCATACACCATCCAACACTGCCCCCCGTCCGCCCCCAAACCCCGTCCAACACTGCCCCCCGCCTGCCCACAAACCCCATCCAACACTGCCCCCTGCCTGCCCACAAACCTCATCCAATACTGCCCCCTGCCCGCCCCCTAACCCCGTCCAACACTGCCTCGGCCTGCCCACAAACCCCGTCCAACACTGCCCCCCGCCTGCCCACAAACCCCATCCAACATTGCCCCCTGCCCGCCCCCATACACCGTCCAACACTGCCCCCTACCTGCCCCCAAACACTGTCCAACACTGCCCCCCCACCCCGCCCCCATACACCGTCCAACACTGCCCCCTATCTGCCCCCAAACACTGTCCAACACTGCCCCCTACCTGCCCCCAAACACTGTCCAACACTGCCCCCAGTCTGCCCCCAAACACTGTCCAACGCTGCTCCCCTCGCCTGCCCCCAAACCCCGTCCAACACTCCCCCCTCGCCCGCCCCCAAACCCCGTCCAACACTGCCCCCCTCGCCCGCCCCCAAACCCCATCCAACACTGCCCCCCTCGACCGCCCCCAAACCCTGTCCAACACCATCCCCCTGCCCTACCCCAAACAACGTCCAGCACCGCACCCCATCCGCCCCACCCCACCCCGCACACGACCCCCATCTGCCCCTCCCCCACCCCTTACACCCCTAATCCCTTTCCAAGGCATCCGCACAACAAGACTGCTGCTGCTGCTATTGCCGTTTGGAGGGGTGAGTCTCCAAATAGCGCGCGCACACACAACCTTTGACAGGTTAACTTTTTGACAGGCTTCACCTCTGCCCTGTACAGGACAATGTTGGAGAGGAAGGGGGGTTTAGGGTACACGCCTGTGGAGAACTCAAGGGCAAGTGTGGGAAGAGGGGGAGAGAGAGGGGGATGGCGGTGGAAAGTCAGTCATTTAGACACAGTGCCTGTATTCCCATCAGAGCCGGACTATTCTTTGGCAGCACTTTTAATCATTGTACACCAAAGACGTGATCAGTGTTGGACACACGTCTTTGATGTAATGATTCTGTCGGGACCTCGAGATCTTCTTCAGATAATCCAATTTTTGGATAATTGGTATTCGGATAATCGAGGTTCCCCTGTACATAGACTTTTGTAAATATTTAATAGAATCATGATGCCATCTAGTGGTTACTTTTGATGTAGCTGTAATCACTTGCCTGCATTGTATTTAATTGTATAAGCTTATAATAAAGTAAGGACCGATTTAATTATCTAAATTTAACACACACATTGGAAGTATCGACATTTTACAATGTGAAGCAAATTATAACATTATATTTTAGCACAATTTGAAAACTGAGGATGGTATCCTGTGGAAATCTGAGTGATGTGGTTTCTGGTGAAATATGTGGTAGCACTGAGCGCCAAATGTGTTAAGGCCCATCTCAGCATTGAGATCGCCTCACTCCATCTTTTAGACTTTTCACAAGTGCCATGATGCAGTTCTTGTTGGACAGTGGTGATCTCCACAATCTGCCTTATTAATATTCAGACTTCATCCCACCAAACTCACCAAATATGCTAGATGTCAGGAAAACCCGACAAGTAAGCCAGTGTGTAGTTGGCAGTTTTAGCCCTCAACGTGCTCTGAATGGCTTTCATGTTAGTGACTGGATAACACCTTAGGGCATGATGCCCAAGCAGCAGCCACATATACCCTTCACCTATGGTCTCTGGCACATGGCACCTACTAACCAAGGATGACCATCATGGTTCCTTTCTGAAATACTTATACTCATGAGGCACCAATTGGCATTAGCAACTAGCATTAAGAAGGCTACAACAGAAACACTTTGTGCACACAGACAGGGACCCAGCTGAAGGACTGGATCAGAGATGCTCATTAGCTATCTTCACACCCACACTGTCCATGCTTTGCCATGTCTGTTAGTGCACTGGTGCTTCAGTCAGAGCTAAAGGCTTTCACCTGTATCATTCTAACAGACCGTTTAGTGGAGACTCTTGGACAGGCTGCTTGTCATGTTTGTCATTACTGAATGGTCCAAGGGAGGGAGGAAGTGAATGGCACAACAGTGTAACACCTAGAGTATACGCCAGCTGCCTGAGTGGCAAACACACTGCACATTCCTTCAAACAAATGGCCATGTCAGCAACTGGTGTGGGACACTCTTCAGTATAGTCAAGGCAGAGGGCACCACTGTGGCCTCCACAGAGGGAGGGGAAAGGAATAGGATGGGCATTAATGAATTGCAATTCCTGGGTTCAGGGCATAAAGAGGGCAGTTGGGAACAAAGTTTAGTGTGGTAGGTCTCCACTTTGAGGGGATGGGTCAGTTTTGGGTTGTTAGGATAGGGTGAAGTAAATGGGGGACATGCAGTCAGTAGAAAGGGTGCTTCCAGAGGGACCAGGCAGGGTCAGGCACTGATAGTGTCCACTGCAAGCTGTATTCCCAGCTCTCACTTTCCTTTCTCTGGATCTAAAGTGCTACTGGAAAATAATTGGAACAGCATCTAGGCTTGATGGGTGAAAGTGCAGGACAATGTTTGCTGGTTGCCATAGCGTTGCACTGACAAAAACACATGAAAGAAGATTCGCAAAGCAAAGCTACATTTAATTTGCAGTCATTGCACCATTTCAAATTGAGGCTGCTTTGGGCATTAGGTGCTGGTCAAAGGTGATCTGCTATATATTATTGGATCTTGGCAATCTTAATGATGTTAGCAGCAGTGACATTACAAAAGTGTTGACTAGTGTTGGCTAAAAGGAAATCACTGTTCAACCCACCTTCAAGAGCCTGGTGGTTTATCCATCATGAAAGTAGATCTGGTGTCTGTGCAGAATGCAGTGTGAGGTAAAGACATGGCCCTGATAATCTGGGTGCAGTATGTCTCTCTTTCTCGCTGAACGGTGAATTGTGCTCAGCCATCAGCAACAGTGTTAGCCACTGATGACTGTTCTGAGATCTAAGAAACTCTTTCAGTCCTTCTGTTCCCAATTTTGGTCCTTCCCACATTGAGCAATGGGCCCTGCCCATTGAAGGATTAGATTAGATTCCCTACAGTATGGAAACAGGCCCTTTGGTTCAACAAGTTCACACCAACCCTCCAAAGAGTAACCCATCCAGACCCATTCCTCTACCCTAAATTTACCCCTGACTAATGCACCTAACACTATGGGCAATTTAGCACAGCCAATTCACCTGACCTGCACATCTTTGAATTGTGGGAGGAAACCAGAGCACCCAGAGGAAACCCACGCATACACGGGGAGAATGTGCAAGCTCCACAAAAAAGGCTTGGTAGGAAGGATTAGGGAGAACCCAAAGACATTTTAGTCATATGTGAGGAATATGAGAATGATCAGAGAGAAGGCAGGGCCGATCAGGGATAGCGTAGGGAACATGTGCATGGACTCTGAGCAGATAGTAGAAGCCCTAAATGAGTTTTTTGTTTTGGCTTTCACTAAAGAATGGTACCTTGTTGTGAATGAGAACTTTGAGGAGCGGGGAAACAGGCTTGAATAGATCTAGATTGAGGAAGTTGATGTGCTGGACATTTTGGCAAACATTAAGATTGATAAGTCTCCAGGGCCAGACCAGATTTATCCACGGTTGCTCGGGGAAGCAACAAAGGAGGTTGCTAAGCTGCTGGTGAAGATCTTTGCTTCGTCACTCTCCACGGGAATCGTACTGGAGAATTGGAGGGAGGTGAATATTGTTCCTCATTTCAAGAAGGGGACTAGGGAAATCCCTGGCAATTACAGACCAGTCAGTCTTATATCTGTGTTCAGCAAAGTTTTGGAAAGAATTATGAGGGATAGGATTTATGACTATTTGGAAAAGCTCAGCTTTGTGAGGTACAGGTCATGCCTCACAAATCTTATTGAGTTTTTTGAGGAGGTGACAAGACATGTTGACGAAGGTCGAGCAGTGGATGTGGTGTACATGGACTTCAGCAAGGCAACTGATAAGGTTCCCCACAGTAGGCTCATTCATAAAGTCAGGCGGTATGGAATATAGGGAGATTTGGCAGTCTGGATTCAGAATTGATTGGCTGACAGAAGGCAGAGAGTGGTTGTAGATGAAAAGTATTCCACCTGGAGGTCAGTGGTGAGTGATGTCCTGCAGGGCTCTGTACTTGGGCCTCTGCTCTTTGTAGTTTTTATAAATGAATTGGATGAGGAGGTTGAGGGGTGGGTTAGTAAATTTGCCGATGACACAAAGGGTGGAGATGTTGTTGATAGTATCGAGGGCTATTGCAGGCTGCAGTGTGACATTGACAGGATGCAGAGCTCGGCTGAAAAATGGCAGATGGAGTTCAACCAATATAAATGTGAAGTGATGCATTTTGGAAGATTGAACTTGAATGCTGAATATAGGATTAAAGACAGGATTCTTGGCAGAGTGGAGGAATAGCGTGATTTTGGTGTTCAAGTGCATAGATCCCTCAAAGTTGCCACCCTTTTGGATAGGGTTGTTAAGAATGCATATGGTGTTTTGGCTTTCATTAATAGGAGGATCGAGTTTAAGAGCCGTGAGGTTTTGCTGCAGCTCTACAAGTCCCTGGTGAGATCACACTTGAAATATTGTGTCCAGTTCTGGTTGCCCTATTATAGGAAAGATGTGGAGGCTTTGGAGAGGGTGCAAAGAAGGTTTACCAGGATTCTGCCTGGACTGGAGCTGACTGAGTTTGGACTTTTCTCTTTGGAGAGAAGTAGGAAGAGAGGTGATTTGATCGAGGTGTACAAGGTAATGAGAAGCATGGATAGAGTCGACAGCCAGGGACTTTTCCCCAGGGCAGGATTGACTGCTACGAGGGGTCATAGTTTTAATGCTTTAGGAAGAAGGTATAGAGGAAACGTCAGAGATACACAGAGAGTTGTGAATGCATGGAATGCGTTGCCAGCGGTGGTGGTGGAAGCAGAGTCATTAGGGACATGTAAGCAACTGCTGAACGTGCAAATGGACAGCAGTGAATTGAGGGAAGTGTAGTTTAGGTTATTTTATTTTAGATTAGGATTAATCCTCGGTAGAACATTGTGGGCCGCAAGGCCTGTACTGTGCTGTACTTTTCTATGTTCTATGTTCTATGAGGAGCACCCAGCTCAGCGAGAAGACACAATCCCTGGGCATCTCAGGATGTGTGGAGTTCTCAGGAGATCCAAAATTTTCCAGCTCTGATTCCATTTCCTGGGGATGAAGTGCAATGGCAATACAAGCTCCTCTTGTCCCAGAATGCTGACAGAACTGTACCGGATGCTGGAACAAGAGCTGAGCGCTGCAGGAGCGAGCAACCATCTTCTCCCAGTGGCTGGGAAGATCTCTGCTGCATTCAACGTCTTTGTAACTGATTCCTCCTAGGGATTGTGTGGGATCTCTCAATCATGCACCTTTAAATACAACAGGATAGTGACTAATGCCATCTTTGCCAGGCACAGTGCTGCAGCTCAGGCAGTAGGACTCAGAAACATTGCTGGGATGCCTCAGTTGCAGAGTTCCATTGACAGTACACACTTGGCACTGAGAGGGCTGTATCACAATGCAGTGCAATCCATCAACTGTGAATGTCATAACCCATTAGCCAGACTAGATTACTCATACCTAAAGGCCATTTCATACCAGCTGGATCAGTCATTCTCCAAAGCCATCTGCAGTTTCCCTGACTGAAACACAGCATTGCATTGTACAATAGACAAAATTAGGTCAGGAATTGTGGGAATATACAAGGATGATTTGTTGACACATTTATGGAATATTAGATAGAATCCCTGATAAAATTGGTTTCAATGTTTGTTTTATGATGATTTTATTTATACATCATGGCCAAGAGGACACTGTGATGTATGCAATAGAGGGAAGAGAAGATGGAAAATTATTGATGAATGGAGATTCAGTGCTATCTCAGATAATTCCCCCACCCAGAAAGTGAATGCAGTCTCTGAACCCTCCTCTTCCCTCACTATCCCCACCACTCATCCTCCCTACACCTGGGGACGAGGACCTCCGCATCATGAAGGTCAAGATTGTGCAGCATGCAGTGGACCACAGCGCCCTCTTTGGTGAGTACTGAAATAGCTCATCCAGAATGTTCCTGTCAGCATTGTGTGAACTCCCCCAGTGGGCATCCTGATCACAGTTTGTGTGGTAACCAAGTTATTGCCACATTGTCATATGCATATTGCCCACTTGTGTTACAGGGTGTGCACAAAATCAATAACCATGAGCCTTGTCATTTGATACCTGCCCTCCAGACTCTCTTAGTACAACAGGCTGGTGCAGAAACTGGAGTGGCGGAACAGCTGCCAGGTTACTGGGCATTGACTGAGGTAATGCTGAGTATACTGCATACCAGCTGGACCTTGAGGGGGTAAGAAGCCTTTCAGTTGAGGTCCTTGACAGAACTTACATCTGATCCTCACAAAGCAATGTGTATGTTGGTAATGGCCTTCTGCACCATGGAGAAAAGCTGCAACCTCAGCAAAGCAGCATGTTTACTGAACCTGTTTCTGTCCGGGAAGAGGGAATGCAAAATGTTTCATTCATTTTGCATACAGGCACTCAGTGATTTCTCTGACAATCAGTGGATGGAAAACCAGCAGACATTCCAAGTATCACCTACTCCAGCTGAAAGGAGCCATATACCTTCACAGTCACTGGTACTGTTCCTCCTCCTCCTCTCTGAGGTTACGGTTTGGCTGAAACAAGTAATCTGAGTGAGGACCTTCTTGATGAAGTGGAGACACCTGACATACAGTTTCTCACTTGGTTAACGTTGGAGGATTGCTTCCTGAAGATCCGAGGCCAATGCTACCTTCTGCTGACAGCCCATCTCCTCCATTTCTTTCTCCCACTCTGACCAGCTTTTCCCGCTGTGTCTGCTTTGCTCATTCTCCATCATGTTGCAGGTTCATATCTTCTACTGACAGCCACACTCCACTGGAGCTTGCAGTCAATAGAGTGGCTAACCAATCACATATTCTGCCATTACACACGACCTATTGTTAGCCACTAACAGTCTCCATTAACAGCTATTCACCCCACTCAGAGCGTTATCCTCTCCTTTGTCTGTCCAACTGTTCTCTCTCTCTTTGAATTCTATCCCTACCTATCATTTACTCCTTACCCCCTCCCTCCACCCTATCTTCTGCATATAAACCAACATTTTCCTGACTACCATCAGCCTTGAGGAAGGATCATTGGAACCAAAACATTAACACTAATTTCGCTTCACAGATGCTGCCAGCTCTGCTTGAGCTTTTCCAGCAACTTCTGTTTTTGTTTCAATCCAATTTTTTTTGTGGTTGTGGTGACTAGACCACAGGGTGGAAGGAAGGTTCGTGATTGACAGAGAGAATGATGACCAGGATACCTGAAAAACTCCACAAGTCCTTTTGTGATATGAACAAACATTGACATCCATCTCCTTGGCTGGATGGCTAGTTTGCGTTACAGGGTGATGCCAACTGTTTGGACTGAATTCCTGAGGTTACTGTGAAGGACTCTCTTTCCCAACCTTTCCTTTTACCTGAGATGTTGTGACCCTGAGGTTAAATCACTGCCAATCATCTCTCTCATCATGATAGCCCTATGTTCTTCTGGGACTTTGTTGACTTTATTGACATAGAAGTTGTAATTAAATACCCGGAGAATTTTAAGGAAGGCATAGGGGCTATCAAAGGAGCCAAGGTCACCTTATATTGACCAGGAAGCGATTCCGTGATTCTGCAAGGATCTTCCAGAGCCATTTGCCTTATGGGCAAAAGCAGAGGCAGAAATCAGAAAGTGAAGGATCATCAAATCCATGCAGTTTGCAGAATGGGCAGCACCGGTCACACAGGTTGTAAGACCATAAGACCAGAAGGCATAGGAGCAGAAATTAGGGCATTCAGCCCATTGAGTCTGCTCTGCCATTCAATCATGGCTGATAAATTTCTCAGCGCCATTCTCTCACTTTCTCCCCACTGTGCGGCACGGTGGCACAGTGGTTAGCACTGTTGCCTCACAGCGCCAGAGACCAGGGTTCACTTCCCGCCTCAGGCGACTGACTGTGTGGAGTTTGCACGTTCTCCCCGTGTCTGCGTGGGTTTCCTCCGGGTGCTCCGGTTTCCTCCCACAGTCCAAAGATGTGCAGGGTCAGGTGAATTGGTCGTACTAAATTGCCCGTAGGGGTAAATGTAGGGGTATGGGTGGGTTCGCTTCGGCGGGTCGGTGTGGACTTGTTGGGCCGAAGGGCCTGTTTCCACACTGTAATATAATCTAATCTAATCTAATCTAATCTAAGCTCTTGATTTCCTTTACAGTCAAGAACCTATCCACCCGTCTTAAATATACTCAATAACCTGGCCTCCACAGTCTTCTGAGGTAGTGAATTCCACAGATTTGCCACTCTCTGGCTGAAGAAGTTTCTCCATATCTCTGTTCTAAAAGGTCTTCAAAGACTGTGTCCTCGGGCTCCAGTCTCTCTCTTCCCAACATCCACTCTGTCCACGCCATTCAGTATTCTTTAAGTTTAAATTAGATCCCCCTCATTCTTTGAAAATCAATTGAGTATAGACCCAGAGTTCTTAAACATTCCTCATATGTTAAGCTTTTCATTCCTGGGAACATTCTCGTGAATCTCCTCTGAACATCTGCAGGGCCAGTACATCCTTCCTGAGATATGGGGCCCAAAACTGCACACAATACTCCAAATGTGGTCTGACCAGAGGCTTATAGAGCCTCAGAGGTACATCCCTGCTTTTATATTCAAGTCCTCTCAAAATAAATGCAATCATTGCATTTGCCTTCCTAGCTACTGAGAGAATCCTGGACTAGAACTCCCAAGACTCTTTGCACTTCAGATTTCTGAATTTTCTCCCCATTTAGAAAATAGTCCATGTCTCTACTCTTCCTACCAAAGTGCATGACCTCACACTTTCCCACATTGTACTCCATCTGCCAATTCTTTGCCCACTCTCCTACCCTGTCCAAATCCTTCTGCAGCCTTCGAACCTCCTCAATACTCCCTGTCCTCTACCTATCTTTATATCTTAGCCAGAATGCCATCAGTTCCATCATCTAGATCTTTAAGGTCTAAAGTGAAAATTTGTGGTCCCAATACTGAGCCCCACCGAGAAGGACCATTTTATCCCCACTCTCTGCTTTCTGCCTGACAGCCAAGCTTCTATCTGTGCTAGCACCTTGCCTATAACACCATGGGCCCTTATCTTAGTCAGTAGCCTCCTGTGTAGCACTTTATCAAAGGCTGCCTTGAGGTCCAGGTAGTTAACATCCATTGGCTCTTCTTGGTCTAATCTGCTCATTACTCCATCAAAGAATTCTCGCAGATTTGTCAGGCATGACCTCCCCTTGACGAAACCATGATGACTCTGCCTTATTTTACTGTACATTTCCAAGTATTCAGAAATCTCATCCTTCATGATGGATTCCAGGATCTTCCCCATGACCGAGGTTAGACTAATTGGTCAGTAATTTACGCTCTTCTGCCTTACTCCCTTTTTAAACTGGGGTATCATGTGAGCCATTTTCCAGTCCTCTGGGACCCTCCCTGATTCTAGTGAATCCTGAAAGATCACCACTAACGCCTCCACTATCTCTTCAGCTATCTCCCTTCGAACTCTATCTGTCTATCTGGTTCAGGTGATTCATCCACCTTCAGGCCATTCAATTTTTCTAGCACCTTCTCCTTGATGATGGCCAACATACTCAGCTCTGCCCCCTCACTCTCTTGAATTTTTAGGAAATTACTTGTCTTTCACTGTGAAGACTGACATGAAGTAATTATTCAGTTCCTCAGGCATTTCTTTGTTCCCCACTACCAACTTTCCAGCATCATTTTCCAGTCACCCAATGTCCACTTTTTCCTCTCTCTTGCCCTTTATATATCTAAAGAAATTCTTACAGTCTTCCTTTGTATTACTGGCTAGCTTACCCTCATATTTAATCTTCTCCCTCCTTATCCTTTTTTTGTTGCCCTCTGCTGGTCTTTACAAGCTTCCCAATCCTCTGTGAAGCCTGATCGCTCAGTTTGCTCTTGTGGGGATTTTAAGCAGCTGATAAACTGCTTCTGAGAACTGAATAACTACTCAATCTCTTGCTTAGAGAACTTGGCAGGGGAAGATGTCCTTCACAAAGCTAGACATGAGCCGTGCATAATAGCAATTACAACTTGATGAGGAGTCCCAGAAGTATGCCACAATTAATACCCATAAGGGTTTGTACCAATATACAAAACTGCCATTTGAGGTATCATTAGCCTGTGCCCTTTTCCAACAAATGATGGAAAGCATTTTCAAGGGTTACCCTAGTTTGCTATATATCTGGCTGACACACTCATAACCAGGAAGACCAATAAAGATCACTTGGACATTGTGCTTCTCTCAGACAGGCGTATACTTTAGAAGGGAAACATGTGTACAGCAGGCTCCTCATGTGGCCTACTTGGGCTACAGAATTGACAAGATGAAATTACACCCTTTGGAAGATAAAGTGAGGACAATCATAAGTGCCCCGATTCCCACTTCTGTTCCTGAGCTTAGGTCTTTTCTTGGGTTACTGAATCATTACATAACCTGGTCTCCATATTTTATACCCTTACACCTACTAATGGAAAAGAGTTAACCTTGGCAGTAGGCAAGTAGCCAAGAAGTAGTCTTTAGGAGAATGAAAAAGCAGCTATTACCATCTAAGGTGTTGGCCCACTGCAATCCAAAGCGAGATGTGGTGCTGACATGCGATACCTCCCTGTATGGTATCGGGGTAGGGTTGGCTCACTGTTGACCCAATGGAGAGGAACGCCCAACAGCGTATGCTTCCTGAAATTTGGCTAATACTGAATGCAAATACATCCAGATGGAGAAGGAAGGTCTGGCGATCATCTTTGCTGTGAGAAAGTTCCATCAATACCTTGATGAATATAAATTTGTAATCGTAATGGACCACAAACAAAGTAGCTCGGGCTACTTAAAGAATACATGGCTGTGCCACCAATAGCTTCTGGTTGAATTCAGCAGTGGGTCCTTATCCTTAGTGTTCACAGTTACAAGTTGGAACACCGTCTAGGAGGCCAAGCAGCAGATATGGATACCTGTAGCTGCCTCCCACTGGCAGATACACCACCAGTGGTGCCTCTCCTGGAAAAACTCATTCTGATGTTAAACTTTCTGGACACCTTACCAGTCACTGCTGACAATCTCTAACTGTGGACGTAAAACAATCCTGTCCTGGCAAAACTAAAACACCTGATGGTGATGGGGAAAGCAAAAGTGCCACCACAATCAGAATTCAAACCTTTCTGGACCCAGTGAGACCCAATCACGGTAGAGGACGGCATAATATTATGGGGAGCAAGAGTGATTATCCTGAGTAAAGGTCACAGACAGATACTGGCTGAACTCCCTCAGGGTCATCCAGAGGTTTCTGAAATGAAAATTTTGGCAAGTTATGTCTGGTGGCCAGGATTGGATGCTGACATAACTGTGTTGGTAGGGCAGTGCCCAGAGTGCCAACAATGACAAAAAATACCATCAGTAGCTCCCCCACATTCATAGGAATGACCAGGTAAACCCTGGACTCAGGTAAAAACAATGACTGCAGATGCTGGAAACAGATTCTGGATTAGTGGTGCTGGAAGAGCACAGCAGTTCAGGCAGCATCCAAGGAGCTTCGAAATCAACGTTTCGGGCAAAAGCCCTTCATCAGGAATAAAGGCAGTGAGCCTGAAGCGTGGAGAGATAAGCTAGAGGAGGATGGGGGTGGGGAGAAAGTAGCATAGAGTACAATGGGTGAGTGGGGGAGGGGATGAAGGTGATAGGTCAGGGAGGAGAGGGTGGAGTGGATAGGTGGGAAAGGAGATAGGCAGGTAGGACAAGTCCGGACAAGTCATGGGGACAGTGCTGAGCTGGAAGTTTGGAACTAGGGTGAGGTGAGGGAAGGGAAAATGAGGAAACTGTTGAAGTCCACATTGATGCCCTGGGGTTGAAGTGTTCCGAGGTGGAAGATGAGGCGTTCTTCCTCTAGGCGTCTGGTGGTGAGGAAGTGGCGGTGAAGGAGGCCCAGGACCTCCATGTCCTCGGCAGAGTGGGAGGGGGAGTTGAAATGTTGGGCCACGGGGCGATGTGGTTGATTGGTGTGGGTGTCCCGGAGATGTTCCCTAAAGCGCTCTGCCAGGAGGCGCCCCGTCTCCCCAACGTAGAGGAGACCGCATCGGGAGCAATGGATACAATAAAAGATATTAGTGGATGTGCAAGTAAAACTTTGATGGATGTGGACTTGTCCTACCTGCCTATCTCCTTTTCCACCTATCCACTCCACCCTCTCCTCCCTGACCTATCACCTTCATCCCCTCCACCACTCACCCATTGTACTCTATGCTACTTTCTCCCCAACCCCACCCTCCTCTAGCTTATCTTTCCACGCTTCAGGCTCACTGCCTTTATTCCTGATGAAGGGCTTTTGCCCGAAACGTTGATTCCGAAGCTCCTTGGATGCTGCCTGAACTGCTGTGCTCTTCCAGCACCACTAATCCAGCACCACTAGTCCAGTTGCCCATCGACTATACTGTCATTTCATGGGCTCAATGTTCTTGGTCATTATGGGTGCCCATTCAAAGTGTCTGGACATGCATAAATTTCATTCATAAACTCAGAGATGATGTTTAAGAAACTACGAGTAACATTAGCAATACTTGGATTCTTGGAAATATTGGTTATGGACAATGGGACATCACTTACCAGCTGGGAATTTGAGTATTTCTTTAAGTCAAATGGCATTCGGCATGTTCGGATAGCTCCATACCATCCATCATCCAATAGTCTTGTAGAAAGAGCGGTCCAAATATTGAAGGGAGGCTTAAAGAAACAGACTACAGCGTCATGTGATATCAAGCTGTCCCATTTCCTGTTTAATTATAGACACAGCCTACATGCAACTCCAGGGATAGCTCCAGCAAAGTTACTGATGGGGAGAGGACTCAGCATCAGGTTAAACCTGATATTTCTGGGCCTGGGGATGGGTGGTAAAACAGCATCAGGATCACCAATGGGCCACATGCCTCCACTATGTGAGAGAGACAATTTACGTTCTGGTGTCAAAACCACAGAAATGGCCCTGCATGGGTCCGAGGCAATGTCGATGCGAGGTCAGGTCCTGTGATCGGATAGATGAGGTGGTCCTGAACAAATGTGTGGATCACCTGAAAACTGCTACCTCTTAAGTGGGGCAGAAGCAAACATTACTGGTCCCTCAGAACATTCAGCAAGGCTTTTAGAAACTGTAGGATCACCCTCTCCTCCATCTAGCATGGAAGAAACCTCAGCATCTGAAATGGATGCAGCTTTGATACCATTACCAGCTGAATGGTAATGGTATCAAAGGAGGAAAGGAAAGGAGGAATTTCTCCCAAACACTCCAAGTACAACAGCTGGGTTACGGTCCAGTATATGCCACCTGTGTCCAGGTCTGAGTGGAAGGAGCCAAACATGGGGTGAAAATGTCCCAGGAGAAGCTACAAGGAAAGGAACAGACCTCCATCCCCAGGCTTAGGCGGGGGAGGGATGTAGTGATTGGAACCAGGTTAGTGAGGCCAATCTCTTTGCGTATGAGATCCCCGAGTGGGGCTGTTAACCTGGACAAATCAGGGAGTCTTGGCTGACAGATTTAAACAGGAGTCACAGGGATTCTCCTCACTCTAAGGACTGGGTCTGAGCTAGCTGGTCAGAGTCCATGTACTGTCACATGGAAATAAAGAGTGACTTGGTGTCAGGACACTGGCCTCTGCAATTATTTCACAGCAAAAGTGTGAAGATTACTAACAAAATGTTTAAAAAGTAAAGAACACTTTCTCCAGGCCTAGGGTAGTAATGTTTACATATCACAATGTTATCTTAAAAATACAGGTAAATTTTGAAGAAAATACAAAAGCAGTTGGAGGAGTTTCCTCCTGAATTAATTATAGTTGGCTGGATTCTCTTTTTGTGGAGACAGTGATATAGATTGAGACTTCTCCTTTAAGAATCCTTCATTTGTGACGATGAGGCCTTCCAACGTTAACATAGAGTAGTGCAGCACAGGAACAATATTGTGCCAAACGTGACACCAAATTAAACCAATTCCTTCTGTCCACCCTTAGTCCACACCCTTCCATTCCCTCGACATTCATGTGCTTATCTAAAGGTCCCTTAAATGTCCCTGACACATCTGCCTCCACCACCAACACTGGCAGCACATTCCAGACTCCTACCAATCTCTGTATAAAGAAAAAGCTTGCCTCTCACATCTCCTTTGAACTTTCCTCCTCTCATCTTAAATGCATGCCCTCTAGTATTATACATTTCAATTTAGGATTGACAGTCAGAATCTTTATCCCAATCTCTACATCTCACAATTTTATAGACTTCCATCAAGTCTCCCCTCAGCTTTGCCACTGCATAGAAAATAACCCAGGTTTTTCTAGCCTCTCCTTATAGCTCATACCACCTAGTTTAGGCAACATCCTGGGAAACCTCTTCTGCACCCTCTCCAAACCTCCACATCCTTCCTGTAATGTGGTGACCAGAATTGAATGCAATAACCTTAAGTATGCCTAAACAAAGTCTTATAAAGCTCAACATGACATCCTGACTCTTGCACTCAATTCCTTAACCAATAAAGGGAAGCATACCATATGCCTTCTTTATCTACTGTGTGGCCACATTTTCAGGGAGCTATGCACTTGAACCTCAAGATTCACCTGTACATCCGTGCTGTTCAGGGTCCTGCCATTATCTGTACACTCCTCCTAAACATTTGATCTCCCAAAGTGCAGCACCTCACACTTACCTGGATTAAACTCCATTTGCCATTTCGCTGCCCACATCTGCAACAAATTTGTATCTTGGTATATCCTTTGACAACCTTCTACACTAATCATAGCAGATCTTTGTATCGTCTACAAACCTATAACCTACCCAAATATATTTTCATCCGAGTCATTTATATATATCACAAACAGCAGAGGTCCCAGTATGGATCTCTGCAGAATATCACTAGTCACAAATCTTCAGCCTGAAAAATACCTTTCCACCACTACCCTCTGCCTTTAGTGGGCAAACCATTTCTGAATCCGTGTGGCCAAGTCACTGTGGATGCCATATATCTTAATTTTCTGGATGAGCCTACCATGAGGGACCATGTTGAAAGCCTTACTAAAATCCATGTAAATAACATCTTCTGCTCTATCCTCGTCAATCACCTTTGTCACCTCCTTGAAACGTTCAATCAAGTTAGAAAGACATGACCAGCCCTGCACAAAGCCATGCTGACTGTCCCTGATTAGACCATGCTTTTCCAAATGCGCGTAAATACTATCCTGAACAATTCTTTGCAATAGCTTCCCAACCACCAATATGACACTCACCGGTCTATAGTTTCCTGGATTATCCCTATTTCCAGTGGGATTTCAACCTAAACCTTGAGAGGGTGTTCTGAGACAGAGAGGGCAAAGGTTGTTTCCCTGTTCCGATGTCTTTCTCACTGTGTTCAAAACCAAAATTTCACCCAACTACAAACTGAGTCATATGACCTGTCTCTGAACGTGTCACAGACGCAGTATGTCCAGAAAGCAGCTGGTTCTTTGTAAATGCAACATTGTTGTTGCTGTAGTCAGTAACTTTTGCTGTGAAAAATGTTCTGTCCAGAAAGGTGTCAATTATATTACAAATTAATGTTTCAGATAATGCAGAAGGTTTTGCAATACTGGATGGGCTAAAACTGGAGGTGTAGAGCACTAAAGCAGAGAGATTATAACAAATATTTATAAAATTCTGGGTTCTGGCTCACTGGATTATTGTGCCCAATTCTAGTCATTACATTTTAGTAACGATTTGAAGGATTTAGAGAGGTTGCAGAAATTTTTTTATGAAAATGCTTCCAAGGATGCAAAGCTTCAGTTATGTGGAGGGATTGATTTCGAGGGATATGGGCCAAGTGCTGGCAAATGGGATTAGACTAATTTAGGATACCTGGTCGGTATGGGTGAGTTGGACTGAAGGGTCTGTTTCCGTGTTGGACATCTCAATGTGTCTATGACTGGAGACTGAGGCTGTGCTTCTCGGAGAAGTGAAGGTAGACAGGAGTTTAGATAGATGTGTTCAATATCATCAGTGGTATAGTGTAGACTTTGAGAAGCTATTCCCTGTGGTAGAAGGCTTCAGAAGCGGGCAACATTCCGCTAATAAAGTGATTGGCAAAAGAAATAACACATGGGAAATTATCTCTTTATGGAGTGAATGGCTAGGATCTGAATATACTGCCTGAAATTATGGATGGTGACAGATTCCTTTGTGGCCTTCAGAAGGCGAGAATGAGAACGTAAAGAGATGAAAATTGCAGGAGTACTGGAAAGAAGACTAATTGAGTTGCTCTTGCAGAGATCCAGCATGGACACAACAGGCAGAATGGCCTCATTCTGCACTGTGGCCATTTTACAATTGTATGTTTCTGTGATTTCCGCCAGTTTTCTGGGAGCCATGAGTGCCTGTCGAACTCCAAAGTAGCATCCACAGTGTAAATTGCCTTGTTGGTGATGGCATTACCACGTGTGGCTATTTGGTGTAAAAAGAACAGGAGATCATGATGTGAATTGGTCTGCAATATTGATGTCCTACGGTTAGTGGTGCCATTTTTGAGTTCGATGCTCCAGTTTTTAAAATGAGATAGCTGCACATACGATCAGATTGTAAAAGAACTCCATTGTTACTGTTTAAAGAGATCAAATACTTTTGGGTTAGTTGGTGAATCATTTCTTCTAGCAGTTCCTTTAATTTTGTAAGTGGTTGTTGCTTTGTATCATCATTTAAAATTGCAAGGTTCAATAAGAAGAAAAACACAGGAGGGAACTTGTGATGTGGGGGGTGGGGAAAATAAAGTGGAATGAGTGTACAGTCATCTTTGATGGTTTTAGAACTGCTGCTGCTCATGCCCTCAACAAAGTGCATGCAATTATAGCCAGTAATGTCTCCTGCATTAGGATTAGGATTTGCAGATGTGCCTTTCACCCACCGGTAATCTCCTGCTGTGTTTGGGTATGTTCCATGTGACAGAGTGAAATGCATCAATGAATGCTTTGCAAACGGTGGTTTAGGTCGAATACCTGTAATGTATAAGCTGTGAGATGTGGTTCTATATCTTGCAAGAGTGTTAAGAATGAGGGGTTGAAGTGGAACACATGAATCTTACAAAAACCTGAAAGAACTGTGGATGTTGGAAATAAGGAACAAAAATAAAAACAGAAATGAATTCTAAGGAAGGGTCACTTGATCTGAAACGTTAACTCTGATTTCTCTCCACGGATGCTGCCGGACCTGCTGACCTTTTCCAGCAATTTCTGTTTTTGTTTTTGTGACATGAATGTTAAATATGAGTTATGATTGATAGAGATTGTCAGGAGATGAGTGATGGAGTTTTTTTATTCATGAAGAGGATGTGGGCATCACTCGCTGGGCCAGGTTAAGGACATCAACCTTAGATGTCCATAAGAAGGTAGTGATGATCTGCCTTCTTGAAGCTCCGCAGTCCATTTGGTGTAGTCCGTTTGAGAGTGATAGGATTTTGACACAGTGACACTGAGAGAACAATGATATATTTCCAAGTCAGAAGAGTGAGTGACTTGTACAAGAACTTGCAAGTGGTGGTGATCCTGTGCAGCACCTGCCCTTCTGGATGGAAGGGGTACTGCATTTGGAACGTGCTGTCAATGGAGCCTTGGTGAGTTTTTGCCGCGCATCTAGTAGGTGGTACACACCACACCCTGCCTATTCATATACCCATCCAGATGCCTTTTAAATGTTGTAATTGTACCAGCCTGCACCACTTCCTCTGGCAACTTATTCCACATACGCACCGCCCTCTGCATGAAAATGTTGCCCCTTAGGTCCCTTTTAAATCTTTCCCCTCTCACTTGAAATCTGTGTCCTCTAGTTTTGGACTCCGCTACCCTAGAGGAAAAGATCTTGGCTATTCGCCCTATCCATGCACTTCATGATTGTATAAAGCTCTATAAGGTCCAGCCTATTCAATGTCTCCCTATGGCTCAAACCCTCCAACCCTGACAATATCCTTGTAAATCTTTTCTGAACCATTTCAAGTTTCACAACATCCTTCCTATAGCAGGGAGACTAGAATTGCATGCAGTATTCCAAAAGTGGCCTCACCAGTGTCCTGTACAGCTGAGGCATGACCTCCCAACTCCTGTACTCAATACTCTGACCAATAAGGGAAAGCATACCAATTGCCTTCTTCACTATCCTGTCTACTTGCGACTCCACTTTCAAGGAACTATGAACCTGCACTGCAAGGTCTCTTTGTTCAGCAACACTCCCCAGGACCATACCATTAAGTGGAGAAGTCTTGCCCTGATTTGCCTTTCCAAAATGCAGCAGCTTGGTCCATTGGCCCTACTGATCAAGGTCCCATTGTACTCTGAGGTAACCTTGTTTGCTGTTCATCACTAATTTTGGTGTCATCTGCAAATCTATTAATCATATCCTCCCATGTTCACATCCAAATCATTTACATAAATGACGCAAAGCAGTGGACCCAGCACCGATCCTTGTGGCACACCACTGGATACAGGACTCCAGTCCGAAAAGCAACCCTTCACCTCCACCCTCTGTGATCTACCTTTGAGCCAGTTCCGTATCCAAATGGCTAGTTCTCCCTGTATTCCAAGTATTCTAACTTTGTTAATCAATTTATTATGCAGAACCCTTCAAATGCCTTATTGAAGTCCATATAGATCACATTCACTGCTCTGCCCTCATCAATCCTCTCTGTTACTTCCTCTATGTTTTCTTCATTCATTGTAGTCTGCACAGCTCCAGCCAGTCAAACTAATTATTGACAAGTTCATTCTTCTAGTGACCTAATTTATAACCAGCAATGTCTTCTGCATTAGGGTTAGTATATGCAGATATACCTTTCACCCACCAGTAATCTTCTGCTGAAGCCTTTCAAGTAGCTGCAAAGGTATAACGTTTGCAGTAGGATTAAGAAAATTGGGATTACTGTTACAAAAGTTGAGTTGTTAACTAATACAAAGATGAAAGAGAAAGCAAACATTAATACAACATGAAAACAAGTGCATTGTGTTGATATGTAAACTTGCCATACTCCCAACGGGCAATAGGACTGCTTTATCATTAGAGTTGCCTGGTGGTGAGTATAACCTGAATGTCACAACACTTCAGTTGATGAGGTCAAGAAGGTAGGACCTCCATTGTAACAATAAATGGTGTGGGAGTTGAGCCCATGCTGTTGGTGACACTTTGTATTGCAAACCAACTGTCCAGTCCGCTGAGCTAACCCACCCCCTTATAATTGGCGAAGAGAGGGGGAAAACCAACAATGGCTTGGTTACAAAAAAAAACTGCATAAAATAAATGTGTCATTCTTATTTCCAAAACAATGTTTTAATGTGTTAGTCCACAATAAAACAATTGATATTTTCTGGTTACTGCGTTACAGTATTTTGATGATGTTAACAGCACAGCCTCTTCTAGCAATTGCTACTAATATAGTACAGCATAGCAAATAAAGATTTTAGCCTTGAAGATATCAATCATCATTAATATTATCAGAAATACTTCACATATTGCTATAGTTTAAGACTGAAAGTTGTTACCTCAAAGGAGCATATTAACAAAAGAAATTTGAATTCCCAGTAATTACTTGAAAGAATTATTCAATAAGGTTTCACATTTTAAACAAAATCTTTTACTGTACAAGGCAAACAAAGCAAGTAGTATTAATTTAATATTAAATTTTGTACAACGTTATTATTTAAACCAACAAATATTTTAAATGTCTTATAAAGTCAACAGGAGATATCTGTCTCTATCCATAATCTCAGAAGGGTGTAACCCATTTCACCTCTGAACTCTTTAAGTCAATATGGACCATCCTTTGAATAGTATTTATCTTTGGGGTGTTTACCAATTTCTCAAACATAGGTTTTTCCACTTATGTTATATTTAACTCTTTAATCCACAACTACAAGTTACATTCCTAAAACTTTGAAATTAAGACACTTCACAACACATTTTTTGAATGGGCCATTTTGAGGGAGATAAAACTAGTTTATCAAGTTGAACTATGAATCTGAGACTTGGTAAGAACAAGTTTTCTTCACCTGAGGGCTGTCAGTGCAGTGAAGTGAATATTTTCACCTTCGGTAACTAATGAAAGCACACGGTGTAGGGGGTAACATATTAGCATGGATGAAGGATTAGTTAGCTAACAAGAAGCAGCGAGTAATGATAGCGGGGTCTTTTTGGGTAGGCATGCTGCAACTAGTGGATGCCAAAAGGTCAGTGCTTGGGTCTCAATTATGTATAATCTATATCAATGGCTTAGATGGAGGGATTAATAACGTGGTAGTTAAATTTGCCAATGACAGTAAGATAGCTAAGTAAGCAAATTATCAAGGTGAGGAAACAAAACTGCAAAGAGTTATAGATAGATTGAGAAGGCAAAAGATTAGCCGATAGAGGTATAATGTGGCAAAATGAGACTTGGTCGTTTTGACAGGAAGAATGAAGAAGTATTTAAATCGAGTGTGATTGTTACCTGAATCACAAAAATCTGGAATGTAGGGAGATCAAATGATTAGGAGGGCAAATAGAACATTGGTATTTAGTTTAAAGACAATGGAATGCAGAAGTAGGAACATTTTACTACAGCCGTGCAAGATGAGACCACATCTGGAGTACCATGCATGGATCTAGTCTCATTGTTTGAAAGCAATATACAAGCCTGTTGGAAGCAATTCAGAGAAGGTTCACTTCACTCGTTCCTCATATGAGGAAAGGTTGAATGCTTTGTTTAATTACATTTGAATTTAGAAGAATGAGAGGTGAACATATTGAAACATATAAGATCCTGAGGAAATATGATATTGTGGATACATGAGGCTGTTGGAGACAAGAACCAGGAGTTAGAGTTTATGGATAAAAGGTGCCCATTTTAAAATGGAAATGGTCAGAATTTTTTTTCTGAGGGTCATTGGTATGTGTTTTCCTCAGAAAACAATGGAGAAATTATGTCACTAAATTTATTCAAGGCAGAATTAAGATAGATTTCTGAAATGTAAGGGAGTCCAGGGTAATTTGGTGGTGTTGAGTTGGGGACGGGGAGAGACAGGAAGTGGAATTCAGACCAGAACCACATGAGCCATGATTATACTGAATAGCAAGATAGGCTGAAAGGGGTTATGGTCTCCTCCTCCTGCCAAATCTCAGATTGCTATGTATATTTCAGTATTAAGCATTCCCAGTTACCTAGGCAGCTGCAATGTGAAGCTGTCTCTAGCCTATATCAGCAATTTGCCTCAGCTCTGAAGTCAGCAGAATGGTCTTCCCAGAAGCAGCTGTTATTTCTACCTCTCTGAACGAGTTTGATAATCAATATCAAAGTTTGGACAGCTTAATGCAGTGGATTCATGTCCTCTGTGGATTGGAATCACGTTTCTCCAAATTATTGTGCATATGGAATGTACAGTCACCATAGAGAGAAGACATCTCTCCCATCAATCTGGCCTAATAGGCGATCAACTTCACTTGCAGATACCAGGTGCAGAATCATAAAAGCTGCCAAGTGACTAAAGCATATCTATGCAAAGGACAGTACAGATCGCACAGAATGGGACAAATACAAAGACCAATGGGCCACCAAGCGCTTACAAGAGTGGCTAAAAAGGATTATGAAAGGAACCTTGCAAGGGATATGAAAGACAAAAAGAAGAGATTTTATAGTTGTATAAAGGGAAAGTGACTGATTAAGTGTACTGTTAGGTCACTGAAGGTGACAGTGGGGATATTGTCAATGACCGGAGAACATGCTGAATGATTATTTTGCTTCAGTATTCACATCAGAAAAGGAGGATAACTGGCCAGAAGTCCAAAAGGAATTAACAAAGAATCAGGGAATTGGTCTAAATACTTAAGTAAGTCTTCAATAATTGGAAATTAATGGAACTGAAGAGTGACAAATCCCAGGACCTAATGGTTTCCATTAATAGGTGTTAAAGGAGGTACGACAGTACATTGCCAACACCCTAACCATAATCTTTCATAGTTCCCTGGATTCAGGAATTCTACCTCTGGACTGGAAATTTGCTCATGTCACTCTCTTCTTTAAGAAAGGTAAGAGAGGGAAACCATGGTATAACAGACCAATTAACCTCACATCTGCAGTGGAGAAATTGTTGGAGTCTATAATTAAGGATAGAGTATCTGATCATTTGAAACATTTCCAATTGATCAAGGAGAGTCAGCATGGATTCATGAAAGATGGGTCATGCCTGATAAATCTCATAAAGCTTTTTGAAGAGTTGACAAAGGTGGTAGATAGAGATAAGCCCAATGGATATTGTTTATTTGGACTTCCAGAAGAATTTTGATAAAGGCCCACACAGGAGACTGTAGGCTAAGGTGGAAACCCACTGAACTGAGGGCAAATTATTGACATGGATAGGAAATTGATTGAGTGGCAAAAAATAGAGATTTGAAATAATGGATAAGTACTCAAACTGATAGGATGTAACTTGTGGTATCTCACAGGGGTCTCTGCTGGGGCCTCAATTATCCACAATATTTATTATCGACTTTGATAATGGCATAAAAAGTCAAATTTGCTGATGATACAAAATTGGGTAGCATTAAAGACATAAAATTACGACAGGATATTAATAGATTAGGTGAATGGGAAAGCTGTGGGATATTGATTTAAATATAAGCAAAGGTGAGGTTATCCATTTCAGAATGAAAAAGGATAGATCAGGATATTTTTTTAGAGGGCACAAAGTTAAATACAATGGATGTCCAATATGATTTGGGCTTTCAGGCACATAGCTCTTTAAATGCCAGGAACAGCCACAGAAAATAGTTGCTGGCTTTCATATTTAAATGGCTGGAATATAGGGATGCAAATGTTATGCAGCAGTAATTCAAAACCCCAGTTAGACCCCATTCACAGTACTGTGAGCAGATCTGGGCAACACACCTTAGGAAGAATGTTTTGGCCCTGGAGGGAGTTCAACGCAGTTTTACAAGGATGAACCCTGGACTTCAGGGGTTAAGTTATGAGGAGAGATTAGACAAATTAGACCATAATGCTCTAGAATCTTCTGTAGAAGGTTAAGGGGGGGATGTAATTGAGGTTTCTGGATATTAATGGGGCAACACAGAGTAGATATACTATTTCCATTGGTTAAAGATTCTAGAATCGGGGACATAGTCCAAGAATTAGTGAAGGGACAGTGTTATAGTTCCAAATCAGGATGGCGACTGGCTTGGAGAGGAACTTGCAGGTGGTGTTCCCACGCTGTTGTCCTTTCAGATGAAAGTGGTCATTGGTTTGAAAGGTGATGCCTAAGGATATTTGGTGAATTTCTGCAGTGCATCTTTTAAATAAAACACACCGATGCTACTGAGCATTAGTGATGGAGGGAGTGGATGCTTGCTGATGTGGTGCCAATCAAACTTTGGCCTGGATGGTCAAAGTTTCTTGAGTGTTTTTGAAACTGCATCCATCCAGGCAAATGGGGAGTGGTCTTTGAGTGACCTTTGAGATGATAGAGGTCATGGATTTGGTGGGTCATCTAAAAGGACGCTTTGAGAAATGCTGCATTCATCATGTAGATGTTCACTCTGCAGTCAAGCTGTGCTCAGTAGTGGATTCTTAAGGTGGTAGATGGGTTACTGTTCAAGTGAGTTGCTTTACACTAAATGGTGTTAGCATCTTGAGTGTTGTTGTAGCTGCACTGATCCAGGGAAGCGCCGTATTGCATCACACTTGTGCCTTGAAGATGGTAAAAGGTCTTTGGAGAGTCAGTTACTTGGAGCAGAATTTCAAGCCTTTGACCTGCTTTTGTATTCGCAATATCTATGCAATTCAGCTTCTGGTTAATAGCAAGCCCCAAGATATTGATGGTGGAGAATTCAGTCAGAGTAAGGTTCCTGAATGTAAAGGGGAGCTGATTAAATTCTCTTTTGTCAGAGATGATAATTACATGCCACTTATCAGTCCAAGCCTGGATGTTGTCCAGGACTTGCTGCAAGGGGTCACAGGCTGATTTAACATTTGAGGAGTTGTGAGTAGCACTCAATAACACTTGAACATAGAACATAGAACAGTACAGCACAGAACAGGCCCTTCAGCCCACGATGTTGTGCCGACCATTGATCCTCATGTATGCACCCTCAAATTTCTGTGACCATATGCATGTCCAGCAGTCTCTTAAATGTCCCTAATGACCTTGCTTCCACAACTGCTGCTGGCAACGCATTCCATGCTCTCACAACTCTCTGTGTAAAGAACCCGCCTCTGACATCCCCTCTATATTTTCCTCCAACCAGCTTAGAACTATGACCCCTCGTGTGAGCCATTTCTGCCCTAGGAAATAGTCTCTGGCTATCGACTCTATCTATGCCTCTCATTATCTTGTATACCTTAATTAGGTCCCCTCTCCTCCTCCTTTTCTCCAATGAAAACAGTCTGAGCTCAGTCAACCTCTCTTCATAAGATAAGCCCTCCAGTCCAGGCAGCATCCTGGTAAACCTCTCCAAAGCATCCACATCTTTCCTATAATAGGGTGACCAGAACTGGACTCAGTATTCCAAGTGCAGTCTAACCAAAGTTTTATAGAGCTGCAACAAAATGTCACGACTCTTAAACTCAATCCCCCTGTTAATGAAAGCCAAAAATTCCTTGGTTGAGGTTGAAATTCACAGTAGCAGTGGGTGATACTAAAATATCTAGGTAAATTTAATAATCGAGGCAAATAATGTGAGAAAATGGTCTCCTCCATAAGTAGAATTGACAACTTGATCAGAATCAACTTCACGACAGAAACACCCTTTAATTTATAGGAGCAGTGAATAGTCAGGAGAATAAGTGGTAGCAGTAAGGGGTCGTTGGGGAGGTGCTGTGGGAGGGGCGGGGCTGGCTTTTGCTGATTGGACATTGTGGGGTGAGGGCCTTTTGCTTGGGTGGGGGTATCCAACTGCTTGATCCAGGAGTTTCACTTTCCAGGAATGACCGAGGTTAGAAGAAGGTATGGTGGAGAGGAGGTGGAAGTGACAAGTACATGAGGGGCGAAGGAGACTGTAAGGAGGAGGTGGGGATAAAGGAGGCTCAAAGTGAGGTGTGGGGGGAGAAGGGGCTGTAAAAGGCTTCAAGGGTGTGAGAGGAGACAGGATGGGAGAAAGGAAACACAGGCTTTAAGAGGGTGGGGATGAGAAGGATGCTGCAAACAAGGAGGGCAGAAGGAGGCTACAAGGGGTGTTAGATAATGCGTGTTTGCAAGGACTGTGGACAATTTGGAATCTACAGAGGAGACAGAATAGTTTAGAAACCCATCAACAAAGAAATACTCTGTCAAACTGGAGCTAAGAAAATGTGAAATCACAGAGGTAATGTGTTACTTGAAATTGAATGTGAAAACTATCTTCAGTTTGTTTAGGTTCAAGAACTACTATGAGGAGAAAATATATACTGTAAAATATATTGTAATAAACATTTTGTCAATTTTTTAATTCAATCCGAGATTGAGATTTGAGATGTAGTGAGAAGTTTTCTAATGGCTAGGTTAAAATGTTCTAATTTTGTTCATATGCAATGGAAACACACTATTAGCTAAGACTTCACAGTCTGCACAAGGTATGCTTTTGGCATAGCTTTTTGTGTGTTGATGTGTGCATCAGTTATTTTGAAAGCATCTTTCACTGTTAACTCAAACTTGTTGATTTCTAGCAATCTAAATACTCTGGTGTCTAAAAACTTCATGCCTTTGTTTGTTTAAGGCTTTATGTTTAATAGTGGGTTGATAATTAAAAATATTGGTAATTCTGACTAATTCTGCTTCTGCTGGTGTTCCTATGTCCTATATGCACAGAAGGTATTGTTACTATGTGGCTGCATCACCTAATAAATGAATAAGTGAGGTTGAAAAAGGGATTTCAGAAAACCAAAAGCTGGCCTCTGAATTTTTCAAAACATTCGTTTGATCAAATGCTGATGATTGTGGACATCTCTACATCTGACCTCATGTTCGAGGGAAACTGTTTCTAATTTTACCAAATATTGCTCATCATATTATGATGAATTTCTGTACTTCCTGTAACAATGATTGACAAGGTTGGACAATAAAACAACATGATTTTTGATGTAGGACAAACAAAATTTTAATGAGACGTAAGTGCATAAATGAATCAAGGATGTAAAATGATAGCCTTTGCAAGAAATACAAAACATAAAAAAATGTACACTGTTAGAATTTCCAGTAGTTTGACCAGTGCAATTATGGAGAAACTAGCTGAACCAATGTAAAAGATCATGGAGTTAAATGCAAGTTGAAGCAATAAATTGAGTTTCTGGTCTCTTTAGCATTGGTTTAAGCAAAAATTAACCCCAGGCTGAAATAATGACAATGGTGAGTTTCCTTCAAATACCGTGATTAAATTGTAATTTAATTACCAGTAGGTTCATTTCTGACTTTCTAATGAACCTGCTAACAGATGGTATTATACAACTTCGGAGTAGGTGGAACATGAACCCAGGCATCCTGACCCATAGGTAGGGACACTACCACTGTGCTGCAACAGCCTTCAAATATGTATACCTTACCTGGTAAGATAAATGGAAATTGAAGCTTTACTGGGCAACAATAATAAATTTGAAGAGGGTAAAAATAGTAAATTGATCATTATTGCTTTGGGGAATAAAGAACCAATATAATGTTTTAAAGAAATGTCAAAATACAATTTTATAAATTGCAGTTAATCCATCTTTCTTGGTATGCAACCCTCCATTTCGATTGCTTCAGGCCATTGTCCGTATTTGTTCTTTGATTTCTCATTCTTCAGGATCTGTTAACAAAAATATATCTTTAATGAAAATACTGCTTAGATACTTAAAGTAATTTTTGTTTCTTTCATTAAAATGCAATCGTCCTCAGTGACATTTGAGATTTACTGTTCTTTATTTAGAACTGAAGATGTTTTCTTTGATTTACTGACCACCCAAAAGTTTACTAAACAAGAACAATCTTTTCCAGTTTCAAATTTAAAACATGTCTTGAACCCTGGGTGAAAGTGGGACTGTGTATCCCGTCTCAGCCTATGTTCACAGCAGCACATCCTTTTCCATTGTTATCTGGGAGGTTCTCCAGATCTGTTCTTCCCTATTGAAAACACAGGCAGAAAAAAACTCACCATCTGGACATCAACAGCATGTAAAGATTGCAGTGGAACCATATTTGAGAACAGCAATGAATAGAATGGTTATTGACATCCTAAGTTAGGTTTTTACCCCATGCCCCATGGTTATACTGCCAGTACAGAATCACAGGGATAAAAAATAATACTTTCTTATTTGTCAGATACAAATATAAAATATGAACCATAATGTATGTCAAAACAGGAATACATTAATCACAGAAGCGCTGTGGCACAGAAGAAGGCCATTCAGCCCACAGTGTCTGCACTGGCTCTCCAAATGACCTTCATGACTATTAGTGCCACTCCCTTTCCATTTCCCCATATTCCCCACACTGTCTCATTTAACTAATCATCTCATGGCCACATCTCAAGATGATGCATTTCCACACCTGAATCATTCACGTGAAGACATCTTTTCCACATCACAATTGCTTGTTTTTCATTACTGAAACGTTTGCAAATTGATGTAGACTTAATGAACACTTCAGCTACTAGGAACTAGATTTGAATATAAGGAGGATATCCCTTTAAGGCACGCAACATAATGTGAGCCAAAAAGCTCTACCTCATCACATGACCAGGAACCAGTGTTATTCTATACCACCCAGAGACAACCTTATTCATGTAATCCTGCATTTCCATTGGTTAACCCACCCAGCCTGCACATCCCTGAACACTATGGGCAATTTCTCATGGCCATTACACCTATCCTGCTCATCTTTGGACTGTGGGAGGAAACCAGAGCACCCGGAGGAAACCCATGCAGACACGGGGACAATGTGCAAACTCCACGCAGACAGTCACTGAGGGTAGAATCAAACCCAGGTCCCTGGCGCTGCGAGGCAAACGAGCTGCTCCTGCAGAAGAGGAATCAAACTGAACATAAAATGTTCACTCTGTCTCTCTCTCATGGTTCTTTGACTCAAGGAGTTTGGTAATTTATTTGGAGATGTGTTGCTGGAAAAGCGCAGCAGGTCAGGCAGCATCCAGGGAACAGGAGAATCGACGTTTCGGGCATCCGTCGATTCTCCTGTTCCCTGGATGCTGCCTGACCTGCTGCGCTTTTCCAGCAACACATTTCCAGCTCTGATCTCCAGCATCTGCAGACCTCACTTTCTCCTCAATTTATTTGGAGAACCTTCCATGATTTTTTTGTTGTATGAGGAGGCATAAATGCGACCCATTGTACCTGAACCCCAGTTTGAGATCTCTGTCCTTAACGCTGAACTTTATTCCTCATGTCATATTGCCTCCAGCTGGGTTTAAGTGCCAAGTTCATACAGAGCTGTAGAAAATATTCTGCTTTTGATTCCTTCCCAGTAGCAGCTGGAAAGGGACTGCTGATTACTCTTTGGATTTTAACAGCTGGTATACAAAATCCTAGATATACCTCCTAACATCAACCCATCCGTTGCTATCCCCATCTCGAACAGGTACTCCGTTTTGGGACACTGTAGCAGAATAGTCTCTCAGGGGAGTGACAGCCAGGTTTCTGGTACTGTGACTGGATCTGCTCTAGTGAGGGCTAAGTCAGGTTCCAAGTGATTGATTGCAATCGGGAACACTCTAGCCTGGGGCACAGACAAACCTTTCTGCGCTATCAGCAAGACATCATGATGGTGTGTTGCCTCCATGGTGCCAGGGTCAAGGATGTCTCGGAGAGAGTGCAGAGTATTTTCTAAGGTGTGAATGACCAGCACAAGGTCACTGTGCATGCTGGTACCAACGAAATAGGGAGGGAAAGGGACAAGATTCTGCAGAGAACATATTGGAAGCTAGGCAGGAGGTTAAAATGTAGGTCCTGGAGGGTAGTAATGTCTGGACTACTCCCAGCGTTATGTGCTCATGGGTGTACAAATAGGAGGAAAGAGCAGATGAATGTGTGGATAGGGGGAAGGATTCACATCCTTGGACCATTGGGATCAATTCAGGGGTAGATGTGACCTGCGTAAGAGGGACAGGTTGCACGTGAATTGCAAGGGGACCAATATCCCTGCGAGGAGATTTGTTAGTGCTAAGATTTGCTTTCCCAAAATGCAGCACCTCGCACTTATCTGAATTAAACTCCATCTGCCACTTCTCAGCCCATTGGCCCAACTGGTCCAGATCCTGTTGTAATCTGAGGTAACCCTCTTTGCTGTCCACTACATCTCCAATTTTGGTGTCATCTGCAAACTTACTAACTGTACCTCTTATGCTCGCATCCAAATCATTTATGTAAATGACAAAAAGTAGAGGACCCAGCACCGATCCTTGTGGCACTCCACTGGTCACAGGCCTGTAGTCTGAAAAACAACCATCCACCATCACCCTCTATCTTCTACCTTTGAGCCAGTTCTGTATCCAAATGGCTAGTTCTCCCTGTATTCCATGAGATCTAACCTTGCTAATCAATCTCCCATGGGGAACTTTGTCGAATACCTTGCTGAAGTCCATATAGATCACATCTACCACTCTGCCGTCATCAATCCTCTTCGTTACTTCTTCAAAAAACTCAATCAAGTTTGTGAGAAATGATTTCCCCTGCACAAAGCCATGTTGACTATTCCTAATCAGTCCTTGCCTTTCCAAATACATGTTCAACCTATCTCTCAGGATTTCCTCTAACAACTTGCCCACCACTGAAGTCAGGGTCACTGTTTTGTAGTTCCCTGGCTTGTCCTTACCACCGTTCTTAAACAGTGGCACCACGTTTGCCAACCTCCAGTCTTCTGGCACCTCACCTGTGACTATCGATGAAACAAATATCTCAGCAAGAGGCCCAGCAATCACTTCTCTAGCTTCCCACAGAGATCTCGGGTACACCTGATCAGGTCCTGGGGATTTATCCACATTTACCCGTTTCAAGACAACCAGCACTTCCTCCTCTATAATATGGACATTTTGCAAGATGTCACCATCTATTTCCCTACAGTCTATATCTTCCATATCCTTTTCCACAGTAAATACTGATGCAAAATACTCATTTAGTATCTCCCCCATTTTCTGCGGCTCCACACAAAGGCCGACTTGCTGATCTTTGAGGGGCCCCAGTCTCTCCTAGTTACCCTTTTGTCCTTAATGTATTTGTAAAAACCCTTTGGATTCTCCTTAATTCTATTTGCCAAAGCTATCTCATGTCCCCTTTTTGCCCTCCTGATTTCCCTCTTAAGTAGACTCCTACTTCCTTTATACTCTTCGAAGGATTCACTTGATCTATCCTGTCTGTACCCGACATATGCTTCCTTCTTTTTCTGAAACAAACCCTCAATTTCTTCCGTCATCCAGCATTCCCTATACCTACCAGCCTTCCCTTTCACCCTAACAGGAATATATTTTCTCTGGATTCTCATTATCTCATTTCTGAACGCTTCCCATTTTTCAGCCGTCCCTTTACCTGTGAAAATCTGCCCCCAATTAGCTTTTGAAAGTTCTTGCCTAATACCGTCAAAATTGGCCTTTCTCCAATTTAGAACTTCAACTTTTAGATCTGGTCTATCCTTTTCCATCACGATTTTAAATCTAATAGAATTATGGTCGCTGGCCCCAAAGTGCTCCCCCCCTGACACCTCAGTCACCTGCCCTGCCTTATTGTCCAAGAGTAGGTCACGTTTTGCACCTTCTCTAGTAGGTACATCCACATACTGAATCAGAAATTGTCTTGTACGCACTTAACACATTCCTCTCCATCTAAACCTTTAACACTATGGCAGTCCCAGTCGAGGTTTGGAAAGTTAAAATCCCCTACTATAACCACCCTATTATTCTTACAGATAGCTGAGGTCTCTTTACAAGTTTGTTCCTCAATTTCCCTCTGACTATTAGGGGATCTATAATACAATCCCAATAAGGTGATCATCCCTTTCTTATTTCTCAGTTCACCCAAATAACATCCCTGGATGTATTTCTGGGAATATCCTCCCTCAGCACAGCTGTAATGCTATCCCTTATCAAAAATGCCACTCCCCCTCCTCTCTTGCCTCCGTTTCTATCCTTCCTGTAGCATTTGTATCCTGGAACATTAAGCTGCCAGTCCTGCCCATCTGTGAGCTCTGTTTCTGTAATTGCTATGATATCCCAGTCTCATATTCCTAACCATGCCCTGAGTTCATCTGCCTTCCCTGTTAGGCCCCTTGCATTGAAATAAATGCAGTTTAATTTGTTAGTCCTACCTTGTCCCTGCTTGCCCTGACTGTTTGACTCACTTCTGTTCTCAACTGTACCAGTCTCAGATTGATCTCTTTCCGCACTATCTCCCTGGGTCCCATCCCCACACCTTACTAATTTAAATCCTCCTGAGCAGCTCTAGCAAATTTCCCTGCCAGTATATTAGTCCCCTTCCAATTTAGGTGCAATCCGTCCTTCTTGTACAGGTCACTTCTACCCCAAAAGAGATTCCAATGATCCAAAAATGTGAATCCTTCTCCCATACACCAGCTCCTCAGCCATGCATTCATCTGCTCTATCCTCCTATTCCTGCCCTCACTAGCTCGTAGCACTGGGAGTAATCCAGATATTACTACTCTCCAGGACCTCCTTATTAAATTTCTTCCATAACTCTCTGTAATCTCCCTTCAGAATCTCAATCTTTTCCCTTCCTATGTCGTTGGTTCCAATGTGGACAATGTCCTCCTGCTGGCCCCTCTCCCCCGTGAGAACATTTTGCACCCTCTCTGAGACATCCTTGATCCTGGCACCATTCTGCTGACCACAGAAATGTCTGTCTGTACCTTGGACTAGAGAGTCTCCTACAGCAATTGATCGCTTGGAACCCGATGTACCCCTCGTTGCATTAGAGCCAGTCTCAATACCAGAAACTTGGCTGTATGTGCTATGTTCCCCTGAGAATCCATCACTCCCTACATTTTCCAAAACAGCATACCTGTTTGAAATGGGTATATCCACAAAAGACTCCTGCACTAGGTGCCTACCTCTCTTACCTTTCCTGGAGTTAACCCATCTATGTGACTGTATCTGAGACTTTCTCCCCTTTCTATAACTGCCATCCATCACATACTGTTGGTGTTGCAAATTCCTCATTGCTTCTCACTGTCTCTCCAACCGATCCATTCGATTTGATAAGATTTGCATCCAACAGCATTTATGGCAGATATAATCCGCAGTAACCCTTAAACTCCCTTTAAACTCCCACATCTGACAAGAAGTACATATCACTGCAAAGGCCATTTTTGCTCCTTCACAATCTACAGACCCAGAAAATAACACCGTCTTATTCCTCTACAAACACTGCCCCAGGTTAAATTAATAGTTATGGCTAATATTTTAAGTTTAATCAAGAGACATATCTCCAAAATCATAGAATCAAGAAAGAACCCACTCTACTCACTACTGCAGCCTTTCTGTTTGACACACTTAAAACAACGATTCACTTATCTAACTCTGTGCTGTGAACTTCGCCCAAACAGGTTCCTCCAAGATCAGTTGTGAATTTCACTGTTTGTTAATTTTCCCAGGCACACTCCGATGTCCAACGATACATGAATTCAAACAGCAAAGGCAGTAACTGTGCAGGTTCTCTCTCTCTCTCTCTTGCACTGTCCTCACCATGTGCTTCCTTTGTCTGTGATTCTCCCTTTTAAAACTGTTGTTGTTTTGACTTTTTTTTTCCAAGTTCCAAAACAATGCAACAGCATGTGAAACAGTAATTGCTGCTCCTGGAATTTGAGGAAATCATCTCCAGCACCTAAAATACCTCAAAAAAGGAGCAGCTGTTACAGCCAGAAATTTTTCCCGTCCTCCATCTTGGATTACCCAGAATCAGTTAATCGTTGTGTACCTCAAGGATCTGTTTTGGGTCCACTACTGCTTATCATTTTTATAAACGACCTGGATGAGGGTGTAGAAGGATGGGTGAGTAAATTTGCAGATGACACTAAAGTCAGTAGAGTTGTGGATTCTGCAGAAGCATGTTGTAGTTTACAGAGGGACACAGATAAGCTGCAGAGCTGGGCTGAGAGGAGGCAAATGGAATTTAATGCAGAAAAGTGTGAGGTGATTCATTTTGGAAGGAGCAACAGGAATGCAGAGTACTGGGCTAATGGTAAGATTCTTGGTAGTGTAGATGAGCAGAGGGATCTCAGTGTCCATGTACACAGATCTCTGAAATTTGCCACTCAGGTTGATAGGATTGTTAAGAAGGTTTACGGTGTGTTAACTTTTATTGTTAGAAGGATTGAGTTTTGGAACCATGATGTTATGCAGCAGCTGTACAAAACTGTGGTGTGGTTGCACTTGTGAGAGTATTGCTTACAGTTCTGGTCGCCACATTATAAGAAGGAAATGGAAGCTTTGGAAGGGGTTGAGAGGAGATTTACTAGGATGTTGCCTGGTATGGAAGGAAGGTCTTGTAAGGAAAGGCTGAGGGACTTGAGGCTGTTTTTGTTAGAGACAAGAAGGTTGAGAGGTGACTTAATTGAGACATGGAAGATAATCAGAGGGTTAGCTCAGGTGGACAGTGAGAGCCATTTTTCTTGGATGGTGATGGCTAGCATGATGGGGCCTAACTTTAAATTGCGGGTTGATAGATATCGGTCAGATGTCAGAGGTAATTTCTTTACTCAGAAATTAGTTGGGACATGGAATGCACTGCCTGCAACGGTAGTACACTTGCCAGCTTTAAGGGCATTTAATGGTCATTGGATAGACATATGGATGAAAATGGAATAGCATAGGTTAGCTGGGCTTCAGATTGGTTTCACAGGTCAGTGCAACATCAAGGGCCGAAAGGCCTGTACTGCGCTGTAGTGTTCTGTGTTTTGTAAATACACAAAAGAAAATACAAAGTGAAAAGAAAAGGCAAAAGCAGAGTACACAGCAGAAACCATGCTGAAGATATATACTGAATGACCCCATGGTAATAAGATGACTGAAACGAAGACTCCTGCATATTAGTAATGTCTTAAAAAGGCAAAAGAGCATAAGGCTGGTACCACATCCTCCAGTGTGAATTGGAAGAGTGTGAATTGCCTATTTGAGTTCAAACATTTTGAACTAAGGCAGCTGTGCTTCACAGATCTTGCAGTTGCAAACTATTTACACAAGCCATAAAAACACTGATAACAATTTGTAAACAACATCAATGCTATGAGCTTATCTGAAGAGGACCAGAAAGAAGCTTCAAATATATACAAAGTTTCGAGAAGATCAGCTGCATGTAAGAGTTAATTGTCAAATGTACTACTTATAATTCATATTCTATTAGTGACAGTTACAAAAATCAATAGTTCAGTCTGTAAGTCAATGCTGTAACAGGGGTGACAATGTGATTTTTCAGAGACTGAAATGTTGGAGTGGATAATGGTGTTGGTAATTGCCTCAACACTGATCGAAGCATTCCAAAGGGACCACCTGGAAAAAAAATGAAAGGTTACAGCATTGATTCACTGCTAGCAGATGGCACAAAATATGAAGCCAGTATAGTCAGACAACAAGCACTGGATACAGCCAATAGAACTGCACTGTAGCTAGGACACAAAAAACAAGTCAGCTGTGTAGCATGGACGGTCTCTCACACTCCACAAAGCCCTCCTGCATTCCAAGATCTATGCAAGGCAGTGGTACAAAATGACACTGGGCCAAAGTAAGAAACAAATCTGGCTCCAAAGCCGCAGCTAGAGAGTATAACAGGGAACAGCCAAACAGAAGACTGACACAGCAGGATAACAATATCAACGAGGAGTGTACCAGAGACCTGAGTAAACATAAGCTAATGCACAGAGATCACAGAAAGACAGACCTGAGACATGACCTGGAGGAGATCAGAGGATAAACAAACATTTGACATTTTGTGGATGAAGCTTTCGGCACAATCAACATCATTATTCCATAAAAACTAGCAACTACTCAAGAAAAACCAAGATTGACATGGTAGCGTATGCAAGTACCTGAACATTCCAAATACTGAAGGACACTGACGGAACTCAATGATGAACCAAGCTTCTGCCAAATTAGCTGTTCAAATTACCCATCCCTTATATTAGTACATTAATGATACAATGCAGCTATGTAATTTAACCACAAGTATTTTACTTAACATGAGTAGACCAGCCATGGCAGAGCCATTAGTGTGGTGCTGGAAAACCACAGCCGGTCAACTTTGTGATTATACTTGAGATTATCAAGGTAGTTGGCAGTAGAAGGGATGGAATACTCACATTAAGCCACTCCCTGATTTACAACAATGGGCCCAGTCAGGTTTGATGTACTGCATGAGAGAGAAGATTTAATTGTGTCAATTAGCCCTCCCACAAGATTCAGCATTGGGAGAAAACTTAAGTACAAGCTTAATCGCATAGAATGCAATGGCATCATTCATTTGTGGATCACTACATGAACCGTTGTAGTTCTGTGAACTAAAAGAGGTATGTCTGGATCTGAAAATCATTGAAACATATCCACACAAGATTCCAACACTAGGAGAATTGAATCCCAGGCTCCTAGGACCTAGGTCCTTCTCTGAGGTGGACACCATGCCAAGGAATCTCAGCACGTCATTGCCTTCAGAACACTATCTGGAAAACAGTGCTTCCTTTCGGTTTATCATCAGCCAAGAACTACAGCAGCATAAGAACAGAATTACAGAAACTGGGCCTGTGAGAGTGGTGTGGATTCATTATTGACAGTATTGCAATAATGAGCAAATCAAAGAAAAACCTGGCCAGATCCCTCACTCATTGGTGGTGGGGATCACCATGAAAAGGTCATGTTCAGCACTAAGAAGTGCCAGATGAATGTAAGCCAGATCAATATTTTTGGCTCTGTATATTCAGGTTCTGGAATCTCTCCTCATCCAGGCAAAGTCCACAAAGACAAAGAATCTACAAGTTACATTAGGTTATTCAACTTTTTGGAT